>NC_137890.1:51941780-52541780 GCF_963455335.1 Martes martes
AGATCACAAGTAGGCAGAGAGGCAGCAGAGAGAGGGGGAGAAGCAGGCTTCCCACTGAGCAGAGAGCCTGATGCAGGGCTCGATCCCAGGACCCTGAGATCATGACCTGAGCTGAAAACAGAGGCTTAACCCACTGAGCCACCCAAATGCCCCTCACATTTAGGTCTTTAATCCATTTTGAATTTATTTGTGTGTATAGTATAAAGAAATTGGTCCAGTTTCATTCTTTTGCATTACCTGACCAGTTTTTCCCAATTACCATTTGGTGAGGATGGCCTTTTTCCCTGTTGTATATTCTTTCCTGCTTTGTCAAAGATTAATTGACCATAAAACCGTGGGTTCATTTCTGGGTTTTCTCTTTTGTTCCATGGATTTGTGTGCCTGTTTTTGTGCCAGTACCATACTGTTTTGATTACTACAGCTTTGTAATATAACTTGAAGTCTGGTTTGTGTGGGGTTTTTTCCCCCCTGTGTAACACTTGATAGACCAGTGATTGGATAGGTTGTGTTGGAGGTTTTTAGGTCCCACACAAGAGATAAACAGAGAGACAAAGGATACTTAAGGGTGCTAGCAAAAAAAAAAAAAAAGTTTATAAAGTGATTCTGTGTAGACATTGAGCTCTTTAATGAAGGGTGTAAAATCTGTGCTTAACATCACTGATCATCAGGAAAATGCAAATCCAAACTACAAGGAAATAATCACTCATACCTGTCACAATGGCTAAAATCTAAAACAAGAAATAACAGGTGTTGGCAAGGAAGTGGAGAGAAAGGAACCTTCTCATGCACTGTTGGGGGGAATAAAACATGGTGTAGCCACTGTGGAAAACAGTATGGAGGTTCCCTCACAAAGTTAAAAATAGAACTGCCCTAGGATCCAGCACTACTGGGTATTTACCCCAGTAGTTTTTATTTTTTATGTTTATTACATAACATACGTGTATTACAGCATTGTTTATAATAGCCAAACTATGGAAGCAGCCCAGATGCTCACTGACAGATGACTAGATAAAGATGTGATGTGTGTCTTATGTGTGTGTGTGTGTGTGTGTATGTATATGTGTATATATATACACACACACACACATATATATATATATATATATATATATACAGTGAAATATTACTCAACCATAAAAAAGGAATGAAATCTTGCCATTTGCAGTGCCATGGATGGAGCTAGAGAGTATAATTCTAAGTGAAATAAGTCAGAGAAAGAAAAGTATCATATGATTTCACTTGTGTGGAATTTTAGAAACTAAACAAACAAGCAGTGGGGGAAAAAGAGAGGGAAAGTTAAAACAAAAAACAGACCTTTACTATTTAAACCAAGAAACAGACCTTAAACAATAGAGAACAAGCTGATGATTACCAGAGGGAAAGTGGGTGGGGGGGTTGGGTGAAATAGGTGATGAGAAATAAAGAGTACACTTACCATGTTAATAAAAAAAGGATCAAAAATAAAAAAATAAAATGATTCCCTGTGGATGTGAAGCTCTGTAATAATGTAAGATCTAGATGAGGTCAACAAACACAGAACACAAGGAGAAGTTAAGGCATTAGAGATGGTAACGAGGTTGGACAGGAGGTATATTAGAAGTAAGGAAACCAGAAGGCCAAAAGAAAAACTTACTGTGGTTAAATGTGGGGGTGCTTTTGGAATTTTAAATTTCACAGGTAGGGCATTTTTGAGTAATGACATAGTTCAAACTAAAAGGTACATTGATGTAAGGATTTAATATTTAAATACTACCTATGTGCTATATATGAGGGAAAATATCTTATATAAACATTAAGCAACTGAAATAGAGTTGAAGGCCAGAGTCATTGATTGTGAAGCTCACAGAACAGGCTAGGGAATTTTTAAGGTCTAGGATGGTGGGTTTGAATAGAAAGAACATGGTTAAAGTTATCAGTGAATATGGAGTAGGGGCCAAAAGTCATTATCGTGTGAGGAAGGTGATATGAACCTCAGGAGGAGGCATTTATTACATTGCATTAGAATCAAAGCATGCATTATGATCTCAGTAAAAATCTTTTATTTTAAAAAAAGGTCACAGCCTAGAAATTGCCCAGAATGCTAAGAGAAAGTGAATACTGCCTCCTAGTTTTATGATGGAACAGAATGAGGGAATGAGTTAATATCCATTCAGAGAATTACAGAGCAGTGTCCTAAGACTGCCACCCATGGTTGTGCATCTTACAGAGAGAGTGAAATCTAGTGTATGGTCGTTTGTTTAACTGAATCATTGAGCTTTGTTTTCCCAGGTGAAGGAGTGCCATAAAAATACTAGCCCTACCCAAGGGCTCCCATGGGATCTCCTTCCAATCAAGGGTGTGTCTTGCTCTCATTTCACATAGTTACCAGTTATAATTCCTTTAAGGCTTTAGCAGTCACCTCAATGTGAAGACAGATTTCAGTTAAGACTGATAGATTATGGGAGTTCTTTAAGTAGATAGTGTAGTGGGGTCTAATGACATGGCACTAAATTCAGAAAAGGCACAATATAAGGGAAGATCACTATTGGATATATAATTAAGGAGAAAAGGCAGAAAAGAGAAGAGAGGATTAAAAAAGGCCAGTATATGCCCTCAATTGGAGAACACTGGGGCCCCTGGGTGTCTCAGTCAGTTAAGTATCTGCCTTCAGCTCAGGTCATGATCCCAGGGTCCTAGGATCCAGCCCTGCAGCGGGCTACCTGCTCAGCAGGAAGCCTCCTTCTTCTTCTCCCTCTGCCTTCTGTTCCCCCTGCTTGTGCTCTCTGTCTCTGTGAAATAAATAAAATTTTTAAAAAATTGTAGAATATTAATTGAATCATACTAGATTACTTTAAAAACCAGCCTTGGCCCATTGTATCTTAACATCTGACATAATAAAAAACCTGTTCAAGCATTAAAATTTAAAATTCTTTTATGTGTATTTTTTGTGTTATGTGCAAATTAAAAATATTGAGTTAGTATATTATTATTTATAAATCAGTAAGATTATGTTAAAGAAATTGTGTCCCTGTAGTTTTGCTTGAAGTATGTTATTTCTTAACTTTGACATTTCAGGAAAAAAACAAAAATACTGATAAAGGAACTGAACCAGAAACACAAAAAGAAAAAAATACCCAAGAACAAAATTCATCAGGTCCAAATGAAGAAAAATCCAAAGCTCATAAAAAATCAAACCCATATGGAGAATGGCAAGAAATTAAACAACACGTTGAATCTCAGTAAGTACCTAAAACTTAATCCCACTTGTATTACAAATTATATTTTCTATCTCAGTACTTCCATACGTCACAGTAACTAATTTCAAGGATAAGGTGCTCATTAAAGGTGTGGCTCATTTCTTTTATTTCTAGAGTGATTTTATCTCTTCTAATTCAGTATTTTAGAGTATTTGAAACTGTAAAGTAGTGGTTATTTTAAAAAGTAAGTTAATGAGGGTTTTTTTTGGTAGGAGAGATGCTGTTTGTTTATTTTAGTTGCAGTATATAGTTAACATACAGTGTTATATTTGTTTCAGGTGTATAATACAGTGATTCAGCAATTCTGTATGTTACTTAGTGCAACCTCTAATGATCTCTCTAATTCCTACCCAAATATAACATTTCTTTTGACCACATATTCACACACTAACTCACACCATGTACACATGTGCATTCTCACACTCAGCATGATTATTCTGTTGGACAAACAAATATCTGCATATTCAATAGAGGCTTCATAGTATATGTCTAAAAGTAAGAAAAAAAAGCTTTTATTTTGTTACCATCTTAAAAATGTATTACGACACTTCACTGAAGTTTTAAAGCCAGTATTCAGATGTACCTGGTTAAGTGTCTGCCCTCAGCTCAGGTCATGATCCCAGCGTCCTGGGATCACGCCCCAAGCCTGGCGTTGGGCTCCCTACTTATCAGGCAGTCTGCTTCTTCTCCCTCTGCCCCTCCTCCCACTCTTGCCCTCTCTCTCTCTCTTCCTCTGATAAATAAATGGAATTTTTAAAAAAATAAATAAAGCCAGTAGTCAAGAAACAGAACAATTTTATCAGTTAAACAAGATCATGGTAGGGATGTTACCTGATTTATATTATTAGATTACATGTTTAAATTAGTTATTGCCTTTGGAGCATTTACACAGTAAAAGGAAGAAGTCATTCCCAGCTCCACAAATTATTGTTTCTTAAATGTTAAAATAAATCTTCAGGGGGGAAAGAAGTACATGAGTTAGCAGTTTTTCTCCAAAAACATTAATGCTTTGAATTGGTAATGTAAAATGACTATTCTGTGGATACTTCTACAGTGAAATTATTTACTCTTAAAACTACATTAATGAAAAGATCATATTTTTTCGTAAGATAGAATAATGCAGGTTTTGGCCAGCTTTATACTGACAGTCCCCAACTTGTAATGGTTTGATGTGGGATTTTTTTTACTTTAAGATGGTGGAAAAGCGATATGCATTCAGTAGAAACTATACTTCAGATTTTGAATTTTGATCTTTTCCCCCTGCCTAGCGATACACTCTTATACATTTCTCTCTCATACACTCCCAGGCAGCAGTATGACCATGAGGGTAAACAGCTAGTATACTTCAAACCATTTTGTTTTTCACTGTCAGTATACTATTCAATAAATTACAGGAGATAGTATTTTAAATAAATATAAAATAGGCTTTGTATCAGATGATTTTGCCCAATGTAGCCTAATATACATGTTCTCAGCTTATTTAAGGTAGACTAGGCTAAGCTATGATGTTAAATAGGTTAAGTGTACTAAATGCATTTTCAACTTAGGGTATTTTCAATTTATAGTGGGTTTATTCAGGCATAACCCCATCCTAAGTAAGGAAAGATCTATATGCTGTTCTAATAGGAATTAATTCTCCAGGGATAACATACCATAGTATAGATTAAAACTGCTGTCAGAATGTTACCATCATTATGATATTTTAGGTTGTATTTGTTACTTAATGTAATACTAGAAAAAAATACATTTAGTGCAGCAGATTGCCAGGCATCATGATAAGCCACGCTGACAATGTATACTGAAATTGCAGAAATAATAGGCTACATTACTAAGAGATTTTTTTTAAGTGACTTACAGTAGGAAGATGGCCCTACTATACTAACATCTCCTATACTTAAAGGTAAGATTTCTTAAAATTCAGGTATTTTGTTTTCTATGTGGTAAATATACTATAAAACCATTCTTGTTAAATTTTGTCCTGGTCAGCTAGTTTCACATGTGATGGATTATGTCTGACTTCCTAAGTAGAGAAACCGAATTTTTAAAAGGTTCCCCCCTAAAAATAACCAATATATTTTTATTATAGAAAATTTTTAGAATTGAAGAAAAACATAAGAATAACTCAGTTACCAAGAGATAATAGTAACATTTTTAAGTATTTTCCCCAGTTTTTATCTTTTTCCCTATTTAGCATTATGTTAGTATTTTTGTACTTTATTAAAATTTTGTGTTATTTTAATTGCTATATAATATTTAATCATTTAGATGTACTTTGATTTTACTCAGCCATTCCCTTGCTGTTGGGCAGTTAGGTTATTTCTGCACTTTTGGATTTTATAACATTTTGACTGTTAACATTGATATATCACTCTGTAACCATTTCTGATTATTTCTAGAAATGGGATACCTGTTTAATGGTTATGAACATATTGAAAATCTTGATACACAGTGCCCAATTACTTTCCAAAAAGAGCATACCAATCTGTACTCCCATCAGCAGTTTCTGAAGGTTTCTGTCCCTTTGGACCTTCTCAGCAATAATTATTCCTGAGCTTTTAAATATTTTCTTTTTTAAAAAATATCTTATTTGAATTCTGTTTAATTAACACAGTGTATTATCAGTTTCAGAGGTAGAATTTAGTGATTCATCAGGTGCATATAATATATTCTAATTCAGCAAAAAAATCTTTAGTTTTCTTTTATTTACTGGTATTTTTTTCATATATTTATCAGTGTTTTGTATTTATTCTTCTGTAAATTGTCAATAGTCTTTGCAAATTTTTCTATTGAACTATTAGTCTTTTCCTTATTTCCACAAGCTCCTTTTGTAGTACAGATGCAAACCATTGTTTAGTTGTATTTATGGTGGACTTTCCACATTTTATTTTGATTTCTAACTGTGCTTACAATGGTTTTTGATGTGCACAATTTTGTCAGGCTTAATTAGTCCAACTTGTTTTCTTTTGTGATCTGTTATCTTATTGATATAATTTCCATCCAAAAGTCAAATATATACTTGTATTTCCTTCTGATTTATATGGTCTGCTTTTTCACATAACTATTTAATCCATCCCTAATTATTTTGATGCATCATATGAGATGAGATTTTTAAGTGACATTTTTTTTTAATCTCAGGTTTAATTCTTGAATTTGCCAGTTTGTTTCTAGCTAAATATTCTTTTTTTTTTTTTTTTAAGATTTTATTTATTTATTTGACAGAGAGATCACAAGTAGGCAGAGAGGCAGGTGGGGGAGGGTGGGAGCAGGCTCCCCACTGAGCAGAGAGCCGGATGTGGGGCTTGATCCCAGGACCCTGAGACCATGACTTGAGCAACCCACTGAGCCACACAGGCCCCCCTCTAGCTAACTATTCTGTTCCATTATTAGCTTATCTGTTTTTGTGACAGTACTGTAAAGACTTAATTATTATGATTTAATTATACACTTTTATATGATAATGTTTGACTATCTGGTTGTATATCCTGGTTTTTGTTTGTTTGTTTGTTTGTTTCAAAATTTTCTTAAGTAGTTCCTTTCTGTTTGTTTTTCTTTTCATTTTTTTCCCCAGGTAAATTAAATGACTTTGCAAGTGTTCAACAACTATAATGTGATTTTAATCAAAATGATTGAAATTCTGTTTTAGTTGTTGAATTTGGCAAAAATTGATGTTTTCAGTATTTCATATTTTCATCCAAAAATGTTGTTTATCTCTCTTTTTATTCAAGTCATCATGTATGATTCTCTACACAACCTTTGTAACTGCCTCTCTGTTAAGTTTCAACTTGCATTTCTTGAATATAGGCAACTTAGTCTAGTTGGTTCACTTCTGTACCCCAAAATTAAAAACAGTACCTGGCACATAATAAGTGCTTAGCAAATTTATTTATTTATTTAATTTTTTTTTTTTTTTTTTTTTTTTTTTAGATTTTATTTATTTATTTGACAGACAGAGATCACAAGTAGGCAGAGAGGCAGGCAGAGAGAGAGGGGGGAAAGCAGGCTTTCTGCCCAGCAGAGAGCCCGATGCGGGGCTCGATCCTAGGACCCTGGGATCATAACCTGAGCCGAAGGCAGAGGCTTTAACCCACTGAGCCACCCAGGTGCCCCAGTGCTTAGTAAATTTAATTACACATATTTTTACATGATTTACTTCTTCTAAATTGTGAATTAAATCCATGTTTTCTACTATTTCTTTAACCAGGAGTTATGGTCTCAAAAAGTTTGAATCAAGTTGTATTGCTGAATTATTGTATTATTTATAAAATTTATTATTTTGAATCTTGGGTTTTTCATGCAGAAATTTGTCTGCAGATATTTTGTGGTCTTTTTTCTGTTGATTGTATTTCCTGTTTATTTCATGTTCTGTTTATTTTAGTTAGATTTTCATACCCGATGATATAGTGATGAGAGTGGGCATGTATGTTTTGTTTATGATTTGAGTGCAAATGTCTCCAAAATTTATATTAAGGATTATATTCACTATTGGCTTAAGATAGGTAATCCTTATTATGTTGAAGAAGCATGCTTTATTTCTAGATTTTTCAAGGGTTATTATAAAAAAAATTGGGTAAATTTCAATAATGATAGCTTTGATGTGGAAAACATTGGGAAATGGTGGTCTGTAATTTAGTTTTGCTTTTTTTTGTTAAATATCTTTATCTTTATCAGATCTTTATCAGATTTTTGTATCCAATTTATGCTAAATAAAGTGAATTAGGCAGTTTTCCATTTCTTTTTTTTTTTTTTGAAGATTTTATTTATTTATTTGACAGAGACAGAGATCACAAGCAGGCAGAGAGGCAGGCAGAGAGAGAGAGAAAGGGAGGAGGAAGCAGGCTTCCCGCTGAGCAGAGAGCCCGATGTGGGGCTTGAGCCCAGGACCCTGGGATCATGACCTGAGCCGAAGGCAGAGGCTTTAACCCACTGAGCCACCTAGACACCCCTAATTTTCCATTTCTTTTTATGGTTTTCTTCCCCCTGTAACTTTCTAGTAACTTTTCTTTTTCCAGAAATTTCCCCTTCTTTAATGTTCTAGAATACTTAATGGTTTCTCTGGGATTAGGAAGTTTATTTATTTGAGGGCAGGAGATTAGAAAGGTTAAAAGAAAATACTAGTACAATTTTCTGGTCCTGGATCCTAGGGGAGTTAATTTTTTATAGCTTTTTAGATTCATGCTTACTATCTACGTGACTGTAGGCAAATTGCCTAATTTACCTGAGCCTCAATTTTTTCATTTGTAAAATGGCATAATAATAGTTCCACTTTCTAATTTATGGTGAAGAATAAATTAGAAAAGACAAGTCAACACAGTACCGTGTATGTAGTTGGTACCTAGAACACCTAAGTACCCAGTAACTAAACTCATTGCAGCTTCAGCTACTTGTTTTTTTTTTTTTTTTAAATTAACATATGATGTATTACTTATTTCAGGGGTACAGGTCTGTGATTCATCAGTCTTACACAATTCACAGCACTCAGTGAAGCCCATACCTTCCCCAGTGTCCATCACCCCACCACCCCATCTCTCCCACCTCCCTCCCCTCCAGCAACCTTCAGTATGTTTCCTGAGATTAAGAGTCTCTTATGGTTCGTCTCCCTCTCTGGTTTCATCTTGTTTCATTTTTCCCTCACTTCCCCTATAATGCTCTGTCTTGTATCTCAAATTCCACATATCAGTGAAATCATATGATAATTATCTTTCTCTGATTAACTTATTTTGCTTTCAGCTACTTATTCTTGAGTGCTAGTCAGTTTTGATAATTTATATTATTTCCTAAATCTTGTATTTCATCAAAGGTTTAAATATTAAAATATATACATATATTAAATATATTGAAACATATACATTGAACTTTCTGTATAATTTAAGTTTTTCAGATGTTAATGCCTCCTTTTAAATTTTTATTTTTTCTTCTTTTGTGATATTTGTTAAATAATTTTTTCTGGCTTTATTGAGACATAATTGACGTAACACTATGTAAGTTTAAGATATGCAGTGTGTTGATTTGATACACTCATGTATTATAAAATGATTACCATAATAATGTTAGCTAAAACCTCCATCATGTCACATAATTATTATTTTTTTAATGGTGAGAACATTTAAGATCTAGTCACTTAGCAACTTTATATAATACAGTTTTATTAATTATAATCATATTATACATTAGATACCCAAAATTGTTAATCATCTTGTTGGAAGTTTGTACCCTTTGACCAGTCTCCCTATTTCCCCAGCCCCCCACACCCTAGTAACCACCACAAGTACTCTGTTTCTATGAGTTTGGATGTTTTAGGCTTCACATATAACTGATAACATATTTACCTTTCTTTGTTTAACTTAACTTCAGTTAGCATAATGCCTTCGGGATCCAATCATGTTGTCACAAATGGTAGATGACCTCCTTTCTCGTTGCTAAATAATATTCCATTGTATATATACATTGTCCACTATCCAAAAATAGAGCCTTCCTGTGAAATCTTCTGTAAACTCAAAAGGCATAAATCAAAAAAGCAGTTACCATTCATTTATATGGAAGATTTTTTGAGCATCCCCAGACCCAATAAGTGACCTCTCTTCTTGGCTTTTCTGATACCTAGAACACACAGATCTTGCTAAGAAGGCTGCCCAGAATAAATCGAGGTAAAGCACAAATGCCCACAGGTACAGTTCAAAGCTATGGCAAGGAGCTTGATGCTGAGATACCAAGTGTAGTTCTCAGGAGAGCTTAGCAGTGACACTCTTGGCTGCTTGGGGTACATGCCACCTCTGTGAGGGCTTCCTGCGAAATAAATGCTGAATACTACTTTCACGTTTTGCCTTTTCTCATGAAAGTAAAAATCTTCTTCAGATTTATTTTGCTTAGCAAAAACAGGTGCTAATTAGGTCTTTCATAAAAGCAAAATGTCTTGCAAACTTTTTAAAAAGTACAGTGTACCTGTATGCAACATCTTCTTCATCGGTTCATATTTTGATGTACAGTTTGGCTGTTCTATATCTTGGCTATTAGGAATAATGCTGCAGTGATTGTGGGAATGCAGGTATCCCTTTAAGATTCCAGAAATGGAATGTTTTGATTATTATAGTTTGATACTTTAGTGTGAAATTGGTAAATGAGGTACTTCCAGCTTTGTTCTTCCTTTTCAGGACTGCTTTAGCTACTCAGGGTCTTTTATGGCTCCATACAAATTCAGGATTTTTTTTTTCTGTTTCTTTGAAAAATGCCATTGGGATTTTGATCAGGATAGCCACTGAATCTATTAACGGCTTTGAGCAGTACAGACATTTAACAATATTCATTCCACAAACGTTTGATATCTTTACATTTGTGTCTTCAGTTTTTTTCATCAGTGTCTTGTCCTTTTCAGTGCAGTTCTTCCACCTCAGTTAAATTTATCACTCAGTATTGTTTATGATACTGTGGTAAATAGGATTTTTTTTAGATATTTTATTGTTAATGTATAAAAACAACTGATTTCTGCATGTTGATTTTGTATCGTTCAACTTTACTGAATTCATTGATTAGTTCTAACAGTTTTTCGGTAGAATCTTTAGGATTTTTTATGTCTAAGGTCATATCATCTATAAGTAGAGCCAGTTTTACTTCTTCCATTGTACTTTGGATGCCTTTTACGATTCAGTGTGATGTTGGCTGTGGGTTTGTCATATATGGCCTTTGTGATTTTAAAATACATTTCCTTTATATCCAGTTCGTTGAATGTTTTTATCATGAAAAGATGTATTTTGTCAAACCATTTTCCTGCCTTTCGAAATGATCATATGACTTTTGTCTTTCACTCTATTAATATGGTATATCACAATTCATTTGGATGTTGAATCATCCTTGCATCCTAGGGATAAATCCCACTTGGTCGTGGTATATGATTCTTTAAATATATTGTTGAATTCAGCTTGCAGATATTTTGTTGAAAAATTTTGCATCTATATTCATCAGGGATATTGGTTTGTAACTTTCTTGTAGTGTCCTTCTCTGTCTTTGGTAATTAGGGTTATGTATGACTCCTATAATGAATTTGGGAATGTTCTCTTCTCCTCAGTATTTTGGAAGAGTTTGAGGGGAATTGGTGTTAATTATTCTTTAAATGTTTGGTAGATTTCACCATTGAATCTGGTCTTGGGCTCTTTGTGTTGGCAAGTTTTTGATTACTTGTTTAATATCCTTACTTACTGGTCTATTCAGATTTTTAATTTCATCATGATTCAGTCTTGGTAGGTGATATGTTTCTAGAAATGTATCCATTTCTTCTAGGTTATCCAGTTTGTTGGTATACAATTGTTCATAGTTGTTTCTTATGATAGTTTATAGTTCTGTGATGTCAGTTGTAATGCTTCCTCTTTCATTTCTGATTTGAATCCTTTTCTTTTTTCTTAGTCTAGTAAAGGTTTGTTCTTTTCAATGAACTCTCTCTCAGGTTTCTTAATCTTTTCTATTTTGGTCTCTGTTTCTGCTGTGATCTCTGTTATTTATTCTTTTTTCTAGTTCCTTGAATGTAAAGTTAAGTTGTTTGAGATGTTTCTTTTATCTTAATGTAGGCATTTACTGTATAAACTTCTCTCTTAGAACCACCTTTGCAACATCCTGTAGGTTTTGATATATTGTGTTTCCATTTTTGTTTCAGCATTTTTTTAAATTTCCATTTTCTTCTTTGACTCATTAGCTGTTGAAGAGTTTATTTCTACATATTTGTGAATTTTCTAGTTTTCCTCCTGTCAGTGTATAGTTTCTTACCACTTGGTCAGAGAAGTTACTTCATATGATTTCAGTCTTCTTAAATTTGCTAAAATTTGTTTTATGACCTATCATATGATCTATCCTAGAGAATGTTCTGTGTTCGAGAAGAATGTGTGTTCTGTTGTTGAATAGAATGTTCTGTATAGGACGTCAGATCTATTTGATCTGTAAAGTATGGTTTAGGTTTAATGTTTCCATGCTGATTTTCTGTATCCAGAATCTATCCATTGCTGTAAGTGTCATATTGTACTTCCCTGTTTATTGTATTGGAGTCAGTTTTTCCCTTCAGATCTATTAGTATTTGCTTGATTTATGTGGGTGCTCCAGTTTTGGGTGCATACATATTTTTAACTGTTATATCTTCTTGATAAATTGACTTCCTTTTCATTATATAATGACTTTTTTATTGTCTCTTGTTACCATTTTTGGCTCAGAGTCTATTTTGTCTAATGTAACTGTAATTACCTGCTTTCTTTCGGTTTTCACTCTCATGGAATACTTTTTTCTATCCCTTTACTTTGAGCCTGTGTGTGTCCTTAAATCAGATGAAAATTTCTTATAGGCAGCATCTGGTTGGTTCTTGCTTTTTATTGGTTTTTTTGGGGGGGGGGGCGGTTAATCTATCTAAGCATTCTGTATCTTTTGATTGGAGAATTCAATGTATAATTGTTTTTTGACTATTTTGTTCCCTTCGTTCTTTTTTTTCCTCTCTTGCTCCTTTTCTTTGTGAATTGATGGCTTTCCATAGTAATACATGGTTTTTGCTTTGTGATTACCATGATGGTTACATAAAAGATTTTATACATAGTATAGTTGACACTGATAAAAACTTCCATCACATACAAAAAGTATCCTTTTATTCACCCCTCCCTTTTTATGGTTTTCAGTGTCCAAATTTACGTCTTTATATATTGTGTATCCATTAACAAATTGTTTTCACTGTAGCTATTTTTTTATTACATTTGTCCTTTAATACTTATACTACAGTTAAGTTTAACACACCACCATATTATAGTGTTAGAGTATTCTGAATCTAACTATATGCTTACCTTTACCATTATCTTGTATGTTTTCATATATTTTCATGTTAATAATTCGCAACCTTGCATTTCAGCTTAAAGAACTACTTAACAGCATTTTTTGTAGGGCAGCTTAGTGGTGATAAAAATTCTGAGCTTTTTTTTTTCCTTTTTTTAAGGTAAGTATTTATCTCACCTTTATTTCTGAGGGAGGAAAAAAAGTGTTCTTGTTTTCCAGTTTATTTCTTTTAACACTTTGAATATATCATCCTTTCTCTCCTGGCTTACAGAGTTTCTGCTGAGATCTGATAGCTTTATGGAATCCCCTTGTATGAGAGAAATTATTTTTCTCTTGCTGTTTTTAAACTTCTTTCTTTATTTTTTATTTTACACAGGTCTTTTTGTATTAAAAGAGAAGACGTTTTTGTATTAAAATTTTTAGGTGACCTGTTAGCTTTAACTTGGATGTACAGAGCTTTCCCCACATTTGGGGAGTTTTCACCCATTATTTATTTATTTCAATAATATCCCTTCTTTTTTTAATTTCAGTATAGTTACATACAGAGTTATATTAGTTTCAGGTTTACAATATAGTGATTCAGTAATTCTGTACATTATTCAGTGGTCATCATTGTAAGTGTGTTCTTAATCTCCTTCACCTATTTCACCCATCCCCCTACACATCTCTTCTCTGGAAGCCATCAATTTGTTCTCTATAGTTAAGAGTCTTTTTTTTTTTTTTTTTTGCTTCTTTATCTCTTCGGTTCATTTGTTTTGTTTCTTAAATTTCACATATGAATGAAACCATTTGGTATTTGTCTTTCTCTAACTGACTTAATTCATTTATTCCTCTCCCATCCTTACATTTAAGTTATATGGTTTCATACTTTACTACTTCTATTTTGTAAGCCCTTGCCTGCTTTATATATAGTTAATCTTACTGCTTTTGTGCATTCTCCTTTTTTTGCTTCTACTTAGTCTTTCCCTTCCTAAAAAGTTCCTATTAACATTTCTTTTTTTTTTTTTCTTTTTTTTTTAAGTAGTCTCCACATCCACCATGGGGCTCGAATTCATGACCCCCAAGATCAAGAGTTGCATGCTTTACCAACTGAGTCAGCCAGGTATACACTCCCCCTGCCCCCTTAACATTTCTTCTTCTTTTTTTTTTTTTAAAGATTTTATTTATTTATTTGACAGAGAGAGAGATCACAAGCAGGCAGAGAGGCAGGCAGAGAGAGAGGGAAGCAGGCTCCTTGTCTAGCAGAGAGCCCGATGCAGGGCTGAATCCCAGGACCCTGAGATCATGACCTGAGCCGAAGGCAGAGGCTCAACCCACTGAGCCATCCAGGTGCCCCAACATTTCTTATAGGGATAGTTTAGTGGTGATGAGTTCTTTTTAACTTGTTTGTCTGGGAAACTCTATCTTCTTTCTAGTCTAAATGGTAGCCTTTCTGAATAGACTATTGCTTACAGGTTTTTTTCTTTTAGCCCTTTGAATTCAGCACTCCATTCTGGCCTGCAAAGTTTCTGCTGAAAAATCCACTGATAGCCTTATAGGGTTCCCCGTTTATGTAGCTCTTTTCTTTTCTCTTGTTGCTTTTAAAATTCTACTTCTTGCCATTTTAATTACTGTGTGTCTTTTTTTTTTTTTTTTTTTTTTTTTTAATTTAAAGAGAGAGAGAGAGAGGAGGAAGCAGGCTCCCTGCCTAGCAGAGAGCCCGATGCGGGACCCGATCCCAGGACCCTGAGAGCATGACCTGAGCCGAAGGCAGAGGCTCAACCCACTGAGCCACCCAGGCACCCCCTAATTACTGTGTGTCTTGATGTGGACCTTCTTAGGCTGGTTTTCTTGGGGGCTCTCTGTGTCTCTTGGATCTGGATTTCTGTTTCCTTCCTCAGATTTGGCTTTCATTTCTTCAGATAAATTTTCTGCCCCTTCTCTCTCTTTCTGGAATCCCTATAATGTGAATGTTATTACTCTGATGGTCTTGCCAAGTTCTCTAAGGCTATTTACATTTTTTTCTCTCTCTCTCCAATTCAGCTTGATGACTTTCCATTATCTGTTCTTCAGGTCAGTGATCCATTCTTCTGCTGCTTCTAGTCTACTATTTATTCCATTCATTGTATTTTTATTTTCATTTATGGAAGTCTTCATTTCTGTTTGGTTCTTTTTTATGTCTGTCTCTCTTTTGAGGGTCTCACTGAGGTACTCCACTCTTTCTCGTGTCTAGTAACTATTTTTATGATGATGACTTTTAAGTTCTCTGTCAGGCATGTTATCTGTTTTGTTTAGCTCTCTCGCTGTGATTTTGTCCTGTCCTTTCATTTGGGATATAGTCATCTGTCTGTTCATTTGCTCTCTCTGTGTCTGGCTTTTTTTCTTTTTTCCTTTATGTCTATTTCTATACATTAGGTAAGTCAGTCACGTCTCCTGCTCTTGAAAGTAATGGACTTAATGAAGAAGAGGTTCTGTAGTGCCCTGCCGTGCAGTGTCCCCCTGTTCACCTGGAGCTTCAGGGGGGTCTCTTATGTGTGTTGTATGCATCCTACTGCTGTGGCTGAGCAGTGTTTGCCTTCAGACCAGTCATCTGCAATGGTTTTCTTTGCCTTTGGGGGCAGGGTTTTGTTTATGTGTTATAAGTGGACCAGTTGGGGGCTGCTTAGGCTTGATTTGAGTCAGACCAGGTGTTTGCCAGAGCTTCAGTAACAGCAAAATGCAGAGCACCTTCCCTGTGTTGTCACCTGAAAAACTTTCATTGATGGGCAGGGCCTGTAGTCAAACCCAGTGTCTGCCCCCAGCCCACTGCTAGGGCTACAGTAGGACTGATGTGTCTGGTTTAGCTTCCCCTTATCCTAGGACAAAAGTCACTTTGGAGTGATGCTGGTATCTGTCAGGGCTGCTTGCACACTGCCAGGCTTATGGCTTCGCTTCAGATGGGCCCTGGCCAAGGGCATATTGGAAGGGGCTCAGTTTTCAGGAGAATACAGGGGCAGGGGCATAGTATTAGCAAGGTTTGCGTAGGTCTGTTGTGGGAAGATACCTGGAGCCACTTTAGAAAACTGCCACAGAGCTGGAGGGGACCAGTCCTCGGGAGAAAGAGGTGGAGGGGCATAGTGCCAGCAAGGTCTACACTGGTCTGCTCAGGAGGGGACCTACTGGGTCAGAGGGGGTAGGTCTGTAGAAGGAGGGGGATGCACTATTAGCAAGCTAAGTGGAAAGTATTAGCACTGCACTGATTCCCATAGTTGTCTGTGTGTCTAGGCTAGGAGTATGGGGGAGGTAAATGATACTTGCTACCTCCTTTGTCCTGGAAAACTCTCCTAAAGATCCCTCCGCTCCAAAAATCCCTAGTTCTCCAACACATACTCTGAGACTAGTAAGTAAATCCCCTTCCTGTATACTCTAGGCATTTTTCCAACTGCTGCTTCTGTGCTTTTTCTCCACACAGGGCTATTTGTTGTGCTGTTTCTTTAAGGATAGGGACTCAGGTTCCTATTGACCTCTAGCTCTCGGACAGCCAAGCCCATTGATTTTTAAAGTTCCAGATGTTAATACCACTGATTGTAAGAACTTGCAAAATTAGTCCCCTCTGGTTTTCAAAGCAAAGTGTTACAGAGATTCATCTTCCTAGTAGAGGTTCCCTGTGCCTGGAATGAGTGTCAGTCTCTCTCCCTTCTCCATGCCCATGGCATCCCTCCTTTCCACAGACAGCCTTGTGGCTTTGATTGCATCTCCACCCTTCCTACCCACTTTGATGTCACCTGTTCTCTACATTTAACTGTGGAGAGTCTGTTCTGCCAGTCTTTGGGTCATTTTCTGGGTTATTTACACTGATGTGAGTATTATCCAGTTGTGTGCATGGGACGAGGTGAGCTTGTCTGACTCCACCATCTTCCCAGAAGTCCTCTAGCCATTACTTCTTTAAATAAGCTTTCTACTCCTTTCTCCCTCCTTTTTCCTTCTGAGACTATAATGATTCATACATTATTTCTATTTGGTGTCCCAGAAGTTCCATAGGCTGCCTTCTTCATTCTTTTCACTTTCTTTCTCCTCCAGTTAGCTAATTTCCAGTATCTGTCTTCAAGCTCTCGTATTCTTTCTTCTGCTTGGTCTGGTCTGTTGAAGCTCCTCTCTGTTGAATTTTTCAGTTCACTCATTGTATTCTTTAGCACCAAAACCTTTTTGGTTCCTTTTTGTTTTCTCTTTGTTGAACTTCTCATTTTGTTCTTTCTGTTTTCCTGATACATTAAATTGCTTATCTCTCTTCGCTTGTGGCTGTCAGAGCATCCATAGAGCAATTATTTTGAATTCTTTGTTGGCCAATTCTTAGTTCTCGATTTTTTTGGCCGGTTACTGAAGGTTTACTATATTTCTCTGAGGGAGACATTTTTCTGATTCTTGGTGATCCCTGTAGCCTTCAATAGGTGTCTACACACCTGAAAAAAGAATCACTTCTTAGAGACTTTTTGGACTGACTTCAGTAAGGGGAGACTTATCTGTGGGTGGAGCAACAGTGGAGCATGCTGTGATTCCATGTCTGGTGGTGCAGGGCACCAGTCACAGGTGAGTTTGTAGAGCAGGTCACTATGAACCACAATCACTCCCACTGCACGGCTGCTCTTGGTAGATCCCACTTCTCTTCCTTGTTCCTAGCCATCTCTGTACATCTCAGCTTGTCAGTATAAAGTGAAACTAAAATGGGACCTTGCAGTGCCCCAGAAGGCTAGATAAGCTGGTCACTCATCCCATTCTTGTTACCTGGTGAAGGGAACTCTTTCTAGCTGGGAAGTTTCCTCTTGGCTCTGAGCAATGTCACCTTGGTAGATGGGATGATACAGATGAATGAATGAAGTTGTCTTTCTCTTTTGTAGTTCTCAGGGTTTTCTGTGTCGCTCACATATCTTGAGTGGATTCCAGAGCTCTCCCAGAACTGTTTTTCTTCACATACTGCTCTTTAATTGTTGATCATTTAGTGGGGAATGGAGGTTTGGGTCTCCACTAAAGGATTTTTTAAAATCTGTTTTTACTTAATGAATAAATTCTTGATTTCGTGTTTTATTATGCTTCCATTTATTAATGGATTTTGTTTATCCATTTCTACCTTTATTTTCTTAATTTTGTTACCCTGACTTTTCTTTTTCTTTTTTTTTTTTTTTAAAGATTTTATTTATTTATTTGACAGAGATCACAGGCAGGCGGAGAGGCAGCCAGAGAGAGAGGAAGGGAAGCAGGCTCCCAGCTGAGCAGAGAGCCCGATGCGGGGCTCGATCCCAGGACCCTGGGATCATGACCTGAGCCGAAGGCAGAGGCTTTAACCCACTGAGCCACCCAGGCGCCCCTACCCTGACTTTTCTTAAGTTTCCTTTTTTGTTTGTTTGTTCTTTCTTCAGAGGAACACTTAGACCGTGACAGGACATGAGGAAGGGATATTTTTGTTTGAGTGAAATCATATGATATTTGTCTTTCTCTATTTCATTTAACATGATGCTGTATAGCAGCTCTGTATCATTGAAAATGACAAGATTTCATTCTTTTTTATGGCCAAATAATATTCCATTATCTATATATACACCACATCTTTATCTGTTCATCTGTCAAAGAGCACTTGAGCTGCTTCCATAGTTTGGCTGTTGTAAATAATGCTTCAGTAAACATAGGGGTGCATATATCCCTTTAACTTAGTGTATTTGTATTTGGCGGGTAAAAACTCAGTAGTGCAATTACTGGATCCTAGGGCAGTTCTATCTTTAATTTTGTGAGGAATCTTCACACTTTTCCACAGTAGCCACACCAATTTGCATTCCCACCAACAGTGCACAAGGGTTCCTTTTTCTCCACATCTGCACCAACACCTGTTATTTCTTATATTTTTGATTTTAGCTATTCCAACAGGTGTGAGGTGGTTTCTACTCTTAGGGTTTGTTTTGTTTTGTTTTGTTTTTAAGATTTTTTGATTTAGGGGCACCTGGGTGGCTCAGTCCTTAAGCATATGTCTTCAGCTCAGGTCATGATGCCAGGGTCTTGGTTGTGTTCCCTCTCTCGCTGTCTCTTTCTCTGTCAAATAAATAAAATCTGTTTAAAAAAAAAAAAAGGATGGGGCGCCTGGGTGGCTCAGTGGGTTAAAGCCTCTGCCTTCGGCTCAGGTCATGATCCCAGGGTCCTGGGATCGAGCCCCGCATCGGGCTCTCTGCTCCACAGAGAGCCTACTTCCTCCTCTCTCTCTGCTAGCCTCTCTGCCTACTTGTGATCTCAGTATGTCAAATAAATAAATAAAATCTTTAAAAAATAAAAATAAAATAAAATAAAAAAGTAAATTTTAAAAAAAAAGGATTTATTGATTTATTTTAGAGAATGTGTGTGCATACGCAAGGGAGGGGCAAAGAGAGAAGGAGAGAGAATCCTCAAACAGATTCCCTGATGAACAGGAAGCCCAATGCAGCTCAATCTCAAGACCCTGAGATCAAAATCTGAGCTGAAATCAAGAACCAGCCCCTTAACCAGCTGAGCTATCTAGGTGCCCCACTCTCCTTGTAAATTTGATTTTCATTTCCCCAATGACCAGTGATGTTGAACATCCTTTCATATGTCTGTTGGCCATTTGTATGTTGTCTTGGGAGAAACGTCTATTCATGTTTTCTGCCCATGGATTATTTATGGTTTTGGGTGTTGAGTTGTATCAGTTCTTTTTTTTTTTTTTTTTTTTTAGATTCATTTATTTATTTTAGAAAGAGAAAGTGTTCACACACATGCAGGGGGAAAGGGAGAGAAGCAGACTCCCCTATGAGCATGGAGCCAGATGCTGGGCTTAATCTCACAACCCTGAGATCGTGACCTGAGTGAAATCAAGAGTCAGGTGCTTAACTGACTGAGCCACCCAGGCACCCCAGGTTATTTCAGTTATTTATATATTTTGGATATTAATTGGATATGTCATTTACAGAGATCTTCTTCATTTGGTAGGTTGCCTTTTAGTTCTGTTTATTTTCCTCCACAGTGCAGAAAATCTTTATTTTGATGAAGTCCCAGTACTTTATTTTTGCTTTTATTTCCCTTGCCTCAGGAGATGTATGTAGAAAGAATTTGCTATATGGCTGATGTTGAAGAAATCACTGTCTGTGTTATCTTCTAGGATTGTTATGATTTCAGGTCTCTTATCTAGGCCTTTAATCCATCTTGGGTTTTTTTGTTTGTTTTTGGTTTTATTTATTTACTTATTTATTTTTAAGTAGGCTCCACACCCAGCATGGAGCCCAGTGCAGAGCTTGAACTCAAGCTCTTGAACTCAAGTCTTGGCTTCACTGGTTCCCACAGGTGGCCATTGTTTATGGGGGGAAAGGGGGGCGGAGGCCAGGGAGGGAAATGGCACCTGCCACTCCTTTGTTCCTGGAGGAGCCCTGTGTCTCTAGGCCACACTCTGAAATGACAAATCACTCTCCCTTCTGTCTGCTTTTGGTGTTTTTCAAACTGCTGGTTCTGTGCTGTGTGTCCTTGTGTTGCTGGTTGTGCTGTCTCTTTAAGGGTGTGAACTCAGCTTCTTAATATTCTCTGCACTCTCCCAGAGCCAAGCCCTCTGATTTTTAAAATTCTAGGCTTTAAGTCTCACTGGGTATAAGAACTCAAAAATTCAACTCCTCTCACTTTCAAAGGCAAATGTTGCAGGGATTTGTCCTCCCCATTCATGGGCTGCTCGGTGTGAAAGTCTAGTTTTTTACCCTTCTCCCCATCACAGACAGGCACAATCCATTTCACTCCCACACCGCATCCTTGCCCACTTTCTTCATTGTGGCCTCCTCTCTACCTTTAGTTGTGGAGTTTGTTCTGCCAGTCTTCAGGATCATTTTCTGGGTTATTTACAGTGAAGTGAGTGGTACCTACTTGTATCTGTGGGACAAGGTGAACTTAAGGTCCTACTTCACCATCTTCCTAGCCAACCTTCCACATTTCTCCCTTTTGATGAAGTTTCTTTGAAAGTATTTCTGATCAAGTCAGGTTTTCCATGTTTGGTGTTTTTATCCCTCAGTGCCTGGAAGGACCTTTCCTGGTTGTCATGTGCAATATCAGAAAGAACGTGCATTGCAGTTAGAAACCACTTAAAGCCGCATTTGAGTAGCAAGAAAGGTTAAGAGGGAGAAACTCTCAGGTGCTCACACTAATCTTCTTGAGATTGTGTTGGAGATCATCTCAAAGTGCTGGGCCAGCATCATTTTATTGGGTCCATTTTGTTTAAGTGCAGACAAAATATATGTACAAAACTTAAAATAACTTCTGCAAAACAAAAGTAACAATTTCAAATTGTATGATGATTCTAAACCAGATTCCACGTAAGGACTCTTGGTCTGAAAGTAGCCAGTTGAAATACTTATTAGCACTTATTCCAACATAGGGGAGAAAAGTTCTCCCTATGAAGGCAAACCTGGAGTCATGTTTGCCTCCTTTCTGAAAGTCCCCACTTAAAGCAACAATGAAAACAGAATAGTAGATACTACAGACACACACCGAAGGAATTAACCAAGTGCATTTTGGAAGATACAGTGCAGGTATAATCATGAAGCAATAGCTGGTGAACTTTTTGCAAAACAGTAAAACTTGAAAAATTGTTTTTAAAATAGTATTATCTCAGAAAGAAGTGTTTAGAACAAAATGTGCTATTAGTTATTCAGTCAGGGAGCACCTGGGTGGCTCAGTTGGTTAAGTGTCCCAACTCTTGATTTTGCCTCAGCTCATGATCTCACAGTTGTGAGATCGAGCCCCATGTCAGGCTTAGTGCAGAGTTTGCATCAGATCCTCACTCCCTTTCCCACCCCCTCTGTCTCTTGCCCTACTCACGCATGCATGCAGGTGCTCACTTGCTCTAAGATAAACAAAATCTTTAAAAAAAAAAAAATTAATACAGCCAGTAAGTTTGCAAAGTCAGAAACCATTATTTTGGACAAGAATCCAAAGTCCGTTAATAGTTCAGATGAAATAAAACTTTCTGTGAATTCTGAATCTTCTTTTTTTTTTTTTTAAGTTTTTTTTAATTCATTTATTTGATCAAGAGAGAGATCACAAGTAGGCAGAGAGAGAGGGGGAAGCAGGCTCTCCACTGAGCAGAGAGCCCGATGCGGGGCTCGATCCCAGGACCCTGGGATCATGACCTGGGCCAAAGGCAGAGGCTTAACCCACTGAGCCACCCAGGTGCCCCAAATCCTCTAACCCTTCAGAAAAAGCAGTGAAAAATTCATTTGTCCTGGGGTCATACAGATGTTTCCTAAAGACCATAATCAAAAGAAGAGGGCTCCCCCCCCCCCCCCCGAGGGATTGGGAAATGCAGATGAGTACTTTGTCTTTCCATGAGAGAGAAGAGTGAGAAAAAAGGCATACGGCCTAGTCCAGACATCTTGGGAAAGTGTGTCATTAGAGGTTATCTGCTTCAGTTCCAGGAAATCTGTACTTTCAGGTCACTACATGATGTGCAGTTACAGTCAGGGTTTGGTGCTTTCTTTAGATATGTTACATTGAACCAAGAGTCTTCCCTGAAGTTTGGGAGATACAATGGTTGGTTTGCAGTTCCTGATAAGAGCCTTTCTAGCGAGGTAATAAGGATTTTGGAGGTGCCTTTTCCAACCAAAAAATCCTTGTGTTGCAGGGTGTAATACTTAAGGTCATTGTCACCCCCAGAGTGCACTGTGAAAAACGTGCCACAACATGGTTACTTTTGACAGAAGCAATTACATCTTTATACTGTTGAAATAGATCTTCTCTTATTACTGTGGGTCAGAGGAGGCAGGGGCCAAGTATATTGGGCATCCTGTGACTCTCTCAGAGGGTGAGAGTCTATGAATTCCAAACCAGGTAAATCTGAGATTTAGGACCAGTGGCAATGCTTTCAGTCAAGGTTTTTGGAGGGTCTCTACCAGTTGTACGAGTTGTGTCCTAATAGTGCCATTACTGCATGTGACTAAGTGCGGATTAAGGACATGTGCAAGGCAAGTGTTGTAAAACTGGACAAACAGCATACACTTTTCAAGCACCTGGCCAGGAAAAAGCGTTCCCCAATCACTGTGAAATTTGAGAGGGTTTCCAGGTAGGGATAATCTTTTCTAACAGAATTTTAGCCACAAAAGCATTATTGCCCTGTCTACAAAGGAAGGCTTTGGTCCAGTGAGAAAACATACAAACCATGACTAAAATATTTATCCACGAGAGGGAGAAGTTGTATGAAATCCATTTTTCCCAGCAGGTTTCCGTGGAATATACTTTGGACAAGTGGGACCAGTGAGGTACGCACTTTTTGCAGCCTTACTGACTTCCCTCACCAATATCAGTTGATGAATGCTATTATTTTATCAGTAGACCACAGGTTAAATGCATGTACAGAGGTAAGTATTGGGAATCTTAGTATTACTGGTAAGGCCAGATTGTTATTTGGTCCAAACCAGAGTTTTCTTTTTACTGAGCCAACAATTACTACATTTCAGATACTGTTTCTGTTTGGTTGGGGCCAGCTATTAGATATGACTTGTCAGTTTTCCCAAATTATATTTGGGAGAACATCTCTGTGGACTTTGACAGAGGTTTGGCTGTTGATCTCCTGAGTGCAACATTTTTGGCTGAAATATCAGTTAGGTGGTTCCCTTTGGCCTCCAGGGCGTTAAGTCTGGAATGCCTAGGAATCTTAATAATAGTTACAGCCACTGGCAAAACTATGACGTCTAATACATTTTGGACGTATAAGTCATTTTTATTCTCGTTTGAAGTAGGACATCTTGTTGTTTTCATAATATTCCTAAGTCATGAGCTCTCCCCAAGGTATACCAACTGTCAGTATAAACGTGTGTAGCTTTACCCTTGACTAAAATACAAGCTCAAGTAAGGATGTGTAATTCAGCCTCTTGGGCTCAAGTAGTTAAAGGTGCCGCCTCAGTGACTTCAAAAGGAGTATGCAATAACATGCTAAGCACATTAGTTACCGTTCTTACCCTTTAAATAAGAACAATCAGTAAACCATGAAAAATCTGCATTGGTTAAAGGAGTTTCTTGTAAATTGTCACAGGGAGTCAAAAGGTGAGCTGTCAACATTAAGCAATCATGAGAGGTTTCATCCGTGAAGGAGGGGAGAATAGCAGGGTCTAATTGCAATGAGAGTTACATGAGGAGCAGTTAGCATGACGATTTCATAGGAGGTGAGCAAGAGTAGGAGGAGAATTCAGAACGGCTTCTGCTGCATGGGACACAAGGATTCTTAAAGGGAATCCTCTATTTCTTCAGTGGCCTTAACTAAAAAGGCAGTGGCAGAAATGACTCTGAGGCAAGGGGAGGATATCCCTGTGCCACAACATCATGATGGTTCTCATATTCTGGGGTCAGTACTCCAAGGGCATTCTGTTCCTTCTTATATACAAAGGAAAAAAAGGAAGTTGATAGTGACGATATCCAAGAGCAAGGGGAGTTATTATTTATTAGGCTTTAAGTTCTCAAAGGCTGTGTATCCCTGTCTTTCCAAATAACAGGGTTATGTTTGCCATTTTTTTAATAAGGCATATAAAAGTTGAGCCAGAATAGAGAAGTTTGGAGTTCAGTTTTGACAGTAGCCAGCCAGTCCAAGAAAGCTTTTTACCTGGTGCTTACTTTTATGTTTGGGGAAATTCAGGATGCCTTGAAGTCTTTCTGAATCCAGATGTAGTCTTTGCTCTGAGGTCAGGTACCCTACGTGTCTAACCTGAGTTTGAGCAAACTGCAATTTCTCTTTGGAGATTGTACGTCTCTTTTTTATTTTTATTTTTTATTTTTTTTTAATATTTTATTTATTTATTTATTTGACAGAGATCACAAGCAGGCAGAGAGGCAGGCAGAGAGAGAGGAGGAAGCAGGTTTCCTGTTGAGCAGAGAGCCAGATGCAGGGCTCAATCCCAGGATCCTGGGATCATGACCTGAGCTGAAGGCAGAGATTTTAAACCACTGAGCCACCCAGGCACACTGTATGTCTATTTTTTAAGGCCAAAAGTTTTAACAGGTGGATTGCTATCTTCTTGTGAAGAGATTTGAAAAGGGAAGCAGTGAAGCATACCGTCTACATTGTAGGGATTAGAATCTACCGAAAACTTGCTATCCAAATCAACTTCAAAGGTTTGTGAAAAGGAAGGACTATCTGAAACCCTGGGGAATTACTGTCCAGGTGTACTTCCATGTACTTCTTTTCTTTCCAAATGAAAACAAAAAGATAGTGGCTCTCCCTATCAACTAGAATACTGCATACATCAATTACAATGAAAAATTTCCTTTCATTGAAAATGGATATCAGTAGCATATGGGGGTTAGGACCAAGAGGGTGCCAAGAGAGGAATAGCAATGTTATTTATTGCTTGGAGATCCTGGAAAAACCTCCATCCTCAGCCACTGGGTTTCCTCCCAAGTAAAATACATATTATAGGAACTAGGGAAGGGGATAGTGAGGCCCTGGGCCTTGTAATCTTATATTATGCGTTTGACACCTGAAAGGGCTTTTTTACTTATAGAATACTGATTAATTATGGGATGAAGTTTTGAGGACTCTATTTGAATTTTAAAGGAAGGTGCACTGTGGATTCTCCCAGTATCATTTGAGGAGCTGTAAAGAGGATGGTAGCTGATTCAGTAGGAACAAATAGAAGATGCCAAAGGTCATCTAATTGCCCTGGTTGACTATTTTGATTACTACTCTCAAATTCTAGAATTATTTCCCTCTTTGGGAGAAAGAAAAACATCTCATGCCAGAATTTCTAAGAAATTTAGGCCCAATAAATGAATAGAGTGCAATAACTAAGGGGAAAAGAGCCTAAACAAAAGGAAATAGATTCAGAGACAGGAATGTTTTGAGGTTTATTAGAGATCTCCGCTGTCTGAACCATTTTATTACTACTCCAAGGCAGGGGCAGCTTGGTAGCTGTGGGCTGGATGACAGAGAGTAGCGCTTGTGTCAATTTGGAGAGAGAGATTTGTTCCCATTCTGGAGAGTGATTTCCCCGAAATGATTAAGAGGAAAGAGCCCCTGCAGTTCCTCAGAGCCCCATCACTGGGAATTAGGAGGTCATTAGAAAGACTGACTAGAGGGCTGAAAGTGCCTGGAGAGCTTACATTTATAACAGCCTCCCTTCCCCACCCCCTCCCCAACTGCCCTGGCTCTTTGCAATAATAGCAGAAACTAGTTTTTTTTGGTTTTGTGTTTAGGGGCCTTCATTTGCCAGAGTTGAAAATTGATACTTTTAGCAGTCTGTCTTTTAGGTGACTCATCTAGGATGCAAGCAGGCTGGTTTGCCATAGTAACTAAATCTGGAGTGGGCAATTTGTCATTTTATCCTGGTCATTTTAAACTAAAGGAGAAATTTCCCAGTTTGGAACATTAATAAACACAAAGTTTAATGCTACCTGGGTAGATTCAACGTATAAAGAAAGATCATAATTTTCTTTAAAGATAATTTGGAGTCCCTCGTAATCAACATGAACAGGCTCATCAAGCTTTTGTGTGCAAACCTAAATTTTGTTTCAGACAATGGACTTTAGGAAAAGCAACTGTAATTGCCCAGTGGAGATTTCCAACAAGTATTCTAGTTAGAGGTTTGTTTTTCAGGATGTTCTCTAGCTAGTGTCATGCAGTGTTTGCCCTGTTTCTTACCAACAAGCACATGGAATAACGGATATAAATCTGAGAAACCCAGGTGGTAAGTTTGAATAACTGTGTTATATTCTTTAGCAGACTTACTGAGAGTCCTCAGTCACTTTAGGGAACTATAACTATGGCTCATAATTCAGCCTTAGTCCACCAAACATAAGGAACTTGAGGTTTATTTAGTCCTTAAAAGACTTAAAGAAGCAGGTTTTAGTCAGTTCAGGGGAGGAGGGAGCAGCAGAGAGATTAGTAGAAAAGGCAAGTTCAGAGAGAATAGACAGAAATGGTGCCAGAGTTGGTGTCTGAGTACAAGATGGGTGCAGACGAAGGCGGGGAGTAAAAGGCCTCAGAAGCCATTTTGATGCCTTTCAGTTGTTTGTTTGCCTCAGTTGATTCAGAAATGGGATTTTGCAAAAACGCAAACTCTGAATCCTGAAAACATCTGGAAGCCTCAAGGTACTGTTTAAAATAGGCATCCCAGAGATGAAGAGTTTGCCAGACAAATAAAAGGTAAAGGAATTCATGACCACTACACTAGTCCTACTAGAAATGTTAAAAAGGACTCTTTGAGTGGAAAGACAGATCATAAGAGGAGTAAGAAAGATAGGAAATACAAAAGCAGTGTATCTATAAAATCAATAATGGGATTCACAAAAGGATATAAATCATGAAACCATGTATCTCGAATGTGGGGGGAAGGAGAAGGGTAAAGAATGAGTTCAAATTTAAGTGACCATCAACTTCATATAAACTGCTATATGCTAAAAATGTTATTTACAAACCTAATGGTAACCACAATTCAAAAACCAGTAACAGGTATTGAAAGAATAAAGAGAAAGGAACCCAAGTATATTACTTAGGCCAACTAATCAGAGAAGAGAAAAAGAGAAGAAAGGAACAAAATGGCAATAAATAAATTGTGGTAATTACTTTGAATGCAAAGGGACTGAAGACTCCAATCAAAAGACATAGAATGTCAGAATGGATAAAAAGCAAGACCTATCCATATGCTGCCTACAGGGGGTTCATTTCAGACCTAAAAACACTTTCTAAATGAACATAAGGGGAGGGAAAAACATCTATCATGCAAATGGATGTCAAAAGAAAGCCCAGGTGGCAATACTTAGACAAAATATACCTTCTTTTAGAAAAAAATAGACTTTAGGGATGCCTGGGTCTCTTAGCTGTTAATCAGCTACCTTTGGCTCAGGTCATGATCCCAGAGTCCTGGGATCAAGCCCCACATCAGTCTCCCTGCTCCATGGGAAGCCTGCTTCTCCCTCTCCTGCTCCCCCTGCTTGTGTTCCCTCTCTTGCTCTGTCTCTCCCTGTGAAGTAAATAAATAAATTTTTTTAAAAAGTAACAAGAGACAAAGAAGGATATTATATAATAATAAAGGGGATGATCCAATAAGAAGATAAAACTGTTGTAAATATTTATGCAACCAACATAGGAGCACCCAAATACATAAAACAGTTAATAACAAACATAAAGGAACTGATCAATAGTAATGCAGTAATAGTAGGGGACTTTAACATCCCACTCACATTGATCAATCATCCAAACAAAATACCAACAGGAACAGTGGCTTTGAATGACACATTGGCCAGATGGATCTAACATACATTCAGAACGTTCCATCCTAAAACAGCAAAACATACATTCTTTTCAAGTGCACATAGATCTCCAGCACAGATCACATATTAGGCCACAAAACAAGTCTCAACAAATAGCAAAAAATCGAAGTCATACCATTCATCTTTTTTGAACACAACACTATGCATCCACAGGAAAAGTCTGGAAAGACTGGGCTCCTGGGTGGCTCAGTTGGTTAAGCATCTGCCTTCAGCTCAGGTCATGATCTTAAGGTCCTGGAATTGAGCCCTGCATCAGGCTCCCTCCTCAATGAAGAGTCTGCTTCTCTCCCTCTGCCCCTCTCCCCTGCTTGTGCATGCACTCACTCTGTCTCAAAACATTTTAAAAATTTTTTAAAAATTAAAAAATCTGGAAGAGGACAAATACATGGAGGCTAAATAACATGCTACTAAACAATGAATGGGTCAACCAAGAAATCAAAGAGAACATAAAAACCTGCATGCAAATAAGTAAAAACAGGTATTAGTCTGAAATCTTTGCGATGTCACTAAAGCTGTTCTAAGAGAGAAGTTGATAGCAGCACAGGGCTACCTCAAGAAGCAAGAAAAATCTCAAACCACCTAACCTTATTTAAAGGAGCTAGAAAAAGAACAAAACCCAAACCAGTAGAAGGAAGTAATTATAAGTATTAGAGCAGAAATAAATGAAATAGTAACTAAGAATACAGTAAAACAGATTAATGATACCTGGAGCCAGTTCTTTTGAGATCAACAAAATTAATAAATGTTGACCCAGACTTGTCCAAAAAAAAAAAAAAAACTCAAACAAAATAAGCAAAGAGGAAAAATAACCAACACCACAGAAATATAAAGGATTATGAGGGAATCTTATGAAAAATTATATGCCAACAAATTGTACATCCTAAAAAAACCCACAAATTTTAGAAACATTTAACCTCCCAAAACTATCAGGAAGTAATAGAAAATTTAAACAGACCAACTACAAGCAATGAAATTGAATCAGTAATCAAAATACTCCCCATAAACAAAAGTTCAGGACCAGATGGCTTCACAGGTGAATTCTAACAACATTTAAAGAATTAATACCTAGGGTGCCTGCGTGGCTCTGTTGGTTAGGCATCTGTCTTCAGCTCAGGTCATGATTACAGACTCCATGCGGGATCAAGTCCCGCATGGAGTCTGCTTCTCCCGCTCCCTCTCCCTCTGCTGCACACATGTTCTGTCAAATAAATAAATAAAATCTTCAAAAAAAAAGTTAATACCTAGTCTTCTCAAACTATTCAAAAAATCAGAAGAGGGGACGCCTGGGTGGCTCAGTTGGTTCAGCGGCTGCCTTCAGCTCAGGTCATGATCCCAGCGTCCTGGGATCGAGTCCCATATCGGGCTCCTTGCTCCGCGGGGAGCCTGCTTCTCCCTCTGCCACTCTGTCTGCCTGTGCTCGCTCGCTCGCTCTCTCTCTCTGACAAATAAATAAATAAAATCTTAAAAAAAAAAAAAATCAGAAGAGGAAGAAAAGGTTCCATATGCATTCTATGAGGCCTGGATTTCCCTGATTCTAAAACCAGATAAAGACACTACAGAAAAAAAGAACATCTGATGAACATATATCCTAATGAACATAAATGCAAAATCTACAACAAAATATTAGCAAACTGAATCCAACAATACATTTAAAAGAAATCATTTGGGGTACCTGGGTGGCTCAGTTGTTAAGCGCCTGCCTTCAGCTCAAATCATAAAGGTTCCTGGGATCGAGCCCCGCATTGGGCTCCCTGCTCAATGGGAAGCCTGCCTCTCCTTCTCCCACTCCCCTGCTTGTGTTCCCTCTTTCGCTTTGTCTCTCTCTGTCAAATAAATAAATAGAATTTTTAAAAAATAAATCATTCACAATCAAGTGGGACTTATTCCGGGATGCAAGGGTGGTTCTGTATTCCCAAATCACTCAAAATGACACATCACATCAACAACTGAAATGATGAAAAGCATCTGATCATTTCAATAGATGCAGGAAAAGCATTTTGACAAATTACAACATTCATTCATGATAAAAACCTCAACAAAGTAGGTTGAGAGGAAACCTACTTCAACATGATAAAGGCCATATATGAAAAACCCAAGGAGAACATTGTACTTAATGGTAAAAAACTGAGCTTTTCCCTGAAGATCAGGAATATGACAAGGTTGTCCGTTCTCACCACTTCTAGTCAACATACTATTGGAAGTCCTAGCCACAGCAGTCAGACAGCAAAAACAAAAAACATCCAAATTGGTAAGGAAGAAGTAAAACATTTGCTACTTACAGATGACTTGATACTATATATAGAAAACCCTAAAGAGGCCACCAGAAAAGTGCTAGAACTGATCAATTCAGTAAGGTTGCAGAATACAAAAATCAATATACAGAAATCCAGAGCCCCTACTTGGCTCAGTCAGTGGAGCATGTGACTCTTGATCTCAGGGTCATAAATTCAAGCTCCATGTTGGTTGTGGAGCCCACTTAAATAATAATAGTAATAATAAACCAGGGAGGTGAAAGATCTTAACTCTGAAAACTGAAAACACTGATTAAAAAAGCTAAAGATAACACAAATGTAAAGATACTCCATCTCTCGTGGATTTGAAGAACAAATATTGTTAAAACGTCCGTACAACAAATGATATTCACTGTGGGTTTTTCATAGATGGCTTTTACACTATTGAGGTATGTACCCTCTATCCCTACACTGAAAAGTTTTACTCAAGAGAGGATGGTGTACTTTGTCAAAATGCCTTTTCTGCATCTATTGAGAGCATTCTGTTTCTTGTTCTTTTATTAATGTATTGTATCACACTGATTTGTGGATGTTGAACCACCCTTACAGCCCAAGAATAAATCCCACTTGGTCATGCTGAATAATCCTTTTTACTACCGGATCCTGTTGGCTACTGTTGAGAATTTTTGCATCCGTGTTCATCAGGGATATTGGTAATTCTCCTTTTTGATGGGGTCTTTGGTTTTGGGATCAAGGTAATGCTGACCTCATAAAATGAGTTTAGAAGTTTTCCTTCCATTTCAATTTTTTTGGAACAGTTTCAGGAGAATAGGTATTAATTTTTCTTTAAATATTTGGTAGGATTCCCCTGGGAAGCCATCTGGCCCTGAGCTCTTTTTGTTGGGAGATTTTTAATTACTGCTTCAATTTCCTTACTGGTTATGGGTCTGTTCAGGTTTTCTGTTTCTCCTTGGTTCAATTTTGGTAGTTTATACCTCTCTAGGAATGCATCCATTTCTTCCAGATTATCTTTTTTTTTTTTTTTAAGATTTTTATTTTTGTATTTGACAGAGAGAGAGAGATCACAAGTAGGCAAAGAGACAGGCAGAGAGAGAGGGGGAAGCAGGCTCCCTGCTGAGTAGAGAGCCCGATGCGGGGCTCCATCCCAGGACCCTGAGATCATGGCCTGAGCCGAAGGCAGAGGCTTAACCCACTGAGCCACCCAGGCGCCCCTCTTCCAGATTATCTAATTTGTTGGCATATAGTTTGCTCATAATATGTTCTTATAATTGATTGTATTTCTTTGGTGTTAGTTGTGATCTTTCATTCATGATTTTATTTGTTTTGGTCCTTTCTCTTTCCTTTTTGATAAGTCTGGTCAGGGGTTTATCAAACTTACTAATTCAAAGAACCAGTTCCTAGTTCCGTTGATCTGTTTACTGTTCTTTTGGTTTCTATTTCATTGATTTCTGTTCTGATCTTTATTATTTCTCTTTTCCTGCTGGATTTAGTCTTTACCTGCTGTTCTTTATCCAGCTCCTTTAGGTGTAGGGTTAGGTTGTGTATTTGAGACCTTTCTTGTTTCTTGAGAAAGGCTTGTATTGCTATATACTTTACTCTTAGGACTGCCTTTACTGCATCTCAAAGATTTTGAACAGTTGTGTTTTCATTTTCATTTGTTTCCATGAATTTTTAAAATTCTTCTTTAATTTCCTGGTTGACCCATTCATTCTTTAGTAGGATGCTCTTGAGCTTCCATGTATTTGAGTTCTTTCTAACTTTCCCCTTCTGATTGAGTTCTAGCTTCAAAGCATTGTGGTCCAAAAATACGCAGGGAATGATCCCAATCTTTTGGCACCAGTTGGGACCTAATTTATGACTCAGGATGTGATCTGTTCTGGAGAATGTTCCATGTGTACTAGAGAAGAATGTGTTCTGTTGCTTTGGGATGGAATGATCTGAATATATCTATGAAGTCCATCTGGTCCAGTGTGTAATTTGAAGCCCTGATTTTCTTGTTGATCTTCTGCATAGGTGATCTGTCCATTTTGGTGATGGGGATGTTAAAGTCCCCTACTATTATTGCCAATGTGTTTCTTTGATTTTGTTATTAATTGGTTTATATAATTGGCTGCTCCCATGTTAGAGGCATAGATATTTAAAATTGTTAGATCTTCTTGCTGGACAGACCCTTTAAGTATGATATAGTATCCTTCCTCATTTCTTATTATAGTCTTTGGTTTAAAATCTAATTTGTCTGATAATAAGGATTGCCACCCCACTTTTCTTTTGATGTCTGTTAGCATGGTAAATGGTTTTCCGCTCCCTCACTTTAAAATATGGAGGTGTCTTTGGGTCTAAAATGAGTCTCTTGCAGACAGCATATGGATGGGTCTTGTTTTTTTTTTTTTTTTTAAATCCAATTTGATACCCTGTGTCTCTTTGGGGCATTTAGCCCATTTACATTCAGGATAATTATTGAAACGTATGAATATAGTGCCGTTATATTGTCTATAAGGTGACTATTACTGTATATTATCTCTATACCTTTCTGGTTTATGTTCCTTTTAGGCTCTCTCTTTGCTTAGACGACCCCTTTCAATATTTCCTGTAGGGCTGGTTTAGTATTTGCAAATTCTTTCAGTTTTTGTTTGTCCTGGAAGATTTTTATCTCTCCTTCTGTTTTCAATGACAGCCTAGCTGGATATAGTATTCATGGCTGCATGTTTTTCTCGATTAGTGCTCTGAATATATCATGCCAGTACTATCTGGCCTGTCAGGTCTCTGTGGATAGGTCTGCTGCCAGTCTAATGTTTCTAATGTTATAGATCGGGACCTCTTGTCCCAAGCTGCTTTCAGAATTTTCTCTTTGACCCTGAGACTTATAAGTTTTAATATTAGATGACAGGGTGTTGACCTATTTTTATTGATTTTGCGGGTGGGGGTTCATTGTGCCTCCTGGATTTTGATGCCTGTTCTCTGAGGGAAGTTCTCCACTATAATTTGCTCCAATATACCTTCTGCCTCCCTCTCTCTTTCTTCTTCTTCTGGGATCCCAATTATTCTAATATTGTTTCATCTTATGGTATCACTTATCTCTCGAATTCTCCCCTCATGATCCAGTAGTTGTTTGTCTCTTTTTCTCAACTTCTTTATTCTCCATCATTTGGTCTTCTATATCACTAATTCTCTCTTCTGCCTCATTTATCTTAGCAGTTAGAGCCTCCATTTCTTTATTGGAACTCATTAATAGCCTTTTTTATTTCAACTTGGTTAGATTTTAGTTCTTTTATTTCTCCAGAAAGTGATTCTCTAGTATCTTCTATGCTTTTTTGAAACCCAGCTAGTATCTTTATAATTGTCATTCTGAACTCTGGTTCTGACATCTTACCAATGTCTGTATTGATAGGTCCCTGGCATTCAGTGCTGCGTCCTGTTCTTTTTTTTTTTTTTTTTTGACTTGAGTTTTTCTGTTTTGTCATTTTGTCCAGAGAAGAATAGATGAGTGAGAGAACAAAATGCTAAAATGGTAACAACGGCCCCAGGAAAAATATATACTAAACAAATTAGAAGAGACCTAAAACCAGGGGAAAATGGGGGAAAAAAAGAATATGATTAGGCTGGTGAATAGAACAGAACCACACACTAGATTTTGGGTATTTTGGTCTGTTAGAAGAAACTGCCTCCCACAATTTTAAAGAAAGAAAAACATACATATACACAAAAATAAGGGTAAATATGATGGAGGGATGGAATGTGACTATAAAGATGAAAATTTAAAAAGATTTTTAAAAAGGAACTGATAAGTTGGTTGAAAAAAGAAAGAAAAAAGATTTTTTTTAAATCCGATTAGGCCAGACTAGAACAAAGCCATACACTAGATTTAGGGTATATTTTGGTCTGTTAGAAGAAACTGTATCCCAAAATTTTAAAGAAAGAAAATTTTATATATATACAAAAAATGTGGTTAAATAAATGAAAGGATAGAGTGACTATAAAAATGAAAATTTAAAAAGATTTTTAAAGAATTGAAAATAAGAGGTTGGTTGACAAAGGAAGGAAGAAAAATTCAAAGAAAAAATTAAAAAAAAATTAAAATTAGAAAAATTAACTTTGAAAGACTAAAGAATCATGGGAAAACCATGAATTCTATGTACTGTATTCCTCAGCACTGGAATTTTACAGTTCTCATTGATTGGTAAATTTGGTCTTGGCTGGATGTTCTTGCTGATCTTCTGTGGGAGGGGCCTTTTGCAGTGATTTTCAAATGTCTGCCCCAGGTGGAATTGCACCACCCTTGTCAGGGGCCAGGCTAAGTAATCTGCTTGGGTTTGCTTTAGGGAGCTTTTGTTCCTTGGAGGCTTTCCGCACAGCTTTGGAGGACAGGAATGAAAATGGCAGCCTCCCAGTCTCTGGCCCCAGAGGAGGTCAGAACTCAAGGTCCCACTTAGTGAGCCCTCAGAGAAAAGCAGTCAGTTACTCCTGTCTCCCTGGTCTCCAGCCACACTCCATGCTCACCCAGCCTGTGACTGAGCATTTCTGTCTCTGGCACATGACCCAATTTGGAGTTTCCAAAGCCAGCAGATTGCTGTGGTGCACTCCCATGCCACTCCTCCCTGGGGAGGAAGGGGAATCTCCCCAGATCTGCCACTTGTGGGGTCCCTGCTTAAAGAGTAGTGGTCCAACTGTGCCACAGATCAGTTAATGGAATCCCAGAGCTGAGAGCCCACTCCTCAGCTCTGTCTTTGCAGCCGGCTTCCTGGCTTCAATACTTTGGAGCTCTGGCACACTCAAGTACCCCTGGTCTTTCTGTGACCCCAAGGGTCCTGAGACCACACTGTTCCCCCAAGGGTCCCACCCCTTGCTTAGGCACTGGAGCAATGTTCCCCTGTGGAGCAGACTTCTAAAAGTTCTGATTTTGCCCTCTGTTGCTCTATCACTTGCTGGTAGTTGGCTCACAGAGGCTCCCTCCCCCTGCGGTCTGTCTTCCCAAATATCGCCTCCGATTTACCTCTGCACATGTTCTACCTCCCGGAAAGTGGTTGATTTTCTGTTCATAGAATTGTTGCTATTCTTTTCTTCAATCTCCTGTTGAGTTTGTAGGTATTCAGAATGGTTCAATAACTATCTAGCTGAATTCCTGGGACCAGACAAAATTTAGGACTCCTACTCCTCCACCATCTTGGTTCTCCCCTTCCCAGTCATAGCCTTCCAATTTAAATTTGAGTGAAACTAGTTTGGGGATTTCAGAGTTCCCCATAATGCCACTGAAGTTCAGATTTACTTTTGGTTAAGTTGATCTATTTAGTTATAAATGTGGATGCATAGGGACCATAGATTTTAAACAAAACATCCCAGAAAGGTGTAGAGGACATTGGGGGTGAGGGAGCACCTTCAAGCATTTTGATGACTGGGCTCCCATTTCTTAGAGACTCTTCCCTAGAGCAGCGAAAATTTCTAAACAGCACAGTTTCAACAGTAACAGTCTGGTTCCAAAAATGAATCAGACTGAATGCTAGAACTCTTTCAGTAGGCACAGAGTCTGGGTCCAGACAGGAGTTGGGCCAAAGACCAGCATAGGAACAGTCCAAGTTCTAAAAGGAGTCAGACCGAAGGCCAAAGAAGTAATTGCTAGAGATGTAAAAACAAGAAAAACCCAAGGCCTTAAAACAATCCCAAATGAAGCCTGGGGAGCTTGAACACAAAACATGGCACTCAAAACCCAGGAGAAAACCTACCTTTAAATTCCCGGGTTGGAGAATAAGCTGCACACTCACTTGGCTCTGTAGGTGCCATCATGTCATTGCTCACCCAACCTCAGAGTTGCTGAGGATCTTCACTGGATCCCATTTCTGATCACCAAATAGTATTAACCTTAAAAATAAAACTGTCCATTATTTTATCAGCAAAAATGGATTTATTCACAAATAGCAGAGGATTCCAGTCCAGAACAAATAAGGTAGGACAAAACCATAGGCTAATCTGCAGAAGGAAGGCGAGGAATGCCCTTTTATAGACAAAAGTGGGATGTTAGGAAAGCTATTACAGACAAAAAAGTCCACTGGACTAAACTGGCAAGTGGACATATAGTGGCTTTCCATTGGCTGAGTGAGATGTGACCATCTCTCATTGGCTGGATTGTTCCTAGGGGAGGAGGAAAGCCTTTCTTCCTCCTGCTGGGATAGCAAAGTGGTATCTGTGTGTAAAGTCCCTCTTTTCCTGTTGGGTCTGGAATTGAGGAGTAATAGGGTATGAGAGCTTGCCCTGCTGGCCTCCTGACTCCATTCTAAATGAGGTTTCCTTTTATTAATTTTCACATTTTTAAATCTACACTGGGGAGGGGGTGGGTTGTTTGTTCTACCTTTATTACATTGTGTTCAGATACTATAACCTTTACAGTTCTTGCGTTTTGAATTTAGAAATGATTATGGTTTTATAGAAGTGCTTATGTAATTATTTTTGTAACTGTTCCAGAATTATTTGAACAGGCATTTCTCTGGAAGATGTTAACTTGCAGGCTCTTGCCTTTTCTTTCAAATACAAACTTCTTTCCTGTTAAATATGTCATAATATATCCTGCCTCACTGCCATTTCTGTTAACCTCCACTGGTTCCTAGAACCTCCACTGGTTCCTAGAACCAACATTTCACAGAATGGAACCCTTCTCTATCTTATCTTTCCCATAATCCCACGTAAGAAACAGTACTTACAGGAGTGACTTGGTGGGTCAGTTGGTTAAGTGACTGCCTTTGGCTCGGGTCATGGTCCCAGGGTCCTGGGACAAGCCCCACATCGGCTCCCTGCTCTGAGGGGTACCTGCTTCTCCCTCTTCCTCTGCCTGTGGCTTCCCCTTCTTTTCTCTGTCAAATAAATAAATAAAATCTTTTTTTAAAAAAGGAAAAATAAAAAACATTACAGCTTGATCACTCTACCAGAATATAATATAAAGCACCAAGATTCAAGTAAAATACATGACTCTCATATCAAATTTTCTTGAATACATAGTCATTTTTCCAGTGACCAACCCTACTATTCTTCATTCATCAAGCATTTCTCTCCTGGATAATAAAATTACTTACTTTCACTTGGAAGCAGAGTGGTCTAGGGGAAAGAATATAAATTTTAAGTCTGACACCTAGATTTTATTCCAAGCTCTGCCACTTCCATAAGTTTGATTGACCAAGTTATTTAACATCTTTAAACCTCAGTTTCCTTTCCTCTAATAAAAGAATAGAAAGCCAAGAATTAATACTCCCATCAGCTGCAGGGGCTACTAGCTATTACCACCGTTGTTGGCAGTCTAAGAGAAAATAGGGAAGTAGGCAGAGCAAACAAAAAGGCTTTAACATGCCGTTTTAATACAGTAAATCAAAGTTTTAGAAGGCAAATCAGATTTAAGACCTGTTCCAGTGAGAATCCGTATTTTCTGCATTCCCTTATCAGATTTTGAGGAAATGTTTATCACATTATAATCTACTAAGATAGATTCTTCCTCAAGCAGAAGTTTTGTTTTAGTTTTGAACTGCCTATTACTAGTTTGAAATGTTATTTTTGTACTTAACATCTCTGTTTTTGTTTTGTTTGCAATCCTGGCAAATTTCTAACTATTTTTACATTTAAAAAAATAGGAGCACACCTGGCTGGCTCAGTTGGTAAGGCATGTGACTCTTGATCTCGGGGTTGTGAGTTCAGTCCCCACATTAAGTTTAGAGCTGACTTTTTTTTTTTTTTTTTTAAGATTTATTTATTTGACAGATAGAGAAAGCACAAGTAAGCAGAGAGGCAGGCAGAGGGAGAGAGAGAAGCAAGCTCTCCGCTGAGAGGCTCTTGGCTGAGCAGGGAGTCCGATGCAGGGCTCGACTCCAGGACCCTGGAATCATGATCTTAGCTGAAGGCAGCTGCTCAACCAACTGAGCCACCCAGGCACCCCTAGAGCTGACTTTTTACTTAAGATTTTATTTATGTGAGAGAGAGAGAGCACAAGCACGGTGAGAGACAGAGGGAGAAGCAGACTCCCTGCTGAGCAGGGAGCCCGACTCAGGGCTTGATCAATATACTTACATCCCTGTAAGTATATTGACATAAGCTGAAGGGAGACGCTTAACCAACTGAGCCACCCAGGTGCCGCAAGATAACTTTTTTTTAAAAGATTTTATTTTTAAGTAATTACTATGCCTAGAAACCTACTTTTTTAAACCTTTGTTTTTATTCATGTATATGTAGGATGGAACGTAAAAAGATCTTGCAGTACTATTGCTTTAGACCTTTCTATGTAGTCTTTCTACGAGGGAATCAAATTTATTATCATGTACTTTTAAGATAATTGGACCAAATAGGCATATATTGTTAAGTCTTAGCCAACACAAACAAATGGAAAGATAGTCCATTATCATGGATTGGGAGAAATAACATTGTTAAAATGCCCATACTACCCAAAGCAACCTACTACAGATACAGTGTAATCCCTATCAAAATGCCAACATTATCATATGGTTTCACTTATTTGTGGAGCATAACAAATAACAAGGAGGACATGGGGAGATAGAGAGGAGAAGGGAGATGAGGGAAATTGGAAGGGGAGATGAACCATGAGAGACTATGGACTCTAAAAAACAATCTGAGGGTTTTGAAGGGGCGGGGGGTGGGAGGTTGGGGGAGCCAGGTGGCATGGAGCACTGCGTGTGGTGCATAAACAATGAATTCTGTTACGCTGAAAAGAAATTAATTTAAAAAAAAAAAAAGACGACTAAAGCTGGAGGTATCACAACCCCAGATTTCAAGACCTACTACAAAGCTATATTAATCAAAATAGTATGGTACTGGCACAAAAATAGACACAGATCAAGGGAACAGAGTAGAGAACACAGAAATAAACCCATGTTTATATGGTCAGTCTATAACAAATACTGTCTTTTGGTTTCAAGTGATAGAAACTTAAGTTACCTTAAATAAAAAAGGTTATTAATTCAGAGGTTCTTAGGAAGATTCTACCTACCAAGCTATGGGAAGAGCAAGAATTGGGCTGAGACTCAGGAGTTACTGGAGCAATGAAACATTGGCAGGATTCTGTCTGTCCCCTGCTTTGGTACTTTTCTCTGGAAGCCAGCTATATTTTCAGTCATTGCAGAATTCCTTTAAATAGGAGGAGATGTAGTTCCCCACAGATTTTATACTCTTAGCCACTACAGAATTAAACATAATGATCTTTCTTGGCCATGCCAAAAAGGTCACGGGTAGAACTGATGGGGGTGGCATGATGTAGTTGCTCTTTCAGGGACCAATTAACTGTGGAGAGGGTGGGGTACTATGATAGATTCATGTTAATAAGGTACCAATCTCTAGACTAGTCAGCTAATTATTTTTACTAACCATGTGGGTGGTTGAAGGACTACTTCTTAGAAAAAGAGTACTAGGCAAAAGGCCTGTGGAGTCACCTACCATAGGATCCTACCACCATCCTACCATAGGATGGTGGTAGGATCCTATGGTTTTCACCATGTGCTATGTAAGCCCCCAGAGTCCTTGTCAACAGTTTATGGCAAGATTGGTTTCCATAAATAACTTATCCACCTCTGTAACATGTACTGCTGGTCATGTATAAGCACAAACATTGCCTTAGATGATATATGCTCTGTGCAGTAGGAATAAAAAAATAGACGAAACTCCTAGACATGTAGCCACCTAAGTGTTCTTTATCTTAAATAATACTATAAAATGTGTATCTTTAAGTAGTTTCCTACTTTGAAATGATTTTTAACTTCTCACTATCATTAGAAAGATGATCTTGGGCCTTTGGTGGACTCAGAGGTTATGTAAAAGTTTGTCTTAGTCTGTCCGATAATGGTTTTATTTTTACTTCTTGTTTCAGTGAGGAGGTAGATTTGGAACTTCCAAGCACCGAAAATGAATATGTGTCAACTTCAGAACCTGATATTGGTGGGCAGCCCAAAGTAATATTTAAAGAAAAAACAGTCACTTCTCTTGGAGTCATGGCAGATGGAGTGGCCCCAGTCTTTAAGAAGAGAAGACTTGAAAATGGAAAATCTAGAAATTTAAGGCAACGGGGTGATGATCAATAATTATAAAAGAGCTTTTTGTACTTCCTCTTTGGACAGCATGGAGACTATACATCTTGAAGCTCCTCTGTGTTTGTTTAAATGCTAAAAATTTAGATTTATTCTAAATGTATTTTATGTGAATCTAAAATAAATCTTTTTTCATGTGAAACTTATTTTTGCTCCTAAAATGGAAGCCTACCACATTTCATTGTAATACAGTGTATTATGTTCAGTGTCTAAAAATTGCTAATTATGACATAATATAAGATGCTATGTATCTGTTATTTAAAACATGGAAAAGCAAGGCCTTTATTCCATTCTTACTCAAAAGCACATTCTTACCCTGCACTGAAAATGCATTACTTTTGCACACTGATACTAACTTATCCAAGGCATAAGAATCAGACCGCATAAGAGAAAATTCAGTTACATGATGGTTCACTTTTGAGGATCCTGTCAGAAGGCTGATGGAGAAAGTGTATGTGTGTTAGCTTACCATACTCAGTTTAAGATCAAGGGCCAAAGAACAGGACTGCTACTCAGGTACTTCAAGTGTTAATGTTTAATATGGAATGAAAATTGGACCAAAGGTAGAAATGTGTATTTTCCCAGTTCAGTTCAAAGCAACAAGCATTGCTTAAACATTATTACTTTAAGCTAGGCATTACACTAGAGTTGAAGATACAAAGATGAAAGAGACATATCTCTGTTCTTCATGACTTCGACTTCCCATGCTAGCATAGTCATTCCTGCAGTCATGTAATCTGTTTAGCAGCCTTATATGTACTGGAAAATAATTTTTAAGGCTTATTTAAAGCTATGTAGATGAAAGCTTAAAAAAAATAGTGTATCTCTGGCTTTAGTAAAGTTTTTAGTGTTCCCTTAGACAAATGGGAAATGTCTTTCTAGTTAAATTTCTTAAAAAGTAGAATTTTCTTATTTTATCCATTTGAAGTAGATTTCTTCCCTTTATTACTCCAAATTCTTAAAATTATATTTTTTATAAATTGTACAGTATTTAACATTTGGTAGTAAATATTTGTCTTTTTAAGCTTACTAGTGTACATGTAAGAAAATGATAGCTTATTAAAAATGTTATGAAAAATAATAATTGGGTTTTTTTCCTTCTAATACTCAATAGAGTCAATATAGCATTGGTGAAGCGGTGTTTAGAGATTTGTCTTTATATTCAGTCAACTTTTTTGGATATTTCGTGAATATATAGCATTATGAAGAAATGTTTTAGATTCTGAATAGCCCATTTGTCATCTACCTTACCAGTGTATTTTGATGCTCAGTTGGAGAAAGTAATAAAACCATAAATGAAATGCTGCTTCATGTTACCCCCACTTAGCTCATACAAAAAATGCAAAGAACACCCCTTATCATCAGGATTTTGGGAAGATGGTGACATAGGAGGCCCCTGAGCTCTCCCTGTCCCACATTTACAGCTAGATATCATCCACATCCAAGTCAATAAATGGGAGAACAATCCAAAGACTGGCAGAACAGACTCCACAACTAACTACAGAGAAGGAACTGCATCTGAAAGATTAGGAAGGTCAGAAAGGCAGAGGGAGGCTGCCATGGGAAGGAGGCAGCTGTGCCTCGGTAGAGGGCGGAGAAATGGGCCCTTGCATCAGGGAGCTCACATGGGGGAGGTTAATCCCCATAAGGTTTGGCTTTAAAAATCAGAGGGGCTGAGTTCTATGAGTTTGTAAAACCAGTGGGACTTGGAGCCTGGAGCTTTAAAAGTCAACTAACTCAGCCCTGGGCAAGGGATAGCTGGGTTTCCACCCTTGAAGACACAGCAGCCTGCTTGGAGACGCAACATAAAAACAGCTGTTTATGCAATGCTGGGGAAACAGGAGACAGATCTGTTCATACTGGTTGCAGATTATGTTAGGGGACTTCAAAAATGAGGGAGCTGGCAGGTGCCTTTTTCCTCCTCCAGCCCCCAGCATGAACACAGGGCCACCTGCGGGAGGTGGGAGGTGGTGCCGCACGGGCACTCGGGACCTAACATGCTACCGGCCCCACACACACAGTGACTGCCTTTTCTGAGCCCACTAGTTTCAGCCCTGGGCTCAGCACAAGTTTGTTTTATTTTTTTTAAGTAATCTATACCCGGTGTGGGGCTCAAACCCACAACCCTGAGACCAAGAGCTGCACGCTCCCCTGACAGCCAGCCAAGCACCCCCTCAGGGCAAATCTTGTTAGACCCTACTCACACCCTGCTGAACCACAAGGTAAATAGCTGCTTCTGCGGGACTCGCTCAGCTGCTGCCCCACGCCCAACCTCACACCCCCCTTGGCCCCAGCGCACAGCCCTCAGCTGCCATAGCATTTTGGGGGATCCAGCATAGAACTAGAACCCCAGTAGAAACTTTGCTAACACCACTACCCCACTGCCAAGTTCCCTAGCAGGCAGGCCCCTCAGAGCTGGCCTGCCTGAGTCCCACAAACACCACAGAGAAAAAGCACCCCCCCCCACACACAGCAGAGTCAGTGCAGATGCCTGCACTAAAAGGAAAAGTGACTCAAACACAGCAGGAGGGTATAAGCAACACACTTTAGATACCCTTCTAAAATGCCAAGTTCTGATAAACGGGACACTGCACTGCAGGGCACTCCAGGATCTCTTCTTCATAAAGACACTACTTTCAAGAGCAGAAGACCATGGTGCCTGGGTGGCTCAGTTGGGTAAGCGTCTGACTCGGTCTCAGCACAAGGTTGTGAGTTCAAGCCCCTACTTAGAAATAAAAAAGAAGGGGTGCCTGGGTGGCTCAGTGGGTTGGGCCTCTGCCTTCGGCTCAGGTCATGATCTCAGGGTCCTGGGATCGAGCCCTGCATCGGGCTCTCTGCTCAGCGGGGAGCCTGCTTCCTCCTCTCTTTAAAAAAAAAAAGAAAAAAGAAGACCTAGGTGACTTTCTTAACACACAGAAACAGACATAGAGAAGCAGACAAAATGAGGAGACAGAAATTTATCCCAAATCAGAAAACAAGACAATCCATGGCCAGAGATCGAAGCAAAACAGATACAACTAACATGCCTAATAGAGAATTTAAAGCAATGATCATAAGGATTCTCAATGGACTTGAGAAAAGAGTGGAAGATGTGAGTTAGACATTTACACAGAGATAAAGGCATAATGCAGCAGAGATAAAGGGCTCGATAAAATGAGAAACACACTTGATGAAATGAATAGTGAGATGGAAGAAGCAGAGGAATGAATTAGTGACCCAGCAGACAGAGTAATGGAACATAATCAAGCTGAACAAAAGAGAAAAAAAGTTACACAAAACAAGGACAGGGAATTCAGTGACTCCATCAAATGTACTAATATTTGCACTGTAGGAGTCCTAGAAGAAGACAGAAAAGGGGGCAAAAAATTCATTTGAAAAAATAATAGTGCAAACTGCCCTAATCTGGGGAAGTAAACAGATATCCAGATGCAGGAGGCACAGAGCACTCCCATCAAAATCAACAAAAGCAGATCCACACCAAGACATGTAATGACACTGGACAAGTATGGTGATAAGGAAAAAAGTCTTAAAAGCAGCAGGACAAAAGTCGGTATCTTACAAGGGAAAACACATAAGGCTAGTAGATCTTTCATCAGAACTTTGAAAGCCAGAAGGGAGCGGCATGATATATTCAAAGTGCTGAATGGGAAAAATCTGCAGCCAAGAGCACTTTATCCAGCAAGGCTGTCATTCTGAATAGACAGATTCAGGCTTTCCCAGACAGACGAAAACTAAAGGAGTCTGTGACCACTAAACCAGCCCTGCAAGAAATATTAAAGAGGAATCCATGAGTAGAAGGAGATACCAGAGGTTCACGGCTGGGTCAATCATTACAGTGTGTAACTCTTGATCCTGGGGTCATGAGTTCGAGTCCTACATTGAATACAGAGATTCCTTAAACAAATAATTTTTTAAAAGGGGGGGTGGCGCCTGGGTGGCTCAGTGGGTTAAAGCCTCTGCCTTCAGCTCAGGTCATGATCCCAGGGTCCTGGGATGGAGCCCCGCATCGGGCTCTCTGCTCCATGGAGAGCCTGCTTTCTCCTCTCTTTCTCTGCCTGCCTCTCTGCCTACTTGTGATCTCTGTCAAATAAATAAATAAAATCTTTAAAAAATAAAATAAAATAAAATAAAAATAAAAAATTTTTAAAAAAGGAAAGAAAGAAGAGACCAAAAGTGATGTTATAAAGGTAGGAAACACAAAAGCAGTAAAAATGAATATTTCTGTATAAAATTAGTCAAGGAACTCACCAAAAAAAAAAAAAGGATAAAATAATACATACCAAAAATATAGAGAGGAGACGAGAAAAGAATGGATTCAAACTTAACCATCAATTTAATGTAGACTGCTATTGAAGAAGAGTTTACATAGAAACCTAATGATAATCATAATGGGCCCATAGGTGGCTCAGTTGGTAAAGTGTCCAACTCTTGATTTCAGCTCAGGTCATGATCTCAGGGTTGTGAGACTGAGTCCTGCATTGAGCTCCCTGCTCAGTGCACAGTCAGCTTGTGGGTTCTCTCTCTCCTTCTCCCTCTGCCTCTCCCTCCCTGTGTGCATGCGCTCTCTCTCTCTCTCTCTCAAATAATAAATAAATCAATCTTACAAAAAAAAAAAAAAACTAACTAAACTAAACTAATAGGGCACGTGGGTGGCTCAGTCAGTTAAGGATCTGCCTTCAGCTCAGGTCATGATCCTGGGGTCCTGGGATCGAGTCCTGTATTGGGCTCCCTGCTCAGCAGAGAGTCTGCTTCTCCCTCTCACTCTGCTATTATATCTGTCCCCCTCTCTCCCTCTCTCTCTTCCTCTCTGTCAAATAAATAAAATCTCTTCAAAATTTTTAAAAATAAAAATTTTTAAAAACACTAATAAACATGCAAAGAATAAAAAGAAATGAATCCAAATATATCACTAAAGAAAATCAGCAAAACAGGAGAGAATAATAAGAAAGGATCAGAGAAAACCTACAGAAATAACCACAAAATAAGTAACAATATGGTATATTGTTACATATCTACTGATAATTACTTTGAATGTAAATGGACCAAATGCTCTAATCAAAAGATACAGGGTGACAGACCCATCAATATGCTACCTACAAGAGACTTATTTTAGACCTAAGACACTTGTAGATTGAAAGTAAGGAGATAGAAAAACCTCTATTATGCAGATGGATGTCAAAAGAAAGCCAAGGGGCGCTTGGGTGGCTCAGTCAGTTAAATGTCCAACTCTTGGCTTCAGCTCAGGTCGGGATCTCAGGGTCATGAAATCGAGCCCTACATCAGGCTTCATGCTGAATGCAGAGTCTGCTAAAGTTTCTCTCTCCCTCACCTTCTGCCCCTCCCCACCTTACTCTCTAATAAATAATAAATTTATAAAAACGCTGAAGTAGCAATACTTATATCAGACAAAATAGACTTTAAAACAAAGACTGTAACAAGAAACAAAGAAGGACACTATATAATAAGAAAGGGGAAAATCCAAAAAGAAGCTATAACAAATGTAAATATTTATGCACCTAACATAGGAGCACCCAAATACATAAAACAGTTAATAACAAACACGAAGGAACTAATTGACCAACAAACCAAAATCCAGAGCCAGACGGCTTCATAGGCAAATTCTACCAAGCATTTAAAGTAGACTTATTACCTATTCTTTTCAAACTATTCTAAATCTTAGAAAAGGAAGGAAAATTGCCAAATTAATTCTATGAGGTCAACATTACCCTGATACCAAAACTGGATAAAGACACCACTAAAAGAGAACCACAGGCCAATATCCCTGATGAACACGGATACAAACATTCTCATTAAAATACTACCCAACTGGGGGCGCCTGGGTGGCTCAGTGGGTTAAAGCCTCTGCCTTCGGCTCAGGTCATGATCCCAGGGTCCTGGGATCGAGCCCCGCATCGGGCTCTCTGCTCAGCAGGGAGCCTGCTTCCCCCTCTCTCTCTGCCTGCCTCTCTGCCTACTTGTGATCTCTCTCTGTGTCAAATAAATAAATAAAATAAAATAAAAAAATACTACCCAACTGAATTCGATAATACATTAAAGAAATCATCCCACCATCATATGGGATTTATTCCTGGGTTCAAAGGGTAGTTCAATATTTGCAAATCAATCAACATGATACATCACATCAATAGGAGGGTAAGAACCATAGGATCATTTCAATAGATGCAAAAAAAGCACTGGACAAAGTACAATATTCATTTTTTATTAAAAAAAAAAAAACAACAAAGTAGGTTTAGAGGGAACATACCCAAACACAATAAAGGCCACATATTAAAAACCCCTCAGCTAACATCCTTTTTTAAAAGATTTTATTTATTTGAGAGAGAGAGAGTGTGTGTGTGTGTGTGCCCAAGCAGAGGGGAGAGGCAGAGGGAGAAGCAGGACTGGATCCCAGGACCCTGGGATCATGAACTGACCCAAAGGCAGACACTTAACCAACTGAGCCACACAGCCATCTATCACAACTACTGTCCTCAACTACTGTCCTCTGTTAACCTGGCGAGTCCATGTTCAAGAATGTATCCTGTAGGTACTCTCACACCTGTGGGAAGTGAGGAGAGAAAAACTCTCTGAAGGCCTGATATATAAGGGAAAGAAATCATGTGGAGGGAGAAAGAAGAAATCAAGGGAGGCCATTTTAGATTTCTTCCTCGTCAACAGGACTATTAACTTTCTTCAGATCAAAACCCTGATGTATGACCCACCACACAAGCTATTGTCCATCTGCTTTGTGAATGACTAGCAGCCAAAGGAAAACCATCTTGTCTTGGGATATTGCACAAGGCTCCTATTCCCCACATTCCTTGTGATTCCTGGCATAAAACTCATGATTCCTGGCATAAAACTCATGATTCCTGCCTATATGCTAATCTATAATCTTTTTTTTTTTTAAGTTTTTATTTATTTATTTGACACATAGAGAGAGAACAAGCACAAGCAGGGGGAGGAGAGGGAGAACCAGGCTCCTCGCTGAGCAGGGAGCTCGACATGGGGCTCGATCCCTAGGCCCTGGGATCATGACCCAAGCAGAAGGCAGATGCCCAACCGACTGAGCTATCCAGGCGCCCCTAATCTAATGTTTTGAGCTTTTACAATATATAAAAAGTACATAACTCTGTAAAAACTGTTCATTCTCTGGCGCACTCTCTTCCCTCTGAAGAGCATGTTTCCCAGGCAGCTGTCCTGTCTTGGTCTCAAATAAAACTCTTTCTTGCTTTAAGAGATTCTAAAAGGTTTGTCTATTTTGCATCGACATTTCCTGGCATAGCTGGCAGGGCATCAGAGCAACTCGCCTGAGAACACCGGGGGGTCGGGGGGTTACCTGGAGTTCTGCACTTGGCACCAGCATGGGCCCTTTGTGCCCCCTCCAACTTCTCAGCTCCTCGTGAGCGTATGGGTGCATTCTCCTGAGATCCAGACTTCCTCAATTTGAGTAGGTGGTCCTGACTTTTCTTCAAAGCTATTCAGGGTTATCGGAAATGTTCTTTAGAAGGGAATAACCTAGAGGGGTTGGAGTTGATAGATTGGTATGGAACTGCTGAATTACTATACTGCATGCATGAAATTGATATAACACTGTATGGTAGCAACACTGGGATTAAAATTTAAAACTTCGGGGCACCTGGGTGGTTCAGTGGGTTAAAGCCTCTGCCTTCAGCTCGGGTCATGATCCCAGGGTCCTGGGATGGAGCCCCACATCGGACTCTCTGCTCAGCTGGGAGCCTGCTTCCCTTCCTCCCTCTCTGCCTGACTCTTTGTCTACTTGTGATCTCTGTCTGTCAAATAAATAGATAAATTCTTTTAAAAAAATAAATTAAATTAAATTTAAAACTTAATTACAAAAATTTCTGGGGGACCTAGCTAGTTCATTCCATGGAACATGTGACTCTTGATGTTAGGGTTGGGAGTTCAAGCCTCATGTTGGGTAAAGAGTTTACTTAAATTTTTTTCTGAAAAAAAAAAAAATTAAATCATATATATATACACACTATGTTTTACTTGCAAGAGCAACAATTAATTATTGGTGACATGTTTACTGATATGGGAAAAAATGGTATTCTTACCAAAAATAGTGGAAAATCGGAGAAAAGAATAGTCTTCCTATTTTATTTTGAGTTTTATTATTTTTCCTAACAAAAAAAAGGAAAGAGATTTGGAAATTGCTCTTTTAATGTCAGTGAAAAAAGAGACTAGATTTTGTTTGCACTTTGTGTATATGTGTTTATGTGTGTTATAAATGTAAGATATTTTTTCTATGTCCAGATGGTATTGCTAAAATTAATTTGTAAAAGCTCTATTTGTTTTAAGGCAAGCATTTATAGGAATTGTGCATTCTAAAATGCACTCAGACTAAGTATCTCTCAGTGTCTAACCCAAACATTTTTCAAATTCATATGATCTTGGGAAAAAATTCAATAATTAAAATTAATGTAAGTTTGTTTAATTAAAATAGGTCTTTAGATTTATCAACATGAAATATAAAACTATTATTCTACCAAGGTTTACTAAAAGTCAAATATGCTTATTATCTGTTTCAAATTGTCAGCAAAAAATGACCGAAAATGATGACTGATTTTGTCTTTTTTTTTTTTTTAAGATTTTATTTATTTTTGTGTGTGTGAGAGAGAGCACAAGCAGGCGGAGCAGCACGCTCCCTGCTGAGCAAGAAGCCCAATGTGGGACTCAAACACAGGATCCCAGAATCATGACCTGAGCCAAAGGCAGACGCTTAACCCACTGAGCTGCTCAGGTGCCCTGATTTTGTCTGTCTTATAAAGTTTTCATGCTGTAACTGTTACGAGCAAATAGGTTAAATAAATAAAAAGTGTTATAGCTTTCAAATCTTTGGTAACCTGAAACTTTTAAGTTTTGCTAAGTTAAGTGATGCATTGGGCTGAATTCATTGGCTATCTAAGTCTTTTCCAACTAAGATAGAATACCAAAGCACTGATGACTGAATGCAGGGTTGTCTGCTTTGGCTTCTTATTGTAGAGAAATTGGAGGATACTTGGTTCTGTTGGCAAAAATGCTTTTGTATTATGAAAAAAAATGCTTCTAGAAATTAAAAAATGTATTCACAAATTTCGGATCTAGGGTGCCTGCGTGGCTCAGTTGGTTAAGGGTCTGCCTTCAACTCAGGTGATGATCCCAGGGTCCTCGGATCAAGTCCCACATGGGGCTCCCTGCTCAGCGGGAAGCCTGCTTCTCCCTCTCTCGCTTCCCCTGCTTGTGTTTCCTCTCTCCCTACCTCTCTCTGTCAAAATCTTAAATAAAATCTTAAAAACAACAACAACACATTTTGGATCTAACGAGTTCTGGTAACAGGCAGCGCACAATGGGTTACTACTTAGTTTTCCCTGGAGACAAAAGATTTCTAAAAGTTAAAATTCTCATAAAGTAATTAAGACTGATGGAGATGATAAGGGAAGCAACTCTGCACAGAAAGTAAGATGTGTTTTTTGATAAGAAAGGTCTGAGAAATGGGAATGCAATTTTGTTGAGGGAAAAGAAAGCAAGTTTGTCTTCAAATGAAACTGGTTATTTAGAGAAGGCTTAGGACAAAATCTGAATGAGAAAGAAAGCTGGAACACTGAAAAGAAATTTTAAAAATAAATAAAAATTTAAAAAAAAATATATATACAAAAATGCTTAAAAAGAAAAAAGAAAAAGAAAGCTGTAGGTTTTGTTTTTTTTGTTTTTTGTTTTTTGTTTTTTTGTTTTTTTAGAAAGCTGTAGGTTTGTAAAGGGAAATCTTTGGAGAAGAATTCTATGTATGCTCAGGACTGAATAAGATTGGAATGAGTGTGTTCCAAATGTACATTGATATAAGATTGAAATTTAGCCTTTCTCTCTGTTAAAAAGAGTTTTCTTGGATTGTCAGTCTGCTCTCTCTCTTTTTTTTTTTTTAAAGATTTTATCTATTTATTTGAGAGAGAGAAAGAGAGAACAGAGGGTGAGTGAGAGGGAGAAGCTGGATCCTCACTAAGCAGGAGCCCCCAGGATCATGACCTGAGCCAAAGGCAGATGCTTAACCAACTGAGCCACCCAGGCATCCCTGTTGATTGGCTCTTGATAAGAAATTGTAAAGAGGGATGCCTGGGTGGCTCAATCGGTTAAGCATCTGCCTTTGGCTCAGGTCATGATCCCAGCATCCTGGGATCAAGTCCCACATCTGGCTCCCAGCTCAGTGGGGGGCCTGCTTCTCCCTCTGCCTGCTGCTCCCTCTGCTTGTGCTCTCTCTCTCTCTCTCTCTTGCTGACAAATAAATAAATAAAATCTTTTTAAAAAAAAAAGAGAGAGAGAGATTACAAACAAAATTTTTTCTTATCTACTCCACAAGGTTTCTATACTTAGGCTTTATCACATCTTTGATTACTTTAGGAAGTTAAAACTCAATATTAAAAGAACCTAAGTTTTGCTAACAACTAGGTAACTTGCATTTGCCTTTGGAATCTCTTATTTCCACCTTGGTTAAATAGTTAAATATTAAATTTTATAATGATCTATAATCCTATTTAGGCATGTGTTTTAAAGGCTTTTTATTTTGAGAGAGACAGCATGAGCAGGAGAGGGGTGGGGAAGGGCAGAGGGAGAGGGAGAAGACTGACACCACACTGAGCACAGAGCTGATGCTGGGCTCGATCCCAGGACCCCCAGATTGGAACCTAGGCTGAAGTCAGACGCTTAACCAACTGAGCCACTCAGACATCCCTAGGCACGTTTGTTATTTTTTAATTTAATTTTATTTTTTTAGGCACGTTCTTTAAAACCTTCTGAGGTTTTTTGTGTGGGTTTTTTTTTTTTCTGTTTCTTGTTTGTTTTTTTCTTTTGACCTTCTGAGGTTCTTAACAAAATCTCCCAACACTGGAATTCTAAATGAAATCATTTTGACTAATTAGACGTGTTTATTTGGTGGTGTTACATGGGAAGCATTGTCAAACAAACGATAATAAGCCTTCTTAGGTTATATTTTATAGGTAAATGCTATAACTGTTTCAGAAATTATATAAAATTCTTGAAGTTTAAATATGTTCTGGTATAAGGTCATCCCTTGACATTCTATTATTAAAATGTTCTGGTCGCAGAAATCGCTGGATTTCCTTGTCAACTGCATGATAATGAGCTCTTGTTGGGTCCTTAATCATGGCCATCTTTGAGTCTTGTGTCATTGGTAGTTTTTGTTCTGATGCTCTTAAAAAATGTGCTCATCTTCAAGCAAGATTCATGAAATGGTTTCTAATATATTTAAAGTAATAACACTAAGCTGAGTAAGAATTTGCAAAACTAAAGGAAAAGCTACATTCAAACAGAACAAGAATTAGTGATATGAGACCAAATGAATTAAGGAAGATTATGGTTTTGATGACTTTTGTGTGAAACTTTGCTTGTCCTCTTCTGTTGATTTAAGGAAACTTTTCCTCTGAAGGTACCAATGACTTATGGAAATATGATAAAGTAATCCTTTATGAACAAACTGACACATTTATCTTTTCTCCCTACCTGAAACTTCTAGAATTCAGAAACTCTCAGTATTATTTCTTTCATGGCAGTTATATTTGCATAAGTCCAGTAAGAATCCGTGCTCCTTGTAACAGGACACCATCGGAAACACTGGTTATTTTACCAAGGATATGACAGGAATGTAGTTTCTGAGAAAGACACACATAGATGCAGATATGACCAGACAGCTTTCAGGAACTAAGATTGACTTTATGGGGCCAACAAAGCCCTTGGAAGTATCAGCCTGATACCTTGCTTACAGAGTTCCCAGCAGCCTCACCAAGTGAGTGAAGAATGTCACTTCCTGGCAGGTGCAGGAAACTCAGGATATTTTAGATATCTCAAGAAGAATTCACCCAAATCTACAGGTATTGCAGGGAAATCTGACAGCAAGAATTTGGCTTGCCTTCTGATCTTGAGAGGCTTTTAAAAGTTCAATCTAAAATTCCTTATGAAAAGTTCCAGCAAAGCAGATTTAAAAGAGCTTATATGGTCAATCACTATTCTTTCTATGCTTACGTAAATAATTAGGCCCAGTTTGTTAGAACTGGATTGTTTTTTACAAACAAATTAGTCTTAATTTGGCTATTTTGGGTAAAAATAACAGTGATAATAGAATGAAAATGTTTCAATAACACATCTTTGTAGATACTAGATTTTAATACTATTCACTGTAAACTGGGCACTATACCCTGATTTCTTCTAGTGTCCTCCAATGCCTGCCTACAACTCTCCAAATTAACATGCTGATTTTCCCCTATCTTTCTCACTGGGAATCATTTGAGAATGAAAACTGCCCTTTTTTCCGGAAGCTCTGCAAATTGAAAATACAAAGAGCTTGATGTAAAAAAAAAAAAAAAAAAAAAAAATCACCGCAATAGCTCATGCATCATCAATCTTCGTGCCTATTACTCAGTGGGCCACTTGAAGATCATCAGAGACATTCAAACCACAAACGAGGATGAGAAGTAATGACATCAGGGTAGACTGCTTTTCCCAGATTTGGGACCAGCTCTGTATTTCTACTCTTCTTTTAAAATTGTAATATCAGGAGATAGTAAGCCTATGTATTTGCTTTCACTTCTCTATTACATTCTGATAAAATTTTATGGTTACCCATTGATTTAACTAACATAATTTCAGTACTCCCCTAGTGTTTTATTTGATAACTTATATAAAATGTTTATGACCTCTTGGACATACTCTAATGTTCCTTTAGCTTCTGGTGCTTATATGTTACAAAGGGCCTCCGTTAGGAAAGACCTTTCAAGAAGTACCACCTAACTCACAATTAACCTATATTATATATAACACTCAGTAGAATGACCATTGAAATCAATGCACAGAAATCAGTTGCATTTCTATACACCACCACCAAGACAGAAGAAAGAGAAATTAAAGAGTCGATTCCATTTACAACTGCACCCAAAACCATAAGATACCTAGGAATAAACCTAACCAAAGAGGCAAAGGATCTGTCCTCAGAAAACTATAGAACACTCATGAAAGAAATTAAGGAAGACACAAAGAGATGCAGAAATATTCCGTGCTCATGAATTGGAAGAACAAATATTGTGAAAATGTCTATGCTACCTAGAGCAATCTATACATTTAATGCAATCTCCATCAAAATACCATCAACTTTTTTCACAGAAATGGAACAAATAATATAAAATTTGTATGGAGCCATAAAAGACCCCAAATAGCCAGAGGAATATTGAAAAAGAAAACCAAAGCTGATGGCATCACAATTCCAGACTTCAAGCTCTATTACAAACCTGTAATCATCAAGACAGTATGGTACTGGCACAAAAACAGACACACAGGTCAATGGAACAGAATTGAGATCCCAGAAATAGACCCCCAACTCCATGGCCAACTAATCATTGACAAAGCAGGGAAGCACATCCAATGGAAAAAAGACAGTCTCCTCAACAAATGATGTTGGGAATATTGGGCAGCCACATGCAGATGAATGAAACTGGACCATTTTCTTACACCACACACAAAAATAGACTCAAAATGGATGAAAGACCTCAATGTGAGACAGGGATCCATCAGAATCCTAGAGGAGAATACAGGCGGCAACCTCTTTGACCATAACTGCAGCAACTTCTTCCTGGACACAATGCCAAAGGCAGGGGAAGCAAGGGAAAAAAATGAACTATTGGGACTTGATTGAGGAAAAAAACCCTTTTGCATAGCAAAGGAAACAATCAAGAAAACCAAAAGACAACCAATAGAATGAGAGAAAATATTTGCAAATGACATATCAGATAAAGGGCTAGTATCAAAAAATCTATAAATAACTTATCAAACTCAACACCCAAAGAACAAATAAACCAATCAATAAATGGGAAGAAGACACAAACAGGCATTTCTGCAAAGAAGATATCCAAATGGCCAACAGACACATGAAAAAGTGCTCAACATCACTCGGCATCAGGGAAATACAAATCAACACCACAGTGAGATACCACCTCACACTAGTCAGAATGGCTAAAATTAACAAGTCAGGAAATGACAGATGTTGGTGAGGATGCGGAGAAAGGGGAACCCTCCTACACTGTTGGTGGGAATGCAAGCTGGTGCACCACTCTGGAAAACAGTATGGTGGTTCCTCAAAAAGTTGAAAATAGACCCTATGACCCAGCAATTGCACTGCTGTGTATTTACTCCAAAAATACAAATGTTTATAGCAGCAATATCCACAATAGCCAAACTATGGAGGGAGCCTAGATGTTCACCAGCAGATGAATGGATAAAGAAGATGTAGTAAATATATATACAATGGAATATTATGCAGCAATCAAAAATTGAAATCCTGTCATTTGCAAAGACATGGATGGAACTAGAGAGTATTATGTTGAGTGAAATAAGTCAATGAGAGAAAAGCAATTATCATATGATCTCACTGATTTGAGGAATTTAAGAAACAAGACAGAGGATGATAAGGGAAGGGAGGAAAAAATGAAACAAGATGAAACCAGAGAGGGAGACAAACCATAAGAGACTCTTAATCTCAGGAAACAAACACAGATGCTGGAGGGGTGGGGGGTGGGAGGGATGGGGTCACTGGACGGACACTGGGGAGGGTAGGTACTATGGTGAGCGCTGTGAATTATGTAAAACTGATGAATCACAGACCTGTACCCCTGAAACAAATAATACATTATATGTTAATTTAAAAATAATTAGCTTAAAAAACAGAATGAAATATTGTGTCTCTATAAACTTAAGTGATAATTTATTCTCCTGGTTCAACAATGGGAGAAACTTAGCGGCAGCTTGTCCAACATACCAAAATATCCAGTGTACCCACAAACCAAGTTTTGTGGATGGAATGGCCTAAGACAAAGTAAGAAAAAACAATGGTTACCCGTCAAAGATGCTACCTTAGGAACAACTTGGTGGATTCAGCCATCTCCGAAATCTAACTCTGTCATAAAACCCAGAAGGTTCTGAGGTAACTATGGCTCAATGACCTTCATCATTAACTGCAGAAACCCAAAATGTACAACTCTTCTAACGTGTGGAAAATCGTTAAAGACTCCTGTAACTTATATAAATGTTCAGTTACTGCCTTAATACTCTAAATCATGGCCAACCAGACTTATTTCAACATCATAATAGGAAAAGAAACTATTGTAAATACCACCAGAGTTCTTCCCATTGGAGGAAGATGAGCCTTATTAACCAATGATTCTTATTGGATTCTAGTATCAAGGGACATCTGTGAATTCAGCAAAATATATGATTATACCCTGAACAACAAGGGAACTTTGAATTCATTCCAACAGGGTCTATAACACCTACATCTATACAGACTGACTGACATATACTATATGGGAGAAAGGAAGATTTTGTTGAGAACGTTTGCAAAACACCACTGTAATACTCCTTGATTTCTTTTGTAACCAGAATACTTTTCATCATAATGTTACTGCTATATAGTGTAATAATAGCTTTGCACCTCAAATAGAATTACCTGATTCTAACAAAAATTATACTAATATTAATGACTAAATGTTTTGGGCAATAGAATTACAGCTACCATAAGATGTAATATCTATGGAAACTAATTGACCAGAGAATTTGTTACTTATACTAACAGAAAATTTAATCCCATTTTAAACCAGTCAGATCAAACGTATCACAAAGTACAAAGAACTATAGATAATAAAGGTAAAAAGATACTCAAATTAATTTAAGGTTATCAAAAATACTTGGATCTTTTTGGATTCTTGTTATTATACTTCTGTACCTACTCTCTCCATTAATTGGAGAGTACCTACTGTACCTACTCTCTCCAAACTATTAATTGGAGTTTACTTATTATTTCTACATTTATGCTGTAAGTGTTACCCAAAAATGTAAAAGTAAAAAACTCACCACTAAAGCACACATGTAATGTTTGCACAATTCCCTCATCAGAAAAATCAATTATAACATTCCCTACTAAAAGCCATACTGCTGACCACCCCCCACCCGACCACCACCCTGATGGAAACTCCTAGGTGACCTAAATGGGCCCAACATCAAGGGACATGATGGACCCAGGGCAGATAAAGCAATCACCCTAGTATTGAGGGACTAAATAAGGATCATCAATGCCTTCCGTCAAAAGATTATTGATCGAAAGGAGGAAATGATGAGAGAAAACTCTCTAAAGGCCTGATGCATGAGGGAAATCATTTTGGATTTCTTTCTAAGTCAACAGGATTGTATATTAACTTTGTTCAAACCAAAAGCCTGGTGTATGGGCCACCACACATGCATCCTCCATCTGCTTTGTAAATGAGTAGCCTAAAGGAAAACCATCTTGTCCTTGAGATATTGATCAAGGCTTCTCCTCCCTGCATTCCTTTATGATAAAACATCTTCTGAGCTTTTTAAAACTGCTAGTTCTCTGGAGCACTCTCTTCCCTGTGTAGAACATGAGTCTGGGTAGCTGTCCTAACTTGGACTCAAATAAAACTTTCTTTCAGACATTCCAAAAGGTCTGTTCATTTTGAGCTGACAGCAGTGACATAGAAGACCAACGTGGCATTATTTCTAAATCGCATTAGAAGCAACTTGAAGGTCTAGCAACACAGAACTGATTAAATTAAAAGGAACTCTACATGTGCTTTATGAGTTGATCGGCAAGATACATTTTCGTTGGAAAAGAAGCAAGATTCAGAAAAGGAAGAAAAGTGCACTGGTCAAAGACAAACGCTCTAGGGCCAGACTGACTCTGCCAGTCCCTATTTTGTACCTGGTAGACCCTGGTAAATTTTAGGCAAGATATTTAACCTCTCTGCCTCCATCTTCTTATCTGTAAAATGGGCATATTTTTTAGAGAGGTTTCAGGTTCACAACGAAAGTGAAAAGAAGGTACAGGGGTGCTTGGTTGGCTCAGTCGGTAGAGCCTATAACTCGTGGTCTTGCAGTTGTGAGTCTGAACCCCATGTTGCGTGTAGAGATTACTTAAAGAAACAAAACCTTATGGGGCACCTGGGTGGCTCAGTGGGTTAAAGCCTCTGCCTTCGGCTCAGGTCATGATCCCAGGGTCCTGGGATGGAGCCCCACATCAGGCTCTCTGCTCAGCAGGGAGCCTGCTTCCTCCTCTCTCTCTGCCTGCCTCTCTGCCTACTTGTGATCTCTGTCTGTCAAATAAATAAATAAAATTAAAAAAAAAACCTTAAGAAAAAGAAAAAAGACAAGAAGATACAGAGAGTTCCTACATACCCTATGTCCCCACATCCACATACCCACCACTATCAATGTCCCTCAACAGAGTTGTACATTGGTTACAACTGACGAACCTACATTGACACATGGTCCCCCAAAGCCCAGTGTTTGGATTTGAGTTTACTCTTGGTAGTGCACACTTCTTGGCTACTTCTTGGAGATTCTGTTCCAGTGTTGTTGGTTTTCATTCTTTTATTTCTTTGCATTTCACACTGGGAGATTTCTGTGGACATACCTGCAAGCTAATTGCTAACTTGTCCATGTCCAGTCTGCTAATGAGCCCATCAAAGGCATTCTTCATTTTTATGATGTTTCTTATTTCTAGAATTTCCTTTTGATTTTTTTTAAAGATTTTATTTATTTATTTGTCAGAGAGAGAAAGAGAGTAAGCAAACAAGCAGGGGGAGCAGCAGGCAGAGGGAGAAGCAGGCTCCCCGCTGAGCAAGGAGCCCAATGAGGAACTGATCCCAGGAACCTTGGATCAGGACCTAAGCCGAAGGCAGAGGCTCAACAGACTGGAACTTCCAGGCATCCTTCCTTTTGATTTTTTGAAATTCTCTCTCTCTGAGATTCTGTCTCTCTCTGTTTCCATCTCTCTGCACATCACTTTTCTGTCCTTGTATGCTGGCCACTTTTTCCATGAGAGCCATTAGCATTTTAACCAGTTATCTTCAGCTTCTGGTAATTTTATAATCTCTGCCATATTTACATCTGTTTGTGATACTTGCTTTGTCTCTTCGGATTGGGGTTTGTAGCTCTTAGCATGCCTTGTAATTTTTGTGTTGAATGCCATTCATGATGTCTTGGAGAAAAGGAACGGAAGTAAATCAGCCTTTACTGTGAGATTTTTATGCTTGTTTTCCTTGGAGCTAGGCGGTGTTTCATGTTTCCTACAGATGTAGGTGTAGCTGTAGGTGTCAGAGGTTTCAATTTGATCTAATGTCCTTGTTTGTCTCTCCCCAGTTGTCTTGGCCTGGAAATTCCTCCTTAACTAGAGTCTGAGCCTTGCCGTTCATTCTTTCAGCTGTAATCCACCATTTTATATATATGCAGACCCTTATACAGGATCCCTGGTGATGCGCTGGGAAAGCGTAAGGGAAGGGAAGCATCCTAGAATTTGATGATTAAGTCTCCGTGTCCTAGTGGGCTCCTGTCTCTGGGCTGTGACCTCCACAAACCCTGGTCAGCTTCCCTTCTTTCCCACTTTGGTGATCCTGGGAAACTAGAAGGTACTAGAGTTGGAATTTCCCCCACCTCAGTTAATGCTCCGATGAAGCAGTTTCCTTTGATGGTGGGGTTTTCTTATGAAAAACAGAATGCACTTGGGGTCATTTTAAAAAGATGTCCCCCCCCCCCTCGGCGCATTTCAAAATGGTTAATTTTCCCCTCCCCCTGGGCTACACAGAGGGAACTTTTCAGAGGTCTTCGCTGTAAGAACTGATGGTGCTCCTAGAGGTAAAGCCTCAGAATGAGGGGTTCCCCCCCAGTCTCCCTTAGACGGGGCTCTCAGGAGTTTTTAACTGAGGCTAGTGGGCATTTAGCCTCCAGCAGGCTTCTCAGTCACCTTGTAAGCATCCCTACCTGTCCTGGCTGGGGCTTCTCCTTCAGGTAAGCTATCAACGTCCTCTGTATTTACCAGTCTTTCTGGTTTGGGGGATGGTGCTTTGTCAGGTGACCCCAGGTTTCTAAGATGGCTCTAAGGAAATTTACTGATTTAAATTTTTCGAAAAAGGGACACCTGTGTGGCTCAGTGGGTTAAAGCCTCTGCCTTTGGCTCAGGTCATGATCCCAGAGCCCCAAATCGGGCTCTCTGCCTAGCGGGAAGCCTGCTTTCCCCCACCCCCTCTCAGCCTGCCTCTGTGCCTGCTTGTGATCTCTGTCAAATAAATGAATAAAATCTTAAAAAAAAATTTTTTTTTAAGTTTTGAAGGTTTTATCTATTTATTTGACAGAGAGAGAGAGTGTGTGAGCATGACCAGGGGAGTGGCAGGCAGAGGGAGAAGCGGGCTCCCCAGTAGCAGGGAGCCAGATGAAGGACTCGATCCCAGAACTCTGGGATCATGACTTGAGCTGAAGGCAGACACTTAACCACTGAGCCACCCAGGTACCGTATTGATTTTAATTTTGGTGAACTTTTTTTTCTTAGAAAGGCTGGAATGATGACTTTCAAGCTCCCTACATGTTAGTTAGCACTGTGATTCTATCAATTTTTCAAAAATCTATTTTAAATATCTATTTTTGGCCAAGCCTCCTATCTTCACCAAAGTCCCTCTGGTTTAGAAACACATTCAGAAAGGCAAATTTGTTTACACTTACCTACAGATGTTCTACAAAAGTGAGCGAGTCTTAACCCCTTGCCACACTTTTCCCTTTGTACTTTGCAGAGGTCAAGTTTAACACATATGCCTCAGTTCCTACACCTGTGAAACAGGTATGCTATTTTATATAACTCATTCTGGTTGACTGGTGCTGTAGAATTGCTTCCAAGCGGTAGAGGGAAGTATTGGCTTGGGTATTTCTAGAAAAGTTAATGGACAGAACTGAAGTAACTTCTGGCACCTGGCAAATGGGGAATCCCAATTTTTTTTTTCTCCTCACCAGTTGAGACAAAGTCCTTAGTTCTTTAATTTGCATTGGAAATCGAGCTTTCAGTTTCCCAGGCTTGAAAGTCGATAGGGACCCCTCTAAGTGCTTAGAGATACATCGCTGGCTGGAGTTCTTTTTTTTTTTTTTTTTTTTTCCAATTTTTTATTTATTTTCAGCGTAACAGTATTCATTGTTTTTTCACCACACCCAGTGCTCCATGCAATCTGTGCCCTCCCTAATACCCACCACCTGGTTCCCCCACCCTCCCACCCCGCCCCTTCAAAACCCTCAGGTTGTTTTTCAGAGTCCATAGTCTCTCATGGTTCACCTCCCCTTCCAATTTCCCTCAACTCTCTTCTCCTCTCCATCTACCCTTGTCCTCTATATTATTTGTTATGCTCCACCAATAAGTGAAACCATATGATACTTGACTTTCTCTGTTTGACTTATTTCACTCAGCATAATCTCTTCCAGTCCTGTCCATGTTGCTACAAAAGTTGGGTATTCGTCCTTTCTGATGGAGGCATAATACTCCATAGTGTATATGGACCACATCTTCCTTATCCATTCATCCGTTGAAGGGCATCTTGGTTCTTTCCACAGTTTGGCGACCGTGGCCATTGCTGCTATAAACATTGGGGTACAGATGGCCCTTCTTTTCACTACATCTGTATCTTTGGGGTAAATACCCAGCAGTGCAATTGCAGGGTCATAGGGAAGATCTATTTTTAATTTCCTGAGGAATCTCCACACTGTTCTCCAAAGTGGCTGCACCAGTTTGCATTCCCACCAACAGTGTAAGAGGGTTCCCCTTTCTCCACATCCTCTCCAACACACGTTGTTTCCTGTCTTGCTAATTTTGGCCATTCTAACTGGTGTAAGGTGGTATCTCAATGTGGTTTTGATTTGAATCTCCCTGATGGCTAGTGATGATGAACATTTTTTCATGTGTCTGGTAGCCATTTGTATGTCTTCATTGGAGAAGTGTCTGTTCATATCTTCTGCCCATTTTTTAATATGATTATCTGTTTTGTGTGTGTTGAGTTTGAGGAGTTCTTTATAGATCCTGGATATCAACCTTTTATCTGTACTGTCATTTGCAAATATCTTCTCCCATTCCATGGGTTGCCTCTTTGTTTTGATGACTGTTTCTTTTGCTGTGCAGAAGCTTTTTATCTTGATGAAGTCCCAGAAGTTCATCTTTGCCTTTGTTTCCTTCGCCTTTGGAGACATATCTTGAAAGAAGTTGCTGTGGCTGATATCAAAGAGGTTACTCCCTATGTTCTCCTCGAGGATTCTGATGGATTCCTGTCTCACGTTGAGGTCTTTTATCCATTTCGAGTTTATCTTTGTGTACGGTGTAAGAGAATGGTCAAGTTTCATTCTTCTACATATAGCTGTCCAGTTTTCCCAGCACCATTTATTGAAGAGACTGTCTTTTTTCCACTGGATATTTTTTCCTGTTTTGTCAAAGATTATTTGACCATAGAGTTGAGGGTCCATATCTGGGCTCTTTTATGTGGAATCTACCTTTTCCTTAAGTTTCTTGCTAGTGATTCACTTCCCTTCCTTGTCTCCCATGTTATTTTGTCCCCCACTTCTTAGACCAAAAACCAAAACAAAACAGAACAAAACACCGCAATTATACAAAGGACTGCCCAGGGCTTTGTCATACAGCAAACACTCACAGTGAACTCAGGACAAAGGACCTCATGTGGGACCAAAGAGAGATTTTCTCTAATATCTTGAGACCTGAACATCATTCCCATCTTCTTATTTTACAGGTTCAGATTTAAGCTTGAGATGTAGGGTTTAGCTCATCAACTGAGTCTTTATTTGCACTTGATTAATACTCGGGTTCAAGCTTCTCCTTTCCTCTTGGCATTAGGACGATGGTGAAGTCGTCAGAGAGCGCTTGGAAGCTGTTAGCCACAGTAACAAATGAGCTGGTCCTCTAGGGCCAAGGAGCTAAATGTGAGTTCTTTAATAAACCACTATGTGATGTAGAAGAAATTAAATTACATCACTTAAATAATTGGCAAGCTATTAGCAAGCTGTTCCTAAAGCCCAAAGTAGCCAAACATTGTGAATTGTGGCATCACATGCCGGGTTGAGAATTTTTTTGTTTTCGTTTTCCATACTACATAAGCTTCATTATATCATGATTTCTGCAGCAGCAATCAGGCATCTGACCTGTAGACTTCCCTGTCATTGCATTATCTTCTTGGGCATTAATTCATTTGGTTCAGAGATCAGAATGTAATTTTGGTGTTGGCCAGCGGAACTCAGAGTGGAATCAAGAAGACCCGTCCTCATGTTTCCTAAGTATTTATTACCATACTAATTACAATTTTAGTATTTATCCAGAGACATGAAATAATGAGCCTAGCAGACCTGTGCCACGCACATATTCCCGCAGTGACTGTAAAAAGACCTCACACATCATACTTCTCTCTGTTCCTAAAATACATTTTTGACAGAAGGCAAAAATTTGATCATCACACCGCATGATGCTAGGACTCATCTCTCTCTGAGGGTTTGATTCGATGCCTTTGACCCATGTCATTGACCCCAGAAAGGAGAAAAATAACATAAATTCTGTGAGTTAGAAGTATACCGTAAAGTGAATATCTCTGGGAATCTGGGATATTCTGCTACAGGGTCTAGGCGCCTTTGCTTTACCCTGCCCCCCCACCCCCTCGAGGAAAGGGCTTCCTGGAGCAAGAGAAGAGATGTTACCCTCCCCACTCTGGCGTGGGATGCAAATGGCAGAAAATTAATATGGGATGAAAACACGAAAGGCTATGCAGTAATTGGTAAAATCTGTGACCCATGTAAGTAGGACAAAGGCGTGTCACATCAGCTTCTACCCACAGGATATGAATATATTTTGTAACCAGTTTTCAAATTTACACAGACCATAAAAATGTTCACTGGTCACGAAATGTTTGTTGACTGCCCCTCCATGTAATAGTACTATTTCCTGCCTTCACGATTCCTGAGTCCTCTAACCCAAACTGTTAGGGCCAAGACGCTAAGCATGACCATTGATTTTGAGGAATATTTTCATCATACTAATAGCACTGTGATTTCCCCATAAAAATTGAACCAAAGAGGAATGAAAAAGATGGATAGACTGTGGTCTCCTCCTACCCCTCCTGCAATCTCCGATCTCAGAGAGAACATATTGGTAGCTGCATCTGCTTGTCATCTTGATCTTGGACTTCTAGCCTCCCGAGCTGTGAGAAAACGTAATTCTGTTGTTGAAACCCCCCAGGCTGTGGTGCTTTGTTAGGGCAGCCCAAGCGAATGAACACAGCCCTGTAGATTTGAGAATTTGAGAACAGTTTTCAAGGCCCTATTTTTCTTTTTAATTTAAAACTTTAAAAAGTGGAATATGATCATTATAAAAAAATTCCAATGATATTCAAGTATATGAGGGGGAATGTTAACATGTCCCCCTAACCTTGTCAGTCTGCCTCTCTATCCAGAGGTAACCAGCCACTGTCTAGTTTGTATCCTTCCAGATATTTCTGTAAACACCCATCTGCATGTGTATATAGCAGTTGTTTTGATTTATTCTGGTTTCATAAAAGTATCAATCGTTGTATGCATATTATTCCTCAACTTGATTTTACTCTCAAAAATATATCATAGATCATAGATCTCTAGGTCTAGGTTCTTAGTTGCAAACAACAAACTTCCTCTGGTTAATTTAAGCAAAAAAAGGAATGTGTTGGAAAGGCAGAGACATAGCTCAGAAAACATGAAGAAACAAAAAAAAAATTTTTTTTTTTTTTTTTTTTTTAAGTAGGCTCCATGCCCATGATGGAGCCTGGGGCGGGGCTCTGACTCACAAACGGTGATATCAAGACCTGAGCTGAGATCAAGAGTGGGACACTTAACTGACTGAGTCACCCAGGTGCCCCAAGAAACAAAAATTTCTTAAACAGCCAGAAATAAAGTCAAAATCAAGTCAGAGCAAAAATCAATAATCTAGTAATATATTTTGGAGGGCAATGTGGGGAAATGGTATCATTACTCATTGCAGGTGGGAGCATAAATTGGCTTACCCTTTCCAGAGGGCAATTTTATAATACCGCATCAAAATTCGAAATGTATATACCCTTTGAAAAGTTTGTCCTACAGAGACTTTGGCAAAGATATGGACAAACACAAGTATGAGAATATTGACAGCAGCACTGTTAGTAGTAGCAAAGGACTACCAAGTCACTGAAATGTCCATCTGTAGAAACTGACTGGATTATGATATATTTGTACAATGTCTACTCTAAAACTATCAAAGAATGAATATGTTCCTGACATATGGATACAGAATGTGCTTCAAGATCAGAAGTTTATATAATATGCTGCAGTTTTAGTAAAAAGAAAAAGAGACAAGAAAAAGGAAAAAAAGAGAAAGATATGCACACTGTCATGTATGTCCAGAATATAGGCCTAAAAGGAGACACACAAAATTAATAAGCTTAGAAAAGAAAACTAGGTGTCAGGGATAAGACAGACAGGGGAAAGGTAGGAGGGGGGCTCTTACTATGTAGGTATTGTACTCTTTGAATTTTGAATTAATTGAATGTAATACCAATTTAGAAAAGAAAGTGAAAAGTCACACCAAAAAGTCTTATTGGGCACCTGCGTGGCTCAGTCGGTTAAGCATCTGCCTTCAGCTCAGGTGGTGATCTCAGAGTCCTGGGATCGAGTCCTGCTTCCGGATTCCTGTTCAGTGGGGAGCCTGCTTTTCCCTCTGCTTCTGCCTCTCCTCCCTGCTCCTGCTCGCTAGCGCACTCTCTCTCTCAAATGGATAAATAAAATCTTTTTTTAAAAGGTCTTATTAATATGCTGCTACTCAGCTGCTCCGAAAAGTAAATGTCCTTTCTGCCGCTGTCCCAGAATGAATTCTGAACACTCTGCTCCTTTGTGTCCCTTCTGGAGAGTGGAAATGCTAGAAAAGACCATCCATGCCCATGACTTTTCCCCTCGAGCTCTCTGCCAGTAGTCTGGGGTGGTACCTGCCTGTGAACTTTCTGGCTTCTGTAGAGAAGCTGTGGTCCCTAGGACACTCACACGACATTAGGTTGTGCAAACATAGGAAAGGGTTTCAGATGTCACGTGGCCCAAACAATAACAAATTCTGTGGCAAACATCTTCCCATGTCAATGCACACAGATCCATCTCATTTTTTCAAAGGCTGCCTATGGTTCTTTAGTATAAATGCTTGCTGAATATTTGGGTATATGCTTATAATCTATGAATATTTGTTGATAAGCCTTAATGACCTCTTAACATCACTAAGATGAAATTGCAACAAACAATCGCTTCTCGGCCTTTTGGCTAAGATCAAGTGAAATTGCAACAAACATCCTCGTATATATAATCTCTTCATATGAGAGTGTGGGCGTGCGCACATAGTGACAACTTTTTTTAATACCGAGAACTTTCTATGAAATGAGAAAGTGTGACCAAAAATCACATAAAATCACAATAAATCTATACTCTGACCTAGACGATCTGTGTACGAAAACTTGTTTTCCAAAAAATGCCTGGAGAAAGTATGACAAAATGCAAAGTGTACTGTAATCCAAAAAAGAACATCCATAAAATCCTGAGTTGTTCCAGTTATCAGATGAGGGTCTGGAAGGATCTTGGGTAAGCATTGCCACACACTATGAGACCAAAAAAAAAAAAGATCTTCAAATCCCAAGAGCGAGCAAGTGAGAGAGGGATCAAGAACAGACTAAAAAACACACAAAAAACTGGCTTTGGGAGGTTAAGTTTTACTGTCTTTGAGTATCTCTTTAATACACATAAGAATAATCATAATCATACCTAAAATTTTGAAGTATATTATAACTTGTTATTCCAGACAGAATCTGTATAATCTATTATACAGAAAACTCCCACAAGACCTCTTCATTCTCCTAAAGGAAATACATCTTTCCTCAAGCATAGCATTAAAATAAAAAACCGCTAGATTTATTATATAATACTCTTAATTTTTCTAATTTGTTTTGAATTGCAGAATACATTATTTTCACTTCCTTATGGGCATCTGCGCTTCCCATGGGCCCTGACCTCAAGGCTGAACTGTCACAGATAGCCTACCGCTCTTATCATGTACTTCTTTGCATTCTGACTTGTAATTGTTCTGTCGTTTAAAATAAAGACAGAGGAAGTCTTCAGATCGAAAAGCAGGATCAGATGCAAGGGTTTCATGAAAGCTTTGCTGGGCTTATTTTTACAGGAGACAGAAGAGCTGATACCCGCACAGATGACATTGACCGTATCCCTCATGTAAAACAATGAAAAGGTAATAACCGGGTTGGTGCATCGTTTGAAAGGATCTGCTGATCCTTTCTTCCTCTTCATCTAGCCTGCTGTTGAACCCCTCTGTTTAAAAGTGAAACCAAATCGGGATACCCATTTAGCATGAATCCCTTTACAACCCCCTGCTAATTGGCAGTGGTGGGTGGTTACTGCTTTTATGTTAAAACCCAGGAGGTAAGTTAATTGCGATATAATTTCATTTAGACCCGGTTATGACTGCTTACTGGTGGGTACTGCAATCTTATTTATAAGAAAAGCATTCAGAACAGCACAGAGGAAGGGTGAAGTAATTACCACAGGATACACCTTGGAACTGGGTGACACCTGACTCTCCCTAGAAGAGGAGGAAAATCTACAGAAGAGAAAATGCTGCATAACTATGTCTATGTAAGATCTCCTCAGCGTATCACCACTGGACTCTGCCTTTTAAAAACTACACCGATGGCTGGCTGAATGGCCCCCAGAAACCCTGTCGTACATAAGGGATCCTAATGAGTTTTCTGTGATTTCTAACTCTGCTTAATAAAACCCTTCTCAGCTCCAGCCTCTAAAATATGAGCCAAAGGAACAAGGTGGGGAGGGGGGTGGCGAGGAGGGGGCAGGAGGGAGTAGTACCTGATTTTGGATCTTTTCAGTGCAAATCTCAATTTTTGTAAGACTATTATTTGTTCACTTCACAGGAAATTTAAGAAACAAGCAAGGAGGAGAAAAAGAGAACGTTTAGCCACAACAGGACTCTTTTGAGTTTTGGAACAATTAATTTTTTTTAAACTTCCTTGGACAGCTTGGACAGAAAGCCCAGCTGAATTCAAAGGTGGCTGTGCAAAGGTAGAGCATTCGGAGGGAACAGGAAAGGCTTGGAGCTAGAGATGTAGGTTAGGCTGCTTTATATCCTCTAGCTTTTGCGGTCTGAACAGACTTGTTTTCTTGCTAATTTTCTGCTATCTTTATAAAAGATAGAGAAAGATATAGTGTGAGGGCTGTGATTTATAATAGCGTCATTATTCCATAATTGAAAATACCGTGCGTTTGGTTGTCGGGTAGAATATGCCCATCAGAAATAACCTGTAGCTCGGGAGGCCAGTGGGTTGCTATGACAACCAGACAAAAGAGTTTAATAATAGCTCTCCCTCAAAGCTGGAAAATTGACAAAAAGATGAGATTTCTAAATGCAAGTGTTTCTCATATAAATGCAAACAAGCACCAAATACGTTTATTTCTTTGTTCAACAAATAATTCATTGAACACTGTGTGCCTGGCTATGTAGGGAGCTGAGGAAAAGACAGACGGGGTCCCTCCATGGTGGAGTTCACGTTCTAGTGCAGGAGGCAGATAAGAAAGAGTCAACACATCAATAAACTGGATAATTGCCGTGTGTGAGAAGGTCTTGCAGGAAAGAAAGTAATGGGGCTGTGACCCTACACAAGAGATACCCAGAGCAGAAAATGCAGAAGAACCCAGTCACCACACAGATCACAGATCGTGTCTTTGGGCTCAGAGGAAGGAGATTTAGCAATGAAACAGAAAATGGAGTCTTACAATCTTGATTAATGTAGGGCTAGAAACACAGCTACTAACTGGTATGTTACTCTTCGCTTGCTGGGAGAGGTTGGGGTTCTGTATAAAAATAAGGGGGGTGCGTTTCTAAATAAAATGCGGGTATTTGTAATGATAATGATGGTAAAAGCTATATCCCAACGTGACAGAAGCGAGTATTCACAACGTCTTCTGGCCGCTGTTTTTGAAGTTTGCCCAAACACAGAGAGTGACCCTCCATGTGGACTCTGCGTAAAGCATGATGAACTGGAAGTCGGGACAAGAATCCAGCAAGAAATGAAGTTTTGAATAGACTATTGTGGCTGACAGTCTGGGCTTCAACAGCGGGGGGACCCGTAGATTTACATTTACACAGCACTGCAGAGATGATCCAGGCACAGAAAATGCTAGAATGTTGCTAAACAGCTGAGCTTGTTCTAAGAAACTTCCAGTTTTCATCATTACTCTGTAATTCTGATAGCTTTTTTTTTTAAAACAGAACTAACATTTGCTGTTTAAGATAATTAATACTGCCATTGATTATACAGAGCCATTTGTCAGTGCTCTTTTCTTTCTTTTCAGAAGTGGAAACATTCCGTGATACAATGCCAAGACTAGACTTTGGCTCGTGATCTAGGGTTCAGTACACATTGAGTCTGCAAAGCTTTACTTAATCGAAACAGGATGAAGTGATTTTCCTTGCCTTTTCTGTACAGAGCAGCAGCCCAGGGAGCTCCCCCAAGGCTTTCTGGGGGGGAAGACCCAGCCCACGTTGCAGGGATTGCAGTCACCCCCCGGATGGTGTTGTGACTTTGGCGGGCATGTGATAACATCTGGCCTGACAGATGGTGTGATAGAGGTTGCTATTTAACCTAATAGCCTTTCTCCCCCCATTCTATGATAAGAAGGAACCCCTGAATTTTAATTTGATACATGTCCTAGAATAAAGACTACCTCTTCCAGGTGCTCTTGAAGCCAGGTGTGGTTACATGGTTAAGACCTGGCCAGCGTCATGTGCCTGGAAGTGATGTGCACAGTTTCTCCTACAGGGGAGGGTCATGCTCTCTCCTTCCCCCTTCCTTTCTTCTTGATGGCTGGAATACAGACACGGGTATCAACCGGTTTGGGTCGTGTAGACCAGGACAACCCCTAAGGATAACAGATGGGAAAACAGAAAAGCCTGGATCTCAGGGGACTTTCTAGATGAGGGGCAACATAACAGATTGGATTTTTATAGGAGAGACTGCTTGTTTAAATAACTACTAGGTCTCTGTTACTTAGAACCAGACCTACATTCCAGCCAATATACAAAGTGAGAGAAAACATTAGCTCACGGTATCATCTGAAGACAGACTCTAGATCAGGCTGTAAATTCCAATTGCTGGATTTTTCTGCTACAATAGCTCCCCCCACCCTCCAAAAAAATGCACTTGATTTTCTTAAGACCATCTAGGTTAAGGCGATATTACTTACAATTTAGAGTACTGGCTCTTCCTTTCTTTAAGGCACAGACAGTTCTATTTGGGAGAAAATTTTTGCCTGACATTTACATTAAGCCCTGTTTAGCTCATTTCCCTAGAATTAACAAGTAATTTGCCCCCAAATATTATTTGATTGAGATATGGTGTTTCTTTTTTTTTTTTTAAGATTTTTAAATTATTTATTTGACAGAGATCACAAGTAGGCAGAGAGGCAGGCATTTGGCCTTGAGTTTTGCTTGTGTGTGTGTGTTTTTATCTGATACTAATATTACTGTACTTGCCCTTTTTGTCAGCCTCTTCCTGGGAAATAGTTTCCCATCCCTTATTTATAAACTCCGTAAGTGTTCATGTTCCATGTGTGGATGGTTTGATTTAGACCTGGGTTTTATTTATTTATTTTTTTAAGATTTTATTTATTTATTTGACAGACAGAGATCACAAGTAAGCAGAGAGGCAGGCAGAGAGAGAGGAGGAAGCAGGCTCCCTGCCTAGCAGAGAGCCGGATGTGGGGCTCGATTCCAGGATCCTGGGACCATGACCTGAGCCGAAGGCAGAGGCTTTAACCCACTGAGCCACCCAGGTGCCCCGAGATACGGTGTTTCTAAGCAGCAATTTTAACTTTGGAAGTGGGAGTGTAAAAGGCTGACTCCATTAGGTGACTCCTGATTAGGCCATTATAGGAGAAAACAGGTCTCCCATATAAGATGGAATGTGATTACAACAATATCCATTCCCTACTCTGTGCTTTGCTTGGATGGTGCTGAATCCTCAAGGTTGCACATGTAAGGAATGGTAGTCTGATGAAACAGATCTGCATGACAAATGGCTCAGACTCAAGGAGGTCCTTCTTCCTGTTTTGCACAAAAACCTACTGCCCCCAGGGTACTCTGAGCCTCAGAGGTGTCTGTGAACACTATCTTTTGTGTTTTTTTACTATAATTTAAAAAAATCAATTGGATTCAAATCACATTGAATGCTGTTGTTTAAAAAAATAACATTCTCTTACGTTTCTACTGATGGTCACATTTTCTATGAGTGATTTTGCTTCCTAATACTTCCCTGCTTTATCATATTTGCTATAATGAATATCCTTTTAAAGTTAGAGTGATGCAAAGGGTCTTGAAGATTCTAAGCAGATACGGAAGGAAACGCTGTGACATGTCCTCTTACCTTAGGTCTGACAAGCAGAAGTGTCATATCACCCTTGACATTATAAAATTACAACAAATTTGCTTTTTTTCTTAAGAATGGACCAAAGGGGTCGTCTGGGTGGCTGCCTTTGGCCCAGACCATGATCCCAGGGTCCTGGAATCCAGCCCCACGCCAGTCTCCCTGCTCAGCGGCAAGTCTGCCTGCTTCTTGGTTCCCTCTGCCCCTCCCCACCTTGTGCTCTAATAAATAAATAAAACCTGGGGGGAAAAATGGATCAAGCTTTCCCCAGATTCTCAAAATATCAAGTACAAAAAACTTTAAAAAAAATCTCTGCTCAACTAAATGCAATGAAAACAGCTCTTATAATTTAATTTCTTTAATATAGATAATCCGGTTGTGAAAATTAATTTCTAGTTTACCTTTTGGAAACCCTAATGACACTCATCATTTGGACTTAGAAGAACCTGCAAAAATCTGGGTTATGCTTTTCAGACTACAGGAACAGATACAAAAGATAATTAAGGTCATTTAAATCTTACAAAGAGTAGTCTTGCAAAGAGCGTTATATTGAGCATTCACTAAAAGATGTGCTGACTAATTGGAAAACTGAGACAAAGGGTGCTTCCCCGTCAAGAAGGAATTTCAACACTGCTGGCTGTGTCACTCATGGCACAAGCAAGGGTTTTATACGTTTCGCAGAAACACTGAATTAAAAAGCCAGTCAGTTTAGGTTCTAATACCAGTTTTATTTGCAACTAATCACATACAAATCACTTATCTATAAAATAATGATTAACATCAATTCTCTAATTCACAAATATATCACGAAACCAAAATTCTTCCCAAGAAAACTTCTTTGTAAACCAAGATATTACTGCTACTTAGCTTTTCCCTAACTCAAAGGTTGAGAATGACAAATTAGAGAATTTGTCGTTTAGCATTCACTTGCATACTTTAATTCTGCAGAGAGACAATCTGGTTGAGATCAGCACTGTCGTATTTCAACCTTACAAAACAAAAAGCTATCCACAAGAAGTTACTGGTGAAGAAAAAATTGGCCAAATACACTACTGAGACACAGTTTTGTGTTAAGTACAGTGCTTGTAACAACCCTGCTGTTAAATAGAACAAAACGTAGCCTTAAACAACTAAAAGCATGTTTGCCCTTTTGAAGGAACACATACTGTTAGGACAAGCATCTTAGTTCACTAAAAACGTTAAAGAGGAATGTTTTGTAGTATCTTCAGATGGCCAATCAAAATGGCTGAGACAACTGTTTTTTTAACCCTTTGTGTCCCTCTCTCCATTTTCATCCTATAGTATTTCATTAAAAAATTCAGTTCCCCACCTGAGAACACAATCCTCTGTATTCAGCCACTGTGTGAGAAATGTTAGCATTCTACCACTAGAGCATAAACATAGAAGAGGAATTAGCATGTTACTGAATGAGGATTCAGGAAGAAAATTCTAACTGGGTATAGAAAAAACGTATACACTGTAAGCATCTGGTCATTTTTCACGGGTACGGAGCATGATGACCATAGCCAGTAAACCCTCAAGAGGTAAGCACTTGTATTTAGCAAGGTCAGTTTTGTATGATGTAGTCTCTGTTTCTGAATTCTCCCTTACATAGTGTGACAGAAACAAAGACTGGAGCATGGTTCACAGAGAAACACAGAACAGATACAAATACCCTAATAAAATAACCATGTATACCACTGCTTAGGGAAATATTTTAGACGAAATATACTTTCACTACTGGCCCCAAATGCCATCATTCACTTATGTTATTTAACTGTAAACTTTTAATACAAAAATACCTTTAAGCTGATAATAACATTTAGTGACTTACAAAACTGACAATATTTCAATGCTACACAAAACAGTTCTATACACAACTTAAAGTTTTAAAGTTCTTTGCTGGCACTTGATTTTATAGTTGATAGACACAATATCTACTGATCTCAATAAAATACTGTTCTTAGCTTACACATATTTTCAAAACGAATATTATCTCATTAAACAGCAAAGAATAATCACATTTTGCTGACGAATCTAAGATGAACACCAAAACTGTACAGCCAAAGTATTTTAAGAATCACATAAACTTTTTAAGACAATGGATACAAATTTACACAATCGTGTCCAGTGAAAAAGAGGATGATTCCTCTGATTCTGTGAAGCATATATCAAGTATAGATCAAAAACGTGAACCTACAAAGCAAGTTAGTTTAGTGTTTTTTGTTTTTTTTTTAAGGTTTTTCGATGACTGGTGACCCTACTAGAACAGATGGAACATTGGTCACTGTTTGCAAATACACATTTTACATTACAAATTTAAAACTGAAGTTTCTTTTTAAACAGTAGAATCTTGTTTTTGTTTGTTTTTACTTTTAGTCAGCTTACAGCCATGTTGTACATCATTACAAATGAAATCACCAGTCACATTAAACATATGCATTTTTTTTCTTCACAAAAGGGGAGGTAACTGAACAAAAACCTGGCAAACTATATTTAAATTAGAACACATTTTGTAATAACCCACTAGTTTAAAGTTTTGGAAACCTTCTACCCCGTCCTAAAGGAAAAGATAGACTTTCCAAACCCTACCTGGTAATTTCTATCCAATCAGCTTTCTATTGTGAAAATCAAAATTCAAGTCACAGTACTTGTGGCACAAAACAGAAGATAAGATTTAATAACAGAACACTAAAAAAAAAATTAGTATAATCAAACATAAACATACCCAACAATCAAATCAATACTGGACTTTTAGAACAGTAAATTATTAAATAGGTTGATTTCTTTGAGTGTATAAATTCCCTAACATTAAATTATGTTAGTATTTCAAACAATACCCTTTCTAAACCAAACCTGAAATGAATCAACCTGTTGTTGTTGTTGTTGTTGTTGTTTTTCCAGCAAAGAGAAAGGGTATCTCTTTAAGACACTTTCCAAAGCAGTGAAAACACCTTAGTGTTTCAACCTATCTACAACAAATTCTGCTGATCCTGTGCATTTCACTGAGGTGCTACCTGAACCCACAAATCATCATCAGATAAAGAACTTGAACTTCCTGACTCAGAGTCCAGCTCACTGAATCCACCTAAATCCCATTCAGTGCTAGATTCACTCGGCACATCTTCTTCCTCAGTGAGGAAACTGTGACCAGGTTCAAGGCAGGAAGGATAAACACGAGCTGAGAGGCAAAAGAAGTTAGAATCAAACTGGAAGAGGCCTAAGGTGGTACCTATGTTAATCCACTGGTCCCCCCTAGTGTCATATTCATACACGGTCACCCGGTTCTTCTTCCACTGCGGGGTGCGCGAGGTGATCAGCAACAGTTTTTGGCCGTGATTGATAATGCGGTAGTTGTTGGTCTCCGACACCAAGGGAATATTATTAATCTGCCTCCATTCTCCTCTGACCGGATTGTAGACCTTCATGACTGGGATGTCACAGATGCAGTAGATCTCATCATTGAAGACACAGGCTTCCTGAAAGTCATTGCGCTTGAGAGAAACACACTTGAGCCACATATTGTGGCTAGGATCATAGCAGAACATGCGCTTACTGTTGAGAGCATAGAGATAGTTCTGGATTACCATTAGATCGAAGGATATGAAGGAATGGGGTAGCGGAGCCACCAGTGCCCACTGGTTTCTCTGGACACTGTAGCATTCCACTTCCTTCAGCTTAACGCCGGTAATCGGGTCTCGCCCACCCAAGATGTAGATGTAGCCATTGAGGTAGGCTACATCCATGCCCTCCCGGCACAGCAGGCGGTCAGCAAGCTGCTGCCAGCTATTCTGGGCTGGCTTGTACACCCAGAGGTCCTTCCTGGGCTGAGCGGCCAGGTAGATGTCATGGTCTGGAGAGACACAGACAGCTAAGGTGGTGACAGTCCTAGTGTGAGCAAGGCAGGTCAGAGGTGACGGCACTTTGTAAATATCGCCGGTGTATGGGTCACAGCACAGAAAGGGATCTCTAGGATGTCCAAAGAAGATCACCATCTTCTTAGCACACACGCCCAGCCTCTGGGGGGGATTTTCTGCTGTGGGCACAACAGAGGAGCTAGAGCCACCACCACTGCTGCTGCTGCTGCTGCAGCCACCGCCACCCCCGCTGCCGCTGCCGCCGCTGCCGCTGCCGCCACTGCTGCCGCTGCCGCTGCCGCCCCCGCTGCCGCCTCCACTGCTGCTGCTGCTGCTGCTGCTGCTGCCACTGCTGGTCTCTGGCTTCGGCACCAGAGACTTGCACAACTTGTCACCATAGCGCATCTGCAGGGCCCCTTCAATAAGGTCCAGACAGTACTTCTTCACAATGGTGTTGGTCAGCAGCCCTTCCAGGTAATCCTTATTTTCATCTGTGAAGTGTGTCCAGCGGACACACTTGAAGACCTCCGCAGCGCTCGGACCCCGCTCCTTGGGAGCTGCCTCCAACCACTGCACGGCCACATGACACACGGTCTGCTCCAGCTCTATGTTGAGACTATCCAGGCGCAGGATTGACAGCAACTGGGCGAGGGTCAAATCTGCCAGAGTCTCTTCCCGAATCGAGCCCATCTGGCTGAGCTGCTTGAAATTGTGGGCTATAAAGGACTGGGCCTGTGATCGCAGCTTGCGATGGCCGAAGGCATCAGCAAACTTGAAGATGGCAGTGCAGTTGGCCAGGTCAAGGCGGCGGGCTAGGAAGGAGGCACAGGCTTCCCGCACGTACTCGAGCTGTAACATGTCAGAGGCCGCGTAAAGGCGTTCCACGTTGGCTTCACTCAAGGACACTCGACCCGTGTAGCAGTAGTCGACCAGCACCTCGAAGGACTCGGCATCCACATCATGCATGGTCACGTTCGCCTGGTGGCTCTCGTACATGCCACCGGTGAACATGCTCTTGAAGTAGGGACACGCGGCAGCCAGCACGTTACGGTTGCAGGGGAAAAGGCGGCCGGTGCCAGGCCCGCTGCCAGGCGTCACCACCTCGATGGTCACATCACATAACAGCCGCGCGTCGTAGAAGGACTTCAGCTGTGCCAGGAGGGCTGCAGAATGAGCCGTGTCCTTCAGCTCCTCCGGGCCCGTGAAAAAAGCCGAAACCGTGGGCTTGTGGATTCTCTTGGGCCGCTTGCCGCCACGGGGACTGGCCAGGCGGCGAGAGCGCGGAGCTTCTTCCCGGGACTGCATGGTGGAGATGGCGGCGGGGTACGAGGGCGAGAATGGGTGCAAGGACCGGGCTCTGGCTCCTCCTCGCCCTCTTCTCGCTGGCGCTAGATCGCGGTGTCTCCGGAGAGACTGCAGCACGGGTCCATTTACCTAATTCTGCCTTGTGCCGCAGTGCCGCCTCCCTTTATAGCGTAGACAGTGTCTGACTCACCCTCCTCCAGTTCCGCGCCCTTTCTCCGCCTCAGCTCGCCTTACAGAACCCGCTGGACGGAACCGAGAGCCGCCACTGCCGCGCTGGCAATACCGGTAGGCGTCCAGGAGAACTACGGCTCCCGAGCTGCCTTTCGCGCCTCAAGGCATGCCGGGCCCCTCCAGACTCAAGGGGATAGGCGGATGGAAAGAAGCCGCTGTGCTTTTTGGGAGTAGTAGTTTCGATAATATCGCGAGATTTATCGGCCGTTCATTGTTTCGGCTGACGGAATTAGAAATCGCTAATTTTCTTTCGTTCGGATTTATGGTTTAGAACTTTGAATTTGGAATCCAGATTGGTCGCACATTCTGTATTCGTCAACTATTTGGCTTCGCTCTCAGAACGGTTTTAAAAAATGTGAATAACAACAATATGTCATAGCGCTGTGTGACGACGACATGAATTGCGTAGGTTAAATAGGATGCTCTGAATAAATATTTGCGGATTAGATTAATAAGGTACTTACGCAGTACCTATGATGTAAAGATTAGATAAATTTTAGCTTTTCTTATGCCATTTATGAAAAATCAAGCGCCCACTCTGGAGATTATGAGCCTGTAGGAAAAAATTCAAAGCCCTGCAGGTTTCTGCAGAGATTCCACCCTTTCCTCGCCCCCGCCTTTAGTAACAGATTTTTCCCCCCTTTTCAATTATTAGTTTCAGATGTACAATAAAACGGCACAATAATTCTATACATTACTCGATGTTCATTAAGTATAGTCTTGATTCCCTTTACTTCTTTCACCCATTCCCCCCTCCCCCGCAACCACCAGTTTGTTCTCTGTATTTAAATCTGCTTCTTGTTGTTTTTGTTTGTCTCTTTTCTTTATTCGTTAATAATTGATTTTATTTTTAAGATCAGTTTTAGGTGCTCCAAAATTGAGCAGAATTTTGTAGGGGACCTCCATATACTCCATCTCCTTATAGTTTCTCCTATTATTAACACCTTGCCTTGGCGTATGTGTTGATACAAGTGATGAACTTACACTAGTACGTTATTATGAATTAAGGTAGATCGTTTCTATTAGATTTCACTCTGTGTTGTACAGTTCTATGGGTACTGAAAAAGGTATATCACGTATCCACCATTACAATTAGTTTCACTGCTCTAAAAATCCTCTGTGTTCAATCTATTTATGCCTCCTTCTCCCAGCCCTCCAAACCCCAGAAATCATTGATTTTCTTGATGTCTAGGTGGTTTTCACTTCTCCAGAATGTCATATAGTTGGAATCATACAATGTGTAGCCTTTTTAAAAACCTTCTTTCACTTAGCAGTATTCATTTCAGTTTCCTCCATGTCTTTTCTTCATTAAAAGCTCTTTTCTTTTATCATTGAATAATATTCCATTGCGATTTACACAATTTCCTTATCCATCATCTACTCTATGACATTTCATTTGCTTTGCATTTTTGCCTTTGTGAATAAAGCTGCTATAAACCTCTTGTGCTGGTTTTTGTGTGGACATGTTTTCAACTCATTTCAGTAAATACCACGGAGAGCGATTGCTGGGTCCTAGGGTTAGATCATGTTTAGCTTGTGTAAGGAATTACCAACATATTTTCCAAAGGGGTGGCTATACAGTTTCTGCATTCCCCTCAGCAATTAATGCACATTCCTGTTGTTCCACATTCTTCCTAGCATTTGGTGTTGTCAGTGTTTTGAATTTTTGACCTTACAGATTTTAAACTTGCCTCTGGAAAAATTCTAAAGTATATGATAGTATTTTAAACATTCACCGGCTTCTGCAGGCCTGTTAAATTTTTATCTCAGAGAGCAGTATATATGGATTATGTCAAATTATGTAAATCAGGAATATAAATAAATGCTTCGGTGGTCTCACAAAGTCAGTATTTCATGTTCAGGAAGCCGTGCAAAAGTATTTCCATTAACCTCTTTTTTTTTTTTTCCATTAACCTCTTAATGTAGTCCAATATACCACCTTACACTCCCACCTCCAAATCAATGGAAGCAACTGGAATTCTGGTTATTGAGGATAATTTAAATAGAAATAGTCCCACAAAGAGACCCTGTTCTACTCAGAATCTTTAGAGCTTGGCATCATACATACTCAACCATCCCTTGAATTAATCTAGTCTGTGCTTTATCAAAATGTTATAAATTTGTATTTATCAACATTGTTTCAGTATACAACCCTCAAAATAAATTGTGCTCAGTCACTGAGTTTTAACTTCTTCATGTAAGTGCTTAGCATTATTTGTTTTCATTTGCTTTTCACAAAATGCAAAATATTAGACACTGTGCTCTCAGGCCTACAGGAGCATTGTTCAATAGAATTTTCTGTGATGATGAAAATGTTCTGTATCTACAAGCCAAAAGAGAAACCTAGAACAGTTCCTTGCCTCAGAGCCTGCAGAGGTGCTAACCCTGCTGACATCCTCATCTTGGACTTAAAAAGGAGGAGATGATAAATTTAAATGTTACTTGCCTTTGTTTACATCATTTTCTGTCTCACTAGCACCTCTCACTACAAAGCATGGCTTATTGCTTAATTCCACAGGTCCACTCATCTTTCTGGGAAGAGATTTTTCTCCCAAATGCTTCACCCTTGAAGTCCCTTACTCTGTACCTATGTACATTTGCCTTTTTATGACTCATTGAACACGTTTTTGTTTTTGTTTTTCTCCCGTAGAAAGGTCCACATACTTAAATACAAACCGTTAACTATAATACCTGACTCCCTTTGGGGAGCTCACTCCTCTGACCAGGCCAAGTCTGGGAAGCCAAACCTTTGGAAATAGAAATACATCCTTCCATGCCATTCCCAAGATTACCAGGAATACTTAAAACTAGAAGCTCCAAAAATTTCACACTAGGATTCAAGGCTTTGTTGACACATCTTGTAATAATAATCCACCCCTACCCCCCGTAAAGAATCTTAATGGCAAGGGATACTGATTAGTTTAACATTTGTGAGCAATAAACTAGCTAAACCCAGTTTCCTCTAGTTCCTAACCCCAATGCCTTCTGGCCTATATGCAATCAAACACCACTCACTTCACAGTTAGGAGCTTATGTTCTGCTCCCCCTCCACCCCCACCATACCTCTTTACCCTGATTCAAATATCTTTTTGGCCATCAGATGGAAGGGAAAAAAAATCAACAATACACATGGACTGCCATGCCTCAGGGGTTTCCTGAAGCCAGTAATTATTTCTCTCCGACTCTCTGCAAACCTGAGAAATTTAACCTTTCCCTGTAATTCTCTCCTTATCCATCATGCAGATAACTGTCTTCTCTGCTCATCTGATTTTAACAACTTGTTTATTACAAGCATTTGCCCACAACAGACATAAGGTTTCTAAAAACACAATGCAATGATTCAGTAGCTAGGACACATTACCTCCAGTGAAGGGACAACTCTGTCCCCTGAATGTCTTAACACCATCATTAATTTCCCTTTCCCTGAGACCAAAAGGCAACTCTGAGGATTTCTAGGATTAGCTGGCTAATTGCTAGAACATTCCCCTAGCTTTTTTGCTGTTGTCTCTCCCTGGCATGCCATGACTAAGAAAACAAAGCCATTCTCCCTAATTGGGACTCTCCTTCCACGTCAGCATTTGAAAACCTCCCTATCTGTTTCTCCCACTTTTAGACTCTCCAATTGCTCATTACCCTTTTCCCTTCTTTTACAACAAAAGAAGGACATTCATTTCCTTGTTTTCAGGATGGTTAGAAGCTTTTCTTTGCAAACAGGCTACTGCCACAACTGTAGCTAAGCTGCCACCGGAAAGAATTTTCCCCACTCTGGAATCCCTTTGTTCCTCTCTAGTGATAGAGAAATGCACTTCAATGGTAAGGTTATTCAGGATATTTGACAAGTACCCACACTGCTACGAAAATTTCACTATCCTCTACCTCTCTCAATCCTCTGGGAAAAACAAAACAAAACAAAACAAAACAGAGCAAAACAAACACAATGGCTCTCTTAAATTCAAACAAATTTGTTGTTGTTTTTTAATTCATTTGTTTGAAGGCGCCCTTAATTTGACCAATCCAACACCTGTCCTTAAACACTGCTAATGTCGTATTAGATACACTCATTCATGATCAACAGGCCAGGTTTCCTTTGCCATCCCAGCCCTTGCATGATCGTCAAACTGAAGATTTCATCTTCTGCAAAGACACCACCAAAAGACCAATCTTGATTCTAAGTGGAAGGGATCTTACACGGTGTCTTACACACCAAGACTGTTACAAAACTATAAGGGGTGTGACACACACTTCATAGCTCACAATTAAAAAATGCAAGACCAGTCTGGTTTCACATATAAGGGGCTTGGAATCCACCACTCTGCCTAGCAACAAGTAAAAAAGCTGAACGGGCTGAAAATCAACAACTCTTCGTGGATTCATAAGCGAGAGGAAAACACAGGGCAAACAGCTGCTCAAGACTAAAGAGACAGGTGAGTACAGAGAGTCGTGGCTTACCGGAGCAGAGACCCAGGAGCTGAAACTGCGGCGGGAACCAGGGCCAAGGTGGAAAAACTGGAAATATGCTGGAGGAATTGCTGAGGGTTCGGTGTGGGCAACTCTAGAGTCAACGACTCCAGAGGACCCAGTCATGGGCGGGGGCCATTCGGTGGGCACAATATTGTGTGATTGACTTCTGGGACCTTGACCAGTCTTCACAGCGAACATAGGGAAAAAGCCCCTCGTACTTCTGAAGGCAGCCCTTTTAAAATACATCAGAGCCCTCTGTTCCTAACAAGGATCGTTTTCAGGAGAAACTAGTTAGTCAGAGCCTCACCTGCTGGGGTCTTATCAGAGCCTCGCTGACCTCAATGAAGAGAACTACCCAACGCCTGCCCACTCTATCCAAATCCTCTCTGACCCATGGGGAGGGCAAACAATTTAAACACAAGGACTTTTAAAGCTCACATTTCAGAGGTATAAGCTCGCTGAAAGACTAAAACCTAGTCATAGATCCCGTCCCCTTGGCTTACACCTCACCTCCACGTTACCACAGGCCTCCTTACAGCAGCTCCTTTTACCTAGCACGTCGTGTCTGGCTATGAAGAAAGAAAGGTAAAGATTTGAAGCGACAGAGCAAATGTATTGTTTTGTTTTGTTTTTAAGATTTTATTTATTTATTAGAGAGAGAGAGAGAGAGAGAGAGGGAGGGAGAGCGAGGGAGGAGGGGCAGAGGGAGAAGCAGACTCCCTGCCTAGATGGGAACCTGATGCAGGACCTGGTCTGAGGACGCTGGGATCATGACCTGAGCTGAAGACAGAGGCTTAACTGACTGAGCTACCCAGGTGCCCAAGTGTATTTTTATGTTGAATGCTTTTTTTTTTTTTTTTTTTTTGCACCTGAGTGTAGTTTACACACAGGGTTACAATATTGTATTTTCTTAACTTGAAATACTGTTGGCCCATAATGTTAGTTCTAGGTGTCTAGAGCAAATAAATGTATTTAATAAGATAATTTAAAGAGACAAGAGCAAGCACCAGAACCAGACATGGCAGGGCTGTTGGAATTATCAGATGGGATTGAAAACAACTATGCCAAGTCCTCTAAGGATAAAGTAGACAGCATGCAAAAACTGACTGGGCAGTGTCAGCAGAGAAATGGAAATCCTAAGGAAAAAACAGAAAGGAATGATAGAAGTTCCAGCTCAAGATGGTGATATTAGAAGATTCTGAACTCACCTTCTCCCCTAGACAGACTGAATGTAGAGCTATATATGGAAAAATTTCTTCTGGAAAAAAACCCGAAGATGATGGACTGACCCCTCTATACTGGGCAAATGAGAGGGAAACCACATGGAACTGGTAAGAAAGGCTGAGAACAATCTTGCCATGACTCCCTAAAGGGAGAACTTCACACAAAATCTCAAGGGAACTCAGGAACACAGACCTTCTCCATGGGGAGTAAAGGGTTCATACCCTACAGTGGGCACCCCACCTTTAAAGACTACCAACTGAGGGGCACCTGGGTGGTTCAGTGGGTTAAAGCCTCTGCCTTCAACTCGGGTCATGATCCCAGGGTCCTGGGATTGAGCCCCACATCGGGCTCTCTGCTCAGCGGGGAGCCTGCTTCCCGCACCCCCCCCCGCCTGTCTCTTCGCCTACTTGTGATCTCTGTCTGTCAAATAAATAAAATCTTAAAAGAAAAAAAAAAGACTACCAACTGAGAGATGGGCCCCCAAACATCTGGCTTTGAAGACCATCACGCCTGCCATCCACAAGACCCAAAGGGTTATAGGAACTGAGGAATACTATTTTATTTTTAGATGTATTTATTTATTTATTTATTTGAGAAAGAGCATAAGTACAAGCGGAGGAGAGGGAAGGGGAGAAGCAGACTCCCTGCTGAGCAGGGAGCCCCATCTGGAGTTCCATCCTAGGACCCTGAGATCATGACCTGAGCCGAAGGCAGATGCTTAAATGAGTGAGCCACCCAGGCAGGCCCTGAGGAATGGTTCTTAAAGGGCTCACATGCCATTCACCCTTCTGGGGGCCCAAGGCAGAAGCAGCCCTTTGGAAAGCACCTGGACTTTATTGGAAAGAGATTTAGTTGCTGATTTTTTTTTTTAAAGATTTTATTTATTTGACAGAGAGAGACAGATCACAAGTATCAGAGAGGCAGGCGGGGGTGGGGGGGAAGCAGGCTCCCCGCTGAGCAGAGAACCTGATGCCAGGCTCAATCTCAGGACCCCGAGATCATGACCTGAGCCGAAGGCAGAGGGTTTAAAAACCCACTGAGCCACCCAAGTACCCCTAGTTGCTGATTTTAAAGCATTGGTCAGAGGGGCAGGAGCCTGATGGGATACTCTCCAGGGAGGGAAGCTAGTGGGTGCCATCTTCCCGTTCTCCATCTGCCTTGCTGGAGCCAGCAGGCACCATTTTTCCCCCTTTCCAGCAGGTGCCATCATTATGCTCCACTAGGTAGACCTATGGAAATTAATAAAAGGAAAACTTGTTTAGAATGGAGTTAGGAGGCCAGCGGGAGAAGGCTCAGCCTTACCACTCCTAGTCAGTCCCAGGGGATACACTATTTTATTTACTCTCCCAGCAGGAGGAAGGAAGGTTTGGGGGGTAGGCGGGGAGGGTTTCAACAGTCCCTGCTATAAGAGCCAGTCACAATTTAGCCAATGAAAATCCACTATACTTCCAGCTCTTGGTTTACGCCAATGGACTTTTTGTTTATAACAACCCCCTCCCTACTCCTCCCTTTCCCGTACAGAAGAGTTTTCTCCCCCTTTGTTCTCCAGATTTGCCTATAGTTTTAACCTAGAGGGCTTGTCCTCAATTGCAGTTCTGTGCCATTCCTGGAAAAAACAAAACAAAACAAAAACCCTGCTATCTTTTGCAGTTAACATAACTGGCAGTTTTATTGTCAAGGTTAATAGCACCATCTTCTGCGTGCTCACTCCACCTTGCTAAAGCCAGCAGACACCATCTTTTTTCCCCCCTTTTCATTTTTTCCCTCTTCCTTTTTGTTGGTTTGCTTGCTTGATCACCTGGCTGTGGGGGCCAGAGAGGCTTGCATTCCTGGGTCCCAAGGGACTGTAACAACCAACGAGACCATTGTCGGCCGACTCCCTCTCCCAGGGCATTGCACAGAGAGCAGAGTGAAATGCATGCCAAGGCTTTCTGAGAAAGAGGCCTCTTTGCTTGGTCTAGGAGCTGCGACCTAAGGACGCAGCAACCACTGGTCTGGCGTACTTAGAGGGACCTATGAAGCCACCCCCCAGGGAGCAGAGGCCAGGGGACGCAGTGTTTGTGCTCTCCTTCTGCCCCCGCCCTCCAGCTCACTGGTCTCTTCCAGAAAGAACCTTAAACACTTGTCTGGTGCCCTCATTTTTGCAGCTGCCGCCAGGGACCCCCCTCCCCATTGCCTGGCTCCAGGGGCAAACAGGCCTTACCACTGTGGATCCCACAGGACTGTAACCAACCGAGAAAGGGCTCTTAAACAGCAATGATCCCCAGTGTGAGGCAGCAGACTCAGGAGCTCAGTCTTTCGGTGACAGAGGCCTTACCATAGTTGCAGCCTGAGGGCCAGGCCTCTAATTAAATGTACATCTGAGAGCTGACTGTAAACCTTTCCTGAGCCTACAGACAGCAGGCTCTGTCTTTGTGCTCCCCCACCCGCCACCCCCCTTCACACTCCAGAATGCCGGCATGTCAGAGAGGAGCTCTTAACACGTTTCTGGTGTCCGGCTTTTACTTCAGGTACTTGGCTTTGGAGGCCAGTAGAGTTTGCGGTCCTGGTTTCCATGGGACTGTAAAAATTGGACAGATGGCTTTTAGCTGCCTACTACCCTCAGGGCACTGCATAGACAGCAGTCTGAAACACTGAAAAAAAAATTTAACTAGAAGTAAAATTGACGGAGCACCTGGCTGCCTCAGTTGGTAGAGCATGCGACTACTTGATCTCAGGGTCATGAGTTCAAGCCCCATGTTGGGTGTAGAGTTTACTTAAAAAAGAAGAAGAAGAGGAAGAAGGAGAAGAAGAAGAAATAAAATTGATATGCCAAGAGAGAAGAGTATATAAAATTATATAAAATTCACTTGAGTACCTATTAGTAATTGATAGGTCCAGCAGACAGAAAATCAGTAAGAATATATAGTAGAACTCTCTCTCTCTCTTTCTTTTTTTTTTAAGATTTTATTTATTTATTTGACAGAGATCGTAAGTAGGCAGAGAGGAAGGCAGAGAGAGAGGGAGGGAAGCAGGCTCCCCGCCGAGCAGAGAGCCCAATGCGGGCTCAATCCCAGGACCCTGGGATCATGACCTGAGCCAAAGGCAGAGGCTTTAACCCAGGCGCCCCATATAGTAGTACTCTCTTATGCATTGTTTTGTTTTTGATGGTTTCATTTTTTAAAAAAGATTTTATTTATTTATTTGACAGAGAGAGAGATCACAAGTAGGCAGAGAGGTAGGCAGAGGTGGAGGGGAAAGCAGGCTCCCCACTGAGCAGAGAGCCTGATGTGGGGCTCGATCCCAGGACCCTGAGATCATGACCTGAGCTGAAGGCAAAGGCTTAAGCCACTGAGCCACCCAGTCGCCTCGATGGTTTAATTTTTTTTAAAAAGATTATTTATTTGCCAGAGAGAGAGAGAGAGCGAGAGAGCACACAAGTAGACAGAGCAACAGGCAGAGGCAGAGGGAAACACAGGCTCCCTGCTGAGTGGAGAGCAGGATGCGGGGCTCGGTTCTGGGACCCTGGGATCATGACCTGACCTGAAGGCAGATGCCTAACCCGCGGAGCCACCCAGGCGCCCCTTTCCATGGGTTCAGTTACCTGAAGTTAACTGTGGTCTGGAAGCGGATGAGCCTCCTTCTGACTTACCGTCAGAGGCTCAATAGTTAGCCTCACATGACACCACGATGCCTATGTTATTCATCTCACGTCGTCTCATCACGTACACATTTTATCATCTCACATCCTGGGAGGCAGGATGAGCACAGTACAGTAAGATATTTTGAGAGAAAGATCACATTCATATAGCTGTCATTACAGTGTTTTGTTATAATGTTCTAGCTTATTGTTATGAGTCTCTTACTGTGCCAAATGTATGAGTTCAGCTTTATCATAGGTGGGGATGTATAGGAAAAACATAGTCTCCATAGGTTCGGGAGTGTCTGCTTGTTCAGGCATCCACCAGGCATCTCCGAACATATCCACTGTGAATAAGGGAAGATGATTTTAGTTGAACTGAACGGCACCATCAATAGGCTGGATCTAAATTGACATTTGACATTTGAAGAACGCTACATTGGCAACAGCAGAATATACATTCCTCTCAAATTCACATGGAACATTCACCAAGATAGACCACTTTCCGGGCTGTAAAACATAACTTAACACACAGCAAAAAGAATAGAAATCATGTAAAGCATACTCTCAGACCACATGAAATTAAACTAGAAATCAGTAACAGAAAAATAACTGGAGAACACCAAGATGTGTCAGTAAGGATTAAACAACACACGTCTTTCCTCCCACCCCTCAATTTTACTGGAACATGATTCACAAATAAAAATTACATATATTAAGATTATACAACATGATTTGTTTAAGGTATATAACATGATGATTTCAGATCTTTTGTGTAATGATTACCACAATTAAGTTAATTAATCCATTCATCACTTTACATTCTTACCTTTAAAAAAAATCTTTTTTTTTTTGTTGTGAGGACATTTAAGACCTACTCTTAGAAGATTTCAAGTACGCAATACGGGGTTATTAACTATAGTCACCATGCTGTATGTTAGACACCTGAGACTGACTCATTTTACAACTGAAATTTCATACCCTTTGACCAACCTCTCCCTAGTCACTGACAACCTCCATATATTCTCTGGCTTTATGAGTTTGAGATTTTTACATTCCACATGTAAGTGATCAGCATTTGACTCTCTGTGCCTGGCTTATTTCACTTAGCATAATATCCTCCAGGTTCATTCACATTGTTGCAAAAGGTAGGATTTCCTTCTTTTAATGGCTGAAAAATATTCCATTATACACGTATACCACATTTCCTTTATTCACCCACCAATAGATACTTAGGCTGTAGCCATATCTTGGCTCTTGTGAATAATGCTGTAATGAACATGGGAGTGTGGTTATCTCTTCAAGATATTTATTTCATTTTCATTGGATATAGATACCAGAAGTGGGATTATTGGACTATACAGTAGTTCTATTTTTAATTTCTTGAGGAATCTCCATATAGTTTTACATATGGCTATACCAACTTTAATTCCCACCAATAGTGCTGAAAGTTTCTCTTTTCTCCACATTCTTATTATTCCCAACATTGCTATCTCTTATCTTTTTGTGTGTGTGTGTGATTTATTTATTTGAGAGCGAGAGAGAGAGAAGCTCATGTGTGTGAGTGAGGGGAACAGCAGAGGGAGAGAATCTTCAAGCAGACTCTCTGCTGGGTGCAGAGCCAGAAGCAGGGTTCAACCCCATGACCCCTGAGATCATGACCTGAGCAGAAACCAAGAGTCAGATGCTTAACTGACTGAGCCACCCAGGTTCCCCATCTCTTGTCTTTTTGAAACTAACATCCTAATAGGTGTGAGGTGATATCTCATTGTGGTTTTGATTCTTTTTTCCTGATGATTAAGTTAATTATGTTAACTAGAAGTGGTAAGTGTGGACACTCTTATACTTAATCTGAGAGAAATCATCTAACTTTGACCATTAAATGTAATGTTAGCTGTGGACTTGTCATATATGGCTTTTATTATGTGAGGAGCATTTCTTCTAAGCCAAATCTGTGGAAAGCTTTTATCATGAAAGGATCTTCAGTTTTGTTAAATGTTTTTTAGCATCGAGATGATCATGTGATTTTAATCCTTCATTTTGTTAATGTGATGAATCACATTTATTGATTTGCTTATGTTAAGCCAAACTTGAATCACAGGGATAAATCCCTCCTGATTATGGGGTGTTTTTCTAGTCTCTTTTATTTATTTTTCTACAATCTTTCTTCTTTTCTTCTCCTGTTACTGGATTTTGTTTCCTCTTTTTTTAGTTCCTTGAGATGTAAAGTTTGGTTGTTTATTTGAGACTTTCTTTTTTCTTAATGTAGACATTTATTGCTATAAACTTCCTTATTAGAATGGCTTTTGCTGTATCTCACAAGTTTTGGTATGTTGTTTCTCTTTTCATTTGTTTCAAAATATTTTGGCTTTTCCTTTGTTCTTCTTTGACCCACTAGTAGTTCAGAAGTATGTTGTTTAATTTTCACATATTTGTGAATTTTCCAAATTAACCTCCTGTTATTGATTTCTAGTTTCATAATATTGTGGTAGGGATAAATACTTGATTGCATTTCAATATTTTTTTATTTTTAAGAGTTACTTTGTGGCCTAACACATGATCTGTCCTAGAGAATGTTGTATGTGCACTTGAGAAGAATGTATATTTTGCTGGTATTAGATGCAACATTTTCGTCTATTGAATCCATTTGGTATAATATTGTTTAAACTTGCTATTTTACTTATTTTCTGTCTGGGTGATCTATCCATTGTTGACAGTGGAGTATTAAAATCCTGTGCAATTATTTCATTGCTGTTCTTTTCTTCTTTTATCTGTGTTAGTATTTGCTTTATATATTTAGGTGCTCCTATGTTGGGTGTATAAATATTGATAATTATCATATCCTCTTGATGAACTGATCCTTTTATCCATATAATGACCTTATTTGTCTCTTGTTACCCTCTTTCACAGCAAGTCTATTTTGTCTGATGTAAGTGTAGGTATCCCTGTTCACTTTTGGCTGCCATTTTCTTGGGATATCTTTCTCCATACCTTCAGTTTTCCCCTATGTGTGTCTTTTTTTTTTTTTTTTTAATTTTATTTATTTATTTGATAGACAGGGATCACAAGTAGGCAGGGAAGCAGGCAGAGAGAGTGGAGGAAGCAGGGTCCCCGCTGAGCGGAGAGCCCGACATGGGGCTCGATCCCAGGACGCTGGGATCATGACCTGAGCGGAAGCCAGAGGCTTTAACCCCCTGAGCCACCCAGGCGCCCCTCCCCTATATGTGTCTTTGAAGCTAAAGTGAGTCTCCTGCAGGCAGCATATCACTGAAATTTGTTTTATACCGATTCAGTATTTCTATAGTATTTGTTTGGAGCATTTATTTATGTTCAAGTAATTTTTTAAGATTTATTTATATATTTGAGAGAGAGTCAGTGTGTACGAGCAGGGGGAGGGGCACAGGAAGAAGGAGAAAGAGAATCTCAAGCAGACTATCCGCTGAACATAGAGCCCTATGTGGGCTCAGTCATGACCTGAACCAAATCAAGAGTCTGATACTTAACCAACTGAGCCCCCCGGGCACCCCTGGTTAAGTTTTTGGTATGTAAGGACTTAACTACTGCAGTCTTATTGTTTTCTGATTTTTGTATTTCCTTAATTCTTTACTTCCACTCTTGCCGTTTTTCTTTGTAATGTATGACTTTTTTCTTAATCGTTTGTGCTATCTACTACATGTTTTTCCTTTGTGGCTACCTATGAGCTTACATAGAATATTTTATAGTTATGACATCCAATTTTAAGCTGATGAAAACTTCAACTGCATACAAAACTCTGTGCTTTTCCCCATACACCCTCATTTTAGGTTATTGGTATTACAATATACATTTTTAAAATATTGTGTATCCATTATCAAATTATTATGTAGTTATTTTTAATACATTAATTTTTAAAGCTTTTAAACTAGAGTTGAAAGTAATTTATGCACCACTATTACAACATTAGAAAACTCTGATTTGGACTATTTATCTTTATCATTGAGTTTTATATATTTAGGTGCTTTTTACTGTTTTTCTTTGCTGATTTCATTTCCATTTCACTATAAAGAACTCTACCATTTCTCTTAAGGCAGGTGAGACAGTGATGGTGATAAAGTCCCTCAGCTTTTGCTTGTTTGGGAGTTTTCTGTTTCTCAGGACAGTTTTCTGGGAATAGTATTCTTATTTAACAAGTTTTTTGCTTCAATATTTTGAATATGTCATCAGATACTCTCATGGGCTGCAAGATTTTTACTGAGAAATCTGCTCATATTTATGGGACTTCTTGTATATAGTTAATCAGTTGCTGCTTTCAAAATTCTCTATTTTTGACTTTTGATAATTTAATTATAATGTGTCTTGGTGATCTTTTCAGGGTCATATGATTTGAGGATATTTGGGACTCATAAGCCCAGATGTCCATTACTTACCTTGAATTTGGGAATTTCCAGCCAGTGTTTTTTTAAAAAACGTTTTTATTAATATATTTTTGTTAAATTTCTTTGTCATTTTTTTCCCTGCAAGATTGGGTGTTGGTACCACTGTTGTAGTTTAACTTCAGTCCCAAATTCCATGAAAGAGAAATCAGCAGTAAAGTTTTAGAGGGGAGGGAGGGAGGCAGGCCAAGGAGTAAACAGAGTTTGGCTAGAAAAAAAGAAGAGGGTGTGTGTAGTGGGAATTCCCAGGTAAGGCCATTCCTTGAAGGATGGGGTTGGCAGGCAGCTTGCCTCATGAAGGGTTGGGAAGAAAGATCCCCTGTTGGGTCCCCCTCTTCCTAGAGTTTCCTGTCCTTAGGGGAAAGTTATTAACAGGAATCAACCACAACCTCAAACAGGGTTCTCTACCCACCTCTCACCCTGGTTTGACTCTCACCTCTACTCTGCCTGGGAAGTGTATAAGAGATTGGCTTCCTTTGATCCTTCTTTCTGTTGAAGATGCTGATGTGATGGGGGAAGGGATATAACCCACTTAGAGACTACTAAACTTGTCACAGTTTCTGCTCCTCTGTGAGTTCCTGTCATCTAGGCTGGTTGCATTTCCCAAAAATGCCTTCCCCCATCCCCATAACCCAACTGCCAGAGCTTTGGAGAGTGGGGTCCTAGCTCAAGTGCCTCTAACCCTGTGCAGTAGGAAGGTCTTCCTTAGGCCCCTAGGATATCTAATCAAAGGCTATAAGTGAGTCCAAACCAACCAAATAAACTTTAGGGGGAGAGAGGAGCATGGGAGAGATCAGTGGGTAGACATGATTGCATTGGACTTCTTCTTTCCTTCACACATTGCTGTTGAGACAGGCCATTGTATTTTTTAAATAGACTTTCTGTCCTTTGTGTCTCTCTCCACTCTTTCCAGGACCCTCATGATGAGGAATGCAGTGCCACAGCATGATAATTGCTCTGGTTTCTGTGAGTTCTTCCCTTCGTCTTTGTTTCTAGTTGACCCCATTTCGTGTAACTCTGCCAATTCCCCACGGTGTTCCGTGTGAGGTGGGATAGAAGTAAGCATTCCTGATGGAATGCTGGACAAGCTGGATATCAACCTCAGGCTCTCTTTTCTCCACCAGAGAAACCATGGACCCAGAGGAACCCTGTCAGTGTGGCAGTGTGCCAGCCTGAGGGAAGGGCAAATTGGTCAAAATGAAACCATCCCTCTTAGTCTTCTAATCCGGCTTCTCCCAGTTTTTGTTATTCAAGGGGTGCTTCATCCACACCCCTGGATTCTGATTTTTCACACTGGTGTTATTTTCTGTGAATAGTTGTTTGTTGGTCTCTTTGTAATGGGGACCAAAATCCAGGACTTCCTTTTCTGCCGTCTTGTTTTCACAGTGAAAGTACTGGCATTGGCTCAAATGTGATTTAATAATCTTCCAACTGAGGAAAAAAAATGAGTAAAAGTAAATGAATACTTTCTTTACAGAAGAAGATCAACTAATAAGCATAGGAAGAAAGATGGAATTAGAAAGTCACCATTTATAATGTCATTATAAGAGTTGAGTCAGGCAATGATTGTTAGCAGATGCTAAAATCATGAGATAAAAGTTTGGGAGTAATTCTTGATGGAAAATGAGTTACACTCAAATTCATCATCTTTAAGATAAGCAATGTTTATCATCCTGCAGTTGCTGCAGATCAGAAATCCAGGAGGGATTTAGCTGGTGGTTCTGGCTCAACTTCACTCATGACCTATTGACCAGGACTGCATTCATCTCAAAACTCTACTTGTGGTTTAAGATCTGCTTCATTATCAGTCTTCAGGTCCTTAAGAATTGTTGGAATGAGAGCCTCAGATTCTCCCCATGCCATACTACCCCAGCATGAGTGATGAGACAGAGAGATAAGGAGAGAGGTGGAAAATACTTAAGTTTTATTTCATAACCCAAGCTTGGAGGAGACATCCCACCTCCACTGTTTTATCTTGTTGTGAGCAGAGAGGCTGTAAGTTCAGTCTGCACTCAGGGGGAAGAGTTTACACAAGTACATAGCATGAGCAGAGAGCATGCTCTGGGGTAATCTCAGAAGCTGCCTATCACATCAAGGAACCAAATATTTATATGATGCCACAGACTGCATACTAATTATTAATGGAAAATGAATAATTACAATAAAGACATATGACTGTTATCTTAGTCTCCCATCCAAGTATTAACCAGACCCGACCCTGCTTAGCTTCCGAGATCAGACAAGATCAGGTGTGTTCATGGTGGTATGGCGTAGAAATGACTGTTATCTTAGTGATTAAACTTAGCATCACTAATAGTGAGACTTCCTGGATTATGTCCTTACAGATGTGACAAAATAGGAACTTCTCAACATTACCTATGAAAATCTTGTCCAATGCTTTTAACTTGAATCTAATCATTAGGCCTAATTTAATTTATAATACATCAAGGGATGGATGAAATTTACTGGATTATTCAGGATATGCCAGAGAAATAAAACCAATAGGATATACATATATATGAAGAGATTTATTAATAAGGAACTGGCTCATGCAAATATGGGGGCTAGTAAATCTCTGGATCTTCTCTCTACAAGTCTGAAACCCAGGATAGCTGGTGGTGTATGTAGTTCCAGCTGGACTCAAGGTTATTAGAGCAAAACAGGAGCAACCATTGGTGCAAGTCCCATTATGGACGCAGAAGACCAATGTCCCAGTTCAGTCAGGGCAGAGTGAATTATTCCTTCCTCTGCCTTTTTACTCTATTCAGGTCCTTGATGGATTGGATAATTCCTACCGGCATGGGAAAGGCAATCTGCTTTACTCAGCTACCAACTCAAATGCTAATCTCCTCTGGAAACACCCGCACAGACACACCCAGAAATAATGTTTAACCAAATATCCAGGCACCTTGTGAGCCCCTCAAGTTGACACGTAAAATTAAACATCATAATTACCAATACCTAAGAAAGGAGCCAGACAAATCCAGAATGTAGACCATTCTACATAAACCATTTTGCTGGATTGTTAAAAAGTCAATGCCATGTGGAAAGAAAGTTAGAGGAATTAATCTAGAAAATAAAACCATACAACCAAAAGCAATGCATGAGTCCTAATTAGATTCCAGACTGGACAAAATAAATATATATGTATGTATGTGTGTGTATATATATATATATATACACAGTAGAACCTTGAACAATGCAGAGCTCAGGGGTGCTGACTTCCCACACAGTTGAAAATCCACATATAACTTTTGACTTCCCCCCAAAACATAAGTACTAATAGCCTATACTGTCCCAAAGCCTTATCAATAACATGGACAGTCAATTAACAAATATTTTGTATGTCATATGTATTATATGCTGTATTATTACAATAAAGTAAGCTAGAGAAAATAAAATGTTATTTTTCAAAAGATTTTATTTATTTATTTGACAGAGAGAGACATCACAAGTAGGCAGAGAGAGGGACAGAAGCAGGCTTCCCACTGAGGAGAGAGCCTGATGCGGGTCTTGATCTGAGGACCCTGAAACCATGACCTGAGCTGAAGGCAGAGGCTTTAACCCACTGAGCCAGCCAGGCACCCCAAAAAGAAAATGTTATTAAGAAAATCATAAGGAAAATACATTTATAGTACTGTAGTCTAAAAAATCCAGGCAAAAGTGACCCATGCAGTTCAAATCTATGTTGCTCAAAGGTCAACTGTGTTTACACACACACATATGAAAAGGGAGGGAGAAGAGGAGGGAGTATAGGGAAAGAAGAAAAGCAAATGTGGAAAAAAATATTAATAGTCATTAAATCTATGTGTGGCATATATAATGTTCACTGAAGAATTCTTTAAACTTGGGGCACCTGGGTAGCTCTGTGGGTTAAAGCCTCTGCCTTTGGCTCAGGTCATGGTCCCAGGGTCCTGAGATCGAGCCCCACATCGGGCTCTCTGCTCAGCAGGGAGCCTGCTTCCCTTCCTCTCTCTCTGCCTGCTTGTGATCTCTGTCTGTCAAATAAATAAATAAAATATTTTTTAAAAAAAAGGATTCTTTAAACTTTTCTGTACACTGGAAATTTTTCAAAATAAAAATTTGGTGAAAATATGTCTCATCCAAATAATTCCACTGGGCTTAAAATAGTTTCAGCTAGTCTTTTCTGGCATATATTTCCTCTCTGGGGAATGCCTAAAATAATAGTTTCTCTTACTTGCTCAAAATCATTCCTCAGAACAATTACTACATACATAATGCCACATTGTTGTGCAGTTATTTTTATAAGAACTGACTTGGAAGCTCCTGAAGGAAAGAACTGGGTTTTATTTTCACTGCCATTTCTATAAACCTACATAGTAGACTACTCTTATTAGACCATCTGCTGCTGCTCATTCAATTAAGGCAAAGAAAAACAAGAATTAGAAGCTAAGCACGGAAGTAGAGATCACCCAACACTGTAAATATGGTTTATTCATTGCAGAACTCATTCAGCTCTCAAAGAACCTTATAGTTTGTTTCCTCCCTGATATTGAGTGGCTCAGATTCTTCATAATTTGTAAATATTCTTTTGAAATAAAAGTGGCCCTCTTCTTCCCAACTTGATCTACAGATTCAAGCAATTCCATCCAATTAGCCAGCAAGTTGTTTCGTGAATAATGGCAAACTGATTTTCCCGGGAGTGACATTCGCATCATGCCAGTGTAAGACATCCCCCTTTCAAACAACTGAAGAGACATCCATCCATAAGCAAAGATGCCTCTGCAGGAGGCCCTGTGGGATCCAGCACTGCCTGCCAGGGGATCTTGGGGTACTCTCTCCCTCAGTGCATGCAATAATATCCAGACAGCCCTCAGAAGGGGCTGCAGAAAGAGGAAACGCCAGCAAATCTGCCTCAGAGCCTCCAGGCTGCAACTGGGGAAAAACCTGGAAAGTGCTGACTTGGGCAGAAACCCAGGGATAACAGAGACCTTGTAGAAGTCCCGCCTTCCAAGGGGAGATTTGAACACTCTATTGCAGTAGGAATAAATAAATAAATAAAATTATCAGTTTGGACACACTGGAGAGAATAAGAACATTTCCAGTGCCACCAGTCCCCCAAGGTAACACTGCATGGGATGGGACTAGTTGGCAATGACCAGCCCCATGGGAAAAGAGAGAGCAGTGAATAAATGCCAGGCTTCTCTTGCTGTGAGGTACACTGCCCGAGAAACCCATTTCTCGCTAGGAGCACCCAGAGTACTAAGGCAGGACCTCCGTGACTCCAGGGAGGGAGATTGGGAAAGATGCAGATAAGAATATCTAAGGGCATTAAAGGAACACATTTCTTGTTGACTGTACTCAGGATTTCAGCAGAAATTCCACCCTTAAGACTCTGGAAAAACCTCACCCTAGGATCCCCTTCTGGGTCCATAGGAACCACCAACGCCTTATGTGCTAAACCTACACTTGCCCCAAATCTACGGCTGGCTCTTCAGATGTGCTCCTGAGCGTGATGGTGAGAGTGAACTCTCCAGTAAACTGAGTATCTCAGACAAAACAGGCAAGGTCTGTGGGCAAGGGGAAAAGCACAGTCTTGAGCTGTATGTCCACCCTCCGGAAAAAAAAGAAAGGTTTCTAGAAACTAGCCTGGTGAGTTTTAAGAACCAGAGAAGACATATCAGCTTAAGAAATATATCATAAGAGGGAGTAAGAAGTGTGGAGCTGTTGTATCCGTACAAGGTTGGAGAAAAACCCAGATAGAACAGGACCAACAAATAACATATCCATCCTGAAGGTAAGTTGCAAAGATTTGAGAATTTCCTGCTGCTTTGAATATGAAAGCAGCAATGCAAAACTACAAGGAATATAAAGAATCAAGAAAACACATCATCAAAATCAAACAAACAAACAAACAAACAAAAAACAGGCCTCTAATAACCAAACTCAAAGGCACAGAACTTTATGATCTAACTGATAAAGAATTAAATATAGCTGTTTTGAGGGAACGTGAATGAGCTACAAGAAAACACAGAAACACAATTCAATAAAAGGAGCAAAATGATACATGAAAAAAAATGAGATATTTAACAGAGGTAAAAACACTTTTAGAAAGAATGAAACAGGGACGCCTGGGTGGCTCAGTGGGTTAAGCCTCTGCCTTCAGCTCAGGTCATGATCTCAGGGTCCTGGGATAGAGCCCTGGATCAGGCTCTCTGCTCAGCAGGGAGCCTGCTTCCTCCTTTCTCTGCCTGCCTCTCTCCCTACTTGTGATCTCTCTCTCTGTCAAATAAATAAATAAAATCTTAAAAAAAAAAAAAAGAACGAAACAGACATTTTGGAGCTGAAAAAAAATCAGTGAATAAAATTTAAAAATGTGATAGAGAATATTTACAGCATAGTAGACCAAATGGAAGTGGGAATAAATGATGTAGAAGAACTTTAAAGTAAGCTCATCAATGGAAAACAAAGAATAAACAACAAAAGAAATGTAGAAAGCCTATGTGGTAAGTAGGACTCCATCAAACGTAGAAATATTAGAATAATCAAGAGTTCCAGAAGGAGAATAGTGGGGGAATGTGGGGAAAGAGGACTTCAACTGCCTCCAGTTGTTCTCAGTCTGTACTTTCTAATTGATTAAGTTCTTCTTTCCAGCTTATCTTTTAACTCAGGCAAAAGACCTGGCAGCCACAGCATCCCGTGACAAGTAACAAAATTGCCCCCTCAAGGAATAAAGACCCCATGTGATTGACCCCAAGACAATGATCAACCTGACCTTTACTAACCAGCTGCAAGTCCCCACCAAACTTTATCCCACAGTTTTCTTATATAAACCCAGAGGTATTTCCAGCATTCTGGAGACAGCCTTTGAGATGCTAGTCTGCTATTTTCCCAGGGTTGGCCTCATCAAAATACATTCCTTTCTTGTTTCACCACCACGGTCTCTCTGCCTTTGGATGTGTCAGGGGTGAATGGCTATATGTCGTCTGTTGGGACCCCCAGAGCCAGGTGCTCATACACCCTTTGGCCCTGGTTACAGGAACAGAAAGTTGATTCAAGGAAATAACAGCTGAGAACTTTCCAATTCTGGAAAGAGAAGTAGACGTCAAAGTACATGATGATAATAGATCACCCCATTATCTCAATGCAAAACAAACTGTCCAAGACACACTATACTAAAACTGTCAAAAATGAAAGATCGGAGGAGCCTGGAAAGACAGCAGAATAGGAGAATCCTAAGCTCACCTTGTCCCATAGATACACCTAGGTAATAGTCACTTCAGCACAACTAACCCAGACAACACTCCAAACACTGGCAGAACAGACACCCCACAGTCGATTGTGGAGAAGAGGCTGCATCAAAAAGAGTAGGATGGGTGGCAGTAGAGATGAACCAAATTCTCCAGTAAGACTAACCACAAATAGGAGGGACACCGGAGGCACAGAGAAGGGAGAGGGATAGACCCTACATCAGCCACCCAATAACAGGGGACCTGCACTGGGAAGTTGAGTCCCCATAATATTTGGCTTTGAAATCCAGTAGGGGTTAACTTTAGGAATTTGTATAATCAGTGAGGCTTAACTTGGGGCACTTAAGAGATGAACAGGCTCAGCTTGGGAAGAGCCAGAAGATGATAAGAAATTGAGTTCTTGCTTTTAAAGAGGGAACATAAGAAACAACCCCTCCTAGATACAACATAGAAACAGCAGTTTGAAAGGATCCTGGGGTATAGAGAAGGAGATTTATTTACTAATCTCAGAACATGTGCAGGATGGTCAGGGATCTTTAGGAGACTTCTCCAAGAACAAAAGAGCTGATGAGTGTCATTTCTTCCCCACTCCCACCACCTAGCCTAGATAGCCAGACACAGCAGGAATCAGCTCGAACACTCTCCACCTAGCTTGCTAACACCACGTGCCCCCACTCCCTTATTCTTCTGTAGATCTTCCCACTCCAACGTGCCCATTCAGCAGGAGCTCCTCCAAAGTGCTCCTGATGTGTCTCATTATGCAAGCAGCACTGATAGCCAATAGCAGGGCTCCAAAGTGACTCCTGCCCTGGGAAGAGGGGAAGACAACTGCACACACCAGTTCCATCGCAGCTCCAGCAGCTGGCTGGGGCAGACTTCTGGGCGGACCCAACTACAAACATGAGTTGGCCCCAGCCTAACCTCTGAAGAGCACAGGGAATGGATCTTGCTCCCAACAGGCAAAATGGGCCACTGCAGCCTGCTGTACTGAAGACAACTGTAACTCAGCCACAATAGTAGGACATACAAAACACCCATAGGAGACATCCCTGAAGTGCCTGGTTCTGCTGAGCAGGAGACATTGCACCACAGGGCTCTACAGGACCTCTTCTTCATAAGGCCACTTCTTTCAAGAGCAGGAAAGGTAACTAACATGCTGATACATAAAAATAAACACAGAGAATTAAATAAAATGAGACAGAGAAATATGCCCTAAATGAAAGAGCAGGACAAAATCACAGCAAAAGAGCTAAACAAACAGAGATAAACAATATACCTGATAGATAATTTAAAGTAATGGTCATAAAGGTATTCATCAGACTTGAGAAAAGAGTGGAGGACCTCGGCAAGCTCTTTAATAGAGAAAACAAAAAAGAGAACCAATCAGAGATGAAGATAGCTGAAATTAAATTTCAATAGCTGAAATTAAAAATACACTGGAGGGAATCAGTAGTAGATTACCAGAAGAAGAAGATCAAATCAGCAAGATGGAAAACAGAGTAATAGAAAAGAAAAAAAAAAAAAAGCAAAAATAGATAAATAAATAAATGAATAAATGAATAAATAAATTAAGAGTAATAAAAATGAGAACAGGTTAAGGGAACTCAACAACATCATCAAGTGTAATAACATTCACATTGTAAGGCTCCCAGAAGAAGAGTGAATAAAGGGAGCATACAGTTTTACTGACAAAGTCATAGCTGGGATTTCCCTAATCTGGAGAAGGAAGAGACATCCAGAGGTATAGAGAGTCCCCAACGGAACCAACCCATGGATGTCCACACCAAGATACATGATAATTAAAATAGCAAAAATTAGTGATAAAAAGAAAATTTTATTTATTTACCTTAAGGATTTTATTTGTTTATTTATTTGAGAGAAAGCAAGTGAGAGAGAGCACAGATGGGGGGGTGCAGTGGGAGAGGGAGAAGCAGACCCCCCACTGAGCAAGGAGCCCAATGTGGGACTTGATCCCAGGACTCTGGGATCATGACCTGGGCTGAAGGCAGACACTTAACCTTCTGAGCCACCCAGGCACCCCTAAAAAGAGAATTTTAAAAGCAAGAGAATGAAAACAATTACATACAAGGGAAATCCCATAAGGCTAGCAGCTGATTTTACAGCAGAAATTTTGTGGGCCGGAAAGGAGTGACATGATGTATTCAAAGTGCTAAAAGGAAAAAACCTAAAACCAAGAATACTCTATCCATCAAGACTATCATTCAAAATAGAGGAGAGATGAACCGTTTCCCAGATAAAGGTTAAAAGAGTTCATCACCATTAAGCCAGTCTCAAAAGAAATGTTAAAGAGTATTCTTTGAGTGGAAAGAAAAGGCCATAATCAGGAGTAAGGGAATTAGGAAAGAAAGGCAATACACAGGCAAATACAAACATAACAAAAGTAGTAGATTAATCACTTATAAAACCAGTATGGAGGTTAAAGCACACAAACAGTATAATCTATTACATCAGTAAAAAGCTGTCAAGGTGGAGGTGCCTGGGTAACTCAGTCAGTTAAGTGTCTGCCTCTTTTTTTTTTTTTTTTTTTGAGATTTTATTTATTTATTTGAGAGAGATAGAGAAAGTATGAGAGGGGAGGGGGCCAGAGGGAGAAGCAGACTCCCCACTGAGCAGGGAGCCCAATGCAGGACTCAATCCTGGGACTCCAGGATCATGACCTGAGCTGAAGGCAGTTGCTTAATCAACTGAGCCATCCAGGCACCCTGCACCTGACTTTTGATTTCAGCTCAGGTCTTGATCTCTGTGTCATGATTTCAAGCCCCATATTGGGCTCCACACTGTCATGGAGCCCACTTAAGAATAAAGTCTGTCAAGGTATTAACAGAGTAAAACAATGTAACATATGACATCATGTATATAAAATATAGGGGGAGGAATAGCAGTTTAGTGCTTTTAGAATGGGTTCAAACTTACACAACCATTGGGGTGCCTGGGTGGCTCAGTGGGTTAAAGCCTCTACCTTCGGTTCAGGTCACGATCCCAGAGTCCTGGGATCAAGCCCCGCATCGGGTTCTCTGCTCGGCGGGGAACCTGCTTCCCCCTTTCTCTCTGCCTGCCTCTCTGCCTACTTGTGATCTCTGTCTGTCAAATAAACAAACAAACAAACAAACAAAAAAACTTACACAACCATTAACTTACTATAGACTGTTATATACATAAGATGTATATATAAACCTAATGGTAATGACAAGTGCAAAACCTGTAATATATATACAAAAAATAAAGAAAGAGGAACCTAAGCATATTACTAAAGAGAGCCCTCAAACTAAATAAAGGGGGAGAGCAAGAGATGAAAGGAACAGAAAAGACTTACCAAAAAACCCATAAAACAAGTAACAAAATATCAGTAAGTACATAGTTATCAATAATTATTTTGAATGCAAATGGACTAAATGCTCCAATCAAAAGACAAAGGGTGACTGAATGGATAAAAAAGCAAGACCCAGGACACATGGGTGGTTAAGCAGCTGCCTTCAGCTCAGGTCATGATCCCAGGCCCTGGGATCAAGGGCTCCAGGCTTGGTGGGAGCCTGCTTCTCCTTCTCCCTTTGCCCTTCCTGCCCCCCATCCTGTCCCTGTTTGTGCTTGCTCTCTCTCATGCATTCTCTGTTCTCTCTCTTAAATAAATGTCTCTCTTAAATAAACAAATAAAATCTTTTAAAAAAAGCAAGACCCATCCATATGCTGCCTTCAAGAGACTCATTTCAGACCTAGTGACACATCCAGTTGGAAAGTAAAAGGATGGAAAAATATTTATCATGAAAATGGAAGTGAAAAGAAAGCTGGGGTAGTACTTCTCTTAACTACAGGAAACAAACTGAGAGTTGCTGGAGAAGAGGTTGGTGGAGGGTTGGGGTAACTGGGTGATGGGCATTAAGGAAGGCACTTGATGTAATGAACACTAGGTGTTATATGCAACTGATGAATCACTAAATTCTATCTCTAAAACTAATAATATATTTTAATTAAATTGAATTTAAATAAAATTTTTTAAAGTAATGGAAACAGAAAAAAAAATAGGCTTTCATACAAAGAGATAAGGAATGGACACTACCTAATGATAAAGGGAATGACTGAACCAGAAGATGTAACAACTATAAATATTTACCACCCAAAATGGGAGCACCCAAATATATAAAGCAACTAATAACAAACATAAAGGTAGTAATTGATGGCAATACAATAATAGTAGAGGACTTGAACATCACACTTACATCAATGAATAGATCATCCAAACAGGAAATCAACAAAGAAGTAGTGGCTTTGAATGACACATTGGACAAGATAGTTCTAACAGATATATTCAGAACACTCCGTCCTAAAACAGCAGAACACATATTCTTTTCAAGAGTATATGGAACATTCTCCAGGATAGATCACATGTTAGGCCACAAAACAAGTCTCAACAAATTAAAAAAGGTTGAAATCATATCATGCATTTTTCCAACCCAAATAGTATGAAACTTGAAATCAATCACAAGAAAAAGTCTGGAAAGAACACAAGTAAATAACATGATACTGAACAATGAATGGATCAACCATGAAATCAAACAGAAATAAAAAATATACATGGAGATGAATGAAAATGAAAACACAACAGTTCAAAGTCAATGGGATACAGCAAAAAGCTATAGCAATACAGGTTGACCTCAAGATGCAGAAAAATAAATAAATAATCTAATCTTACACCTAAAGGAATGGAAAAGAAGAAGAAACAAAGTCCAAAGTCAGTAGAAAAAAGGAAATAACAAAGATTAGAGTAGAAATAAGTGAAATAGAGACTAAAAAGACAATAGAACAGATCAATGAAATCAGAATTGGTTCTTTGAAAAGATCAACAAAACAGTTAAATCTTTAGCTAGATCATCAAAATATACAGGAGGTGGAGAAAAAGGGATAGAGAGAGACAGAGAGGGAGAAAGAATTCAAGTAAAATCAGAAATGAAGGAGGCCAGGGGCACCTGAGTGGCGCAGTCTGTTAAGCATCTGACTCTCCGCTTCAGTTCAGATCGTGATCTCAGGGTTGTAATCTCAGGGTCATGAGATCCAGCCCAGCGTGGGGCTCTGCACTCAGGGTGGAGTTTGTTTCAGATTCTCTCTCCCTCTGCCCCTTTCACTCGTGCTGTTTCTCTTTCTCTCTAAAATAAATAAATAAGTCTTTTAAAAAAATGAAGGATTAGAAGTAACAACCAAGACTACAGAACCAAGACTACAGAAATACAGAGGATTTTAAGAGAATATTATGAACAATTTTATGCCAACAAATTAGACAGCCTAGAAGAAATGGATAAATTCATGGAAATATGTAACCTTCCAAAACCAAGTCAGGAAGAAACAGAAAATTTGAACAGACTGATTACCAGCAATGAAATTGAACCACTCTTCATAAAATTCCCAATAGACAAAAGTCCGGGATCGGATGACTTCACAGGTGAATTCTACAAAACACTTAAAGAAGAGTTAGTATCTATTCCTATTCTTCTCAAACTATTCCCAAAAATAGAAGAGAAAGGAAAGATTCCAAATTCATTCTATGAGGCAAACATTGTCCTGATACCAAAACCAGATAAAGACACTACAAGAGGCAGGGGTGGTTGGGTGGGGGGCTCAGGTGGCTCAGTTGTTTAAGCATCTGACTCCAGATTTTGGCTCAGGTCATGATTTGAGGGTCTGGGATCCAGTCTGGCATCAGGCTCTGTACTCAGCAGGGAGTCTGCTTGAGGTTCTTTCCCCACCTCTCCCTCTGCCCTTCATTGCACTTGTGCACTCTCTCTCTCTCAAATAAATAAATCTTAAAAAAAAACACAAAACTACAAAAACAAAAAAAAGAAAGCTACAGGACAATATCTGTAATGAACATAGATGCACAAATCTTCATCAAAATATTAACAAAAAGAATCCAACAATCCATTAAAAAATCATTCACCACGATCAAGTGAGATTTATTCCAGTGATGCAAGGTGTTTCAATATTCACAAATCAATCAACGTGATACATCACATTAACAAGAGAAAGGATAAAAACATGTGATCATTTCAGTAGTTGCAGAATTGCAGAAAAGCATTTGACAAAGTAGAACATCTTCATGATGAAAACTCAACAAAGTAGATTTAGAGGGAACATACCTCAACATAATAAAGGACATACATGAAAAACCACAGCTAAAATTACAGTGAATGGCAAAAAACTGAGAGCTGCTCTTCTAAGGTCAGAAATACGACAAGGATGTTCACTCCTATTACTTTTATTCAACATAGAACTGGAAGTCCTAGCCACAGCAATCAGACAACAAAAAGTAATAAAAGGCATCCAAATTTATCAGGAAGAAGTAAAACTGCCACTATTTGCAGATGACATGATACTATATATAGAAATCCCCAAAGACACCACCAAAACAACTTAGAACTGGTAAATAAACTCAGTAAAGTTTCAGGATACAAAATTAATACACAGAAATGTGTTGCATTTCTATACACTAAAAATAAAGTAGCAGAAAGAGAAATTAAGAGAATAATACCTTTACAATTACACCCAAAACAATAAAATACATAGAAAATTCACCAAGGATGTGAAAGACCTATACTCCAAAAACTATAAAACACTGGTGAAAGAAATTGAAGATGACACAAACAATATGAAGGTATTCCAACACTCATGGATTGGGAGAACCAATATTGTTAAAATGTCCGTACTACCAAAAACAATCTACAGATTTGATGCAACCCCTATCAAAATACCAACAGCATTTTTTACAGAACTAGAATAAATAACCTTTAAATTTGTATGAAACTACAAAAGACCCTGCATAGCCAAAGCAATTTGAAAAACGGAGAAGAAAACTGAAGGTATCACAGTCCCAGATTTCAAGATATACTACAAAGCTGTAGTAATCAAAACAGTATGGTACTTTCACAAAAATAGACACATAGATCAATGGAAAACTGAGTAAAGTCTCCAGAAATAAACCCATACTTTTACGATCAATTATTCTGTGACAAAGGATGCAAGAATATATAATGGGAAAAATATAGTCTCTTCAACAAATTTTGAGAAAACTGAACAGCTACATGCAAAAAGATGAAATTGGACACCATACAGCATATTCTATTCTTAGATCATACAAAAAGAAGACAAAATAGATCAAAGACCTAAATGTGAGACCTGAAACCATAAAATTCCTAGAAGAATGCAGAGGCAGTAATTTCTTTGACATTAGCTGTAGAAACATTTTTCTAGTTGTGTCTCTACTGCCAATGGAAACAGAAAGGAAAATCAAACTATTGGGACTACATCAAAAAGAAAAAAAAAAAAGCAAGTTTTGCACAGCAGAAGAACCATCAACAAAACAAAAAGGCAAACTACCAAATGGGAGAAGATAATTGCAAATGATATATCTGTTAAGGGGTTAATATCCAAAATACACAAAGAATTTATACAGCTCAACACCAAAAAACCCAAACGATCCTATTAAAAAATGGGGAGAGGACATGAACAGATATTTTCTCAAAGAAGACAAATGGATGGCCGACAGACACATGAAAAGATGCTCTTTATCATTAATATCAGGAAAATGCAAATCAAAACAATAATGAGATATTACCTTACACCTGTCAGAATGGCTAAAATAAAAACACAAGAAACAAATGTTGCTGAGGATGTGGACAAAAAGGATCCCTCGTGCATTGTTGGTGGGAACATAAACTGGTTCAGCCACTCTGGAAAACAGTATGGAGGTTCCTCAAAAGTTAAAAATAGAAAACAAAAACACTAATTTAATCCCTATGTTTATTGCAGCATCATTTACAGTAGCCAAGATAAGGGACCAACTCAAGTGTCCATCAATAGATGAATGTATGAAGAAGAGGTATCTGTGTATACAATGGAAGATTATTCAGCCATCAAAAGAATGCAGACTTGGGGCGCCCGGGTGGCTCAGTGGGTTAAAACCACTGCCTTCGGCTCAGGTCATGATCTCAGGGTCCTGGGATCAAGCCCCGCGTTGGGCTCTCTGCTCGGCGGGGAGCCTGCTTCCTCCCTTCTCTCTCTGCCTGCCTCTCTGCCTACTTGTGATCTGTCTGCCGAATAAATGGATAAAATCTTTGAAAAAAAAAAAAGAATGCATTCTTGCCACATGCAACAAGAATGGATCTAGATGGCATAATGCTAAGCGAAATGAAAAATTGCTAATTAGTGACATCAGAACATATGAAAATATCCAACACAGAGGCAAACGGAAATATACAGTCAGCTTTAGAGAACTCTAATTTTGTAATAGGATGGTGTGCTAACCACTTAACTCAAGTACAAAGGTTGAAAGAATAGAGTAAAATAAAATAACTGTAGCTACTACAATTTGTTAATAAGTACACATCTTAAAGAGAGGTAAATTATAATATTAAAAATATAGAGGAAGGACATGTGGGTAGAGTTTTTTATGTGATCAAAGTTAAGTTGCAATCAGCTTAAAATGAATTTATTTTACCTTTAAGAGGTTTTATGTAAGAGTTATGGTAATCAGAAAGCAAAACCTTAGAGCAGATGCACAGAAGATAAAGAGGAAACAGAGCATCCAACTACGGAAAACTATGAATTTACAAAGCTAGGCAAAACAGAGAGAGGAAGACAATGGAACAATAAAACCATCAGAAAGAAATTAATAAGATCATATTAGCAAGTCCCTCTATACCAATAATTAAATATAAATGGACAGTTCACCAATCAAAAGACACAGAATGACTGGGTGGATAAAAAAAAATCCAAGGACATACCTGCCACCTATAAAAGACTCACTTCAGATTTAAGAAAAGCTCATAGCAAAGAGATGGAAAAAGATACTCCATACAAGAGAAATCCAAAAGAGATCAGGGATACTTACCTCTGACAAAATAGGCTTTAAGCCAAAAATGGTAACAAGAGATAAAGAAGATATTTACATAATAACAAAGGAGTCAGTTCATCAAGAACATATAATAACTGTACATATGCACACCCCAAATTGGAACATTGAAATATATTAAGCAAATACTAAAAGATCTAAGGGAAAAACTAAATACAGTAAGAGTAAGGCCGCTGCCTTCGGCTCGGGTCATGATCTCGGGGTCCTGGGATAGAGCCCCTCATCAGGCTCTCTGCTTAGCGGGGAGCCTGCTTCCTCCTCTCTCTCTGCCTGCCTCTCTGCATACTTGTGATCTCTCTGTCAAATAAATAAATAACATCTTTAAAGAAAAAAAAAGGAAAGATCGCAAATAAACAACGTAACTTTACATCTCAGGAACTAGAAAAAAACAAACTAACCCCAAGGTAACAAAGTAAGGAACAACAATTATCAGAGGAGAAATAAATGAAAAAGAGATGAGAAAAACAATAGAAAAGATCGGTAAAAATAAGAGCTCAGCTTTAAAAGAAACAGAATCGAACTTTTAGCTAGACTAAATAGGGAAAAAAAGAAAGATTCAGGTAAATAAAATCAGAAATGAGGGGCACCTGGGTGGCTCAATCAGTTAAGCATCTGCCTTCAGCTCAGGTCATGATCCCAGGGTCCTAGGATCGAGTCCCATATTGGCTCCTTTCCCAGCAGGGAGCCTGCTTCTCCCTCTGCCTGCTGCTCCCCCTGCTTGTGCTCTCTCCCTCTGTCAAATAAATAAATAAAATATTTAAAAAAATAAAATCAGATATTAAAAAGGAGACAATACAGTTAATGATGTAGAAAAAAAGGATCATCTGAAACTATATGAACAATTACAAGTCAGCAAATTAGAGAACCTAGAAGAAAAGTACAGATTCCGAGAACATAGGACCTGTGACTGAACCTATGACTTAGAACCCATGACTCAACCAGGAAGAAAAAGAACAATTAAACAGAATCAAAACAGGTAAGGAGGCTGAAGCAGTAATCAAAAACCTCCCAACAACAACAAAACAGCCCACATCCAGATGGCTTCATTGGTAAATTCTACAAAACATTTAAAGAATTGATGCTAATCCCTCTTAAACTCTTCCAAGAATTGAAGAGGACAGAACATTTCCAAACTCATTTTATGAGATCAGCTTTACTCTCATACCAAAGCCAGATAAGGATACTATAAGAAAGGAAAATTACAGACCAAGATCCCTGATAAACATAGATTCAAAAATCCTCAACGAAATGCTAGCACAGTATAGCATAACATACTGAATTGTGAAATCACTGTGCTCTATGCCTGAAATGAATGTAACATTATGTCAACTATATTTTAAAAAATACTAGCACATTGTATTCAAAGCACATTAAATAGTTAACACAATATAGTTAGCTGGGAAATATCCTTTGTATGTAAGTCAATTAAGGTTGGCTTATACACAAATCAATAAATGTGATAGAACACATTAACAACATGAAGGATTAGAATGATATAATCATCTCAATTGATACAAAAAAATTTTGACAAAATCTGATATCCTTTCATGATAAACATTGCAACAAATTTGGATAGAGGGAATGCTCCTGAACATAATAAAAGCCGTATATTGCAAGCACACAGCTAACATCATATTCAATCATGAAAAGCTGAATGCTTTTTATTTAAGATCTGGAACAAGACAAGAGTGCCTACATTTATCACTTCTGTTCAACAGTACTGGAAGTCCTAGCCAGAGCAATTAGGCATCCACATCGGATAAATAAAAGGCATCCATATCAGAAAGAAAGATATAAAACTGTCTTTGTTTTCAGATGACATGATCTTACATATAGAAAACCCTACAGATTCCACCAAAAACTGTTAGAACTAACCAACAAATTCAATAAAGTTTCAAGACACAAAGTCAACATAAAAAATCAGTTGTGAAAAAAACGGTTGCATTTCTATATACTAACAGCAAGCTATTTTAAAATGCAGTTAAGAAGACAATCTCATTTAAACTAGCATCAAATAGGACACCTGGGTGGCTCAGTTGGTTAAGCATTTGCTTTTGGTTCAGGTCATGTCCTTAGCATCCTGGAATGGAGCCCCACATTGGACTCCCTGCTCAGGGGGAGTCTCCTCCCTCTCCCTCGGTCTATCTCCCCTTCTTTGTATACTCTCTCTCTGAAATAAATAAAATCTTTAAAAATAAAACAAAATGAAATAAAGTAGTATCAAAAACAATAAAATACCTAGGAATAGATTTAAACAAGAAGGCAAAAGATTCGTACACTGAAAGTGTGAAAGGTGAAAGGGATAATACACAGATCAAAGAAGTTCAAGTCGGCATGAATAGATGGAAAGATATTCTAATTTCAGGGATTAGAAGCATTAATATTGTTAAAATGTCTACACCACCCAAAGCAATCTATACATTCAAAGCAATCTATATAAAAATTCCAATGGCATTTTTCACAGAAATAGAAAAACAATCATAAAACTTGTATGGGACTACAAAAGACCCCAAATAGCCAAAACTATCTTGAAAAAGAAAAACAAAGTCACAGGCGTCAAATTTCTGGACTTAAACTACAATTGGCCCTTGTACAACACTGAGGTTAGGAGTACCCATGCCCTGTGCAGTCAAAATCCAAGTATAACTTTTGCCTCCCTAAAAACTTGACTACTAATAGTCTACTATTCACTGGAAGCCTTACCAATAACATAAAGAGTCAATTAACACATATTTTATATGTTATATATATTATATATTGTATTCTTACCATAAGGTAAGCTAGAGAAAGGAAAATGTTCTTAAAAATTATAAGAATGAGAAAGTATATTTACAGTACTATATTTAAAAATTCTGTGTATAAGTGGACCTGTGAAGCTCAGACCTATGTTGTCCAAGGGTCAACTGTATATTACAAATGGTATGGTACTGGCGTAAAGACAGGTAAATCAAGGGAACAGAACAGAGAGCCCAAAAATGAACCCTTGCATATATGGCCAACTAATCTTTGACAAGCGCAGAATACATAACGGGTAAAGAATAGTTTCTTCAATAATTTGTGTTGGAAAATGGATAACAACAGCCCACAATAGCCAGACTATGGAAAGAGCCTAGATGTCCCTCAACAGATTAATGGATGAAGAAATGTGGTATATATCTATACAGGAATACTATGCAGCCATCAAAAAACCCCCAAATCTTGCCATTTGCAACAACATGGATGGAACTAGAGGGCATTATGCTAAGCAAAATAAGTCAATCAGAGACAGACAATTACCATATGATCTCACTGATATGAGGAATTTGAGAAACAAGACAGAAGATCATAGGGGAAGGGAGGGAAAAATGAAACAAGACAAAACCAGGGAGACAAACCATAAGAGACTTTTAATCTCAGGAAACAAACTGAGGGTTGCTGGAGGGGAGAGGAGTGGGAGGGATGGAGTGGCTGGGTGATGGACATTGGGGAGGGTATGTGCCCTCAAATACCATCAAATCACCATAGCTACATAGTAAGGCTTAAAATCAGAGTAATTTCTCCCATTTTCTTCTTTGTCACAGCTTTTTCTAAGGCCATGTGACTTTCCAAATAAATTTTATTTTATTTTTTCCATATAAATTTTAGAATAAGATTGTCTGCATCTACAAAAAACCCTTGCCAAGACTTTGATAGGAATTACATTAAAATGATAGACTGATTAGGGAGCACTGACAACATTACTATTTTGAATCTTCCAATCCATGAATACAGTGTGGCTTTCTATTTATTTCAGCCTTAATTCTCTTCATCACCACTTTGTAATTTTCAACATACTTTACAGGCTTTGTGTAGTGTATACCTAAGCATTTCACTTTCTTTGGGGTAAAGGTAAATGGCATTATTCTCTCCCTCAGCTTTATAAATGTGTAAGTGATAAACTTGTAAATATTTAATATGATTGATTATATGTATATATTGTGTATATATATGTGATTTATATATACACACATATATATATGTGTGTGTATATATGTGATTATATATATACACACAATATATATGTGTGTATATATAATCACATATATACACACAATATATACATATATTCATATATATGTGTGTGTATATATGTATATATTGTGAGATGTCACCACAATCAAGTTAATTAACACATCCATCATCTCACATATTTACCATGTAAAAAAACAACATTGTGTTTTTAAATTTTGGATCTGCGTGTTCATTTTGGTAGGCAGAAATGTCATTGACTTTTGTGTGCAACATTGTTGAACTCATTAGTTCTAGAAAATATTTTTAGATTCCTTGGGATTTTCAATCATTATTTACAAACAGACAGTTTTATTTTTTCCAATCCAAATTGTATACCTTTTCTTTCTTTTTCTAGACTTATTGCAGTGGCTAGAAATTACATTACTATATTGTATAGATGGTGAAGAAAACACTCCTGAATTTTTCTTGATATTAGGGGAAGAGCATTCAATCTTTCATCATTATGATGTTAGCTGTAGGGTTTTTTGGATGAGGCTTTTTATCAAGTTTAAGTTGAGTGAATTCCCTTCTACTCCTAGTTTGCTGAGTGTTTTCATTTTTCTTTTTTTTTAAACTGAGGCAAATGTCACATAACATAAAATTAACCATTGTAAATTGAACAATTTTGTGGCATTAAAAATTCCTTCATGTTGTGGTATATATCAGTGCTTCATTCTCTTTTTTAGCTGAATAATACTCTGTGGTACGTGTATGTGACATTTTGTTTATCCATTTTTGTCCATTGATGGACATTCTGGTTATTTCCAATTTTTGGCTATTGCAAATCAGGGTGCTATAAACATTTGTGTACAAGTATTTCTTGGAATTTCTGTTGTCAGTTCTTTGGGTTATATACTTAGGGGTGAAATCGCTGGGTCATGTGGAAATTCTATATGTAACTTATTGAGGAACTTCCAAATTCTTTTCCTCAAGGGCTGAACCACTTTACATTCCTACTAGCAATGCATTAGGATTCCAAGTACTGTACATCTTCACCAATAATTGCTAATTTCCTTTTCTTAAAAAATGTCACTTATGAGTGTAAAGTAGTATCTCATTATAGTTTTGATTTTCATTTTCCCACTGCCTGTTGATGTGAATCTTTTTATATCCTTGTTGTCCATTTGTTTATCATTTTTGGAGAAATTTGTATTCAAGTCCCTTTGCCTATTTTTTTAAAGAGATTTTATTTATTTATCTGACAGAGAGAGATAGCAAAAGAGGGAACACAAGCATGGGAGAGCTGGAGAGGGAGAAGCAGGTTTCCCAATGAGCAGGGAGCCTGATGCCAATGCCAGGCTCAATCCCAGGATACTGGGATCATGACCTGAGTCGAAGGCAGATGCCCAACAACTGAGCCCCCCAGGCGCCCCTCCTTTGCCTATTTTTAAAGTGGTTGTCTTTTTGTTATGAAGTTGTTATTTATATATTCTAAATACTAGACTTTCATTGTATGAATAATTACAAATATTTTCTCCCATTCTTTAGGTTGTCTTTTCACATTCTTGGTAATGTCCTTTGATGCACAAATGTTCTCCATCATTTTTTTTTTAATATTGTCTTGCCTATTCAGGCTGCTTGCAATTTTTTTTTAAATTTATTTATTTGTTAGAGAGAGAGAGTGAGCGAGCACAGGCAGAGAGTGGTAGGCAGAGGCAGACGGAGAAGCAGGCTCCCCGCCGAGCAAGGAGCCCGATGTGGGACTCAATCCCAGGACACCGGGATCATGACCTGAGCCGAAGGCAGCTGCCAACCAACTGAGCCACCCAGGCGTCCCTGCTCGCAATTTCATATGAATTTAAAGACTCACCTTTTCATTTCTGTGAAAATGGCAACTGAACTTTTGATAGGGATTACACTGAATGTGTAGATCACATTGAGATAATTACCACCTTAACAGTATCTTCTAATGCATGAACATAAAATTTATCCATTTATTTAGGTCTTTTTATATTCCTTCAGTAATGTCTTACAGTTTTTCAGTGTATAGGTATTTTATTTCTTTGATTAAATTTCATTTTTTATGCTATTGTAAATGAAATTGTTCTCTTAATTTCCTTTTTGGATTTTTATTCCTGGTATATAGAAGTACAACTGATTTTTGTATGTTGATCTCCTATCCTGCAATTTTAATAAGTTTATTTATTTGTGCTAGTAGTTTTTAGATTCTTTGGGGTTTTTTTCTTAAGAATTTATTTATTTATTTGACAGAGATCACAAGTAGGCAGAGAGGCAGGTGGGGGTGGGGGGAGAGAAAGCTCCCCGCTGAGCAGAGAGCCCGATGCGGGGCTCGGTCCCAGGACCCTGGAATCATGACCTGAGCCGAAGGCAGAGGCTTTAACCCACTGAGCCACCCAGGTGCCCCTGGGGTTTTTTAATATACAATCATTTAATATGCAAAGAGTTAATTTACTTATCCTTTCTAATTTGGATGCTTTCCCCCTCTGCCTAACAGTTCTAACTACAACTTCTAGTAGGATGTTGAAGTATAGTGATAAAAGACAACATCTTTGTCTTGTTCCTGATTTTTAGAGGGGAAGCTTTTGGGTTTTCACCAATGACTATGATAATAGCTGTATTAGTCTATTTGACTGCTATAACAAAACACCATAGACTGGGTGGTTTGAAGAGCAGACATTTATTTCTCACAGTTTTAGAGGCTTGGAAGTTCAAAATCAAGGAGTCATCTCATTCAGAGAGCCCTCTTGCTTGTGAGGGCCATAGCTGTGTCCAAACAATGCCCACTCAATCTCTCTTTTCCTCTTCTTATAAAGCTACTAATTCTATCAAGAGAACCACACTCAAGACCTCATCTAGCCTCAGTTACTTCTCCAAAGCCCCATATCCAAATACCATCACATTAAGAGTTAGTTCTTGATCTTACAAACTTTGGGTGACACAATTCTGTCCATAGTACAAACTGCAGAATATTCATAAATGCTTTTTATCATATTAAGAAAACTCTTCTTCTATGACTAGTTTGCCGAGTGTTTATAACATAAAAGGGTGTTGAATTTTATCAACTTTTTTTTTCTTCTGTTTCTATTAGTATGATAGTGTGGGTTTTTCTCTTTCCTTTGTTCTAGTAATGTGATGCATTGCATTGACTTTCCTAAAATGAATCTCCCTTGCATTCCTGAGATAAATCCCAGTTGGTCGTGGTGTATAATCCTTTTAACATGCTGTTTGATTTGATTTATTAGTATGTTTTCTGAGGCCTTTCCTATCTATATTCATAAGGTAATTGATCTACAGTTTTCTCTTGTGGTGTCTTTGGCTATAGTATTGGGTAATGCCTGCCTTACAGAATGAGTTAGGAAGTGTTTCCATCACTTCTATTATTTGAAAGAATTTGAAAAGGATTGGTGATGATTCTTTAAACATTTGATAGAATTCATCAGTGAAGCCATCTAGTTCTAGATTTTTCTTTTTGGTGATTTTTAAAAATTACAGATTCAACCCCTTTAGTTTATAGGTCTGTTCAGGTTTTCTGTTTCTTCTTGGATCAGTTTGGTCATTTGTCCATTTCACCCAGATTATCTACTATGTTGCTGTGCAATTGTTCATAGTATTCCCTTATAATCCTTTTTAATTCTGTAAGGTCAGTAGCGATGTTCTTATTTTTATTGCTTGTTTTAGTTATGTGTGTCTTCTCCCTTTTTTCTTAGTCGGTCTACCTAAAAGATTGTCAATTTTCCTGATTTTTTTTTTAAGATTTTATTTATTTATTTATTTGACAGACAGAGATTACAAGTAGACAGAGAGGCAGGCAGGGAGAGGAAGGGAAGCAGGCTCCCTGCTGAGCAGAGAGCCTGATGTGGGGCTCGATCCCAGGACCCTGGGATCATGACCTGAGCCAAAGGCAGAGGCTTTAACCCACTGAGCCACCCAGGCGCCCCAATTTTCCTGATCTTTTCAAGAACCAACATTTGTTTTCTTCAATACTGTCTATTGTTTGTCTACTCTCTATTTCATTTATCTTCATTCTAATCTTTTTTATTTTCTTCATTATTTAATATTTTCTTTTTTCTTCCTAGTTCCCTAAATTGTAGAGTTGGGTTATTGCTTTGTGATCTTTCCTATTTCTTTTCTTTTTTTTTCTAATTTTTAAGATTTTAATTTATTTGACAGAGAGAAAGAACACAAGCAGGGGGAGTGGTAGAGGGAGAAGTAGACTCCCTTCTTAGCAGGGAGGCCAACACTGGGCTCGATTCTAGGACCCTGGGATTGGGACATGAGTCAAAGTCAGATGCTTAATGACTGAGCCACCCAGGTGCCCCTGATCTTTCTTATTTCTTAATGTAAGCAGTTGTAACTATAAATGTCACTCTGAGCACTGCTTTTGCTGTATCCTATGTGTTTTAGTTTTGACTCATATCCAAGTATCTTCATATTAACTTTGTTGACTTCTTCTCTGACCCACATTGATTATTTAAAAGAGTGTTATTTAATTTCCACAAATTTATGTATTTTCCAGTTTTCCTTCTGTATTTGATTTCTAGCTTTATTCCATGGTGTTTAGAGAAAATGCTTTGTATAATTTGGGCCTAAAATATCTATTCTGGAGAATGTTCCATGTATATTTGATAACAATGTATATTCTGCTATGGTGAGTGGAGTGTTTTATGTGTATGTTAGGTCTAATTGATTTTAGTGTTGTTCAAGACCTCTATTAATTTACTTATTCATTTATTTAAGATTTATTTATTTATTTTAGAGAGGGAGAGAGCATGAGCAGGGAGAGGGATAAAGGAAAAGGAGAGAGAGAGAATCTCAAGCAGACTCCCTGCTGAGTGTGGAGTCCAACTTGGGCTTGATCCCACCACCATGAGATCATGACGAGCCAAAACCGAGTCCCTCACTGAAAATGACCCACCCAGCTGCTCCGAGACCTTTATTTATTTCTAGACCTTTTACCTAGATGCTTTATCCATTATTAAAAATGAGTTATTGAAGTCTCAAATGATTATGTAGAATTGACTATTTCTTTTTTTTTAAGATTTTATTTATTTGACAGACAGAGATCACAAATAGGCAGAGGAGGCAGGCAGAGAGAGTGGGGAGCAGGCTCCCTGCTGAGCAGAAAGCCCGATGCGGGGCTCGATCCCAGAACCCTGGAATCATGGCCTGAGCCGAAGGCAGAGGCTTTAACCCACTGCGCCACCCAGGCGCCCCAAATTGACTATTTCTTCCCTTAAGTTTTCCTTTTAATGTTTGCTTCATATATTAAGGGGCTCTACTAGTGGTGTGTATATTTTTTAAATTGTTGTATCTTCCTAATGAATTAACCTTTTCCTCAATATATAATATTCTTCTTTTTCTCCTGCATTAATTTTTGACTTAAAATGTATTTTGTCTGACATTAGTATTGCCACTTCTGCTTGACTTTGGTTACTATTTGCATGGAATATTTTTTTCCCACTCTCTCACTTTCAATGTATTTGTGTCTTTGTATCCAAAATGAGTCTCTTACAGATATTATATAAATGAATTATTAATTTTTTAAAAAGATTTAATTTATTTATTTGACAGAGATCACAAGTAGGCAGAGAGAGAGAGGAAGGGAAGCAGGCTCCTGGCCAAGCTGAGAGCCCGATGCGGGGCTCAATCCCAGGACCCTGGGATCATGACCTGAGCCGAAGGCAGAGGCTTTAACCCACTGAGCCACCCAGGCATCCTGAATTATTAATTTTTAAAATCTGTTTACAAGTCTGTCTTTTAATGGTGAGTTCAGTCTCTTTACATTTAAAGTACTGTCAAGGATGTACTTCCTTCTGCCATTTTGCTATTTTCTATGAGCTTTTTTGTTCTTTATTTAAATACAGCCTTCTTTTGTGTTTAAGTTTTTTAGCATAACATTTTTATTTCTTCCTCAATTTCTTTTTTCTTTATTTTGTAGTTATTTTCTATATGTTTATCCTAGTGATTACAACTAATGTGCTAAATTTATAACAATCAAGTTTGAATTGATACCAATTTGGTTTCTTTTTTTTTTTTAATTTTATTTATTTATTTGCTAGAGAGAGAGACAGCATACAAGAGAGCAAGTGAACACAAGCAGGGGGAGTGGCCGGCAAAGGAAAAGTAGACTACCTGATAAGCAGGGAGCTCAACGCAGGACTCTGTCCCAGTTTGCTGGGATCATGACCCCAGCCAAAGGCATTCAAAGGTGGCTTAACCAACTGAGCCACCCAAGTGCCCCAACAAATTTGGTTTCAGTACTATACAGAAACTGTTCCCATACTGCTTTCTCCTCTGTGTTGTTATAGTCTCAAATTACATCTTTACATATTGTATGCCTATTAGCATTGATTTATAATTATTGTTTTTTTCATGTGCTTTAAATAATATAGGAGTAGGGGTGCCTGGGGGGCTCAGTTGTTAAGCATCTGCTTTTAGTTCAGGTCATGATCTCAGGGTCGGGAAATCAAGCCCTGCTTGGGGCTCCCTGCTTAGCAGGAAGCCTGCTTCTCTCTCTCTCACTCCCCCTACTTGTGTTCCTTCTCTCACTGTGTCGCTCTGTCAAATAAATAAATAAAATCTTTTTTTAAATAATAAATAAATAAATAAATAATACAGGAGGGAAGAAAGTGTTACAAACCACTAACAGAATACAATAATACTGGCTTTGTAGTTACCTCTGTAACTATCTTTCCCAGAGTTCTTTATTTGGGGGTATGAGTTCAAGTTACCATCTACTGCTCTCTCCGTTCAGCCTGAAAGATTCCCGTTAGCATCTCTTGGAGGGCAAGCATATGAGCAACGAACTCCTTCAGCTTTTGTTGATCTGCGACTGTCTTAATTTATCTCTCATTTTAAAAAAAGATTTATTTATTGTAGAGAAAGAGAGTAGAGGAGGGAGGGGCAGAGGGAGAGAGAAACTGTAAGCAAACTCCACATTGAGCATGGAGCTGGACACAGAGCTCAATCCCACCACTCGAGATCACCATCCCAGCAAAACCAAGAGTCAGTTGCTTAACTGAATGCTCCCCCCAGGTGCCCCTCTCTCTCATTTTTGAAAGTAAGTTTTGCCAGGTAAAGAATTATCAGGTGACAATTATTTTCCCTTTCAGTACTTAAAATGTGTTATCTTACTGTCTTCCAACCTCCATTGTTTCTGATAATAAATTGCGTATTAATTATATTGAGGCTCTCTTGTAAGTGACAAGTTGCTTCTCTATTGCTACTTTCAAATTTCTCTTTGTCTTTGTCTTTCAAATTTTTGGCTGTGTCTCGGTGTCAGTCTCTTTGAATGTATCTTTGAGTGTGAAGTCTGTTAATCTTCTTGGATGTGTAGATTCAATCTTTAATCAAAGTTGGAAACTTTTAGGCCATTATTTCCTCAAGTATTCTTTCTGTCCCCTTTTCTTTCTCTCTCTTTCTTATCTCTGTCTGGGACTCGCAAAGAATGTTGGTATTCTTTATGGTGTTACAGAGATCACTTAGGTTATATTAATTTTTCTTTTTTCATCTCTTCAGAATATATCATTTCTATAGTCCTATCTTCAAGTTTGCTAATTTTTTTTCTTCTGCCTTCTCAAATCTCCTGTTAAAAACCCCTAGTGAATTAATCATTTCAATTATTTTACTTGTCAGCTCAGAATTTCTATTTGTTTCATCTTATAATCTCTACATCTTTATTGATATTTTCACTTTATTCATATATTGTTTTCCAGGTTTCCTTTATATCTTTGTCTGTGGTTTCCTTTAACTCCCTGAACATACTTAAGATAGTTCCTTAGAGTTTTTGTCTATGATATCCAGTGTTTGGGTTTCATCAGGGATTGTTCATGTCAGTTATTTTTCATGAAAATAGACCATATTTCCCATCTCTTTTAATGTCTTATAATTTTTTGTTGAAAACCAAGCATTTTGAATATTACAATGTGGTAACTCTGAAAATCAGAATCTCCTCTTCTCTGTGGTTCTCTGTTGTTGGCTGTTGAGGTGAGCAGTTGTCTTTCTTGTTTACTGATTTTTCCAAACTGTGTTTGCAAAGACTGTTTGGTGTCATGTGTGGTCACTGAAGTCTCTTTTCTGTTATTTCAGCAGTCAGCTGAGAAGGCTGACAGATTTCCTTAAATACCTGATGCCAAAGGAAAAAGAAGAACAATACTCACCTGATCTTTGTAGTTTGAATCTAAGCTAGAGCACTCCTTCAACAAGATACCAACTTGCCTTAGCTTTTACTTCTTGTTCATATGGAGCTCGAAAATCAGCCAGAGGTGCAAGCCAATGGTCATCTCAAATCTTTTCTGACCAAACAGCTGGCCCTGGGCATGTGTGTGGGTCTTTGTATTCCATGGTGCATACACAGTAGCCCTTCAAAGTGCTTATTTCCCCAAATCTTCCTCCACAGCCTCTTCCTTTTCAAGCTCTGTATCTTCCCAGGCCTTGCTACCTCTGCTTTCTCTTGACTCGGGTGACTATGAGTGGTATATACTTTTAAATTTTTTGTGTGACATGTCTCCTGGACAGTTGTTCCAACCCAGTGGGGATAAAACAAAGGTCAGTCTCTATGCTGATCATCAGGTAGACCAAAATGCATTACTACAATTTTTTGAAAACAAGGTTCCCATAGCAACCGTAAGGTGCACCTGGATTTCAAGCTGTCATTCCCATAGCCACCACTTAGCTGGAGAATGGGGATGATAGGTGGGTAAACAAGAATATAATGTTTTCTTACTGAAGTTTATCAGTCTCTTTCTTTTTAAGCATTTTCCTGGTTGCTATAAGACTTTGCTTATATTCTACAGTTCCAAAGAAGTTGATTCTGCCAGTTTTTGTCAGCTTACTGGTTACTTCAGTGGAAAGATGGATTCTTAGATCTTCCCTCTCTGCCATTTCCATGATCTCTCTCCTGAGATTGTTTGTTTTTTTTTTTTTTAATCATGAATGGGTGTTGGAATTTGTCATCAATAGATATGATCATATTATTTTTTCTTTTTAGCCTGTTGATCTGGTGTATTACATTGATTTTTCAAATTTTGAACCAGACTTGCAAATCTGGAATAAATCCTTCTTGGTCATAGGGCTCATTTTATACATTGTTATGCTCACTCAGGTAACATTTTGTTGAGAATTTTTTTTGCATCTAAGGTCATGAGAGATATTTTTCTGTCATTTTCTTTTTTTGTATTTGTTTTGTCTGCTTTTGATATCAGGGTGTTTGTTATTGCTCTCACAAAATGAATCGGAAAGTGTTCTTTCCTCTTCTGGAAGAGATTGTGTGACATTGGTGTTAATTCTTTAAATGATTGGTAGACTTCTCCAGTGAAACCATATTGGACTGTAAATTTCTTTCTTGAGGAGCTATTTAAATAAATTCAGTTTTTAACATTGGTATAAGGCTATTGATATAATATTTCATCTCAGTTGAATTTGATCATCTGTGATTTTTGAAAAGCAGTCCATTACTTCTAAGTTGTCACATTTATGAATGTAATGTTTTCTGTAATATTCCTTTATTTCTTAGCGGCTGAAGCATATGTAGTGACATCCCTTGTTTCAATACTTATATTGGTAATATGTATTTTCTTCTTTTAGTTTTTGTCAGTCTTACTAAAGTTTATCAATTCTATTGATTTTAAAATAAGCCAGTCTCTTACTTCATTGATACGTGCTATTGTTTTTTATTTTCAATGTAATTAAATACTGCTCTGATCTCTGCATTAGTTCTTTCTTTATACTTTTCAGATTTCTTTTCTTCTTCTATTGCTAGTGTCTTAAGTAGAAACTTACTTTATTTATTTAAGTAATCTCTATACCCAGTGTCGGGCTTGGACTAACAATCCCAAGATCAAGAGTCACAAGCTCTAACTACTAAGCCAGGCAGGCATCCCACATTTAGTAAAAATTTACATTATTGAGTTGAGTCCCATCTCTAATGTAAGCATTTAGTGCAACTGACTTCATTCTCAACAATGCTTTAGCTGCATCCAACAAATTTTGGTATGCTGTATTTTTATTTTCAGTCAATTCTATTTTTAAATATTTACTTTGAGATTTCCTCTGATGCATGGTTATTTTCAATTGTGTTGTTTAATTTCTGGGTGTTTAGAGATTGTCTTATTATCATTCTATTATTGATTTTTAGTGTGATTTCAATATGGCCAGAAAATGTACCCTGTGTAATTTCAATTTTACATTTGTCAAGGTTTGTTTCATGGGACAAGATATATATCTTGGTAAGTGTTCCTTGGGCAAACAACAAGATGTGTATTGTTATTATCCAGTGCGTTTAGTCCACAGGTCACTCCATGACTGGTTGTGTTGTTCAAATTTTCTCTACCCTTTTCGGTTTTCTACCTAGTAATTCTATCAGTTATTGAAAGCTCATGTTGAATTCCCTACTGATAACTGTAGAGTTGCCTACTTTTCCACTCAATTCTATCATTTTTTGCTTCAGGTATTTTAAAGTTCAGGTTTTTGGTGAATACACATTTAAGATCATTATTTCTTCCTAGTCTGTAGATATCTTTATTATGTAATATTTCCCTTTATCATCTCCATTCTACTTTAGTAATTTTCTTTGCTCTACCACCTACTATTTCAGATGTTAATGTAGCTATTTGTGCTTTTTAAAAAATAATATTTGTGTAGTATATATTTTTACATGCCTTTATTTTAACCTAGCTATGTCCCTGAATCTGAAATGAGTTTCTTATCATGACATATCATGGCAAAACTTACAAAATACACAGATAAAGAGAGAATTCTGAAAGTAGTAAGTGACAAAAGGTCCTTAGCCTAAAAGGGTAGACACATAAGGTTAGCAGCAGACCTGTCCATTGGCAGGCCAGAAAGGAATGGAAGGAAATATTCAACGTGCTAAGTGGGAAAAATATACAAACAAGAATACTTTATCCAGCAAGGCTGTCATATGGAATAGAAAGAGAGGTAAAGATTTTCTCAGGTGTGCCTGGGTGGCTCAGATGGTGAAGCATCTGCCTTCAGCTCAGGGCATGATCCCAGGATCCTGAGATCAAGCCCCCACATTGGGCTCCCTGCTCAGAGGGGAACCTGCTTCTCCCTCTCCCTCTACTGCTCCCCCTGTTTGTATGCTCTCACTCTTTCTGTGGAGTACATAAATAAATAAAATCTTTTTTAAAAAAGTGTTCCTCAGACAAACAAAAACTAAATGAGTTAATGAACAATAAATCGGCTCTGAAAAAAATATGTAGGGGGACAATTTGAGTGGGAAAGAGAGAGTAAAAGTAACAAAGACTAGAAAGGAACAGAGATAATCTACAGGAATATCAACTTTACAGATAATACAATGGCACTAAATTAATATCTTTCAATAAATAATTTGAATGTAAGTGGACTAAATGTTCCAATTAAAAGACATAGGGTATAGGAATGCATTAAAAAAAAAAAAAGACCCACTGAAATGCTGCCTATAAGAGACTAATTTTAGACCCAAACAAACATCCAGATTGAGAGTGAGGAGGTGGAGAACCATTTACTATGCTAATGAACATCAAAAAAAAGCTGGAGTACTTTATCATGTGTAAGTCATACCAAACACACCATATTTTTAAACCAAAGACTGTAACGAGAGCTGAAGGAGGACACTATATCAATAAAGGGGTCTATTTAACAAGAAGATCTAACAACTATAAATATGTATGTCTCCAACTTGGGAGCACCCAAATATATAAATCAATAAATATCAAACATAAAGAAACTCACTGATAATAATACAGTAATAATAGAGACTTTAATACCCCGCTAAAAGCAATGGGCAGATCATCTAAGCAGAAGGTAAACAAGGAAACAAGGGCTTTGAATAACACACTGGACAAGTTGGCCTTAACAGATATATTCAGAATATTCTATCCTAAAGCAACAGAATACACATTCTTTTCGAGTGCACATGGAACATTCTCCAGGTTAGATCACATACTGGGTCACAAATCAGGCTTCAACCAGTACAAAAAGATTGAGATCATACCATGCATCGTTTCTGACCACAATGCTATGAAACTTGAAGTCAACCACAAGGAAAAATTTGGACAGACCACAAATACATATAGGTTAAAGAACATCCTATTAGAGAATGAATGGGTTAACCAGGAAATTTAAAAAGAAATTAAAAAAAAATACATGGAAGCAAATGAAAATGAAAACATGACAGTCCAAAACCTTTGGGATACAACAAAAGTGGTCCTAAGAGGGAAGTATATAGCAAATACAGGCCTACCCCAAGAAGCAAGAAAAGTCTCAAATATACAACCTAACCTTACACCTAAAGGAGCTAGAAAAAGAACCGCAAATAAAGCCTAAAGCCAGTAGAAGAAGGGAAATAATAAAGACTAGAACAGAAATAAATGATATAGAAATAAAAAAAACAATAAAACTGATCAACAAAACTAAGAGTTCGTTCATTGACTCTATTAATGAAATTGATAAACTCCTAGCCAGACTTATAAAAAAAAAAAAAAAAGAGAGAGAAAGGACCTAAATAAATTCAATAATGAAAGAGGAGAAATCACAACCAACACTGCAGAAATACAAGCAGTTATAAGAGAATATTATGAGCTATTATATGTCAACAAATTAGGCAATCTGGAAGAAATGAACAAATTCTTAGAAACATATAAACTACCAAAACTGAAGGAGCAAGAAATAGAAAATGTGAACAGACTGATAACCAGCAAATATATTGAAAGAGAAACCAAAAATCTCCCAATAGACTCCAGATACGGATGACTTCCCAGGGGAAGTCTACCAAATATTTAAAGAAGAATTAATACCTATTCTTCTGAAAGTGTTCCAAAAAATAGAAATGGGAGAAAAACTTCCAAACTCATTCTATGAGGCCAGCATTACCTTGATCTCTAAACCAAAGACCCCACTAAAAAGGAGAATTGCAGACCAATAACCCTGATGAACATGGATGTAACAATTCTCAACAAGATAGTAGCTAATCCAATCCAACAGTACATTAAAAGGATTATTCACCACAACCAAGTGGGATTTATTCCTGGGCTGCATGGGTGGTTCAATATCAGCAAGTCAACCAACATGATACCCCATATTAATAAAAGAAAAGATAAGAACCATATGATTCTCTCAATAGATGCAGAAAAAGCAATAGACAAACTACAGCATCCTTTCTTGATAAAAACTCTCAACAAAGTAGGGATAGAAGGAACATACCTGAACATCATAAAGGCCACATATGAAAGACCCATAGCTAATATCATCCTCAGTGGGGAAAAACTGAGGGCTTTTTCCCTAAGGTCAGAAACACGACAGGGTTTTCCATTCTCACCACTATTGTTCAACATAGTACTGTTAAGTCCTAGCCACAGCAATCAGACAACAAAAAGAAATAAAAGGCATCTGAATCGTCAAGGTAGAAGTCAAATTTTCACTCTTCACAGACAACATGATAGTCTATGTAGAAAACTTGAAAGACTCCCCCCCTAAAATTGCCAGAACTGATACAGGAATCCAGAAAAGTCACAGGATGTAAAATCAATGCACAGAAGTCTGTTGCATTTTTATACACCAATAAGGAAGCAGCAGAAAGAGGAATTGATACCATTTACAATTGCACGAAAAGCTGTAAGATACCTAGGAATAAACCTAACCACACAGGTAAAAAATCTGTACTCTGAAAACTATAGAACATTCATGAAAGAAATTAAGGAAGACACAAAGAAGTGGAAAAACATTCCATGTTCATGGATTGGAAGGAAAAATACTGTTAAAATGTCTATACTACCCAAAGCATTCTACACATTCAATGCAATCCCTATCAAAATAATACGAACAGTTTTTACAGAGCTGGAATAAACAATTCTGAAATTTGCATGGTACCAGAAAATACCCCAGTAGACAAAGTAATGTTGAAGAAAACCAAAGCTGGAGGCATCACAATTCCAGACTTCAAGCTGTATTACAAAGCTGTAATCATCAAGATAATATGGTATTGGCACAAAAACATACACATAGATCAATGAGCAGAATAGAGAACCCAGAAATGGACCTTCAACTCTATGGCAACTAATCTCCAACAAAGCATGAAAAAAATATCCAATGGAAAAAAGACTATCTATTCAATAAATGGTGTTGGGAAAATTGGACAGCCACATGCAGAATGAAATTGGACCACTTTCTGACACCATACACAAAAATGAATTCAAAATGGATGAACGACCTAAAAGTGAAATAGGAATCCAGAAAAATCCTAGAGGAGAACACAAGCGGCAACCTTTTTTACCTCAGCTGAAGCAAGTTCTTACTAGATATGTCTCCGGAGGCAAGGGAGCAAAAATGAACTATTTGGAATTCATCAAGATAAAAAGCCTATAGCAAAGGAAACAATAAACAAAACTAAAAGGCAACCTAGAGATATTTGCAAATGACATATTGGATAAAGGGCTAGAATCCAAAATCTATAAAGAACTTATCAAACTCAACACCCCCCCCAACCCCGCCAAACTCTAGTCACAAAATGGGCAGAAGATGTGAACAGATATTCTTCCAAAGACAAAGAAATGGCTAACATCACTTTGCATCAGGGAAATACAAATCAAAGCTGCAATGAGATACCACCTCACACCTGTCGGAATGGCTAAAATTAACAACTCAGGAAACAATAGATGTTGGTGAGGTGTGGAGGAAGGGGAACTCTCTTACACTCTTGGTGGGAATGCAAAACTGGGGCAGTCACTCTGCAAAACAGACACACACAACAGCATATTACGCAGCCATCAAAAAGAATGAAATCTTGCCATTTTCAATGATGTGGTTGGAACTAGAATGTACTATGCTAAACTAAATAAGTCAGAGAAAGACAAATTCTATATGGTTTCAATAATAAGTGGAATTTAAGAAACAAAGAAGATGAACAATGAACATAGGGGAAAGGAAGGAAAAGTAAGATAAAAGCAGAGAGTGGGACACCTGGGTGGCTCAGTCAGTTAAGCGGCTGCCTTCAGCTCGGGTCATGATCCCAGCATCTTGGGATCGAGTCCCACATCAGGCTCCTTGCTCGGCAGAGAGCCTGCTTCTTCCTCTGCCTCTGCCTGCCACTCTGCCTGCCTGTGCTATCTCTCTCTCTCTCTCTGACAAATAAATAAATAAAATCTTTTTAAAAAAGAAAAGATAAAAGCAGAGGGCTAGGCAAACCATAACAGACTCAACTATAGGGAACAAACAGGTTTGCTGGAGGAAGGTGGGTGGGGGGAAGGGGTAAATGGGTGATGGGCATTAGGGAGGACACTTGTGATGAGCACTGGGTGTTATACGTAGCTGATGAATCACTAAATACTACCCCTGAAACTATTAATACACTATATGTTAACTTACTTGAATTTAAATAAAATCTAAAAAAAAAGGAAAAATGAAATGAATTTCTTATAAACAATATATTATGATTATGTCGTGTTTTCTATTCACTCTGTTTATCTATCTCTTTTGATTGGTATATTTAGAACATTTACATTTAAGGTAATTATTGCTATGTTAACATTTAAGCCTCCCATTTTATTATTTATTTTCTCTGGTTCTTGTTCCTCTTCTTTTTTATTACCTTCCTATGAGTTACTTGAGCATTGTTGGGGATTCATCTGTATTTATTTGTAGAATTTTTGAATGCATATATTTTTATGGTTTTTAGTATTTGCTCTGGTATTAAAATATACGTATGTGTTGGGACACCTGGGTGGCACAGTCAGTTAAGTGTCTGCCTTGGGCTTGGGTCATGATCCTGGGGTCCTGGGATTGAGTTCCCCATCGGGCTCCTTGCTCAATGGGAAGCCTGCTTCTCCCTCCCCTGCCCCCCCAATAAATAAATAAATAAATAAATAAATCTTAAAAAAAAAAAAAAGGCTGGGAAAGAAATGATAAAGGAGAGTATCTTTTAGTATTAGGAAGGACAAAGAAACAGCAGAAATATAAATACACATAAAAGTATGTTATTAATTATACAATGGTATATTTTATCAATCATAATGTTTATACAGTGTATTTGATGATTGAAGCAAGAGCAAACAGAAGCAAGGGGAATGACAGACAGAGGGAGAAGCAGGCTCCCCACTGAGCAAGGAGCCCTATGTGGGACTCAGTCCCGGGACCTGGGGTCATGACCTGAGCTGAAGGCAGACGTTTAACCAACTGAGGCACCCAGGTACCCACCCTCATTGTTTCATTTAATGAGATTAAGATATCTGAAGATAAATTTTGCTGAAACTTTAACAATGTGGATAAAAAACACAACCAAATTTGCAGATGCTTGTGGAAAGGTGGAGAACTTGGGGGAAATATGAAAAGGTTAGGAAAGGAGATGAGGGTCATACTGTTATTTGTTTTTTTCCTGCGTATATTGGATTGAACAGACTTTTTTTCCCTTTCTAGTTCTCTGCCATCTCATAAAAGATAAAGAGAAAACCTCTCAATGCCTTTTTATAGTATGACAAATGTGATTTATAATAGCATCATTATTTCAAAACTGAAAATGCTGTTTGGTCTTCTGGGAAAATAAATATATCAGAATTAACTTGTAGCTCCGGAGGTCAGTGGGTTGCTATAACAACCAGAAAAAAAAATGGTGCAGTAATAGCTCTCTCCCTCAAAGACAGGTAATTTACTAAGGATGAGATCTGTAAATGCAGATATTTGTTATATAAATGCAAACAAGCACCAAACACATTCATTTGTTTCTTCAATAATGAGCACAACTCCATGCATAATGTGATGCCAGGAACAGGTGGAAAAAACCAGACATGGCCTTACTTATAATGGGGTGCCCATTTTAGTGGGGGAGACAGAAAACAAAGTATATATATATATATATATAGAGAGAGAGAGAGAGAGAGAGACAGAGAGAGAGAGAGATATCTCAATACACTAAATATTTCCTACATGTGAGAAAAGCCCTATAGGAAATAAAACAATGGAACCTGATACTGGACAAAGCAGAGAACTGCTGTTTTCTCTATATTCTTGTATAGAATATGGATATCATAAATAGCGACTTTAAGTATAGATTTAGTAAAGTGAAGAAATAGAGGATGGAGTCTTACAGGCTATTTATAAAAATTATTTAAGAAACAAAACTGCTGGGGTACCTGGGTAACTCATTTGGTTAAGTGCCAGCCTTCAGCTCAGGTCATGATCTCAGGGTCCTGGGATCAAGCCCCGCTCCCTCAGCTGCTTCCCCTACTTGTGCTCTCTCTCTGTCAAATAAATTAAAAAATCTTTAAAAAAAGAAAAAAAGAAACAAAACTGCTAACTAAAACATTATTATTATTTTGGCTCAAATTCTCATCAAACTGGGTGGATTCAACATGAGAATAAGAGTTGTTTGCGTATTTCAAAAATGGGCATTTTTTCATACCAAGAATCATTCCATTTTTGGTAATAGGCAAAAATTGGCAACAAATCTAAATGTCTCTGCTGAGCAGGGAGCCCAGTGTTGGCACTGGGCTCAACCCCAGGACCCTGGGATCATGACCTGAGCTGAAGGCAGACGCTTAAACAACTGAGCCACCCAAGCACCCATCTTCTGCCCATTTTTAAATTGGATATCTCTTGCTTCTATGTCATTTATTTCTGCTCTAATCTTTATTATTTACCTTCTTCTGCTAACTTTAGGCTTTATTTACTCTTCCTTTTCTATGTCCTTTACAGGTAAGGTTAGGTTGTGTATTTGAGACATTTCTTGCCTCTTGGGGTAGGCCTGTATTGCTATATACTTCCCTCTTAGGACCACTTTTGTCATATCCTAAAGGTTTTGGACTGTCATGTTTTCATTTTCATTTGCTTCCATGTATTTTTTTTTTAATTTCTTTTTAAATTTCCTGGCTAACCCATTCATTCTCTAATAGGATGTTCTTTAACCTATATGTATATGTCCAAATTTTTCCTTGTGGTTGACTTCAAGTTTCATAGCATTGTGGTCAGAAATGATGCATGGTATGATCTCAATCTTTTTGTACTGGTTGAAGCCTGATTTGTGACCCAGTATGTGATCTAACCTGGAGAATGTTCCATGTGCACTCAAAAAGAATGTGTATTCTGTTGCTTTAGGATAGAATGTTCTGAATATATCTGTTAAGCCCATCTGGTCCACTTAGCATAATCTCCTCCAGTCTGGTGATGGGTATTAAGGAGGGCACGTATTGCATGGAGAACTGAGTGTTATACACAAACAATGAATCATGGAACACTACATCAAAAACAAATGATCTACTGTATGGTGACTAACATAACATAAAAAAGAAAAAAAGTCCATCTGGTCCAGTGTCATTCAAAGCCCTTGTTTCCTTGTTGATCTTCTGCTTGGATGATCTGCCCATTGCTGTGAGTGGAGTGTTAAAGTCTCCTACTATTATTTGTATTATTTTCAATGAGTTTCTTTATGTTTGATATTTATGGATTTATATATATTTGGGTGCTCCCAAGTTGGGGGCATAAATATTTATAGTTGCTAGATTTTCTTGTTGGATAAAACCACTTTATTGATATAGTGCCCTCCTTCAGCTCTTTAATTGGTACTCTGGCTTTCTTTTGATGTTCATTAGCATGATAGATGGTTCTCCATCCCCCTCACTTTCAATCTGCAGTTGTCTTTAGGTCTAAAATGAGTCTATTGTGGGGAGCACCTAGGCCAGTTTTGTTTTTTTAAAACATTCATATACTCTCTGTCTTTTGATTGGAATGTTTAGTCCATTTACACTCAGTAATTGCTGATAGATATGAATTTAATGCCATTGTATTACCTGTAAAGTTAGTATTCCTGTAGATTGTCTATGCTCCTTTCTGGTCTTTGTTGCTTTTCATCTTTCTTTCCCACTCAGAGTCCCCTTAAATATTTCTTGCAGGTCCATTTTAGTATTCATGAATTTGCTCAGTTTTTGTTTGAGAAACTCTTTATCTCTCCTTCTGTTCTGAATGATAGCTTTGTTGGATAAAGTATTCTTGGCTATATATTCTTCCCATTCAGCGGGTTGAATATATCATGCCACTCTCATCTGGCCTGCCAAACTTCTGTGGATTGACATACACTTCCTTGTCTTCCCTTCTCTTCCTTTGCTGCTTTCAGGATCTTTTCCTTATCTCTGTATTTTGCAGATTTTACTACAGATTTTTGCAGATTTTGGTGTTGGCCGTCCTTTTGTTGAATTTAATGGGAGTTCTCTGGACCTCCTGGATTTGGATGTCTTGTTTCTTTTTCCAGAATAGGGAAGTTTTCAGTTATTTGCTAAAATAAGCCTTTGTCCCTTTTTCTCTCTCTTCTTCTTCTGGGACTCCTGTAATATGAATGTTGTTATACTTTATGAAGTCGATGAGTTCTCCAATTCTACCTTCATGATGAGTATTTTTCTTTCTCTCTTCTTTTCAGCTTCATTTCCGCCCATAATTTTGTGTTCTCTATCACTTATTCATTCCTCCGCTTCTTCCATCCTTGTCGTCATTACACCCAGTTGGTTTCGCATCTTGGCTATAGCATTTTTTACTTCAGTCTGACAAGTTTTTAGGTCTTTTATCTCTGCAGTAAGGGACTCCCTGGTGTCTTCTATGCTTTTCTCAAGCCTGGCTTTTATCTTTATGATTGTTGTTTTAAATTCTGGTTCAGGAACATTATATCTGTTTTGATTAGATTCCTGGCCATGACCTTTTCTTGTTCTTTCTTTTGGGATGAATCCCTCTGTCTTGGCATTATGTCTAGGTCTCTGTCTTCTGTGCACAAGGAAAGCCTGTTATGTTTCCTGCTTCTGAGAGTAATGGCTATATTAAGAAGAAGTCATATACTGTCCAGGGCCTGGCACTTCGGGAAGTGTTTCTGGTATATCCTGTGTGTACTCTGTTGTATTTTGGCTGCTCTTTCCCTCAGGTCAGTACTCTGCAGCGTTTCTCCTTGCCTGTAGTGGGGAATGTTTGGACCTTGTCCAGTCTGTGGTGAGTTTTAAATAGGTGTGCTCTGGTCTGCTTGTTAAAAGAGGCTAGATCCTATTTCCACTAGAGCTGAAGCTTTGCAGCACTCTCTAGTTAGTAGATTTGGTGCATGTAGGGGGTTTGTGTTGGTCTCTTGGAGGAGGGGACCCACTGCTGCTCTGGCTGTCAGGCACACATGTCCTAGAAAAAAAAGCACCTGCAGAGCACGAGGGGTGGGGCTTGGTGTAAGCAGCTCAAGCCTCCGCTGTGGGTCCTCTGCTGCTCACTGAAGTCCCTCTGTGCTGCCGGGCAAGGGGAAAGGGACATCAGCCTGGTCTCTCCCCCTGGAGAGAGGAGTTTGCGCTTGCCATTTTTTCAGGAAGCGCCCACAGAAGAATGAATAATCTCTATTTGAGTGTCCCAGGAATCCCTCAGATCCCTGTCTGGGTCCGAGCTGTCTGCCCACCTGGTGGCGCAGTGTTCCTTTCTTTTACCTCAGGTGCACAGGCTGAGTTTCAAAACTCCAAACTCCAGATACCCAGCTTGGCCTGGACCCACACTGATCCTCTGGGGGAGGGTCTCCCTGCACTGTGACTGGTGACAGTTTGTCCCAGAAGGGCAATTCCATGAATTTGTGGGGGCTTTGAGTTTATGGGGAAGTGCAGCAAAAAGCTGGCGTCCAGGTTAGCTGCCCTCAGTAGGTGTCTCTGCTTGTATGCTAATGAATGGGGCAGTGCAGTGGTACCCGCTGGCTCTTTTGTCCCTTGAGAGGCAGGGCCACCTCTCCTAAATGCATTCTAAGAAGGCAAACTATCTCTCCCCATGTGACCCAGGGCATCCTCAGACCACCCTGTCCGCTCCCGGGCCTCTGCCCTCCTTCTGCACTGAAGGACTGCTATGCCCTCTAGGCTCTGCCCAGTGCTGACTTCTAAAACTTCAGTCTTTGACTCACTGATTGCAAAACTTGCCATAATCAGCCCTCCTCATTTTCTCCATCAGTGGATTTTGGGGACGTGTTTTTCTTGTGTAATCCCCTGCACACTGCTCTCTCTCTTTCTCTCTCTCATCTCTCTGTGATCATGGCTCCCTCCCCTCTGCAGCATGTGTGATTCTTTTGTCCCCTAAATCATGTCTCTGCCCCTCTTATCTTGCACAATGTGGCCTCTTTTCTTTCTCTAGTTGTGCAGTTTGTTCTCCCTGTCCTCAGATCAAATTTCGTGGCTGTTCGGAATGGTTTGGTATTTATCTAACTGTTTGAGGGAAAAGGTAAGCATAGGGTCCTCCTACTACTCCGCCATCTTAATGCCTCCTCCCCAGGTGGATATTTCTTTGATGTTGCGTGGTATAAGTTCTTTCTTATTTGGATATTAACCATTTATTGGCTATGCCATTGAAAATTCATTAGACTGTCTTTGAATTTTGTTGGTTGTTTCCTTTGCTGTGTAGAAGCTTTTACTTTGATATAGCCCCAATGGTTTATTTTTGCTTTTGTTTCCCTTGCCTCAGCAGGCATATCTAGAAAAATGTTGCTAAGGTCGCATCAGAGAAATTACTGCCTGTGTTCTCTTCTAGGATTTTTACAGTTTCAGGTCTCACATTTAGGTCTTTAATTGATTTTGAGTTTATTTTTGTGTGTTCTAAGAAAATAATCCAGTTTAATTCTTTTGCATGTAGCTGTTCAGTTTTCCTCACCGTTTATTAAAGAGATTTTTTCCCTTTGCATATTCTTGCCTCTTTAGTGAAAGATTAATTGACCATAAAAGTGTGGGTTTATTTCTGAGCTCTGTATTCTGTTCCATTGATCTATGTTGATTTTTATGACAGTACCATACTGTTTTGATTCCTACAGCTTTGCAGTATATCTTGAAATATGGGAGTCTGATGTCTTCATTTTTCTTCTCTTTTTTTCAGTTTGCTTTGGTTATTCAGGGTCTTTGTGGTTATACAAATTTTAAGATTATTTGTTCTAGTTCTGTGAAAAATGTTGTTGGTATTTTGATAGTGAGTGCATTAAATATGTAGATTGATTTGTATAAAATGAATATTTTAATAATATTTTTTCTCCTGGTCCATGCTGCTGGAATATCTTTCAATTTGTTTATGTCATCTTCAATTTTCTTCACCAGTGTTTTATAGTTTTCAGAACACAAGTTTTTCATGTCCTTGGTTAAGTTTACTCCTATGCATTTTATTATTTTAGGTGCAATTGTAAATGGGATTGTTCTCTTGATATCTCTTTCTGCCACTTCATTATTAGTGTATACAAATGCAATGATTCCTATATACTGGTTATGTATCCCGAGACCTTCCTGAATTCATTTATCAGTTCTAGTGGTATTTTGGTGGAGTCTTCAGTGTTTTCTCTACCTAATCTCATGTCATTGGTAACTTCTTTCTTACCAATTTGTTGTCTGATTGCTGTGCCTAGGACTTCCAATGCTATGGTGAATAAAAGTGGTAAGAGTGGGAATCTTTGTCATATTCCTAATCATAGGGGACAAGCTCTCAGTTTTTCACCATTGAATATGATGTTTGCTGTAGGTTTTTCATATATGGTCTTTATTAGTTTGCAGTATGTTCCCTCTAAATCTACTTTGTTGAGGGTTTTTATCATGAATGGATGTTGTACTTTGTCAAATGCTATTCTATATCTATTGGAATGATCATACGCTTTTTATCCTTACTCTTGTTGATGTGATGTCTCACGTTGACTAATTTGTGAATATTGAACCATATTTGCCGCTCAGAAATAAATCCCACATGATCGTGGTGAATGATTTTAAAGGTACTGTTGGACTCATTTTGCTATTTTTTAAAAAAGACTTTAGTTATTTATTTGAGAGAGAGAGCATGAGACAGAGAGCACGCTTCATTTAGCTCTCTTGTTATGATTCTATCCTGTTCTTTAATTTGGGGCACATTCCTCTGGCTCCTCATTTTGTCAAATTATCTGTATCTGCTCCAGTGTTAGGAAAGTCAGCTATGTTTCCTCTTGCAAGTAGTGGCTTTATGAAAAAGAGATCCTATAGTCCCCTGCACTACAATGTCCTCTGTTCACCAGAACCTGATGCTTCAGGGGTTTCTCCTATGTGTGTTACATGCATCATACTGTTGTGGTAGAGCAGCATTTGTCTTAAGTCCAGTCATTTGCAGTGGTTTTCTTTGCCTTTAGTGGGCAAGATTTCATCCCTGTGTTGTTAGTGGCCCAGTCTGGGGCTGCCTTGGCCTTGTGTTGAGTCAGATAAGACATTTTCCAGAGCTGGAGTAGCACTAAACTGCAGGGTGCTCTCTCTGTGTTGTCCCCAAGAAGCTTTTGTTGGTGGGTGTGACCTGCAGTCGGACCAGTTGGTGGAGCCTCAGTTAGACTTGTACGTGTGATTATCTTCCCCTCTCCCTGAGGCAGGAGTCTCTTTGGAATGGTGCTGGGCCCTAAACACATAGAAGCTGTTTGCACAGTGCCACAACCTTGGATTGACTCCTGCCAATGGGATGTTAGAGGGGACGAGTCTGCAAGAGTACACAGGGTCAAGCCATGCAGTTAACAAGGTCGGTGCTGGTACTTAGAGGGAGGGACCTTGCAGCTACCTGGGATACCTCTTGCCAAGGCTGAGATGGAGGGTGCCTATCTGTAGGAGAACATGGGTGGTGGTGGGGTACACTTTTACAAAGCTAGGTAAAGAGTGTTGGTGATGTGCTGATTCCCACAGGTGTCCATGTATCTAGGCTGGGGCGGGGGGAGGAGCAGAAATGGCACCTGTCCCCCAGTCAGATGTTTTTGGAGATGTCTCCCACAGATCCCTACCCCTCCAGCACACGCTCCGAGATGGGTAAATAAATCTCCCTCATACACTCCAGACATTTTTCAAACTGCTGCTTCTATGTTGTATGTCAGTGGGGTTGCTTGTTTTGCTTTCTCTTTAAAGGTAGGGACTCAAGTTGCTATCCCCCTCTGGCTCCTCTCTAGAGCTGAGCTCACTGATATTTAAAGTTCCAGGTGCTAAGACACACTGATCATAAGAGTTTCTGATGTTAGGTCCCTTTGGTTTTCAGAGCCAAAGGTTTTAGGAATTTGCCTTTCCAACATGAGCTCCCATGCCTGAGGTTGGGGGTCTAGTGGGGGTCTGCTCCTCTCCCCTCTTTTCACCCAGTGGCATCTCTCCTTCTCAGAGACTGTGGCGCCTGGACGTATTTCTTCCCTTCCTACCTCTTCAAATGTGCCCTTTTCTCTCAGTTTAACTGTGGAGAGACTGTTCTGCCAGCCTGACCCAGTCTTTGGGTCACTTTCTGGGTTATTTACACGGATGGGGGTGTTATTTAGGTGTATTCATGGGACAAGGTAAGTCTAGGATCCTCCATTCCATCCTCCTACTCAGAAGTCTCCATAGAGTTCATCCTTTTAAAGTTTACAATTCACTCATTTTTACTATCGTCATGATATAAAAACTAGATATCTAAGGGTGCCTGTGTGGCTCAGTTGGCTAATTGTTTGACTCTTGATTTCAGCTGAGGTCTTAATCCAAGGGTCATGAGTTTAGTCCCTGCATAGGGCTTTGTGCTGGCCATGGAGTCTACTTAAAACAAGAATAAAATCAACTAGATATCTAAACTATTTAGATATTGTACAACAATCATCACAAATTTCAAAATATTTTCATTGCTCCCCCAAAACTCCATACCTATTAGCAATGAATATCCATTTCTTCCTGACCTTCCATATACCCAGCCCCCAAGTCCTCAGAAACCACTAATCTCCTTTCTGTCTCTGTGGTTTTGCCTATTCTGGACATTTCATTTAAATGGAATCACTTTGGAACACCTGGGTGACTCAGTTGGTTAAACATCTATCTTTGGCTTAGGTCATGATCCTGGGGTCCTGGGATTGAGCCCCTTGTCAGGCTCCCTGCTCAGCAGGGAGTCTGCTTGTCTGTCTTCCTCTGCCCCTCCCCACTGCTTGTGATCTCTTTCTCTCTCTCTCAAATAAATAAAGTTAAAAAAAAAATGGACTCATACATATGTGTCCTCTGTGTTTGATTTCTTTCACTTAACATATTGCTTTCAGTCCATCCATGTCATAACATGTATCAGAACTCTATTTCTACTTATGGTCAAATAATATTCCATGGTGTTGATTTTGGCATTTTTTCATCCATTTATCACCTAATGGGCATTTGTTTTTTTCCTACTTTTTGTTAGTTATGAATAATGCTTCTATGAACATTTGTGCACCAGTTTTTTCTAGATGTATGTTCCCAAATTTTCTTGAGTATATACCCAGAAGTGATATTTCTGGGTCATATGGTAACTCTATGTTTAACTTTTTGAGGAACTGCAAATGGTTTTCCAGAGCAACTGCACCTTTTTATTTTTTATTTTTTAAAATTTAAAAATTTGGGGGCACCTGGGTGGCTCAGTGGGTTATAGCTTCTGCCTTTGGCTCAGGTCATGATCCCAGGGTCCTGGGATCAAGCCCCACATCGGGTTCTCTGCTCAGCAGGGAGCCTGCTTCCCTTCCTCTCTCTCTCTGCCAGCCTCTGCCTACTTGTGATCTCTGTCTGTCAAATTAAAAAAAAAAAAATCTTAAAAAAAATAAAATTTTAAAATTTTAATTAAAAAATTTTCTTTGTTTTAGAGCGGGAAAGAGAGAACACAAGCAGGGGGAGGGGCCGAGGGAGAAGGAAAGAATCTCAAGCAGACTCCACACTGAGCCTGGACATGGGGCTTGATCTCACAACCCCGAGATTATGACCTGAGCCAGAATCAGGATTTGGATGCTTAAGTGAGTCACCCAGGCACCCCATCAACTGCACCATTTTAGATTCCCACCAGCAGTTATAAGGATTTCATTTTTTCCATGTCCTTCCCAGCTCTTGTATTCAAGGTTTTTTGTTGTTGCTATTTATTTCATTTTGTTCTTTTTTTAAAAAGATCTTATTTTTAAGTAATCTTCACACCCAAAGTGGGGCTTGAACTCACAATCCTGAGATCAAAAGTCCCACATCCCACAGACTGAGCCAGCCAACTGCCCTTCATTTTGTTTTTGATTCTAGCAGTCCATGTGGGTGTGAAGTGTTTTTGATTTGCATTTCCTTTAATGACTACTGATGTTGAGCATCTTTTCTTGTGCTTGTTGGCACTTGTATAGCTTCTTTGGAGAGATGTCTATACACATCCTTTCTCTATTTTCAATTGGGTTGTTTGTATTTTTATTATTAAATTGTATAAGTTCTTTACATATAGTAGATGCAAGAATCATATCAGATATATAATTTGCCAATATTTTCTCCCTTTACATTGTCTTTTCATTTTATTGATGGCATCAGATGAGGCACAAAAGTTTAATTTTTATGAAGACCAATTTATCTATTTTTTCCTATTATTTTGTCACTGATTTTTTTTTTAACAAAAGCCCTGGATGTCAAGCTTTTTTCACAGAATGTACTCTGAAAAATGTCAAATAAAGACAAGTCCCGATAATGGAGCTTTTAGGTGAGCCACGAGAGAAGCAAATCTCTGGAAATAGGGCTTTTAGTGATCTCCAAATCTATTATGTCTCATCCAGTGGCTGCTAAACTGCTATTTTTTACAGGCCCTGTAGTTGTGAAGCTGTTGAATTTTAAGGCTCCCATAAAGCTAGATGAGAAGGATGGGATCAGGGCATGTCAAAATGTCACAGGGCTTACTGCTCTTACCAAGATTCATCTGTTTCCCTTGAATGAACACTTCTTGGTCTTCAGTTAATTTCCATAGTTCTGATACATTTATTTTAAGAGTTTTTGCTAGAGCTTTCATTGCTTTTATGAAAGGGAAGATTTTGGGGGGAGATTGTTACTACATCATTTGGAATATCTACATCTAGAACTGAATTGCCCGATACACAGAAAACTTGGACAAATCTCAAGAGAATGATATTGAATGAAAAAAAAAATCTCAAAAGGTTACATACCATATGATTCCATTTATATGATACTCTTTAAATAAAACAAAAGAGATATGGATTACAGACTAGGGTTGGCAAGGGTTAGGGCAATGAGAAAGGAAAAGGTTGTGGTTATAAAAGAAGAGCAGTTACAACAGTCCTAGATGACATCTTCTTCCAACAGAAGACTTTTTTGTCTACACTTAAAATCTGTTGTTCAGTGTAGCCACCTTCATGAATGATCTTAGCCTTATCTGGAGAACTTGGGGCCGCTTCTCTATGAGCACTTGCTGCCTCACCTTGCACTCTCATGTTATGGAGAAGTCTTCTTTCCTTACTTCATGACCCAACTTCTGCTAGCTTCCAACTTTTCTGCAGCTTCCCCACCTCTCTCAGCCTTCCTAGGATTGAAGAGAGTTAGGGCCTCGCTCTAGATTAGCCTTTCCCTTAAGGGAATGTTGTGGCTGGCTTGATCCTCTATCCATACCACTTGAACTTTCTCCATCTCAGCACTAAGGCTGTTTCAGTTTCTTACCATTTGTGCATTACCTGGAGTAGCACTTTACTTTTAATTTTCTTCAAGAAATTTTCCTTTGCATTCAAAACTTGGCTGTTCAGCGCAAAATGCCTAGTTTTTGGTCTGTTTTGGGTCTTGACATGCCTTCCCCACTGCACTTAATGATAATGAGCTCCAGCTTTTCATTTAAAGGGAGAGACATGCAACTCTTCCTTTTGTTTCAATACCTAGGGGACACCCTAGGATTATTCAATGGCCAAATTTCAATATTGCTGTTATCTCAGGGAATAGGGAAACCCAAGGAGAGGAAGAGAGACAGGGAAACAGCAGATCAGTGGAGCAGTCAGAACACAAAACATTTATTCATTAAGCTTGCCAACTTTTTTTTTTTTTTTTAGAAAGAGAGAGAGAGCACATGGTAGGAGGGGCAGAAGCTGAGGGAGAGAGAGAATCTTATGCAGGCTCCACGCCCAGCGCAGAGTCTGACACAGGGCTTGATTCCACGACCCTGAGATCACGACCTGAGCCGAAATCAAGAGTTGGTGCTTAACTGACTGAGCCATCCAGGTACCCTTAAGCTTGTCATCTTATATGGGTGTGGTTTGTGGTACCCCAGAATAATTACTATCATAATATAAAAGATCACTGATTATGGACCACCGTAACAAACATAATCATGAAAATTTGGAAGTATTGTGAGAATTACCAAAATGTGACACAGAAACACAAAGTGAGCAAATGCTGTTGGAAAAATGATGCCAATAGACTGGCTCAATGCAGGAGGGCTAAAAGCTTTCAATTTGTTAAAAAAAAAAAAAAGAAAAGAAAAGAAAACTAACAATATCTGTGAAGAGCAATAAAAGAAAGCACAATAAATAAAGGTATGCCTATGTTACAAAACTATAATAATTATAACAGTATGTCACTGGCATAAATAGAGATGCATAGATCAACAGAACATAATACAGAGCCCAGAAATAAACTCCTGCATATAAGGTCAGTCAATATTTGACAAGGGACTCAAGAACAGCCAATGAGGAAAAAACAGTCCCCAACAAATGGTGCTGAGAAAACTGGACGACACGTAGAGAAAAATGAACAGGACCCTTAGCTTACAGAGACCTTATTTGAAACACTTGGTTATGCCTCACCTTTCTCCAAATGTTCTGAGTCTCCTAACAAGCAATCCAGTTGGCTGATTCCAACTCTCCATCCTGTCTCTTCTCTCAGACTTTCACAGAGCCAGCAGACAGTCAACATGGGAAAAGAAAGGACCCGAGTTCCTAGAAAATCAGAAATTGACCATATTAAAAGTTCTTGACATTTCAGAGACCTCAAACATTAAATCATATGGTTATTTTAATTTTGACTCCAGCTGTAATTCCAAACTTCATGACGAGAAATGTGTAGACTTTTTGATATAAATTTATTGCGTTTTAAAATAAGTGACATGATCATATCTTTAAGTCTGAACCTTGATACTGTGCAAATTGATTCAAATTTAGATGGTTTTATTGCTGCTCACAGTTATATTCAAATGGTATTCAGTGAGTACACAGAGGTACTATTTGAGAAAGTATACTTTATCATTACCTTGAGATATTTAATATCATAACTGTGAATTTTAATATAAGAAAACTTTGAAATTTATTAAGTTAGCTCAATGCTCTGATTTGAGATTCCTGAGGTATATCTGAACTGAAATGGACAAAATATAATACTAAAAATATAAATAGTATAAATACCAAATATAAATATAAATATAAAAAGCATAATGTAACACTAAAAAATAATACTGTGCATTTTATTTTTTAAAGATTATTTATTTATTTATTTATTCATGAGAGAGAGAGAGAGAGATTGAGAATTAGCAGGGGGCTAAGGAGTGACAGAGGGAGAAGCAGATTCCCCACTGAGAAGGGAACCTGAGCCGAAGGCAGACATTTAACCAACTAGGCCACCCAGGCACCCCTTAAGTTCTTTAGGTTTAAATAAGAAAAGTGGGCTTTAGTATTCTGTGAGTCTAATTGACAAAAACATCAAGAATCACTTAGTGGTCAAGAATAATATACAGAAATTCAAACTATTTAACTATTTATTCAAACTATTTAAGGATTATTCTTAAAATAATTTTAGTAATATATTGTTAAGATCTAGGATAGTCACAGTCCTATTTTACAGCAACACCTCCAGTCTTGATTTTTTTAAAACTCTGTTCAAAGCACTTTGATTGGTGTTTTGAGAGATATAAAGGTGAAATAGGCCCTATCCCTACAAGAAGGAACCTGTAAAGTTTAACTCACAAAGCTTACCAGTGAACAGGTAAACTCTCGGCTCCAAGCCACTTCCTTTCTTTTAGCAGAAAACCTGGCATCCTAATTCAGTGAAAGAATTAAGAAGTTCATCTCTATCTCTGTGAGCCTTTCTCCCTCCAACTTTGAAAGAGGGTCGTGGCTCCCATTCCAATATGACCCTGACCCTTGGGCTTTGGTCCATCTCCTCCCTTTCCTTGAGTTTCTGGGCCCAGGGTCCTCATTAGTCTCTTAATGGATTTTTGCCTGAGCCTCGCAAGGTGTTAAAGGTGTTAAAGACTCAAAGCAACCAAAAACACAACCTGAGGTATTCTCTCTTTCAATAGGTACTGTCTCTTCCTTTCCATAGAGTAGGCCACGCCTGCCCTTCTGCTTCTTCACATCTTACCGGGTAAGGGAGATAGAGTCCTGTCGACATCGTGTTAGTTGTCCTGCTGGATAATTCACGTTCTGGATTTGGCTGATTGCTTCTTCATACTGGTTTTACTTCGTCCTTCTGGCCAGGCTCTCCTGTAAACTGGAAGTTTGTTCTAATGGTTTAATTAGATTCAGGCTGAATATTGTTGGTAGGGGGCACCTGGGTGGCTCAGTCATTAAGGGTCTGCCTTTGGTTCAGGTCATGATCCCAGGCTCCTGGGATCGAGCCCCGAGCCCCACATCGTGCTCCCTGCTCCACAGGAAACCTGCTTCTCCCTCTCCCACTGCCCCCGCTGTGTCCCCTCTCTCGCTGTGTCCCTCTCTGTCAAACAAATAAATAAAATCTTAGGGAAAAAAAAAAAACATTGTTGGCAACACAATTGTTATAAAAACATTAAGTTTTTTGTTGTCATGTTATAAGAAGGGCTGTGAGACTTGAACTCACCTGCGCCCTTTCGTGGCTGGATGAACCCGTATTTGGCAGATGGCTAATTAAAGCTTCATCTCACTTATTCTGATTTATTCTTTCTAGGCTTCTGCCCCCAAGCAAATCTTCAGATTGAAACTTCTTTGCCAAATACCACCCATGGACCTTCTAAGGGCCAAGTCCTTTCTGTGATGTGACTTGGTTGGCCATACCCTGAAAATGACACAGGGAAGAGGTGTTACTGAATTGATTACTGTGGTGGGAGACTGCGGTACAGTCCAGCAAGGGACCCTCTGAGGATCCATACCGAATGCCTTTCAGAGATGTCTCTTTCTTAAAGCTGGGATCCTGCAACATACAACTACCAATTCCCAACCACTGTTGCTTAAGGACTGCCCTGGGGGCATTAACTTCCCCTTGAACTCGGGTGCTGTTGCAAGAGCATTGCCCAAGAGCATGATCTTTCAGAGAAACCTCTAGCCAGAAAAGCAAAGCAAAGTGGACTGTTATCACGGTCTGGGAGTGTGTACCATAGCTGCAGCTGAAATCAGAGGTTGTGGTGACATGGGACACCACATGCGTCTACTAGTGTCTCCAGATCTGATCTGACACCTAAGACTCTCAAACACATTGACAGCACTAACCACTTGGTCAATCCTGATAGCCTCCACTAATTGGCCTCTTCATTCTCTTCTTTTTCCTCTTAGTGAGAGCTGTTGGGGTGTGGGAAGAATGAGAGGGCTCAGCAGTGGGTTCCCAGAAAAGAGGGGAGTGGAAAAGAGCTCTGACACTATGAAGGCTTAATTTCTGCATTGTGAAAAATCTTTATTTGGGATTACATGGAATTTAACTTTTGGGTGTGAATTATTGTGGAAGGAGGATTAGGGAGATTTGAAATGACCGTCAAGGCAATAAAGCCTGCATGGTGTTGTGAATTGTCTTCATTCGAATACAGGAAGCCTGGGCATGTCTCTCTTAAAATATATTAGTTTATTAGTCTATTTAGTAATAGAACACCGAGTTTTAGCTGGGCACAGAGCTACCCCTCTAATGGCTATTTCCCAGTCCACCTTGCAGCTGGATATGGTGGTATGATTAAATTCTCCCCAGTGGAAAAATGGCACAATTATGTAAAAGTCCATTAAAAAAGGAATTTTTTGCACTTCTTCTCTTTCCCCTTTCTTGCAGGCTGGCAACATAGATATAATTCTGGTGAGTGTGCTTTTTGCCTATGGGGATGAGGATGACTCACTTGGAGTTGGGGGGAAAATGATGCAGGAACCTGGGCTCATGAAGAGTCTTATTGGGGAGACCCACCCTGCCAGCCTGTGACCGCTCACTTCTGGGACTCAGTGGAGAGAAACAAGTTTCCATCTTTTATCTTAGGGCCTCTTTGGTACAGAAGTTTGGCTTACACATGAACACAATATTCGAGCAAGAATCTTGGGATAGCCTATAGTCCTTCCTTTCTGATATACCTACAGCTCTCTCATCACCAAACATACAATTATAGGTCCAGCTCAATCTCTTCAACCTCTCATGTCTGCTCCTACCTCACTCACTAAGCCCACAGCTACTGTCCCTGCTGAGGGCTGCATCCTCTCACTGGACTACAACAATGTCCCTTTAACCGTTCTCGCCCCTCAACCTTGGGCCGTCAATACATTCAGAAGCTGAATCTCGAGAAAATAAATTCAATTGCATCAAGTCCCTACTTAAACATTCTCAGTGAATTCACACTATATGCAAAAATAGTCAATTCCCTGGCACAGAATATAAAGTTTCCAAGATCTGATGTTAACCAACATTGCCAGCTTGTTCCCATTCCAAACCTCCCCTCCTACCCTAAGATCTGGTCAAAACAAAATACATTCCATAACTTGAACATTCCCATCATTGGAACTCTTACTGTCTCTGTAGGAACTATAACTCTTTATTGAAGTTATTTCCTTAACGGTCTTCCTCAACATTCCCATCCTCCAACTTCATTGATTACAAGTAACTACCTACAAGTGGCTACCCAGAGTCCCAGGTCCTCCAGGAATTATTGGCCAGAGATATCAGAAAATATTGCCTTTTTCCACTGGGGCTTCCAACCTGGTAGGATGTGGGTCTTGGGTGTCCTGGTAATCATTTTGGCTGCCATGTCATAAAATCTAACCCAACTGATGGTATAGTAGAGATTGCTATTTATACAATATTTTTCCGTAGCATTCTACAAGAAGGGATCTGTAAAGTTAAACTTTATACTTGTTGACCCAGAGTAAAGACTACCTCTCCTAGGCACTCTTGCAGTAGGTGTGGCTACATGATTAAGACCTGGCTAGTGTCATGTGACTGGACACGATGTACACACTTTCCCTTATAGGGAAGGGTCATGTCCTCTTCCTACCCTCTTCCTTATATCTTCTTCCCCTTCCTTCCTTACATAGTCATGAACATAAGTATGAACTAGCTTGGACTGTGTGGACCAGAACCCTCTAGGGTTAGCAGAATGGGAAACCAGAAAGCCTGTTCTCAGGTGACTTTCTAGATGAGGGGAGACATAGCAGATTGTGGATTTATATGATAATCTTCTATCTTATTAAAACAACTATAGGGTCTCCACATACATACAACCACACACAGATCATAATTAATGTATAAGATGAGAGGAAAACATCAATCCCTGATATCTTCTCTACACAAAGAAAGCCATAAGGACTTGGAGACTCTGACCAGACTGTGCCTTGAAGTGAGAGCCATCGCTATTTGTTAGTTACACCAGAATTAAGGAATAGTTTTCTCCCCCACTCCAAATATTCCTACTATATGGTGGTTTCAAGCAGCTGTAATTGCTTTGGAGGTGAGACTCTAAAGTTTGATTCCATTGGAGAGGTGACTGTCCAGAGTAGGAATGGTTACTAAGAAAATACATCTCAAATGGGGGAAATGGTATACAACAATGTCTGTCCCTTACTCTCCCTGTGTCTTAGACCATGGTTAGTCCATAAGGTTCAAGAAGCAAGGAACTGCAGCTGATTGGCTAGATATGGGTGACATAATGGCCCCGAGTCAGGAAAAGGGCACAAAACCTATTGCCTATCTGGTTTTCTAAGACTTGGCAGCTTCTGTGAACACTATTTTTATTCCTTCATGAAATTAAAAACAAAACAACAACAAAAACTGGTTTGCACATATTTAATCATCTTGATGGTTCTAAAAATACCTTATTAATTCTCTTGGGATTGCTAGTCACATTTTCTAAGAATAATTTTCCCTACTACCTTCTTGCCTTATCATATTTGTTATAATGAATATTCTCTTAAAGTTAATTGTAATGATATGGTGTTTAAGTTAAGATGTGGGCGAGATCTGATGAGAGGACAGAGGCAAAGTAAAACACCTAAGAAGCACGTGACATAAAATGATTCCAACAGTTCAAATGTAAGCAGACTAGGGATGTCTACATTCTGGTTACACAGTTTAGGATTTCAAAGACAAACTTTCTTTTAAAATTTAGTGCACTGATACAGAGCTGCAAACTTTTTATACTTCCAACTTGCGAACATTCAAACAAATTCAATTAAATGATTTTAGTTTACATCTCATCTGTCATATTTTATATATTTTCCTTATGTCAGCACAAATTGACAAAAATGACGTCGGGCAAAGCACTGGTTCCTAGTTTAATGAGCAGTGAGTAGCAAATTGATTATATTTTAAATAGACTCTTTATGGTTAAATGTCCTTTTCCAACCACCTGTTAACCTGGTCATTATGAGATAAAGAACTCTGGCTACTTAGGTGTATGGCTTGATATGTTGCCAGTTTGAAACATCTGGAACCTATATTTTGCTTTGAATTCTCATTATACAGTCTTCCTAGATAGTAATCATATACATAACATACATGCATAACTCTTCAAGTTAAAGCTTTCAATTAGCTCATTTGATTAATTTCTTCTGATTCAGAAATCAAATTTAGTTACTTAACTACTCATGTTAATTATTAAATGGAAAAATTTAAACAGCAGAAATGTCAACTCTGTCTCAGTTCTGAGGTACCCCTTCATAGTCACATCCCTTTCAGATGGTAAATGTATATTATTTCATTAGCTCTATTTTAGCAAAGATGTAATAATGCTCTTCTCCCTCTTTAACAAATATTTGAGCAATATGCCTTGTGAAAAAAGGTGAATTTCTTTTTGTAGAAGTGTTCTTGGGACTCTGTCACAAGTGTTCTTTTCCTGGGTGTGTGGAATATCTTCAGAAGTGTCATAACACCCTTGGAATTATAAAAATATGAACATATACACTTTTCTGGGGAATGAGTCAAAAGCTTTCCTCAGATTCTCGATAAGATCCAGGTACAAAACAGAAGAAAACATTGCAACTACAGAAGAATGCAACTATAATTTAAATTTAATCCTAAACCCAAATTAAACAAGGTATTTGCTAACTTAGTCTTTTATCCTTCCGAAAATGCCAACGATGCTTACCATTTGAATTGTGTAAGTATTTAAAATAATTTGGGTTCGCTGAGCTTTTCAGACTACAGGCATAAAGATACAAAAAAAAATTAAGATCCTTCTAAATCCTACACAGAATAGCCTTACAAACAATATTATATTGAGCATTTGCTAAAAGGTGTGTCAATTAATTGTAAAATTGAGACAAAGTTGCTTTCCTGTCAAGAAGGGATTTCAACACTGCTGGTTGTGTCACTCATTGTACAAGCAAAGGTTTTATACACTTAGCAGAAATGCTAATTAAGAGGTCAGAAGGCCTGGGTTCCAGTGCCATTTTTATTTGTAACTAACCATATACAAATCACTTATCTGTAAAATAATGGTTAACATCTATCCCCTAATTCACAAATATATTATGAAACCAAAGTCTTCCCCCAGAACTTCTTTTTAAACCATGACATTACTGTTAATTAGCTTATACTTAACTAAAGGATGAAAATGACAAATTGTAGAATTTGTCTTTTATCAATCAGTTGCAGACTTCAACTCTGCAGATGGATAATCTGGTTGAGATCAGCACTGTCCTATTTCAACCTTACAAAACAAAAAGCTATCAACAAGAAGTTACTAGTGAAGAAGAGGTGGCCAAAAATAACACTACTAAGAAATCACTAAGTTGAGACCAGTGCTTTTAACATCCCTGATATCAAATGGAACAAAAGTTAGCCTTAGGCCACTAAAGAATGTTTGCTGCTTTGAGGGAACACATTCTTTTTTTTTTTTAGGGAACACATTCTTTTTTTTTTTTTTTTTAAGATTTTATTTATTTATTTGACAGACAAGTCACAAGTAGGCAGAGAGAGAGAGGGAAGCAGGCTCCCTGCTGAGCAGAGACCCTGATGCGGGGCTCGATCCCAGGACCCTGAGATCATGACCCAAGCCGAAGGCAGAGGCTTGATCCACTGAGCCACCCAGGCGCCCCTTGAGGGAACACATTCTTAACACATTGCTAGAGCAAGAGTCTTATTTCACTAGAAGTAATGTTAAACAGGAATGTCCTATGGACTCTTCGGATGCCCAATCAAAATGGCCAAGAAAACATCTGTGTGCTTGGTTTTTGTTGTTTTTTTTTAAAACCCTTTTCTCTCTCCCTCTTTTTTATTCAGAATTCAGGTACCTACCCCAGGCATACTCCTCAGTACTCTGATGCGGTGTAAGAAATGTTAGAATTCGGTCACTACAGAATAAACACGTAAGAGGAATTAACATTTTGAAAAAAAGATGCAAAAAGAGGATTCTAAGTCAGTATAGAAAAATTTATAGACTATAAGCATCTGTATATGTACACCATCTATCATGGATATGTGTTGTGACAGTCATATGTATTAAGCACCTCAAAAGGTAAGCACCTCTATTTCTCTGTATTTAACAGTATCAATTTTGTGTGATTTAGTTTCTAGTTCTGGACTTACCTTTACTTAATGGTGACACAAAAACAAACAAAAAGACAAAAAACAAAGACTGGAGCACGGTTCACAGAGAAATACAGAACAGATACAAATACCTTAATAAAATAACCATGTACACCATTGCTAGGGAAACATTTTAGACGAAATATACTTTCACTATTGGCCCCAAATGCCATCACCCACTTAAGTTATTTAACTGTCAACTTTTAATAGAAAAATAACTTTGTGATGATAATCATATACAGTGACTTACAAAACTTGACAGAACATTTCAATGCTACACAAAACAGTTCCATACACAACTTTAAGTTTTAAAGTTCTCTGCGGGCACTTGATTTTATGGTTGATAGATGCAGTAACTACTGATCTCAATAAAATACCTTTTTAGCTTAAATGTATTTTCAAAACCAGTATAACTTCACAAAAACAGTAAAGAATAAATCACTTCCTGCTGAAGAATCCTCTAAGATGAACACCAAAACTATACAGCCAAGATATTTTAGGAAAGCGTATAAACTGTTTAAGACTAGGCATGACGAACAGATAAAAATTTACATTACTCAATCATACATCCAGTGAAAAAAAGGATTGTTTATTTGATTGAATGAAGCACGTATCAGATATAGATGAAATATGATCTTACAAAGCAAGTTACCTTTTTTTTGGTTTAGAAGGGTGTTTAAATAATTGGTGATTCTACTAGATTGGATGTTTTTTAAAATAGAAAAATGGCCATTTAGCAACTGCACATTATATTCCAAAATTAAAAGCGAAATTTCTTTTAAAGCAATGGAATCCTGATTTTTTTTTTTTTTTTTTACTTTCTGTGAGCTCTTAAGACCATTCTGCACATTATCAAAATGAAATTCCATTTTATAACATATATCCAAATTTTTTTCTTTGCATAAGGGGAGAAAACCAAACCAAATTTAACTATACTAACTTATAATACTAAAAACTAGCTAGTTCAAAATTTGGGAAATCTACTGCTTTCATTATTCTGAAGGAAAATATAAACCTTCAAAGCCCTACCAACAACTTCTAGTCCAATGTTCTACTTTTTAAAAATTAAAAAGTTAAATTCTTCGTGGCACTAAATAGAATTAAAAAGTTTACAGAAGGCTAAGGTAGAAAATCAAAATATAAAGGGCGTAACTAACCCAAACAATCCACTGGTGCAACAAATATTTGAACAATGAAAAAACCACCAAGCATTCCAATCAATTAGAATAGTTCATATTTGCATATTTTAATCTCAACTTTTAGCACAGTAAATTATCATATAGGTTGATTTCATGGACTATTTAAATTCTGTAACATTACATTAGTAATTCAAACATGACCCTTTCTAAACCAAATCTGCAGTCCTAATCAACATTTTTCTTTTCAGGAAAAGGAAATCTTTTTGAGATACATTCCATAGTAGTAGAAACATTTTAGTGCTTCAAAATATTTACAAAGAACCCTGCTGATCCTGTGCATTTCGCTGAGGTGCTACCTGCACCCAGACTTCATCATCAGAAAAAGAACTTGAACTTCCTGACTCTGAGTCCAGTTCACTGAATCCATCTAAGTCCCATTCAGTACTAGACTCACTTCGAGCATCATCCTCCTCAGTGATGAAACTCTGTCCAGGTTCGAGGCAGGAAGGATAAACACGTGCACAGAGGCAAATAAAGCCAGAGTCAAACTGCAAAAGGCCTAACATGGTACCTATATTAATCCACTGGTCTTCCCTAGTATCGTATTCATAAACAGTCACCCGGTTTTTTTTCCACTGAGGGGTGGTGGAAGTGATGAGAAGCAACTTTTGGCCATGATTGACAATCTGATAGTTGTGGGTCTCTGAGTCCAAGGGAATGTTACTAATCCGCCTCCATTCTCCCCTGGCTGGGTTATAGACCTTCATGACTGGGATGTCACAGATGCAGTAGATCTCATCATTGAAGACACAGGCTTCCTGAAAGTCACTACGTTTAAGAGAAGCACAGTTCAGCCACGTATTGTGGCTAGGATCATAGTAGAGCATGCGCTTACTGTTCACAGCATAAAGATAGTTCTGAACCACTATTAGTTCAAAGGAATAGAAGGAATGGGGTACAGGAGCCACCAGCGCCCACTGGTTTCTCTGGACACTGTAGCATTCCACTTCCTTCAGTTTGACTCCAGTAATCGGGTCTCGCCCACCCAAGATGTAGATGTAGCCATTGAGGTAGGCCACATCCATGCCCTCCCGGCACAGCAGGCGGTCGGCAAGCTGCTGCCAGCTATTCTGGGCTGGCTTGTACACCCAGAGGTCCTTCCTGGGCTGAGCGGCCAGGTAGATGTCATGGTCTGGAGAGACACAGACAGCTGAGGAGGTGATAGTCTTAGTGTGAGCCAAGCTGGTTAAAGGAGATGGCATTGTGTAAATGTCCCCTGAGTATGGGTCATAGCAGAGAAAGGGATCTCTAGGATGTCCAAAGAAGATCACCATCTCCTTGGCACACATACCCAGTCTCTGGGGGGGATTTTCTGCTGTGGGTACAACAGAGCTGTTGCTGCTATCTGGCTTCGGGACCAGAGACTTGCACAACTTGTCACCATAGCGCATCTGCAGGGCCCCTTCAATAAAGTCCAGACAGTACTTCTTCACTATAGGCTTGGTCAGCAGCCCTTCCAGGTAATCCTGATCTTCATCTCTGAAGTGTGTCCAGCGGACACACTTGAAGACCTCCGCAGCGCTGAGGCCCCGCTCCTTGGGAGCTGCCTCCAACCACTGCACGGCCACATGACACACAGTCCGCTCACTCTCGATGTCCAGACTATCCAGACGCAGGACAGCCAGCAGCTGGGCCAAGCTCAGATCTGCCAGACTCTCCTCCCTTACTGAACCCATCCGGCTGAGTTGCTTAAAATTGTGGGCTATAAAGGACTGGGCCTGTGATCGCAGCTTGTGATGGTCGAAGGCGTCGGCAAACTTGAGGATAGCAGTGCAGTTGGCCAGGTCAAGGCGGCGGGCTAGGAAGGAGGCACAGGCTTCCCGCACATATTCGAGCTGCAACATGTCAGAGGCCGCGTAAAGGCGTTGCACGTTGGCCTCACTCAGCGACACGCGACCCGTGTAGCAGTAGTCGACCAGCACCTCGAAGGACTCGGCATCCACATCATGCATGGTCACGTTCGCCTGGTGGCTCTCGTACATGCCACCGGTGAACATGCTCTTGAAGTAGGGACACGCGGCAGCCAGCACGTTACGGTTGCAGGAAAAAAGGCGGCCGGTGCCAGGCCCGCTGCCAGGTGTCACCACCTCGATGGTCACATCACATAACAGCCGCGCGTCGTAGAAGGACTTCAGCTGTGCCAGGAGGGCTGCAGAATGAGCCGTGTCCTTCAGCTCCTCCGGGCCCGTAAAAAAAGCTGAAACAGAAGGCTTGGAAATTCTCTTGGGTCGCCTCCCGCCGCGGGGACTGGCCAGGCGGCGAGAGCGCGGAGCTTCTTCCCGGGACTGCATGGTGGAGATGGCGGCGGGGTACGAGGGCGAGAATGGGTGCAAGGACCGGGCTCTGGCTCCTCCTCGCCCTCTTTTCGAAGGCGCTAGATCGCGGCGTCCCTGAATAGACTGCAGGGGCCGCACTTACTCAACTCAGCCCTGAGCCGCGGTGCCGCCTCCCTTTATCGCGTAGACAGTGCCTGACTCACCCTCTTCCAGTTCCGCGCCCTTTCTCCGCCTCAGTTCGTTTACAGGACCCGCCGGACGGAACCAAGAAAGCCGCCACTGCCGCGCTGGCAATACCGGTAGGCGTCCAAGAGAACTACAGCTCCCAGGCTGCCTTTCGCGCCTCGAGGCATGCCGGGGCCCTCCAGACTCAAGGGGATAAGCGGACGGACAGAAGCCGTTGTGCATCTTGGGAGTAGTAGTTTGAGTAATATCGCGAGGTTTCTTGGGGCGAACTGCTTGGCTAACAGAATTTGAAAGCGTTAATTCTCCTGGATTTGTTGGTTTGTAGGATTGGCTTTGAAGTTCCAGGGTAAAATCTCCGTTTTAGTATTCGTTAATTGTGTGGCATCCCTCTGAGAACTTTTCCCTCTGTGAAGTGGGGATAATAGTTTTCATGGGATTGTGTGAGAGTGGAATGGGATAAACTGGAGAGGACATAGGGCACTTCAATAAATACTTGTTGATTAGAATAATTACATGCTTACACCATGCCTAGAATAGGAAGATTCGATCTTTGTTAGCTTTTTTTTTTGGGGGGGGGGTGTTAAAAAAAAATGAGATACCCAGAACCTGTGAAACCATGAGCAATTTCTGCAAGAAAACTTTGTTTATAATGTTGCTTCTTTTGAAGGGTTCTGAAGGTTATTACAATATTTTCAATACTAAACGATATCCGTAGGTTCATTAGGATGTCTTAGATAAAGATGAGGTCCTAGAGAACACCATTTATAGGTGGCCTCAAAAAAGCAGATAAGGCATATTGAACAGGTGGGTCTCAACATCTCACCAAATCAACACTTCCTCTGGGGAGCAAGATTATTTTCATAAGCTCTTAATATGAGTGTTTTTTGATTCGTCTAATACTTCTCATTTGACTTCCTTTCCACAAATCAGTCGAAGATTATAGTTGTCTTTATCAAGGAGTTTAAACGGGAGTTTTAAAATATTTAAACACAAGGCCTTGTACAAAAGCACAAGATCCTGAAAGCTCTATATTCATGCATGCTGTAATATTTTGAATTGATATAGTTCAATCTGTGCTTTACAAACGTGTTTATGTATGTATTGATCAATGTTCTTAGTTAAATGTTCAAAATCAAGTGCTTAGAGACTGGGTTTTGGATCGTCTTTTTTAAAAAGAAAACATTTACTTTATTTTTTTAAAAGATTTTATTTATTTATTTGACAGAGATTACAAGTAGGCAGAGAGGCAGGCTCCCCACTGAGCAGAGAGCCCAATGCAGGGCTCTATCCGAGGACCCTGAGATCATGACTTGAGCTGAAGGCAGAGGCTTAACCCACTGAGCCACCCAGGTACCCTGGGGAGCTTTTACTTTAAAAAGCAGTTGCTCTTGCCTCTAGTTTGTCACTCATTACCATAACTTAACAAAATCTTGGTATTACATTGATAGGTGGATAACACATGGCAGGAGAATAACTCAAATTGTTTTGCTCTCTTGTCCTATTAGCTGGAAAGCTTCTACTGGAAATAGATAGTGGGCTCCAGTACCTCCCCTGTAGGGTTGTTGGGTATATCCCTTAGATATACTTGAGAGAATTAGGTCATTAGTAACATTGATTGCTTTCTCACCTGTGCTAGAAGAGCTGGGGAAAAAGCAATTACAATTTTTTCATATTGATAAAATATACAGTAGTTACCATTTTAATTCTTTAAGAGTACATTTCTCTGGCATTAACTACATTCACGTTGTTTTGCAAACATCACCACCACCCATCTCCAAAGCTCTTTTCATCTTGCAGAACTGAAGCTTTGTACCCATTTACAGTAACTCTCCTTTCCACCTTCCCCCAACCCCCTAGTAATAATCACCATTCTATATTGTCTCCGAATTTGACTACCTTAAGTACTGCATATCAGTTCAGCGATTGATTTTTAACTTCCTTATATCTGCCCTTTGTTAGTTGGTTTGGATTATCTTTTTACACAATCCAAAGTATTTAGCAGGACAGTAAACAACGTGTGTTGGAGAGGATGTAGAGAAAGGGGAACCCTCTTACCCTGTTGGTGGGGATGCAAGTTGGTGTATCCACTTTGGAAAACAGTGTGGAGATTCCTTAAGAAATTAAAAATAGAACTTCCCTATGACCCTGCAATTAAACTACTGGGTATTTACCCCAAAGATACAGATGTAGTGAAAAGAAGGGCCATCTGTACCCCAATGTTCACAGCAGCGATGGCTGCAGTTGCCAAACTGTTGAAAGAACCAACATGCCCTTCAACGGCCAAATGGATAAGGAAGATGTGGTCCATATACACTATGGAGTATTATGCCTCCATCAGAAAGGATGAATACCCAACTTTTGTATCAACATAGACAGGACTGGAAGAGATTATGCTGAGTGAAATAAGTCAAGCAGAGAGAGTCAATTATCATATGGTTTCACTTATTTGTGGAGCATAAGAAATAACACAGAGGACATGGGGAGAGGGAGAGAAGGGAGTTGGGGGAAATTGGAGGGGGAGTTGAACCATGAGAGACTGTGGACTCTGAAAAACAATCTGAGGGTTTTGGAGGGACGGGGGGTGGGAGGTTGGCTGAGCCTGGTGGTGGTATTATGGAGGGCACGTATTGCATGGAGCACTGGGTGTGGTGCATAAAGAATGAATTCTGGTACACTGAAAAGAAATTTAAAAAATTAAAAATTAGGAGCACCTGGGTGGCTCAGTGGGTTAAAGCCTCTGCCTTCGGCTCGGGTCATGATCCCGGGGTCGTGGGGTCAAGCCCTGCATTGGGCTCTCTGCTCAGCGGGGAGCCTGCTTCCTTCTCTCTCTCTCTGCCTGCCTCTCTGCCTACTTGTGATCTCTCTCTGTCAAATAAATAAATAAAATCTTTTAAAAAAAAAAAAGAAAAAAGAAAAACCAAAGTATTTAGCAGGCATAGTGCCCTAAGTTCTGAAGGAGTGCTGCCACCGAACTTTGTGATGCTGCAAATGTTTAATACCTGCGCTGATAAGGTAGCTGGAAGCCACAGGCAGCTTTTGAGTACTTCAGATGTGGCTAGTGCAACTGAGGAATTGAATTTAACATTTTAGAAATCCAGCATTGGTATCACTGCAATTCAATGGGAAAAGGAAAGTCTGTTCAACAAATAATGTTGAACAATCAGTTCACAATGTAAAAAAAAAAAAAAAAAACTTTGGCCCTTAGCTTATACCACACACATAAAATTGTAAATGGATTTTAATATTAAACAGAGACATGAAAACTCTGACACCTCTAAAAGAAAATATAGAAGGCTGTCTCTGACTCTGAAGTAGGCAGACATTTTAGGGCACATACACAAAAACACTGATCATAAAAAAAATGATAAAATGAACTTCAACAAAATTACAAGCTTTTGCCTATCAAAAGGCAGTGAAAAAATTAAAAAGACAAGCCATAGTCTGATATATATGTATATATATACATATATATATATGCACACATATACATATACATATACATATATATAAAACTTTTATTTGTAAGGGCGCCTTGCTGGCTCAGTCAGAAGGGCATGTGACTCTTAATCTTGGGAGTTGTGAGTTCAATTGTCACGGTCGGTGTGGAGATTACATAAGTAAAACTTTAAAAAATTTGTGATACATAAACCCAATAGTCAATAAAAACATGAGGAAGCTGCTCCACGTCATTCATCCTCAGATAAATGCAAATTAAATTCATGAGAAAACACTGCATATCCACGAGAATGGCTAAATTTAAAAAGGTCAAAAGTGCTAAATGTTGGTGATGATAGGTAGCCTTTGGAACCTTCATATACTAATAATAGGAATATAATTTGGTATACTCATTTTAGAGAACTGGTAGTTTCTTTGGATGTTAAACAGTAATTTCTCCTAAGCATTTATTTGCCCAAGGGAAATTTTTTTTTCTTAAGATTTTATCCATTTTTTTGACAGAGAGAGAGACAATGAGAGAGGCAACACAAGCATGGGGAGTGAGAGAGGGAGAGGCTGGCTTCCCGCAGAGCAGGGAGCCCGTGCAGGGCTTGAGCCCAGGACCCCCCGGATCATGACCTGAGCCGAAGGCAGACGCTTAATGACTGAGCCACCCAGGCACCCCTGCCCAAGGGAAATTAAAACATACGTCTACAAAAGACTTACACAATAATGTTCATAGTACCTTTATCTGTAACAGCCAAAAACTGGAAATAATCTCCGTGGGCATCAATAGGAGAATGAAAAAAATTGTGGTATATTCATACAGTGTAATACTACTTGGAAATAAAAAGATACCACCTTTGATATATGCCATAATGTGAGGTTTCAAAACTTTTATATTGATCTAAAGAAGACAGATATACAAGAGTACACAGTGTATGTGAAGTTCCAAAATAGTGAAAATAAGTTACGGTGAATATAAATCATGTCAGAAGAAAAAAATCTTTTTAGAGGCTGCCACTGTTGGAGGAAGGGATTTTGGCAGATTGCTGGGTCAACTGGAAAAGAACGCAAGGGAAATTTCAGGGGTGATGCAAATGTCCTCTTTTTGCTTGGGCTGGTGGTTACATGGTGTATGCAGTTGCATTTAATTTACTATAAATTATACCCTCTCTGAGGAGAAGCCACTTCATAATTGGTGGCACTAAATAAAGTTGCAGAATTCTTTGCCAGGAAATTGTGAAGATCATTCCGTCATTAAGTAAGAATCTTTTTATCTTGAGGCGAGTAAGTCAACACTGCTCCAGTTCAGTCGATGTGGCACTCCATGTACGTGGGATAAAGGTGAGGTGACTCAGGGCAGTCTGCGCAGCCTCCCACGTTATGAGCGTTCAGTCCCTTTCTCTCCACAACCTCTAATTCAGGTCCTGTGTGCACTCAGGGGTCACTAGTTTGTCATCCTGCGCCCCATCTGTATTGTTTTTCACTCTCATTTTTAAATAGAGTCTACAAACTGTTCACGCTTTTATTTCCATATCCAAAATAACTTGCACTGCCATTAGTCATTGGCTACTGGAAGAGCTTTTGATGGGTCCACTCTTGTTCAATTAGAGAGGGCTTAGTGAGTGAGCAGCCTTGGACATGACTTGTGTTCCACATTATTTAGTAGCAAACAACTTGTTTCATATCTGTTTTAAACTGAAATAATTTTAAATTTATTATTAAAAAAATTGAAGTACAGCACACATACCGAAAAGGGGAACAAATAAAAATTGTAAATGCAATGAATTTTTTAAAAATGATTTACTTATTTGAGCTGAGCAGGGAGCCCAATATGGGGCTTGATCCCAGGACCCCAGGATCAAAACATGAGCTGAAAGCAGACACCCAACTGACTGAGTAGCCCAGGCACCCCATAATGTAATGAATGATCACAAAATGAATACACCTGTGTAACACCACTCAGGTTAAGAAATAAGACACTACCAGAATCTGAGAAGCATCCCCCTCAACAGCCTCCTAATCACTATTGACCCCTAACACAAAAGTCAGATGATTTTAAAGACAGTTTCTTTTAGTTTTTTTGACTGTAGTAGTTTGTTGATCTTAATCCCTTGACTAAACCTTAATTAAAAATATCTCTAAGTTTGGGGGCGCCTGGGTGGCTCAGTGGGTTAAGGCCTCTGCCTTCAGCTCGGGTCATGATCCCGGGATCCTGGGATTGAGCCCAGCATCGGGCTCTCTGCTTGGCAGGGAGCCTGCTCTGCACCGACCCCCCCCCCCCGCCCCCCGCCCTCTGCCTGCCTCTCTGCCTACTTGTGATCTCTGTCAAATAAATGAATAAAATCTTTAAAAAAATTACAAAAATATTAAAAAATGTCAACTTTATCTTCCTAGTTTGGGAGATAAATTGGTCTACCTGAATCAAGTAGGATTAAAAGTTTAACTGAAATTCATTGTACAAAAATAATATATGTAACAATTGAAAGTACACATAAAATATGTGTAACAATGGAATAATAGGTATCCTAGATCTCTGCTACTCCAAGTGTTGTTTGTGAGTCAAAAGTAACCACTATCACCTGGGAGCTTGTGGAAATGAAATGAATTGTGGAAATACAAAACAACAGGCCCCAGATCTTCTGAATTAAAATCTGCATTATGGTAACATCCCCAAGTGACCTGTACATATACAGAGGTTTGAGAAAAAACACCACCCAAGATTTTTCTGGGTTCATAAGTTCCAACTTTGGTTTTGATTTTTTTTTTTCCTCCAAAAAGTGTGTGCTTTAAGGAAAAGCCAGAGCTGGAGAATGAGGGAAGGGCAAAGACCTTGGTGGTGATATGAAAGTCTGAACTTCCTCCTGGAAAGGCGGAGCCTCCCTTTGGCTGAGGAAGCACTTTTCCTTTTGTCCTCATGCCTTCTTAGAGTCTGCTCTTCCTTGCCATGTTTAGAATATTAATACTATCGAATGAATAGAACAAATTAATTCCTCTTTCTCTTGCTTTCCCTCTTACAACTTTTCACTTTCTTAATGAATTTTTTTTGCAGACATCATGCTTTGAGGCTTATAGTATTTAGTGATTTTTTTCTGAAAATTTAAAAAAATGACATGTGATTTCACACTTGACATCATATAGCAAATTAGACTATCTTCATTTTGCCTCAATTCATGCAATGTTTTAATTTACATTTCCTTGGATAAATGTTTCTTTTATAATTTTTTTAAAGTTAATTTTTTTTAAGTCATCTCTATGCCCAATGTGAGGCATGGCCCAATGTGAGGCATGACCCCTAGATCAAGAGTCTCATGTTCTTCTGACTAAGCCAGCCAGGTGCCCCAGGATGTTTCTGTGACGTAAACCACCTGACAATAAAAATCAGTTTCTAATGTTTACCCTAAAACTCCCTATTTAATTGAATGTTCTTTCAAATTAAATCAGATTCTCCAGAGACATCGATTACTTTAGAGGGCAATGCTTACCCCTGGGGAAATAATAATGATATTGATCCAAACAGGATTAAATTATCTCTCCACTTAGAGAAAGTGAGAGGAAAAACAAAGGAAAGCTTTCTTTAAATAATGTCACCTATTAACGTAGAAAGAACAAGAACATCACCATTTTTTAAACTCAAGCTGATTTGGGCACAGCAAGAATCATTAATTGATGTTAAATCAATGAGATGAAAGGGCACTGGGTACATTCATTACATACAATTTGGTGTAACAAATTACCCTCAAATTTGCAGCAAAAATAATTTATTTACTCAATTTCTTAGAGTCCGGTATCCAGAGCAGCTAGTGATGCGCCTCTGGCTCAAGGGCTCTCTTGTGCAATTACAGTTAAGCTGTTGACCAGAACCACCATCGTGTCAAGCCACCACTAGGGTTGAATGATCTGCTTCCAAGCTCACACCTGTGCTAGTTGACTGAACTTAGTTCCTCGAGAACTGTCAGAACAAGGGTTCTGTTTAGTCATACAATGTGGGCTGTTCTACAGAGCTGCTCACATCATCCAGCTTCCACCAGTGTTGTTAGAGTAGGAAGTTAAGTTTTAACAAGATGCCTGCAGGCCAGCAAAGTGGGAGGCAAGGCTAGCCTTGTTGGGGGTGGAGGGGATGCGGGGGAAAAATTAGAAACCTGGTAGCATTCCAAAACAAAGCCACAAGAAGCTGGATCAAACCAGACAGGCCCAAGACAAAGGCCAGAAACCCTGACCAAGTAAGCGAGAAAGGCATGAAAACCTGCTCCTCCCCCACCCAAATCCCCTCCCCAAGTAATAAATATTCCACCAGCTTTCTTTGAGCTCACCTGCTCTCACATCTTGAAAGTGTACTCTCACTTTAATAAACTTTCTTACTTGCACTGCTCAACTGTTTTGTCTGGTCAGTCCTTGAATTCTCTCTTGTGATGAGACCAAGAGCCTCCTGTGACAACTCGGAGACAGGCTGGATGGAGGTCTCAGGGCCTGGGGGATCTCCCCAGTCCACCCAGCAATGGTGTGAGTAGCCAGAAAGAGAGGCAGGGCCAAAGGCAAGTCTTTTTATAACCTAATATTGGAAGTGAGAGTCCTACCCCTTATATCACATTCTATTAGAAGATAGTCAACTAATCCAGCTCCTGTTCAAGGGGAGCAGATTACACAGGTGCATGAATGCCAAGAATGAGATCACTGGGGTCATCTGAGAAGCTGCCTAGCACTATGAGGAAACAAATGTTGATATAATGCCAAAGTATTACCCCATAGATTACCTACTAATTATTATAAAGAACATGTACTATTTTAATGGAGTGATTTGACAGTTTCCAAACTCAGCATTACTAATAGTGGAACTTCCTGATATGATACACTATGAGTTTCACATTACCCAGGAAGTAGTCTTGCCAAATGTGTTAACTGAATTTAATTAATTTTTAGATTTAATATTACTTTACAGTACATTGAATGGATGAATAAAAGTTACCAATACCTTGAGGAAGCAGTCAGACAAATGTGAATGTAGGTCATTCTATAAAACAACTTTGTGGGACTCTTCAAAATGTCAACATCATGTGGAAAAAAAGTTGAGGGATTAATCCAAACACTAAAGACATACAACCAGATACAATCTGTGAATCCTGGCTGGATCCTGGATTGTACAAAACTAATAAGCAAAAACAGCCAAAAAGACATTTTGGGGATAACTGAAGAAATTTTAATATGTGATAGATCATATTATATAATTATTATTATTATTATACAATTAAGTATAATAATGGGAGTTATGATTTTGTAGGAGAATGTCCTTATTATTAGGACATGCTGAAATATTTTGGTGTGGTGTTACAAGGTCTGCAATTAACTTTTACATGTTCAAATAACCACCACAGGTATGTGTGTGTGTACACAGAGAGCAAAAAACAACAACTACAGCAAAACGGTAATAGTAGAACTCTAGAGTATATACTGTTCATTGAACAACTTCTTTCCTTCTTTTGAGGTTTTTTTTTTTTTGGCTCTATTTCCTTTTTTTCTTTTGTCTTTTCAAATTCTTATTTAAATTCTAGTTAGTTAACACACAATGTGACACTGGTTTCGGGAGAAGAATGCAGTGATTCATCACTTAAATACAGCACCCAGTGCTCATCAGAAGTGCCCTCCTTAATGCTCATCCCTCACCCACCTCCCTCCATCAACCCTGAGGATGTTCTCTTTTGTTAAGAGACTCTTATGGTTTGTTTCCCTCTCTCTTCCCACTCTTTAATCCCTTGCTCCCATATGTTCACCTGTTTTGTTTCTTAAATTCCACATGTGAGTGAGATCACATGGTATTTATCTTTCTCTGATTTACTTCGCTTAGCATAACACACTCTAGCTCCATTCACATCCTTGCAAATGGCAGGATTTCATCCTTTCTGATGGCTGAGTGATATTCCATCATAGATATTACCACATCTTCTTTATCAATTCTTTGAACTCTTTCCATAGTTTGGCTATTGTTGATAATGTTACTATAAACACTAGAGGGCATGTACCCTTTTGAATCTGCATTTTTGTATCCTCTGGGTAAATACCTAGAAGTTCATTGCACTGTTTCTTAAAAATTATTTTAAAAACTTCTTCCGGGTGCTTGAAAATTCTCTAAAGAATTGGGGGAAAAAAATATCATTTCAATGTTTACCTCATAATTCCATTGGCCTTAGAACTCTATTTTAGCTAATCTTTCCTGGGCACATAATTTTCTTCTGAAGAATGTCCAAAATAATAACCCCTTTCTTTTTGACTCAAGAAACTTCCAGAGAACAAGTACTAAATACATCACATCACTTGGTATTAGAGTTGGTGGCTTCTATTTTGGCTCTGTCACTCAACTGGAAGCTCTATGAGGTCAGGACTGGGCTCTATGGACATCACTGCACAGAACCAGGCACAGGGAATTACTCACGTTATACTCCATCTGTAGATGCTCAGAAGTTAAGCCAGAGAAAAACAAGAAAGAAAAACCAAGCAGAGAGTTCACTTTAAATATTGGCTTGTAGTTTATACAGTACAGAATTAGTTCCACTCTCCAAGAGCTCTACAATCTACATCCTGGAGATGCTGTGAGTGACTCCCATTCTTCACAATTTTTGTATTTTTTTGTTTATTTGTTTAAAAGTAGTAGTTAAAAGCCTAATTTTAACATGATTTACAATACTTTTCTTGAAATAGGGGTTTACAAAGTTTATAAGCCTGTATCACATAATCAATTTTCAAAATTTCATTTCTCTTTTCAACAGTGCATGCTTGCTTTCTGCTTGAAGAGTTGGATTGTACTTTATAAGCTCTTCAGTCAAGAAATGTGACTTACTCATTAAAAAATATATTTGTACATCCTGTGTAATTTTAGCAGTACTTTATAAACAGCTGCTTCTTGATATAGGTCCATTTCCTTTATATAATAATAAATAGTAAATCTGCACTTATTTTGCTGATTTAAGGTTTTCATCCAAAAATTCAATAATGGCTTCTTCATCTGCTGAATGAAGGAGTCTCTGAATTAGCTGATCCAGATACTTCTCCCCACATAAAAATTCCTGGTAAAAGAGTTATTATAAAAACCTGATTACTAGAAATAAAGCAGAAACAAAACAAAGAATTAAATGTATATTTACTTTGTTTCTTTACAGTCACTTCTTTTTTTTTTTAAGATTTTATTTATTTATCTGACAGAGAGATCACAAGTAGGCAGAGGCAGGCAGGGAGAGAAAGGGGGAAGCAGGCTCCCCGCCGAGCAGTGAGCCCGATGTGGGGCTCGATCCCAGAACCCTGGGATCATGACCTGAGCTGAAGGCAGAGGCTTAACCCACTGAGCCACCCAGGCACCCCTACAGTCACTATTTAATAGCAACAACGGATTACTAAAATGGCTCTGTAACATAATGGGCAACTTTGCTAACTTGGGAGGATCCCCAGTTATAGTGGCTTCTCATAAAAAGTGAATCCAAAAGAGTAAATAGAATTCTACTCTTTCTTTGTTAACATTATCATTTTGTTTAAAAATCAATCTTCTGGGAGTTGGATTTTTTCAACAACTCTGGAGACAACAAAACAAAGGAGATCTGAATCTCTCTTTAAAACTCCTTTGCTTGATGTTCCTGACAACAGGGTTCTAGGATCTCAAACCATCTTTGCTGAATCCCTTCTCCTTTTGTTCCCTAGAAAAGATAAGGCTTTTTCACTCTTGTCCTGAAAATTCCACCCTTGTCATTCATAACATTATTTCCCAAGGGCAAAAAAACCTGAAATGCCTCACTCAACGCCCCAGGCACTTTGCTGCCACTTGAACCCGCACACCTGAGCCCTGCTAATCTCTGCTCACCATTTCTGGGACCATTCCTGTTTACACTTCTCATCCCAAACTTCAAATTTAGATTTTATTTAATCTCTAAGTGGGTTATACTAGTTGTGTTTCTTCTTAAATTGGAAATATGGCAGTTTTAAAATCTAGAAGTCCTGTGTGACCAAAAAAAGATATATGCCAAAATATTTAGGGGACATGCATTTTGAGTGTGTACCTCGCTCTCAAATGGTTCACCAACAGCGCAGGAGATAGAAGAGGAAGAGAGGGCAAATGTTAACAACGGCTGCATCTACGTCTAGATGTATATAAAGTATATATAGTGTATGTATATGTATACAGTATATAAAGAGTATACTGAACCAGTCTTTAAACATATATACTTGAAATTTTCTAAATAGAAAGTTCAGAAAAATAAATGCTCTTATGTCTACCCCAGATAAGTCCACTGGGTGAAAAGTGTTGTTAGACTTCCCTGTAGTCTTCCCTACAGTTCATCTTTACAAGTCACTAAAATAACTTTGAGTACCTTTCCTGTGTCACAGAGGTTCTGAGTAACAGTTGTTGGGAACAGTGAATTAGCACAGTCTCATATTTTAGAAATGTTCAAAATCTAGACATTGGCTTAATGGAAATATTTCCATGTCAGCATCTGGAACACAGAATATTTAAAATTTTGATGTAGGCATGAACTTTTTTTTTTTTAAGATTTTATTTATTTTAGAGAGAAAGCAAGGAGGAGGGGCAGAGTGAGAGAGAGAAAGAGTCTTGAGCAGACTCTGTGCTCAATGTGGAGCCTGATGCAAGGCCCCATCCCAGGACCCTAGGATCCTGATCCAAGCCGAAACTAAGAGCCGGGAGCCCAACCGACTGAGCCACCCAGGCGCCCTCGTGTGAACTAAACATATATTTGGTCTTTCTTGAACAGTCTTAAGGTTGAATTTTATTTTATTTTTTAAAAGATTTTATTTATTCATTTGCCAGAGAGAGAGAGAGAGAGAGAACACAGAAGCAGGGGGAGCGGGAGAGGGAGAGGGAGAAGCACACTCCCCGCTGAGCAAGAAGCTCAACTTGGGGCTCAATCCCAAAACCCTGGGATAATGACCTGAGCAGAAGGTAGACACTTAATAGGCTGAGCCACTGAGGAGTCCCCTTACAGTTGAATTTTAGGTTAAGTATATACATTCATCTTTCAAATTCAACTGTAGGGGAAAAGATGCCTTATTATCTTTGTATCCTACAAAACACCAGCATATATTAAAACCTCAACCAAACTTTAAAAGTAAAGCAAAAGCCCTATGATGAAGTTTTAAAATTGAAATTTATACCATTTTGAGCATAATATGGGGAATTGCTTATAAAATCAGCATGCCCAGACCTCAAATTATCATGGTGTTGCCAAGGTGATTTCATCATTTGGAAATTATGTGAAAAGGATTTTCACTCTTAACTGACAATCAAACCACATTCAGAGTTTGATTGGAATAATCAGAGTGCCAGAGATACAAAGACCAAAGATGAAGGACTTGGGGAAGCTCATAATCTAGTGACAGAGCTAGGCACCACAACCAGCACAAGAAATTAAAAAAGAAGCAAGTGGGCGCCTGGGTGGCTCAGTGGGTTAAGCCTCTGCCTTCAGCTTGGGTCATGATCTCAGGGTCCTGGGATGGAGGCCCGCGTCAGGCTCTCTGCTCAGCAGGGAGCCTGTTTCCCCCTCTCTTTCTGCCTGCCTCTCTGCCTACTTGTGATCTCTCTCTCTGTCAAATAAATTACAAAATCTTAAAAAAAAAAAAAAGGCAAAAAGCAAGTGAGGGCTGTAAGGTTAATTTTAAGAAGGTAGCATCAGGGAAGAGTTTAGGAAGGAAGAACAAGTTTGCATTAGATCTTAAAAACAGAAGTTTTTTTTCTCCAAATAGAGACAAGCAGAGCATTTCAGTCAAAAGAATGAGGATGAAGCGAGGCACAGAGACAATGTGCAAGCGTAAAGGGCAAGGGGAGATTTTCAGTTCAGGGAGGAATACAGGGCAGGAGATAGGCTGATGTTACAGAATCTGCACAAGGACTTTAAGAAACAGAATAAAAACATAAAACAATAGATTACAGGGTAGTCTGCACTTACGATCTAGATGAGTAAAAATAAAAATAAAATTACCTACAAGAGAACCCACACTAAGAATATGAGGTGATCTCATAGAACCCAAGGATAGAAATGGAAAGGCTACCGCCACCGCCCTGGGAATGAAGCTGGCCACAGGAATAAATGAATGTGAGGACTGATAGCAACAAGATTCTTTCCACCCAGTTCTATTTTTGATCCTTTCAATATCAGCTTCATCTCTTACTGAACACTGCCTTCTCCTCACGGCTTGGAAATGTGGCTTCTAACCTCTTATCCATTTTACATATTTCAGTTTCAGCCGAGAATGGCCCTCTTTGTCTCCAGTTTAAAAATGCTTGGAAGGAACTAACTCATTGGTGGGGGCTCTTTCAGATTTCCTCCCCAAACAAAACAATTACTGTCTTGAGTCAGGATCACGATCCTGTAAGAGCAGAGCAGCTTCATCACGAACTATGTAAATGGAGTAGGGAGACCTCAGGCTCTAAGACCGCAGCTGAGCTGAGCAGAGTCCCACAGACATCCACTTTCTTCCCTCTCCACTCCTTCCACTCTGACCTGTGGCTGTTGCCCTTATCCCTTTTCCTGCCTCATCTATAACTATTCTGTTCCAAAGTTATTCACTCCAACTAGTCTCTTTATTGTCCTTCATACAGATTTTAATGTTTTACTACATTTTTTAATGACATTACCAAACTTTTCCATTTCACTAATATGGGATTTTTTTCCCCTTCCAATGGGCTGCTTAGTCATTATGAGAGCACACAAATATAATTTCCCTAATTATTTCTAAATCTGGCATGTTAGTTTAGTTAGTAATAATATGTTAGCATGCAGGCCAAAGTCAGATACTTTATAACTATAAAAGCCACTTAACCTGCCTCTGTTTCAAGACTGAATATTAACTCAGGACCTAAGGGCTAGTCTAAAAAATATTACCGGTCATAAGAATGCAGTCGTCTCAGGGAAAACCATCACTACTACCAGAAAAACAACTGAAAGAATATGGTGTAATCTGAACAATATGGCCAAACATGTTTGGTTATTACTGTGTGTTTCCTGAGGAAAGGGAAGTTAGCAAATATTTTCTCCTTTTTGACAAGGCTATTATTTTCCTATCTGAGACAGTCTTAAATTGCTAAGAAGACAGAGGAAGTGGCGTAAGATACACAGAAATTTCTAAACATTTTAAAAACACAGACATTGCCCTTATAAAATTAGGACTTTACTTTTGAGTACAGAATGGGACAGAATCAACTGAAAGAAGCCCTAGGTATCACATGACATCAAGGAAAAAAAAAATCAGAACCTTCTACCTCTTGCCTTTTGTATATAGTCCTTTATGAGAACCAGTTCATTTTCCCCTTCAGGGGAAACAAAAGAGGAATTTTCCTTTACTTCATCATTAATGTATTAATGCCAATGGTCTGGCTAAATGGGATTTAGTTAGGTTAATGTTCAAACCATGTTAACAGGGTCTTTCCCCAACAGCATAATTATAACTCCTGAAACTCATGAACAATTCATCGTGCTAGGCAGAACTCTAAGATGCTCCCTGGTGTACACACCTTGCAGAATTCCCTCCCTTACATGGAGGCAGAAGTTGTGAATATGATGGAATATCACTCCAGTGATATTAATCAGTTGATGTTGAGTCATTCAAAATATTACCAGGGTGGGCCTGGCCCAAACAGGTGAGCCCTTAAAAAGGCTTGAACCATTCCTGCAAGAGATTCAAAGTGGGAGAAAGCGTATGGAGGGGCCACTTAACAAGCAACCTGCTAGTGGTCTTTAGGGCCTGAGGGCAGAGAACTCTGCTCTGCCTGCCCAGACTCCTAACCTACGGTAACCATAAGATAAGAAATATTACTTTAAGCCAAAAAAGTTGTGGTAATTTGTAACACAGCAATAGGAATCTGATACAGTGTATATATGTATACTGAATATACCTTAATACACTGTGATTGCACAGCAAAGAATGTGGAGTTCAAAGAGACCTGTTTCAAACTGACACTAAGACCCCATTTCTGACCAACAAACTAATATGAATGTTTGCCTATTTGGGGATACAACCTTAAATTGGCTTCATGATTTTAAGTTACTTGATAATATTTTAGATAGAACTCTCTAGAATATGAGTACACATTCTTTGAAAAGCAAAGGTACATAAAACATATTAAGTTATATTACCTTAATATCACGAACTTCATATGCTATTCTGTGGTCAGTTACTCTATCCTGGGTGAAATTATATGTCCGAATTCTCTCTGACTGGGCTCTTGTTCCCACCTGTGCCACAACAAAAAAGTAATTCATATTTTAACTTTATAATTGCCTTTATTACAATGGGAAACATACTTATAAATGCCTTTTCTATTATAACAGTTTCAGTTTTTTTTAAAGATTTTATTTTTTATTAGAGACAGTAAGAGTGCCCTGGGTGGGGAGAGAGACAGAAGGAGAAACAGACATCTTGCTAAGCAGGGAGTCGATGTGGGGCTCGATCCCAGGACCCAGGGATCATGACCTGAGTCGAAGGCAGACTCTTAACTGACTGAGCCACCCAGTTTGGTTTTTTAGGTCATATATACAAAGTGACAAGGAACAAGAATGGGTAGAACTTAAAGACTACAGCTTTGTAAGGTTATGGAATAAGAATGAGTATTTCTTTGGTACTTTAAACTCCAAATATTTAAAACGAAGTTATCTTTGCACCCCAATCAGTTCTTCCTCCTGGCTTCTATAAATGGCACCACCACATGTCCTTGGTTCCCAGTGGGAAACTCTGACATCCCACAACTTACATAACATTTCACAGGCACTTACTACATGTCAAGCTTTGACACAGACACTGGGGGAGAAACCATTTTCAATTCATCATATTCTCTACCTGTCCATTCCCACTGATTTTAAGGGTCTCCTGTTATAATCTGCCCTTTTCATTTCTATCATTCAAGGGCTCATGATTTTTCACCTTCCTTCCTGTAAAAATCACCTGATGAATCTCCCATGTCTCTGCTTACATTGCATTGCCCTGCTTAGTCTGCTCAAAACAGCTTTCTGATAAGTTTTCTTCTTTCGTTTCTTCTTGTCTACTAAGCGGAGACAACTCAACTCAGCATTCAAGGCACTTCACAATGCAGCCAACTTTCCCAATATTATTTCTGAAAATTATGTGAACTACTATCATGCCACTTACTATACCATATCAAAATTATGGGCGTGTCTGTTTCATCAGCTAAAATATCATCTCAAGGGATGCCCTTCCCACACACTCTATCATCCCCCTTTCCAGCTAGCAACAACTGAGATAGATTAATGTGCTCCTCTGAAACTCCTTGCACTTGGAATCTTCTTCAGAGCACACTACAGTTTGCCTTATGCTATGGTTATTTGCATTCTAATCTCCTCATCTCTACTACCTCCCCAGCACAACACCTTCTCTCACTCACTTTCACATTAAGAAAAAAAAAAAAAGATACATTTATTTATTTGTCAGAGAGAGAGAGCGTGCACACAAGCAGGGGAAGCAGGAGAGGGAGAAAAGCAGGGTCCCCGCTGAGCATGGAGCCTGATGTGGGACTCTATCCTGGTACCCTGAGATCCTGACCTGAGCCAAAGGCAGACGCTTAACCAACAGACCCACTGAGGCGTCCCTCACTTTCACTTCTTAAGACTAAAAAAAGACATTTCTGTAACTTACTTTCTTTACTCCTCAGGCAAATGATATGAAACTGAATTAAATATGGCTGACCATCAGGAGAATATTTATTTATTTATTTATTTATTTATTTATTTATTTATTTATTTTTAGCGTAACAATATTCATTGTTTTTGCACCACACCCAGTGCTCCATGCAATTAAAGACTTTAAAGTCTAATCTCAGATATAACAAAGCAGGGATTATGGATTTTTAGAACATTCTTCAGGCTATCTATTCTGCAACCAGCCAGGTATAGAAACTACTACCCCAAAGTATCATATTAATGCCCAGGCTCCCACCCAAATCAATTATGTTAGACTCTTGGGGGCTGGGGCCTGAGGGACATACAAAGCTCTTCAGGAGATAAATGGACCAGGGTTGAGAACCTGACAAAATGTCTTCCTTATAAAAGCTACTATATATATTAGTTGAAGCAAAAACTTCTCTAAGCATTAGAAATACCTACTAAAAAGTTTCACACAGATGGATAAGTTAATTGGGAGGCATGGAGGTCTTTTCTGGTGCTTGAAACCAGAAATCTCTGAAGAGGACAAACACACACACAACTTACACCAGGCCAATCTTGAATTACTTATTTTTAAAATTACTGTGCGAGGGGCACCCGGTTGGCTCAGTGGGTTAGAGCCTCTGCCTTTGGCTCAGGTCATGATCCTGGGGGCCTGGGATCAAGCCCCGCATCGGGCTCTCTGCTCCGTGGAGAGCCTGCTTTCTCCTCTCTCTCTGTCTACTTGTGATCTCTGTCTGTAAAAAAAAAAAAAAAAAAAAAAATGTTCCCTCCTGGGCACCTGGGTGGCTCAGTGGGTTAAGCCGCTGCCTTCGGCTCAGGTCGTGATCTCAGGGTCCTGGGATTGAGTCCCGCATCGGGCTCTCTGCTCAGTGGGGAGCCTGCTTCCCTCTCTCTCTGCCTGCCTCTCTGCCTGCCTCTCTGCCTACTTGTGATCTCTCTCTGTCAGATAAATAAATAAAATTTAAAAAAAAATTACTGTGTAAAACATCTGGTACTAAAATGCCAAGTAGCAAGTGAATCCTAATGTCTTTTATTAATTCAAATGTCACTCATGGGGAATTCTTAGTGTTTATGTTACCACTCATGTGCTAAGAAGCAATGGTTTGTTAATGGGCATTCCTATCTGCAAATGTATATACTGATGCAGGACAACAATCTAGGATTACCAGAGGATTAATATTCCATTAATCCCATCACTTTTGCACTTGGAAGTTAGAATGTGGGTAAGGAGAGCCTGAAGGGCAAAAGTGTGAGAGCAGGACATCTTGCTTAAAAGAATAATTAATGGTTAAGTTTATATAATTCATTGTCCTGAAAGGCCACAAAGTCTTCCAAATGTTGTGTAGCATACCCACCAGCAAACAACACAAACACACAGTTATTCCACTTTCTCTTCCAACCTTTCTCAAAGACCAACTTTACATTTTTTAGGATTTAAAATCCTATAATCTGTTTACTTAAAACAGTGACATTTATTCATTTTGCTTAGCATGTACCTACATATTTGAATAAATAATACTACACATTTATATATAGTACAAAATTCAGAAAGTATAAAAGTATATAGTGGACATAAATCTCTCTTCTATCCCTGTCCCCATATCCCATCAGTAACAATCATCATTACCAGTTTTTTACAGTGCCATTTACTTTTATCCCATAGGGTTTTAATAAAAAAGTATAGGCTTTTAAATAAAAAAATCTGAAAGTCCCTTAATTTCCAGGGAATTATTTTATCTTTTAACCTAATCTCCTCTCAAAACAGGCATGATACAAACATTGGAGGGAAAAACTGGGAGATAATCCTGAGTTTATGCATATCTAATTGATTCATTTGCAAACTGGCATGTCCAAATTTAGCTATAATCAGTCTATATGCATGAAATTACTGCTTATTTACAAATAAGTATGTTTCCCTATGCTATAAGATAGCCCCATTTGATCAAGAACAAATGCTACATTTTCTACAGAAAATGATGACTTTTGTGCAGAGGTATTATTATTTTTATTTTAAGAACTCTCTACACCCAACACAGGACTCGAATTCCCAACCCCGGAATCAAGAGTCACACTCTCTACTCACTGAACCAGCCAGGTGCCCCACAGAGGTATCACACTGTGTAAGCCTTACCTGCAGTTTTCTAGTACTTTGTTGCTGACACTTGTCTTTCTCAATAATTTGCTGGTAGAGTCTAGCTCTCAACACACGCAAAGCTATTTCTTTATTTTTAATCTGTGATCGTTCTTGTTGGCATTCTACTACAAGCCCTGAAAAAGAACAAGGATCAGAGGTAAACTGTAGCTTCCAGAAGCCAGATTAAGACAGAACTGAGATGTCAATGATAACTCAATAAAACTGGGAAAAAAAGATAGGCCTCAGGAACGTTTTAAAGGGGGAAAGGCTAATCAGGAAAAGATCACAAAGGATTAAAAACAACTCAGACTTAGCATACTTTAGAAACTATACCTGAACCATGCTGATAAAAGCAGTAGATGGCTATTTCGATTCTGAGATCTGAAGGAGATATTTCAGATGAGAAGACTGGAAGCAGTTGCACCTAGAGATGGTTACACGTACTTTCATTCCCACAGCTCTGCCTCTCCCTCTCAGCTCATTCGGATAGACAGCCCAACACAGAGTCTCACCCCCACACAGAGCTGCTCCATTCTCTGTTTTAGTCAAGAAGAACTCAGCTTTCCTTAATTAACCACAAATTCGCACAGAGCTGATGTTTTAAAGATGACTTTCTACAACCCAAGCATCCGTCAACAGATGAATGGATAGGTGAAATGGCTCAGGTCATGATCCCAGGGGCACTGGGCTCCCCGCTCAGAGGGGAGCCTGCCTCACTTTCACTCTCTCTCGCTCTATCTCAAATAAATAAAATCTTTTGAAAACTAGATGAATGAATAAAGAAGATATGGGGGGTGTGTGTGTATAGATATATATTTATAAATGCATATATTTGGGAGTTAAGATGGTGGAGGAGTAGGGGGACCCTGAGCTTGCCTCATCCCTCGAACACAGCTAGAAAAATATCAGATCATTCTGAGTGCCCAAGAAATTGATCTGAGGACTGAGCACAAAATGCACATCTACAGGTAGAAAAACAGCCACTTCACAGAAGTTAAGGGCTGTGGAGAGATGATTTGGGAGACAGAAAAGCTGGGGGTGCTGCGGAGGGGAGGGAGCCCTGATCATGGGGAGAGGAGTGAGAGAGAGAGAAAGAGAGCACGAGGGAAGCAGCAGGCAGGGGGTGGCACAAAAAAACTATTCCCCAAAACCAGTGATTGGGAAAAGGAGAGGGGATAACTATTGCTAGTTTTTATAAGCAGCAGAGTGCCAAGTCTGAAGTTTTAGAAGACTGTGCCATGGATGGGGCTGTGCCTGGGGGGGTTTAGTGCTGCTCTGGTAGGAAAGGAGGGTGGAGACCTGGGAGCTGGGAAGAGTGGTCTGAGCACCCCCTGGGTCATGTGGGTAGAAAGAACTCCTCTTTTTGGAGTGCATCTGGGAATGGTGGCAGGGCCTTTCTGAAGACAGAAGAACTACTGTCAGCGATGTGTGTCCCTGTTCCCTAATAGGAAAAGAGACACCGGCTGAGGGCAACAAGCCTTGATGCTGGCTTTTAGCTGCACTTTACCATAAACCACTGTGCGGTGTGTGACTGCTTTTCTGGGACAAACCAGCACCAGCCAGCGAGGTGAGACCTTCCCCAAGAGGATCAGCGTGGGTCTGTGCCATGCGGATCCCTAAAATTTGGAGTTCTGAAACAGAGCCATGTGCCTGAGATAAAACACAGGAGTACTGTGCTGCCTAGTATGCAGATAGCTCAGACACAAACAGGGTGAAGGCAGGGATCTGACAGAAGCAGGGGACACGAGGGGGGTGATGGTTTGCTCATCTGTGAGCACTTCCTGAAGAGTGCTGGTGTGAACTCCCTGCTCCAGGAGATAGCCTGGCAAAGCAATTTTCTCTCCTGCCCATTAGCACTGACTCACTTCAGTGAGCAACATAGTGCCACCCAGTGGCGACTAACGCAGCTTATACCAAGCTCTCCCACCGCCTCACGGCCCTGCAGGTACATCTCCACTAGGGCAAGTTGGACTGAAAATCAGCACAGCAGGCCCCACTCTAGAAGACCAGCATGGACCCCTTACAGGCACCAAGTCTACTCATCACATAGTGCTGCAAAGCTTCAGCTTTAGGGAAAACAGGATCTATCTTTTTTTTTTTAAAGATTTATTTATTTGACAGAGTAGTAGATAATGAATAAAAAAATAAGACCCATCCACATGCTACCTATAAGAGACTCATTTAATTTATTTATACATTTTTTAAAGATTTTATTTATATAAAAAAGAGAGTGAGTGAGTGAGAGACCACAAGCAGGGAGGAGGGGCAGAAGGAGAAGCAGACTCCCCTGCTGAGCAGGGAGCCTGATGTGGGACTTGATCCCAAGACCCTGGGATAATGACCTGAGCTGAAGGCAGATGCTTAACCAACTGAGCCACCCAGGTGCCCTTTTTTTTTTTTTTTTAATGATTTTATTTACTTATTTGAGAGAGAGAATGAGTGAGAGAGAGAAGAAACTCATTTTAGATATAAAGACACCTGCACATTGAAAGTGAGGGGATAGAGAACTATCTACCATGTTAACGGACATCAAAAGAAAGCCAGAGTACAAACTAAAATTTAAACCAAAGACTGTAACAAAAGTTGAAGGAAGGCACTATATCAACAAAGATGTCTATCCAACAAGAAGATCTAACAACTGTAAATATTTATGCCCCCCACTTGGGAGCACCCAAATATAAATCAGTGAATAACAAACATAAAGAAACTCATTGATAATAATAAGTACTAGAAAGAGACTTTAATACCCCACTCACGGCAATGGATAGATCATCTAAGCAGAAGATCAACAAGGAAACAAGGGCTTTGGATGATTCAAATGACACACTGGACCAGATGGACTTAACAGATACATTCAGAACATTCCATCCTAAAGCAGCAGAATACACATTCTTTTCGAGTACATATGGAACATTCTCCAAGACAGATCACACACTGGGTCATAAATCAGGCCTCAATCAGTACAAGAAGATTGAGATCATACCATGCATCGTTTCTAACCACAATGTTATGAAACTTGAAGTCAACCACAAGAAAAAATTGGACAGACCACAAATAGATGTAGGTTAAAGAACAGCCTACTAAAGAATGAATGGATTAACCAGGAAATTAAAGAAGATATTTTTAAAAACACATGGAAGCAGGGGTGCCTGGGTGGCTTGGTCATTGAGCGTCTGCCTTCGGCTCAGGTTATGATCCCAGGGTCCTGGGATCGAGCCCTGCATTGGGCTCCCTGCTCGGTGGGAAGCCTGCTTCTCCCTCTCCCACTCCCCCGATTGTGTTCCCTCTCTCGCTGTGTCTCTGTCAAATAAATAAATGAAATCCTTAAAAAAAATACATGGAAGCAAATGAAAATGAAAACATGACAGTCCAAAACCTTTGGGATGCAGCAAAGGAGGTCCTAAGAGGGAAATATACTGCAATACAGGCCTATCTCAAAAAGCAAGCAAAGTCTCAAATACACAACCTAACCTTACACCTAAAAGAGCTACAAAAGGAACAGCAAATAAAACCTAAAACCAGCAGAAGAAAGGAAATAATAAATTTAGAGAATAATCAATATTGAAGCAAACAAACAAATAAGCAAAAAACCCAGCAGAATAGATCAAGGAAACTGGTTCTTTGAAGAGTTAATAAAATTGATAAGCCCCCACTTAGACTTAACAAAAAGAAAAGAGAAAGATCCCAAATAAAACCTTGAATGAAAGAGGAGAGATCGCAAGCAACATCACAGAAATACAAACAATTATAGGAGAATATTATGAAAAATTATATGCCAATGAACTGGGCCATCTGGAAGAAATGGACAAATTCCTAGAAACATACAAACTACCAAAACTGAAATAAGAGGAAATAGAAAATTTGAACAGATCTATAATCAGTAACTAAACTGAATCAGTAATCAGAAAACTCCCAACAAGGGGCGCCTGGGTGGCTCACTCAAGCGTCTGCCTTCAGCTCAGTTGTGATCCCAGCATCCTGGGATCGAGCCCCGAATTGGGCTCCCTGCTCAGTGGGGAGACTGCCTCTCCCTCGCCTTCTGCCCTTCTCCTCGCTCATGTTCTCTCTCTCTCTCACTCACTCTCAAACAAATAAAAATCTTTAAAAAATAAATAAATAAAAATCTCCCAACAAACAAGAGTCCAGGGACAGATGGCTTCCCAGGGGATTTCTACCAGGCATTTAAAGAAGAATTAATACCTATTCTTCTGAAAGTGTTCCAGAAAATAGAAATGGAAGGAAAACTTTCAAACTCAATTTATGAGACCAGCACTACCTTAATCCCAAAACCAAACAGAGTACCCACTAAAAACGACAACTACAGGTCAATATCCCTGATGAACATGGATGAAAATTCTCAACAAGATACTAGCAAATTGAATCCAACAGTACATTAAAAGGCTTATTCACCATGACCAAGTGGGATTTATTCCTGGGCTGCAGGGGTGAGTAAATATCCACAAATCATCAATGCAATACACCACATTAATAAAAGAAAGGATAAGAACCATATGATCCTCTCAACAGATGCAGAAAAAAGGCATCTGACAAATACAGCATCCATTCTTGATAAAAACCCTCAACAAAGTAGGTATAGAGGGAACATACCTCAAAATCATAAAGCCATATATGAAAGACCCAGGGCTAGTATCATCCTCAATGGGGAAAAACTGAGAGGTTTTCATCTACGGTCAGAAACAAGACAAGGATGTCCACTCTCACCATTACTATTTAACATAGTACTGGAAATCTTAGCCGCCACAATCACACAACAAAAAGAAATAAAAGGTATCCAAACAGCAAGAAAGAAGTTAAACTTTTACTATTTGCAGACAATGTTATACTTTTATGTAGAAAACCTGAAAGACTACAAAAAATTTAGAACTGATACGGAAAATTCAGCAAAGTCACAGGAATAAAAATCAATGCACAGAGTCTGCTTCATTTCTATACACCAATAATGAAGCATCAGAAAAAGAAATCAAAGAAGATTTCAAAAGAAATCAAAAAGAAATTTACAACTGCACCAAAAACTGTAAGATACCTAGGAAGAAACCTAACCAAAGAGGTAAAAGATCTGTACTCTGAAAACTACAGAACACTTATGAAAGTAACTGAAAAGGACACAAAGAAATGGGAAAACATTCCATGCTCATGAATTGGAAGAACGAACATTGTTAAAATGTCTGTACTACCCAAAGCAACCTACATATTCAATGCAATCCCTATCAAAATAACACCAACATTTTTTTACAAAACTAGAACAATCCTAAAATTTGTATGGAACCAGAAAAACCCTAAATAGCCAAAGCAATCCTAAGAAGAAAAGCAAAGCTGGAGGCATCAGGATTCCAGACTTCAAGCTATATTACAAAGCTGTCATCATGAAGACAGTATGGTACTGGCACAAAATCCGACACACAGATCAGTGGAACAGTATACGTAACCCAGAAATGGACCCTCAACTCTGTGGTCAACTAATCTTCGACAAAGCAGGAAAGAACGTCCAATGGAAAAAAGACAGTCTCTTCAAAAATGGTGTTGTGAATACCAACATGCAGAAGAATGAAACTGGACCACTTTCTTACACCACATACAAAAACAACTTCAAAATGGATGAAAGACCTCAATGTGAGACAGAAAACCATCAAAATCCTAGAGAAGAACACAGGCAGCATTCTCTTTGACCTCAGCCACAGAACCTCTTTTTTTTTTTTTTAAAGATTATTTATTTATTTATTTGTCAGAGAGAGAGAGAGAGAGAGAGCACACAAGCAGGGAGAGTGGCAGGCAGAGGCGGAGAGAGAAGCTGGCTCCCTACTGAGGAAGGAGCCCGATGCAGGACTCGATCCCAGGCCCCTGGGATCATGACCTGAGCCAAAGGCAGTGGCTCAACCGACTGAACCACCCAGGCATCCCGTGCCACAGCAACTTCTTACAGACACATCTCCAAAGGCAAGGGAAACAAAAGCGTAAATGAACTACTGGGACTTCATCAAGATAAAAAGCTTCTGTGTGGCAAAAGAAACAGTCAGCAGAACTAAAAGGCAGCCTATGGAATGGGAGAGGATATTTGCAAATGACATATCTGATAAAAGGTTAGTACCCAAAATCTATAAAGAACTTATCAAACTCAACACCCAAAAAACAAATAATCCAGTTAAGAAATGGGCAAAGGACGTGAACAGACATTTCTCCAAAGACATCCAGATGGCCAACAGACACAGGATGCTCCACATCACTCATCATCAGGAAAATACTAATAAAAACCATTAGATACCACCTCACACCTGTGAGAATGGCTAAAATTAAACACAGGAAATAACAATGGCTAAAATTAATAACACAGCATGTGAAGAAAGGGGAACCCTCTGACACTGTTGGGAATGCAAGCTGGTGCAGGCACTCTGGAAAACAGTACTGAGGTTCTTCAAAAAAGTTAAAAATAGAACTACCCTAACACCCAGCGATTGCACTACTAGGTACTTACACAGAATACAGAGTGGCAAGGGATACATGCACCCAATGCTTATAGCAGCAATGTCCACAATAGGCAAACTATGGAAAGAGCCCAGATGTCCATCGACAGATGAATGGATAAAGATGTGGCCTTGTGGCACCTATCTATCTATATCTACATCTCTATATATCTATATCTCCATATCTATATCCATAGATCTATGTAATGGAATATTATTATTCAGCCATCAAAAAGAATGAAATCTTGCCATTTGCAACAACATGGATGGAGCTAGAGTACTATGCCAAGCAAAATAAGTCAGTCAGAGAAAAACAAATACCAGATGATTTCACTCGTGTGGAATTTAAGACACAAAAGAGATGAACATACAGGAAGGGAAAAAAAAGAGAGGGATGCAAAGTATAAGAGACTTTTAATGACAGAGAACAAACTGAGAGTTGATGAAGGGAAGGTGGGTCGGGGATGGGCTAAATGGGTGATGGGCATTTAGGAAGGCAATTGTGATGCGCGCTGAATGTTGTATGTAAGTGATGAATCACTGAATTCTACACCTGAAACCAATAATATACTATATGTTAACTAGAATTTAAATACAAATTTGAAAAAGAAAAAAGATATTTATATATAATATATCCATAATGGCATATTACTCAGACATAAAAAAGAATTTTAAAAAAGAACAAAATCTTGCCATTTGCAACAACATGGATGTATAGAGGGCATAATGGTAAATGAAATGTCAGCTAAAGAAAGACAAATACCAATGATTTCATTCACATGTGGAATTTAAGAAACAAAACACACACACAAAGGAAAATGGAGACGATAAAACAGACTCTTAAATATATAGAACAAAATGGGCGGTTACCAGAGGGAGGTAGGTGATGGGAATTAAGAGTACAGTTATTGTGATGAGCACTGAATAATGTATAAAACTGTTAAATTATTGCAAACATATTATATATACAATATATATTTGAAACTAACATAACACTGTAAGTTAACTATACTAGAATTAAAAAATTAATAAAAAGAAAAAAATGAAAATGACTTTATATAGTTGATCCTTGAACAACACAGGTTTGAACTGCACAAATTCACTTATGCATTCTTTCTTTTAAAATATAGTATTATAAATGTATTTTTCCTTCCTTCTGATTTTCTTAATAACATTTTCTTTTCTCTGGCTTAATTTATTGTAAGAATGCAGCATATAGGGGCGCCTGGGTGGCTCAGTTGGTTAAGTGCCTGCCTTTGGCTCAGGTCATGATCCAAGGGTCCTGGAATCAAGTCCTGCATTGGGCTCCTTGCTTAGCGGGGAGACTGCTTCTCCCTCTGCCTGTCCCTCTCTCTCTCTCTCTCTCTAACAAATAAATAAAATACTAAAAAAATCTTAAAAAAAAAAAAAGAATGTGGTATATGACACATACAACACAAAACCTCTGTTAATCACTGTTTATGATACTGGTAAGTCTTCCTTCTGGTCAACAGTAGGCTATTAGTAGTTATGTTCTGAGGTAATCAAAAGCTATATGTGTATTTTGGACTGCAAGGGGTTGGGTAGGTTAGTACCCCTAATTTCCATGGTGCTCAAGGGTCAATATATAGATGTTATATGTAGAAACCAAAGAAGAAACTAAACTCTTTACAAGGAAGAGTTTAGAGCAAATATTTCTCAGCTGTCCTGGCTCTAAATTCAGCTAATCCCACATCTAATCATACATGTTTTCGTTAGCCAACTTCTGGATTTGGGTGGATTTTGCCAGTGTAGCCCAGTTACTAGCCCAAATCTCGACCTGAACAGTGACCCTTAAGACTTCAGGCTGCGCTGTCCTTAACTTTGCAGCTACCAGTCTGAAGGTCTGTGTCCAATTCCCGTTCTCAGGTACATTAGAGGTGAAAGTACTTTTCTTTCTGAAACACAGAACCCAGAAACTGTATTAGCTAGGCCAGCTGAACTGAAATACTGGCAATTCTTTGGGTGGAGATTTTTAAAATTCCTATAAAATTCTACTGTCCCTAAACAAAACAAAATTCTCCTCCCCCAATTAGTTTTCCCCTATCTAAATAAGCTACAACGTACACCTGCTAACATTTTCAGTAGGAACACCCAGGTTTCACCTCTATTAGTTTATTCTTTGTTTTTTAAATTTTGGTATCTTTTTATTTTAACCCTCCAGGATATAATTATTGATGTTTTATACAGATTATTATTATTAACATATAACATATTATTAGTTTCAGGGGTACAGGTCTGTGATCCATGAGTCTGTTAGTTTGTTCTTTTTTTTTTTTTTTAAGATTTTATTTATTTATTTGACAGAGAGAGAGATCACAAGTAGGCAGAGAGGCAGGCAGAGAGAGAGGGGGAAGCAGGGTCCCCACTGAGCAGAGAGCCCAATGTGGGGCTCGATCCCAGGACCCTGGGATCATGATCTGAGCCAAAGGCAGAGGCTTTAACCCATTGAGCCACCCAGGCACCCCTGTTAGTTTGTTCCTGACTGCTTTACTGCAGTCACGAGTTTGGGCTGGGGCACCAACTTGCTTTCGTCTTCAGGCATTCGCCTGGAGCTGTCTGGGATCTGCTCTTCTTTTTTCACCACCCGAAAGGATAGGAAAATAGTCATTTCAAGATATTCATAAGCTTTCCTTCAAATTCCTCCTCGTCTCAGCTGACCGGCAGTAAGCTTTGCTTACACATTAACACTATTCCTATCCAGAGGCTCAAGTCAGAATTTTTAGCCTACAACTCTTACTTACCAGCTCAGTAATTCCCAAGGGAATCACCTGATCATGTATTTTACTACACTTTCTGTAGAGGAGTAATAGTAAGTACTCCCTCAGGAATAGAGGATTAGGGTAGAGGGAGGTAAGTTGAATAACAGAAGAGCTGTTAAAGTAAGATGCTGCAGTTGTTAAAAAACTGTAAAAGGACTTTGAAAAAAAAACAAAAAATCTCTTGTGTTGTTTCAATACTCTACAGGACATTCCAAAATTCTAGGCAGCAAAAGTACTAAGTGGATATCTAATATATATTTGTTAAATAACTACATTTATTATTTAAAAGATTTTCAATTTTAAGTGAGAACAAATATACCATATTTTATTCTAAACAGCCCACTTAAAAAAATGAACATCTCTGAACTTGAGATGCATCACACTCATTGGCATATGATAGTTTAATTGGTAGTGTTTTTTATATTTCTTCATAGTAACAAAATAGTGATAGATCTTTCATTTGTTGAGTTCTTAGGTTAGATGAAATAAAGTATACATAACCAAAGGTTAAATAAAAATCCTATAATCTTAAAAGTACAAAATGAAGTAAAAAATTAAATCTGATTTGGAAAAACTAGGTATTATCCATAATCTATGATGATGAAGGGATACAGTGTAAGAATTACAGAGGCCCGCTTTCACTAACTGGTAAGAAACTAAAAAGCTTGCTTTAAAGCACAAAATATTAATGTCTTCATCTTGATTTGATAAATTCTACCAAAAAATTTTAACTTTTCCCCGAACAATCATTTAACCATACCCCTATGGTACCATTCTTCCAATGGCTGAAAAATGAAATTCTGTAGAAGCAGTAGGTTAGAAAACAATACGAGTCTTCAAGAGTCCATGTGCAAGAGGGAAACAGAAGAATGACCTACAATTACTATTGGAGGGATGCCTGGGTGGCTCAGTTGGTTAAGCAGCTGCCTTCGGCTCAGGTCATGATCCCAGCATCCTGGGATCGAGTCCCACATCGGGCTCCTTGCTCGGCAGGGAGCCTGCTTCTCTGTCTGTCTCTGCCTGCCACTCTGTCTGCCTGTGCTCGCTCTTGCTCTCTCGCTCTCTCTGACAAATAAAAAAAAAAAAAAAAAAAAGAAGAATGACCTACAGCTCTCACTTTCAAGGCTAGCATGGACATAGTTCCCATTCTAGGGTTGTGGAGGGGCCAGAATAGAAGACAGACTGAGTTTTCTTTGCAACAGATGCTGAAATCATGGTAAGCTTCCAAGCATACCACTGACTCAAGAAATCACTTGCTCATAACAACATGAACTCATAAAAGTCAGCAGGCCTTGTGATACATTGCTTAAGGGGAGGTTCAAGGGTAAGCCATAAGGCCTTTTTTAAATCAAAGAACTAGATCTAAGTGGCTAACAACTAATTTGGCCCAAGGTAAACTTTGAAACAAAAACATCGGTCACTTTTTGTCAAGTCAGTAATTTATGGCTGCACAAGGGTATATGTTTCAAAATATTCTGATTCATTTTTGTCAGAATTTTTATCACTTTTACCTGACTTTTTCTCATTTTAATTTTTATTTCAGCTTCAGATTATTATTATTCTAGACAGTTTATAATATAGAACAATATCCCACAATACAAGGTTAAAATAAAACACAAAGAGTATCTAAAACTTTGTGGATTTCTTACATAAATTATGGCAAGTTACAAGAATTATCACCTCATTTTTGGTAAAAAAGGATATGCTTCTATACGCATAAAAAAGAATTCAAAAGGATACACACCAAAGATAAATACCAACAGTGGTTATTGGGAATGGTTATAGATGTTTTCTGTTTTTTTGCTTATGTATATATTCTCAGTTTTTACAGTTTCTTATGGAATAAAAATCAACTTGAGAGAGATTATAAAATTATGCTGTTGATGGATATTTAGGTTACATTAACTTTTGCTATTATAAAAGTACAAGCAAAAATAACAGGCTGAAAATGAATTTAAAATTTAAAGGTGACATCTGATCTCAGGATGGCCTCCTCTTTCTTTTAAAAAATCCCACTAAAACAACAAGAACAAGAAATGGAAATACAAAATAAAAACAGGTGATGCACACAGCCCCAAACACAATATATAAATGCAGAAAGCATATGGAAGAATGGTAAATGACTTAGCAGTGGGGAGAAAGGTGAAACACAACTCCCTCTAGTGGGAGAGCTGGCTAGAAACAAGCCTCTTTGCTGTGCGGAGTACCAGAAGGGCTCAGGAATTGAGGCACCAGGTACTTCAAAAGCTGGGGACTAAAACCAGAAAGTCTTAAAGCAGATCTTTAAGTCCCCTCCCTCAGTCTGTAGGAGGTGGAAGGTACAGTCTTTAAAGAACTAAATAAGGGAAGTCTGACTTGGGACTTGGTACAAAGGAGAATAAATATGAAACATGGTACTGAAAGTAAGAGGATTAAGTTTGCTTATTGAATGGTGAGATCTTGACCTTACTCTTAAATGTATCTTGGAGGATCCTACTAAGGAGAAAACAAACTACCCAAGTGAAAAGTTGTACAAACACTGACATTTGGGAGTCCCTAATAAAAAAGCTAATTAATAATCTAACTGTCCCACAGTGAAACTTACTAGTGGGTAAGTGGCACCCAAACACTCAGAGCTTTTATGTATATACAAAGACAACAAAGAATTCCCAGACCTTTCTAAGCAGAAAGTAAGAGTGAAACAGAAAAAATAAACTCAAAGGAAAGAGAGACATTGCAGGAAGCAGAAAAAAATTTCAGGGAAATTAAAATTAATATATTTGAATAAAAAAGGAAAAATGCATCAATAATAATAAAAGGATGCTATAAAAATGGGACAATTCTGAGAATGAAAAGAAAACTTGTGAAAATTTTAAAAAAGAACAAATTTTTAAAATTCAGTAAAAGTGTTGGGGAAAAAACCTAAAACACAAAATGGTAGACAATGTGAAAGGGAAAAAAAAAAAGAAGACAAACAATAAATCCAAGATGTCTAACATCTGACTCAAAGAAATTCCAGGAAGAAAAAGAAAACAGTAAATAAGAAATTACTGAAGAAAATACTTCAAATACAAATACAATGAATGATAGGGGCATGTGGGTGGCTCAGTCGGTTAAGCATCTAACTCTTGATCTCAGTTCAGGTCTTGATCTCAGGGTCATGAGTTTAAGCCCTGTGTTGGGCTCCACGCTGGGTGTGGAGCCTCCTTACATGAAAAAAAAAAGAAGAAATAATGAATGACGAAAGTCTTAAATGTTCTAAGTGGAAACAATTTCCAATCAAGTATTCATGGTCAGCGGAGTATGAACTTAGAATAAAGCTGTTTTCAGAATATGTACATCTCATGCATCTTTTCTCAGGAAACCACTTGAAAAAGGATTCACTAAAATGAAGAAGTATACTAAGAGAGATGAGACAGGATCCAAGATACAGGAGGATCCAACACAGAGTAGGATCAAAGGGAATTCCCTGTTGGTGTTCAGAACCACCTCTGTGTTGTAGCCGTGGAGAGTGACCGCTCTAGACTAGAGAGCTCTGCCAGAGGTGTTGCTACCATGCGTTAGCCCTCTAGAAAATCTGGTTAATTTCATTCTACAGAGTTTTTAGAAGATCAAAGAAGACTCAGAGTCAAAGAGAAGCAAATATAAAAACAATGAAGTAATCATGAACCCTATGAAATGAAATCACAGTATGTCTCCCCTGCTATCAGAAAGTAGAACAATCCTATGAAATCTTTCATAGGCCGAAATGTTGTAAAGTGAAGAGCACTTACCATTAAGTTATATAGAGAATTTTTTGTGCATTCCAAGACCCCCCACCAAATCTGTTATTAAAACACATCTTGCTAATGGACGTGCAAAATAAATTGAGAAAGTAAACTTAGAAAATAAACTGAGATACACAGATGCTCACAGAGTTCATAGCTGTGGCAGCCTGATGCTGAGATGCTGAACACAGTTCTGGGGAAGGAGCTGGCGGGGGCTGCTCTCGCCACCCAGAGTGTGCAAATCTTCTACAACTGTTAGCTGCAAAAAAATACTGAACCCTATTTTTGCTTTTCACCTTTTTTTGTAAAAATGAAAATCTTTTTGAGATTTCTTTTGGTTGATGAGAACAGGTATAATGTAGGTCTTTCATTAAAGTAAAGCAGCTTCATGTGAATTTTTGAAAAGCAGGGAGATACCTGTATGCTACTTGGCTCGGCAGTGAACACTATATACTTGTTCTTTACATGAAAGTAGTGAAGATTAATTCTGCCAAAATATAAATATTTTAGGAAGAGGAAAAGAGGCTATTATGAGAGCCTAATCTTCATCTACTACATTAAGAAGTCAATATGTACGTAATCTTACATCTAATCTATCAGAAGAGCACGATCTGCCTAATATTTAGAATGAGGTAATTACCAGGAAAAAATAACTAAGAGTTTTAAACTGGTTGCCTGTGGCTAATGGGACATTAGGATCAAGGTAGGAGGGAGAGGAAGAAAAAAGACATGTTAGGAGCTGCTGGTTTTGGTTAAAGGATTTTCCCACTGGCCTTTAAAACCATTTAACACATAACATAAAAATTAATTTTAAAAAGGAAATTTTAAAAGCTTGAAATTGAAAGAAGTAAAGTGATAGAAGTGGAGAGAAGTGAAAAATGATAGAAATATTTAAAATCACAGTAAGGGCTGCAAAACTACTTCACAGTATACCAAAATTACCAATATTCAAAATAACAGCTTTAAGGCAACACAGACCAGCACCACAGAGGTAGTGGTCAGTCTAGAACAAGAGGATGACAAAAGCTCCATTGCCGGAGCATGTCCAGGACTGCTTTTGTGGGTTTTTTTAGGCTGGCACACCTCTGGTTGCTCATCACTGTCCAGTATACCTGGGCAGCTTCTTGGAATAGGAACACTCAGTGTCTGCATCCTTTACGAGAGGTGCCTTTTCCAAACAGAGGTGGGATATGAACACTGGGGACCTAAAACCCATGACCCAGTGTCACCTTTAAAGGGTTTGTGCAAGAAACAAGACCCTAACACAAAACTATTTTTTTCTCAATGCTGAATAGTTTTGTAAGACATAAAAACAGATCAAAAGTACAAAAGCAAATAGACTTGATTACCTGTGGGGATATGGACAAGTCTGACAGCACTATCTGTTGTATTAACATGCTGTCCTCCCGCTCCTTTGGCTCGAAATGTATCTATCCGCAAATCCTTCGGGTCCACCTTAACATCTACCTAGAACAAAAGGGAACATGGAAGTCAATTCTACACTCAACAAACACTTAACTTTTTTTTAAAGATTTTTAAAATTTATTTGTCAGAGAGAGAGAAAGATGGCACATAAGCAGAGGTGCAGCAGGCAGAGGGAGAAGCAGACCCCCTGCCAAGCAGGAGACCCAATGTGGAGCTCGATCCCAGGACCCTAAGATCATGACCTGAGCCAAAGGCAGATACTTAACTGACTGAACCACCCAGGCGTCCCAACAAATACTTTAATACTAAATTTATCTCAAGATTCTTCAAATAAACTGTGCTGTGTTCTAAGTCACAGCCATTAGACTAAGAAATAGCTTATAAAAATGAAAGAACCATAAACTCCCTATATTTGACACTGACTTTTGATGCCATGAGATCACTGAGTTTATGCAAACTTTCAAGTTTCAATATCCATCATCCCACAAAGCCACAGGATAGAAAACATACTCTCTCTCCATATATACATACATATATATATATATGTACATATGTGTGTATGTTAAGTGTGTGTATATACAAAAAGTTGATCTTCATTATTCCCTGATTCTGTACTTGCAAATTCACCTACTTTATTTGTTCCCCAAAATCAATTACTACAGCATTTTCAAAGTCACCAGAGAACTTGTGCAGGGCAGCAAAAAATCCAAGCTGTCCTATACGGGCACATTCCCAGCTGATGCCCAACAAAATGACAGTTTGCTTTCTTTTTTCAGTCTGACCAGAGATGAAGACAGGAGGGGGCAGAGCAGATAGTACAAGAAGCTCTGGCTCTCGGGTCAGCTGGACGGGGTGTGAACCCCAATTCTGGCATCTATCTGGTAGTGCAGTGGCCTCAGGCAAGTCACCTAACACTTCTGAACCTCATTTTCTCTTGTAAAATAAAGTAAATAGAATCTATTCTAAGTAACCAGGATGGGTTACTTTCCTCAGTCTTTAAATTTTATTTATTTATTTATTTATTTGGATGGATAACTTTTAAGATTACAATCTACGTAAAACACATAGATATAGAAATCTATATATATGTATATAAACATATGTACACCTGCATGTGCACACGTGCGCGCACACACACACACATACACACAATTTCCCCTAGGGGAAATGCTGGTTCAGTATTTGCTAAATCAGCATTTGCTGAGACTTTATAGAACATAACCACTGTGAACAATGAGAACCAACTGTGCATGTGCAGTGATTAGTGGACTGAACGGAGGCATCCAAAAAGATACGTTCACATTCTAACCACTAGACCCTTACTTGGAAAAAGAGTTTTTGCAGCTGTAATTGAGTGCAGATGAGATCATCCTGGGTTATTCAGACAGGTCCTAAATCCAATGAGAAGTGCCCTCAGACAGCTAAGGAGAAAGAGAACGAGAGGAACATGTGCATTCAGAGTTATACAGCTTCAGGCCAATGGACACCTGGAGACACCAGAAACTGGGGGAGGCAAGGGAGCATCCCTCCCCCACCCAGAAGCTTTGGAGGGAGCACAGCCCTGGCGATACCTTGAGTTTGCACTCCTGGCCTCTAGAACTGTTAGACAATAAATTTTTATTGTTTTAAGCCCCTATTTGTTACACACACACACACACACACCCAGTATAAAATACGCTGTTTTTCATGAAAGAACTAACATCTTATTTCACATTTACCATTCATTTGTACGAATGATAGTAAGTGTGACTCTTTGTAAAGCACAGTAGTAACAGGGTCAATTTTAGAATCTACTATACAGAGTGGTTATTCTTTTGTTTCCTCTAAAATGAGTACTCTATTGTGGAGAAAAAAAACATTCAGCTTTTGTTAAATATGCCAGTGTTGGCTACCTTAAAATTTCAATAAACACTAAAGAGATGAATGGCAATTTCCCATTTTTTGTGGTTTTAGTATATTAAGTAGTTATATAGCAAATATATGTATATTATATGTCATATTCTCCCAAATGTTACAGAAATTACCTAATGACTGTTGGGAAATTCTGAACAAAGAACCAGTGACTTAATAATATACAAAGAATTTTAAATGTCAATTAAGAGAATAATAAGACTTGGCTCTTTTATGAAAAGCAAACTCCACTACATGGGTTTAATTTTCAAGAATGTAAAAAGAATAAGGGGATGGGTGAGAACAGTGGAAGGAATAAGGAGTTAAGAAAGACAACTTAATAGTTTTGATTTCTGAGAGACATAAATGCTTCCATACACCAAAAATGAAATTAGATAAAAGAGGAAGGAAAAATCAAATCCTAACGTTCAATAGGAAAAGAAACCTAGGAATCAAAATATTTGCCATAATGATATCATAACCACACAGAAAAACATTACTTCTGATGGTCTTTGAACATCGTGTTCTGACTATCCTTTCTTGGTGGACTATACTCTAAGGATAGAAATCTTAAACACTGCTCAGTAGTTTACTAAGTAATTTTTAAAGTTTTTATATATGCTATATAATAAGGAAAAAAGTAAACACATTAAGTGATTAAGAAATAAAATTTTTACTCTAAGTGGGAAGAGATATAAATACAAGATGGTGAGGGGGGAAAAACTCCCTGTAATGTTAAATTTGAGTTGGTAATAATAACTTGAACCAGTGTTAAACTCATATGTATCTCCTTGCTCTGTCCACTATGAAATCTAAACATAAGCAGACTTTAGTAATAATGAGCATACCTAGTACCTAGACCTTGATTTCTGGGTACATTTCTCACCAAAAAAATTGAGATCTGACTCCCAAGTCTGAGGCAGAAAGGTAGAAGGTGGGCTTAGGATATCTAATTATACCAGAAAGCAAGGGTATGCTTAAAAATTGATGGGGTCATTGCAAAAGGGACTGCCCTAAAAAGGCTACTACTGGCCAAATCAGGGACAAGTTTGAACATCAAAAACCATAGTAATTATAACTCACACAATTTAAAAAACAAATGTGTTAAGTCTATAATGAAGTCAACAGATGAAATAATATTGAGTTTATGATGAGGTAAAATAAGAGAGAAAGCAAGCAAGAAGGAAGGAGGAGAGAAGGTAATAGGGAGGAAAGTTCTTGACAGAAAAGAATGCCAGGTAATAAATATAGAAGAAATGACAGAGTTACAAAATCGCCATCTTCCACCCCAAATGAAATAACTGATTCAGGCAAAAAACATCACTAATGGATGTTAAGATCGTGGAAGAAAAGTTGTTGGAAATAGGCTATATGTACCGCAGCGTTACTCAGTAACTGCAAAGAGAAAAATACATACTTTTACAACGGAGCTGGTTTTGTGGTCATCTTCACTGAAAATCAGACAATTTCAGATTATGTGCCTTCTGATAAGATGCAATATGAATGTAACTACACCTATAAAGTGTTCCCGCTCAAAACCTGTGACCTGAATGCAATGGGATAAAAGCACAGGTTGCAAGTACCAAGAGGAAACATAAATCCAGAATGTGGGACACCCTACAAGATGAAGGCTCCAGACTCTTCAAAAAAATAATGGCATTAAAAAAAAAAAAAAAAAAAAGGTTGAGGGACGTGTGGATGGCTCCGTCGGTTGAGTGTCCGACTCTTGATTTTGGCTCAGGTCATGATCTCAGGGTCATGGGAGTGAGCCCTGCACAGGGCTCCATGCTCAGTGGGGAGTCTGAGTTCTATAAGCCACTCTAGTAAATTACTGAACCCAAGGAAGGGGTTGTGGAAACCTCTCGATTCATAGCCACTTGGTGGGAAGCACAGGTGACAAGCTGGACTTGTGACTGGCCTCTGAAGTAGGAAGGAAGAAAGTGTTGTGGGGCTGAGCTCTTAGCTATTCCCCAGTAGATGCTGTCAGAACTGAATTGGCTTGTAGGACACCTAACTTGGTATCCACACAGAATTGAAGAAATTGCCTGGTGAGGAAAAAAACTTGACACATTAAGAGTAGAGAAGTATTCTGTGAGGAGACACGCATAGGAGTTTTTCATAGAAATATTACAGACTTGTGGTTGATTTCCATAGTTAATGGCATTTTTTCTAATAACTTTTTCAATTTTATTATTGATGCTATACAAAGGTCTCCAATCTATTGGTTCCTGGGGACAAGTGCGTAACTCCTAGTGTCTCATTTAATCCCTACAGAAGAATTATGGGGTTGGGGCGCCTGGGTGGCTCAGCTGGTTAAGTGTCCAACTCCTCATTTCGGCTTAGGTCATGATCTCAGCATCGTGAGATCGAGCCTCGAGTTGGGTTCTGTGCTAAGCAAAGAGTTTGCTTAAGATTCTCTCTCCCTCTCCCTCTGCCTTTCCCCACCCCAAAAAAGAAAAATTATGGGGTTGAGCTATTATACCCATTTTACTTATTTATTTATTTTTTAAGTTTTTAAGTTCCAGTTAAGATATAGTGTAATATTAGTTTCAGAATTTTGGGACTCATCACTTACATACGATACCCAGTGCTCATCACACAACAAGTGCCCTCCTTAGTGCTCATCACCCACTTAGCCCACGCCCCACCTACTTCCCCTCCAACAACCCTCAGGTTGGTTCTCTATAGTTAATTGCCTCTTTTACAGTTTGTTTCTCTCTCTCTTTCTTCCTATGTTTATGTTTTGTTTCTTAAATTCCACACGTAAGTGAAATCATGTGGTATTTCTCTTTCTCTGACTGACATATCTCACTTAGCATAATTCCCTCTAGCTCCATTCAAGTTGCTGCAAATGGCAAGATTTCATTCTTTTTGATGGCTGAGTAATATTCCATTGTGTATATGCACCACAACTTCATCCGTTCTTCAGTCGATGGACAGACAATGGCATCATTTAGGTAGAAGAATGTCCTATTCTTAGGAGATGTTAAGTTGACGATTTGAGGGATAAAGTCTCACAATGACTGCTATATTCTTTATAGTTATTTAAAAAAAAGTATATATACACACACGTATAGGAATCTAGCAAATGTGGCAAAATATAAGGAGGTGTTGACTCCAGGTGAAGGTTATATAAGTTTTTAGAGTGGTATTCTTCCAATTTTCTGTATGTTTAAAATTAAATTTTAAAAAGTTAGGAAAATAGAGGCAATATGGCTGGCTTCAATAAGACATTGGCCCCATACAGATATTTTATCACTGATCTCAACATATTATCTGTGGAAATCACATTTTTCTTAAGATAAAACTTAAGCAAGAAGAACTGAAAAGCTTTGTGAATTCTATTTTATGAAGAGAACTGGCTTCTAATTAAAGAAAACAAAATATCTTGGTCAGGCGTAAGAAGGGCAACTTTATCTGGGGAGGAGTTAAGGATTTCTCAGCAGAGACTGCAAAGTTCAATGTGAAACACCGAAAATCAGTTTGCTAGAAGCTAAGCTTCCTCAGCACAATACCCACTACATGAGAGTAAGTTTTCAACGTGTGCGGGTGAAGTCACCTCATCTGGCTGAGGGAGGACGATAACAGACATGGTTCCCGTGTGAATGCGCTGCATCCTCGATGACAGGCCCACCTCAGGGATCCGCTGAACTCGGTGAATCCCACCTTCATACTTCAGATGCTTGTAGACACTGTCACCAGAAATTCGGGCAGCTGCGTGATGCAGCCCACCTAGGAACATAAAATCCAAAAATTCCAATGAGTTCTCTTTTGAAAGGGATCTGGATCTTAAATACCCCCAATCTCAGGCCTGAATGCAAGCACAGAGCCAAAGACGAGAACATAAAATAGTACAAGACAGTATTTTCCCAATGTCAATGTAGTCATATATAAAAGGAAATATACCAAAACATTATTTATGCTTACCTCTGGGGAACAGAACAACAATATATTTTTTGTTTTACTTTTTATACTTTGTTTCTAAATTTTCTATAATCAACCAAGTTTTTTTAATAAAAGTATTACTAGAAAAAAAATACTGGAACATTTTCTGCATTGAACTGCCCTCTGCAACCTTAGGCTGATATGGTATCTACATATAAGAACGCTCAAAAACATAACAATTTAATAATGATGGAAAACTCTATAGGTACTCCCAAGTTCTCAAGAGTCTACTGAAATTTAGCTCTTGCTTATCTGTGGTGTGACGATAAGCACCCCCCACCCAAATCTTAATGCCTAAGCTAGTTTTTCCTTATTGGACATATTTTTTAGAAAAACTATTTTATAATAAAATAACATACAGAAGCCTGGGTGGCTCAGTGGGTTAAAGCGTCTGCCTTCAGCTCAGGACATGATCCCAGGGTCCCGGGATCAAGCCCCACATCGGGCTCTGCTCAGCAGGGAGCCTGCTTCTTCCTCTCTCTCTCTGCCTGCCTCTCTGTCTACTTGTGATGTCTGTCAAATAAATAAATAAATCTTTTAAAAAAAAAGTTTTAAAAAATAACATACAGACATAAAAAATCACATGAATCAAATGGTTTAGTGACCACGAGATCAAGAAAAAGAACTTTGTCAGTCACCCAAAAGCTCTCTCATGTGTCCCTTCCCAGTTACAATCCCCTCCTTTCTCACAAGTAACTATGATCCTGACTTTTATTCTTGTTACAATTTTATTACCTAAATGTGCTAGTCTAGTCTTGTCCATTTAAAAAAGTTTCAAAAGTCCTCTTTAAGTTTATTTATTTATTTTTGTGTAGTAATCTCTACATCCAATGTAGGGCTCGAATTCATGACGCCAATATCAAGAGTCAACCAGGTGCCCCCTAAAGTCTGATGCCTTTTAAAGCTCTTAATCTATACACGCTCATCACCTACTTCTTTTGTTCTTTCCAACTTCTCTCTTGAGGAACCTGGACGTTGACCTGTAAAATTTCCCACAGTATGAATTTGCCAACTGCATACTCTTGGTACAATTAATTCACCTGTCTTCCACCCTCTGTTCTGGCTATGAATTGCCAGATGGATCCAGAGACCGGATCAGACACCAGCTTGAGCTCCTTGGCAGGACTACAGGAGGCACGTAATGACTGTTTTCTTTCTTTTTATGGTCTTGGCAGCCTTTGATGTTTAATGTATCATGGGTTATAAAATAGTGATAGTCTAATTCTGTAATTTCTTTGTCAGGTATTAGTAGCTAAAATACATTTATAAAGAAACATTTCCCCTTATCTACTAGTTGATTACTCTGTGCTAGAATTATACAGGAAAGGCAGGATAAATGCTTGATTCTGTTTCTTTACCCATTTTACCAGTATCTGTGTTTTATAATTTGAGTTAGGATTAATCATCTGCAGACGACTATTTTTAAAATATCATTATGAATTCAAGGATCTGAATACATCTAGCATGGTCTATGGCCACACCACCCTGAACGGGCCCGATCTCGTCTGAATATATCTAGCATGTTTAAACCAATTGCAATTATTATGATTGAAGTTCAACATATCCACCTTTGGCCAGCAGGAGCCTCTTCAAGTCAATTTCTGAGTTCTTTTTAACACACCTCTTATTACAGTATAACAAAATATTCCAGGATTATCCTGAACTATTCTTGCCCCAGACCTGAAATCAGTGATCTCCCCAAGAAGTCTTGGTTCCTTTCAGAGAGAAATAATACTTAATTTTTTTTTTTTTTTTGCCTCTTCCCCCGCTCATGTGCTCTCTTTCTTTAAAATAAATAAATCTTGAAGGAAAAAAAAAATTTGAGATCACTTAGCTCGGAATTCCTCTCATATAATGAAACCTACCTCACAGGCAGGTATCATCTGGCCTTCGAGTCACCTTGTAGGACCTGGGGCTCATGGAACCAGCACAAAAATGTTGATATTCTGGTTACTGTTTCTGTGAGTAATAAACCATTCTCCACCTCTGACCCATGAAAGTGTGGCATGCTAACTTGTTAGCTTGCAAGTGGGGTAAAATCTCAGACCATTTGGAGTTCTTGACTACTGATATTTCCAGTGTAAATTCAAGATGACAGCCTCTTCTCTATCACTCTTGTCTTCTATACCAAGAATCTGGTTCTCAACAACAGAGAAGATACTACAATTAAAATATTTCATAACTACTCATCTACTTTATTCGACAGTACACATACAACAGTCTCAGAGTAACAATGTGAGTTCTGCCACAACATGATTACTAAAAACATTACAACTTTTTTGCATATGCTCTTCCTGTTCTTCCCCCATTTTTCAAATGGCTGTACTCTATACTGTCAGATGTTACAGTGGTTATATACTGTGTTCTTCCCTCCTTCTCCTCAAATAGACCTAGGTCTTTTTTTTTTTTTTAAGAGTTTGTTTGTTCATTAGAGAGAGAGAAAGAGAGAGAGAGGACCTAAGCATGGGTGGAAGGGTGAGGCAGAAGGAGAAGGAACCTCCCTGCTGAGCAAGGAGCCCGATGTGGGATTTGATCCCAGGACCCCGGGATCATGACCTGAGCCAAAGTCAGACGCTTAACTGCCTAAGCCACCCAGGTACCCATATAGACTTAGTTCTACAGGTAGCCACATATTTGATGCTCACCCCTACTCCCTATGCCAAAACTTCATATTTTAGCGGTCTAAAGTCCTATTTTCTAACAGATTCCTCAGAAAGGGACCATGGGAAAAGTGTTTCTTGAATTCCTGCATATTGTTAAGTTTGTACCCTTATACTTGTAAGTTAGTTTCATTGCTTATAAAATCCTTAACTCAAATTTCCTTTCCTTAACTATGCTGCCACTGCTGCTGCCACGTTCCTAATACGGTTCTAATGAAGACTCGGTGCTACAACATCAGATCTAACCCACTCAGTTTCTGAAGTCAGCATGGTGGGGCACCAGGATGGCTCAGTCAGTTGGGTGTCTGACTTTTGGTTTCTACTTAGGTCATGATCTCATGGGTCATGAGCTCAAGCTCTACATCTGGCCCTGAGCTCAGCAGGGAGTCTGCTTCTCCCTCTCTCTCTGCCCCTCTTCCCACTCACATACACTTGTTCTCTCTCCCTCTCAATAAATCAGTCTTTGAGAAAAAAAAAAAATAAAGTCAGCATGGTAGAAAAAAATTGGGCATAGTTTTAGATTACCCTAGAAAATGCCAAAGGAAGGTACCTTATCAGAAACTGACCTCGCTTAGTAAGTCCCACACAGCAATGCCTGGGTGGCTCAGTTGGTTAAGCGTCTGCCTTCAGCTCAGGTCATGATCCCAGGGTCCTGGGATCGAGCCCCATGTCGGGCTCCCTGCTCAGTGCGGATCCTTATTCTCCCTCTATCTCTACACCTCCCCCCGCCCCCCTTGTGCTTTCTCCCTCTCTGTCAAACAATAAAATCTTAAAAAAAAAAAAAAAGTAAGTCCAAAATAGCCAGTCTTCCTCCAGCGGTGGAACAGGTTGCTGTTTATCTTCTTGAACGCCAGATAAAGAAGATGACAAGCATTTAGGGGTCAGGTGATAGGAAAAATGTAATGTTTATCATTCACACTCGGTATAGTCAAGATGGTCAATTCTGAAAAATACCTCAAAACTGAGACAGAGCAAGGCCACAACAATTAAATTTTCCACCTCAAAATCATTCTGTACTTTTTTTTTTTTTTTTAAAGATTTTATTTAGGGGCATCTGGGTAGCTCGGTGGGTTAAAGCCTCTGCCTTCAGCTCAGGTCATGATCCCAGGGTCCTGGGATCAAGCCCCACATCAGGCTCTCTGCCTGCCTCTCTGCCTACTTATGATCTCTGCCTGTCAAATAAATAAATAAATAAATAAATAAATAAATAAATAAAATCTTTAAAAAAAAAGATTTTATTTATTTATTTGACACAGACAGAGACATCACAAGTAGGCAGAGAGGCAGGCAGACAGAGAGGAGGAAGCAGGCTCCCCACCGAGCAGAGCGCCCGATGTGGGGCTCAATCCCAGGACCCTGGGACCATGAGACCATGACCTGAGCCAAAAGCAGAGGCCCAACCCACTGAGCCATGCAGGCGCCCCTCATTCTGTGCTTTTAAAATTATTCCCCTCACCCCCTTTACCTACTTCATGTCCAGGGCACATATTTAAATTTATATGACCTGAAAGGAGAGGGCTGCTTTACTGTACAGATTACCAGAGCCAATCTTGGGCCGCCTAGGTTCAAATTTAAGCTCTTCCTCCTAGTTGTGTGTCCACAGGCAAGTTACTTCATTTGTTCATGCCTTGGTTTCCTTTTCTGTAAATGGTAATTACAGCTCGCATCACAGTACTGAGCACCTAAATGAGAGGCCATTCATACTGCAGATCACGTGAGTCGTGCTTCAAGTCCTGTGTAAGCATATGACACAGCCTGAACTCAACCTTCCTCCCTCGAAGGGGCTGTTGTGAGGAATAACTGAGATAAACACTCGTAGCATACTTGGCAGTGTTGATATGTACCGACAGTAAGTATCAGCAGTGACTGGAACTATATCATTGGCTCTCCTGGACCAGTTCAAGACAATGTGGGAGAGAATGACAATCAAGATTCTTGTAAATGGAAATTATGATGTAGGGCAGGAGAGTTGATAGACCTCTGAGGTAGAGGACAGCGAGGTGCACTGCTGGCCTTGCCAGCTGAAAGAAAACTGCCTTTGGTGGTCCTCATGGACGGGTATGGAGGAAAAAAGCATTTGTCAGATCAACAGCTGCACACCAGGTGCCAGGGGGTGTGAACAGCTCAAGCAATGAAACCACATCTGGTACAGCAGCTGTAATGAGAATCACCGGTTGGCTGAGCTAACAGTAACCCACTGTCATTCACTGAGCTCCATCTACTGCCTTTCTAGGCCAAAGAAACAAGTTGAATGGGGATGGGGCAGGAATCACTAACTTTGCATTTTCCAAGTCCTTGATGGTGGCATTTATCTCTGCCACCTCTCCAGGAAGGCAATGTTGCTTCTGGTTTACTATTTTCCCAGGTAGAGGCAGTTCTAGTGGCTTCTACTTGGCCTTTACCACCATTAACAGTTCTCATTCCACAGGTCAGGAAAGATGGGAATTCTGCTAGCTGCTCAGTGTATCTGCCAATTATGTATCCAGAACTGGGGAAAACACCACAGGTTGGGTTTGGGAACCTGCTGGGCCCACTGTGAGTGGGACTGAGCTAAAAGTCTATTCATCACATGACTCCACAAGCCCCTTCTCTAACGGATGGCCGTAGAGATGTTCTGGGTTTCCTGGCATTAGTATCAGTTCAGAGCCAGCATCCAGTAGTCCCTGCAAAGTCTGGTTATTTCCGCTTCTCTAAGGCATAGTTACCCTGGAAAAAGGCGACAGACCCCTTTTGGGAGGAGGCTGGGAGAAGGGTCAACAGCATAAACACCTAGCAATATATGGGGGTCCTTCCTCAAGGGGACCCCGCCCCCTCTTTATTCAAGGGGTTTGGGTCTATCCACTGGCTCAAGTCTGAGAGAACTAACTGAGGGGCCATGGCTTGTTTTTATGATTAAAGTTACATTTCTGTTCACTTGATCTAAAACTTTTCTGCTCATATAGGTAAGTGAGAATTTACTAGGCTTCCTACCTCTTTTACTTGTACGGGCACCACGATCAACAAGCGAATGCCACAGGGCTGCACAAGTCAGACACTTCCAATTGCTGCCTTGGCTCTGCCGTCCGTGACAGTAACCACACTCATCTGGCCTTTGGCTGTGGACTGCTCAACCCTTGACCCCTGCCACCCTGAAATCCAATGACTTCCAGTACACTTAGGTTTCCCAGTTTAGTTAACAGAGTTCCTACTGTCGAGTCTGGCCCACGGAGAAGAGCCATCACAGAGCCCCTTCAAAGATTCCAGGGCTCCCCTTACAAATTTATTTCTCACACTCATGGTAAGAAGTACGTCTTCTGGACACAGAGAACTAACCACCATGTTACCTGAAGTGACCTCTCCCTGAATTTAACTAGCAAGCAGAAAATAACAAAACGCAAGTATAAACATCAATCTGTTGGGAGGGAAGAGATAACAGAACATTTCATAGAATCCCTTTAACTTGAAGAGATTTCAATTTGTCAGATGCCAGGTACACAGAATAACAAAGTGTCAGACCCACACTACATACCCAGAGCTATCACCTTCCCCTGCTGCCACAAAAACCATCCTGTACTCATTTAGCTTGGACTATTCATGGAATACTTGAGTATTGTCCCTATCTGTACCTCCAACCACAAAACTACAAGGCTCTAAGTCACCTGATGCATGAATTTTTGCCTGAAAGTATGTTTCTTTTCAACCTTAGCTTTTAGTGCTGTATGAATCTGCGTTCCTCTCCATTTCAATTAAACATTAAAATATATACACATATTATTTAGTAAGCATATTTTATAAGATAGGTGTTTTTCACCCCTTCTCTAAGTTAGTACTCCTATTCATGTATTTTTCTTTTCCTGATTACAAATAGATCAATTTTTATATATTATTTTCTAATTTTAATGAGTAGAGGTTGACTCCTAATCTTTATTTATTTATTTATTTATCAGAGAAAGAAAGAGAGAGCGCGTGCGCATGAGCACAAATACAGGGAGCAGCAGGTAGAAGGAGAAGCAGGCTCCCTGCTGAGCAGGGACCCGATACGGGACTCAATCCTAGGACCCAGGGATCATGTCCTGAGCTCAGGGCCTGAGGCAAAGGCAGATGCTAAACTGACCCAGCCATTCAGGCGTCCCTCCTAGTCTTTAGAGTAAAATATTTAAAGTTTCCCTTCCTTAAAAAAATAGTCCTTTAGATTTTTTTTTTTAATTAAAAAAGTGTTTTTTATTTTTTAAGTAGGCTCCATGCCCAGTTTGTACAGCCCAATGCAGGGCTTGAACTCACAACCCTGAGATCAAGACCTGAGCTGAGAGTCAGATGCTCAACCAACCTAGCCATCTGGTGTGTCCCCTGCTCTTTTTACTTCTTAAAGTACCTTTATTTTATTTTGCCACTAAGCCAGTCTATCTAAAAGAAAGGTTTCCCAACCACTGTCTAGGGATTGTTGAGGCTGCTCTGCGTCCCTGGAACTAAATTACTCTTCCTGTTATTACTGAGCTCATCCTTCATTCTTAAAAGCTGGATTCAAAATATCTGAGAGCAGTCACTGCTGACATTTGCCACCATTCTCTCTTTCATAATGCTGTATTTCTAAAGATTTTTTTTTTTTAAAGTAAGCTCCACACCCAAAGTGGGGCTCAAACCTACAGCCCCAAGATGAAGAGTCACATTCTCCATCAGCTGGGCCAGCCAGATGTCCCAAAATGCTGCTGTTTCTGACTATATTCCCCTTGAAACTCTCCCATCTCTAGCTTCCATAATATTATACTGTACTCATCCTTTTCCTGCTTATCTCACTCCTCTCTTTCTTTTGCCAAGAGTCAATCTTTCTCAATGTGGCCATTACGTAGGATTTGGCACCCTGAATATTCCTTCTCCCTAGCCTCTCCCTCACATAATCTCTCAGTGTCAGATACCACCTTTGTGCTAAGGGCTACTGAATCTCTCTCCTTCATTCTGTTCTCTCACCAAAGCTCTGCTGACACAACTTCAGCATTTACTGGATATTTCTAAATGGGTGTTCACAATAACCACAGAGTTAGTCATTCGAAAACAACTTATCATTTTTCTTCCCGTATGGGCTCTGCTCTTCAACTTAAACGAATATCACAGTCTTTCTGGCTAGGAAGATCAGGATCCCCATGCCTCATCTTGTTTGTGTTAGAACAGACTACTAGGATGTACTGTGGTTCTGGATCTGACAAGCCTAAGTTCAATCCTAGGACTGCCATTACGTACTGTGTGGTCTTGGATCAGTCACTTATTCTGAGCCCGGCTCCTCATCTGTAAAATGGGACTGATACTACCTATCTCACAGGGCCATGAGGATCAGATCACCTACACTGTATGCAGGACACAGGAGCAAGCGCTGGCCTGTCTTTTGTCCGCTCTTCCTGTGAAGGTCTGCCACGATCTATGCCAGATCTAAGTCTTAGTCACACCTGGATTGCTCTAGGAACCGCTCTGCACTTTACCTTAAATCGAACCTCTTGGTCCATCCCCCACACTGCTATCTAAATAATCTCCCTAAGAGATATATTTACCAAATCATGTGCCTTTTTTTTTTTTTAAGATTGATTGATTGATTTGAGAGAGAGCAAGGGAGCAGGGCATGGGAAAGCAGAGGGAGAGAGAGTCTGAAGCGGACTCTGCACTGAGCACAGAGCTGGACGTGGAGCTCAAGCTCACAACCCTGAGGTCATGACCTGAGCTGAAACCAAGAGCTGGAGGCTTAACCAACAGCAGCAACCAGGTGCCCCCAGATCATATGCTTACTGATAAAATCTTCAACAGGTCGTTACTCTCTAACAATCAAGGTCTATTCTGCTTTTAAGGCTGTTCAAACTCTACCCCCTAGAACTCATTTCCTATGTCTTCCCATCATATACTCCAGTTTCTCTTCTGATCATATGTATCTTTCACCTTTTACTATGTCTTCCTCTCACAGATATGCTCTGGGCAGACTGGCTTCCTAACATTGCCCTACACACACACCAAGATCTTTCCCACCACCATGTGGCTGCTCTGGTTTTTTCTTCCCTCTTCTCTCAATTCCCTTTCCCTGACCAGTGGCCGTATTTAAAACCTGTATCAAGGGATGCTTGGGTGGCTCAGTTGGTTAAGTATCTGCCTTTGGCTCAGGTTGTAATCTCAGGGTCCTGGGATCGAGTCCCACATTGGGCTCTCTGCTCAGTGGGGAGCCTGCTTCTTCCTCTCCCTCTGCCTGCTGCTCCCCCTGCTTGTACTCTATCAAATAAATACATAAAATCTTTAAAAAGATAAAAAATTTAAAAAAACCTGTGCCAAGCACAACTTACTTATTCTAGATACTACTTTTCATCTTTCTCTATTGTTCAACTTACTTTAATCCTCTTTCCCTACTTTATTATTGGGTATCAATGCATAAGCAAGAAGAAGAAAACTTTCATACGGCTTAAAAGAATGAGGAAAAAAGAATTACTATCAGATGTTCTGATTTAACATAACTGAGTATTTAAAAGTTTAAGGACCTGCCTAGGTGACTCAGTTAAGTGTCCAACTCTTGGTTTCAGCTCAGATCATGATCCCAGGGTCCTGGGATTGTGTCCCACACTGGGATCCCTTCTCAGCGGGGAGTCTGCTTCTCCCTCTGCCTGCCCCCAACTCATGTGTGCTCTCTCTCTTGCAAAAATAAATAAATAAAATCTTTTTAAAAAATGGGACAACATGGTTCTAATCAAGATCAAAGGTAAAATAATTTTCAGCATCATCTGTGGATTAAATCCTCAAATATCCCTACCATAATCAGCTGGTGTATAATTCAGGAGTTCAAATTTCCAGTTTTTATAGCTTGAATAATTCTGGTACATATCGAATATTTCCCGAGTAAACTGTTGGCAGATATCACCTAAAAAAATATAAAAAATATTCAGTCAGCACAGACTTTTTTTTAAGAGAGCAATTCTTAGGTATAGACCCCCTGGGAAATAAGGAGTAACTATTTTTATAGTGAAACACATTTACTGGACTGTTAAAGTTATACTGTGTCAAACCAAGGTAAAATTTAAGTGTTTTTTTAGATCATTTACAATAAAATTATTTAACTGACCTCCAGTAGTTCTTCCAGATGTCACCTCTAAAATAACATCATTTTTGTCATATTTCTCCTTTGGCGCTAGACTCTGGAAAAGCTGAAAATGGAAAAAAAGATCAGCATTTGTATGTATATTTCCCATGATTATACTACTGCTTGATTTTAGACAAAAGACCTCCAGACATTAAAAAAAAAAAAAGTCAGTGATTAACAAAATTATATAGTATCCCAATGAGGTCTAGTCATTAAATGCTGCAATAAGTAGACAGCATTAGACCTAAAATAAGTGATCAATTCAAGCTAACAATGGAGTTACTTGTCAGGGTATTCTCCACAATGCTATCAGATTATCTTAATTTTTAAAAAATGCCCAAGTTTAGATCAAAGTCCGGAGGGTTCCATTCAAATTTTTTTCAGATTTTGCCTCTTATTAGCTCTAAACAGCAGCTTCTTTCATCTAATGAATGAAGTGAAGCTTTGAAAAGTCTTCACTTGGAGAAAATGAGGCCTCTTTACATATGATTGTGTATTTTCTCCTCCCACAGATGACAGCTGGCCCCAGGTCGTGCCCTGTGTTCTCAGTAGAGCTGTTCTGCTTAAAGAGTATATTGAGGACTCCCAGGGTAAGGCCGAAATAGTTTCTGAGCCGTGACAAGAAAACAAGGGGCTTCCTAATAAAGTAACTAGCTTCCTTCTAAACAAGAAAAGGGATGTAATTTTATTTTTTATTTATTAGTGAAAAGTTTTTCAAATCAAACTACCTACATGCCATGACTCCCCTACTGCCATTTTTTGAAATACTCCATCTCTGTCAGAAATGGTAATCTGTGAGAGGGAATATCAGACCAAGAATGACAGTCTTTCTGCCTTTGACTTGCTGGTTAAATCAGTTAAATCAGATAACAGTAACTGATACCTCCACCTCCTTCCTCTCAACGAGCCCCTCTATGGAGTCCCAGAGTAGGGGGACCGAAGGCAGGACGAGGGCAAACAGAACAGAAGGGAAGAAACTACAGATGCTATACAGCACTGTGGTCTTCATTGTCTTTTAGACAAATCATCCACTGAACTACAAGGAGCTAAAGATTTGGTATGAACCAACTGTGTCTGTACCTTTGGATTCACTCCACTCTATACAGAAAGCAAATTTTCGATCCTTAATTAACACAATCACTATATACCACTCCCCTTTTCTAAGGCTTAAAAACCCTATTCTTCCTCTTGGTAAACTAAGTTTCTTTACCAGCATCTACCGCCTTGGCTGGCAAGTTAACAGCTTTGGAATAAAATTGCTCGTGGAGGTGAGGGGGGAGATGATGTTTTATTCTCTGGCATCCCAATCGGTTCAACCTCATTCTGTAGCAAATTACAGTACTAAACCCAGCTTACTCATTCACCGTAAAAGAAGGTTTAATAAACTGGTGCTTGGAAAGTACTTTGAACACCAAAGTATAGCCTCGTAAAAACAGTATTCTTTTATAGTAACACGATTGAGCAGTTTACTTCCTAAAACATACCTCACTGTATAACATATGGATTTTTTGAGCAATGGTTTCCCTCTCTTCCAAGGCGAGTTCTTGTAACTGCTTTTCATCTTGTTTATTTAGACCTACAAACCATCAACAAAAATTATGTTTTTAAATACAGGAAAACTCCTAAATAGCTAGCTAATTTCTGTTTATAAATTTTATTTCAGTTGTGAAGGAGGGATTATACAAAAGAACAGTCAGAATAATTGGAAAATATTAATTAATTAATAAGTACTTGTGAAGCACGTCTAAAAAAACTCAGTGTGTAAGAAAGTATGATCATTGCCCAAAAGTTTATGATTTGAATGTCTAAAACTAATTACAGAAATCAATGATTAATAAAACAAGTCTGAAAAAGGACTGGTTAATTAAATGTAGACCCAAATAAGGTAAGTTGTGGAGTAAACTGGAGTGACCGCTTCTTGTCTGAAAGGTAGCAGCCATTACTCAGCACACCGTGGGTAATCCAGGAGGGCTGAAGCCTCCATTTTCTTCCCCCCAATGTCCGAAATAAGAACTCTTAAAATTTTGAAATCTCTTGAAATATTTATACCTAGTGAACACTTTTTAAAAGCACCATGTAAGTCAAATGAAACATCTTTGTAACCTCTGTTTTATGGAAACAATTGTCCTTTTCACATCATTTCAAGAGAGAAAGTTAAATCCTGGAACTCCCAACAAAAAAACTATCATGAGAGATAGCAGATCTTACAACCTTTGACTCCATTGCTCCGGATACCTAGACTCCATTTGTTAGTGGTGATGCTTGCCAGCTGATGTAGAAATGTTTGATTCTTAATAGCAAAGAAGAAAACAGAAATGAAACATCCTAATTATAAAACAGAGAAGGCTCTTGAAACTTCTTCCCTGGTCATGGAAGTCATTAACACCTGGTGGGATTCTATTCCTCATTCATACCTTCAACATCTAACACTTATTATGCACCAGATACTCTGCTAGTTGTTGGGGACACAGGGATGAATAAAATGTGGTTCCAGGTCTTAAGTGTCTCAGTCTGGTGGGAAATAGGACATGTACGCACGAGTACAGTATGGGATAGGACAGTGCCATGGAGGCACAAAGGAGGGGGTCTAACCCAGACCTTAGCACTTGAGGAAGGCTTCCTGGATAGATGTCCTCTGAACTAAATTCTAATTACGGATCATCTGTTGCAGAATTGTAGTATCACTAGTGGCCCCATATCATGTACTTATGCCACAAATGGACACTAGGCTGACATTACTCCATATAGGTACCTGCTGTGTCAAAGATATCAGAAAAACCTGATACGCAGTCACATAAAATTATTTTTGTGGCCTCTTATTATTTTCTGATGTCTGAAATCTAACCTAATTCAATTTCATTATATCAAGAAAGATTTGAGAGTCTATTATATCCTATGTTCAGTGCTACAGGAAATATAAAAATGAGTAAGACACAGGCTCTGTCTTTGAGAAACAGATAATGAGGGAAGGGGCAGAAATTAAGACAATTACATAAAGGATCAAAATTCAAAACAGAGAAAGGTAACATATTTGTTATACAGAGGGGACTGAAGCCAAAGTATGACATCCAAGCCATACTTTGTAAGTGAAATGAATTTTAACAAGGTAAAATTGGTGGGTAACAATGTGTGCAAAGACAGAAATGGGATGACGTATATATTCAGGGAACAGCAAGTTATCTATTTTTCTTGGAAGGTAGCATATACAAAGGGAATTAATACACTATACAGAGAGGCTAGTGTCAGTTTTCAGAAGCTCCTTTTTTTTTTAAGACTTTATTTATTTACGAGAGAGAGAGAGACAGCACAAGTGGGGTTGAGAGAGGGGCACAGGGGAGAGAGCGAAGCAGACTCGATCCCAGGACCCCGGGATCATGACCTGATCTGAAGGCTCTTAAATACCAAATCGAGAAATTTATATTTATAGGCAATGGGAGCTACTGAAAATTTTGAGCAGGGGAGTATTCTGATTAAGGTTGTACTTGGGCTGGGAAAACCTGGAAGTGGCACGAAAAGTTAGGAATGTATTGTAATTATCCAGGATGAGCTATAATAAAGATATAAATTAGCAGAAAGAATAGAAGGGGACTCATGAAGGGTACACTACAGAGGCAGAGGCAGACTCTATTGGAACTGGACTCATGCGGTGGCTAAGACAGGCTATGGAATCTCACTGAGTCCAAATCCTTGCTCCTTGCCTGACTGGCTGAGTGACCTCTGACATTTTAAGCTCTCAGTTTCTTCATCTATAAAATGGGGACATTAATAATAATTCCTATCTCATAAGATTATTGTAAATACTCAAATGAGGTAATATTTATAAAATACTTAGCTTAGTGTCTGGCATATGGTAGGACAGTAAATGTCACTTCTATCACTTTTATTACAGAATAGCAGGATTTTAGACCTAGAAGAGACTTTGGAAACAATCCAATCCAATCTCAATTATACTGGTAATACAATGTATACACCATTGTATAATGGTGATACAACCAAGGCTGAAAGAGATTATGTCAATTGGATTTAGAAGCATTTAGTAAACTCCTGTTATATGCAAAGAACCTTCCCCAAACTAATTGATTACAAATTTGAGTGGCATAATGCAAAGAGTAAAAAAAAAAAAAAATCCTCATTAAACATAGTGAGAGACTCATGGTACCACCAACAGATGGCAGAAAATCGAGACTTTATAGTTATAACTGTGACTGCCTTGAGATTGCTTAACATCTCTAACACTTAATGGAACAGGATGAAGCACAGAAGTTTAGAAACTAAACACCTGTAGTACTATCTGGATAAATGTTGAATCCCAGATTAGTCCACTGTGCCTTTCTCTCAACTTCTGCACATTTTGGTAATTTTCATATGAGAAAAAATGTTAAGGCAATAACCAATATTAAGAAATACCAAAACTAAAAATAAACATCTCTTACATAGATCAAAAAATTAAATGTAAAGTTAAAAAATTTAACTCTCAGAAGAAAACACAGTTGTACTCTCTGTAACCTTGGGTTACACAACGGTTTCTTAGATATGACACCAAAAACACAAGCAACAAGAGAAAAAAAGATAAATTTGACATCATCAAAATTAAAAAGTTATGCTGCTTAGGGGCGCCTGGGTGGCTCAGTCGATTAAGCATCTGCCTTCGGCTCGGGTCATGATCCTGGGGTCCTGGGATAGAGTCCCACATTGGGATCCCTGCTCGGCAGGAAGTCTGCTTTCCCCCTTCCCACTCCCTCTGCTTGTATTCCCTCTCTCGCTGTCTCTCTGTGTTAAATAAGTGGATAGGATCTTAAAAAAAAAAAAAATGTTATGCTGCTTCGAAAGATAACCCATAGAATAGAAGAAAAGTTTTGCATATCATATATCTGAAAAGGAATTTGTGGCTATAATATAAAGAAGTCTCACAATTCAATAACAGGACAAATAATTCATTTTAAAAATGAACAAAGGATCTGAACAGTCATTTATCCAAAGATGAGATACAAAAGGCCAACACGCACGTGAGAAGATGTTCAACATCATTAATCAGGGAAATGCAAATCAAAGCCACGATCAGATATCATTACACCCACTAGGATGGCTAGAATCAAAAGGGTGGGGTAAAAATAGTGCAGCCACTTTGGAAAACAGTCTGGTAACTTCTCAAAAGGTTAAATGCAGAGTTATGATAGGCAATTGTAGCGCCAATGTTCATTACAACCCACAAGTGGAAACAACTCAATATCCAGTAAATGATGAATGGGTAAATAAAAATAAAATGTGGTAGATCCATACAATGGAATGCAGTTCCACAATAAAAAGATATTAAGTATAAACACATGCTACAACATAGACGAAAGACAAACGATGTACTATATGACTCCACTTATATACAATGCCTGAAATAAGGAAATCTCGAAAATAGATGAGCTACTGCCTCGGGTTGGTAGGGAAAGGGGAATTGGGGCAAGTGGCCACAAGGTGCAGGGTTCTTCCTGGGATGATGAAATAATACTTGGACCCTACATGCCCTTTGCTGGGGTAGGAATTGCATTTTTGTGTCTCTGCTACATACGCAGGACAGTGCTCAGGAAAGGCCTGCTCAATAAATTAAAGCTTCTGTAAAGGTCAATATTCAGTCACCTAGACCCTAAAAACTTCTTGGCAAGCACCATGAGGAGCTTGGTCTCTTAATAGTTGATTTTTAGTAGCCAAAATACATCAAACACACAGAGTAGAATCCTGTCTTCTCCAAGTACAGAGTGCAGCCATTCTAGGCTTTTTAAAAGACTGTGTTCAATAAAGCTTTAACCTCTAAAATCAATCACATCGTTTACACACACATACTTTTTTACCTACTTTTACACATTGAATCTAAATCTTCAATTGCTTGCTCAGCCTCCTGAATTTCTCCGTAAATGGCTGCAAGTGGCGCCAACTCAGCATGCCTCCGATTCAGGGACTTCCAGTCCCCTTCATTCACAGACATACGCTGCAAACAGTCGTCAAGCGTCCTGTACTCCTTGTTCAGGTCCTCCATATATTTCTGTAGTGCTTTATGCTTCCACAGCATTTTGGACTGATGACAGTATCTCCTGGGACAATTCTTATTTAACAGATGGTGGAGAATGGGATTCCTGCTTTGTCTAAAAATCCACAGCCTTGTATCAAGATGGATCTGTGTAAACTGATGAGATTGGGAATGGAGGTGGTACTGGCGGGGACCATTAAGAAATGAATGTCTAAAAAGCCAAGCACACAGGTGACGATTCATCTCAGCATCTGAAATATAATAAACACAATCTGAAAAAAAAAATCAGCTCTACAAATACAAAAGCTGGAAGGAGCCTCAAGAAATCTTGTTCAGTTCATGGGCACTGCCAGCTCCAAACAGTCTGAAAATTCAGTAACCCACAAAAGGAAAATAATTCTTCATACCTCTGAATATAACATATTAAAATAAATGAAGATAGCACAGTTTTCTACTTACTCAATGTATATAATTAACGATGGCAAATGAGTAGGAGCATAATTAGTAAATACATCAATAGGCTGGGTTAAATCAGCTACTTTCTAGGAGGTACCCAAGATCTAGAATTGAGTATGTGAACAAGCACTTGAAAGGTATGAAAAAATCATGCAAGTTTTAGGTGATTCACATATATATAGATTTCTAAAGCTCGAAGGAAATATTAACTGTTTTCTTGTCTAATTCTTTAATTTTAGATATCCAGATGTCCATGGAAATCAAGTAACTTAATCATGATTATTTACTTAGCCAGACAGAGGCAGAGCTCATACTGGAATGCGGTCTGCCTGTTCACATTGCTTTCCATTTTCAATTCTGTAATCGGGTGCTTCCCTTTCAGCTAAGATCCTAAAGGAGGAAAACTTCAGATATTAACAGATTAAGAAAGTAGGTCTGGTAAGAAGGGACAGTGGCAATATTTGTATTAAGTGAAAAAAGCAGAATGGAAAACAATATAATCTCAATTGGGTTTTCAAAATTTTCTATGATATATGATATACAAGGAAAATAAGTAAATGGAATATTTTGCGGGGGGGGGGGAACCTAAAAAAGAAACATACCAAAATGTTAAAAAGATGATCTCTAGTTGTGGATACCTTTTGCTTGCTTTCTGCTTTTTCTACATTTCAGCGTTCTTAATTTTTCTATAAACACAGCATGCGTTACTGTCACAATCAGGAAAAAATAGTTACTTTAAAAAATTACAACTTAGGTGAAACCGGCTGTGTACACTAATTTCCTGCTCTTCACCTCTCTAATAGACATAATCAAAAGCAGCTTTATTAAGAAAGGGGAAAGATAAAGTATTTTAGGAAAAACACTTGACTCCTAAAATTCTGAGGTTCCAAGTTGAAATGAGGGCCAAAATTTTGCGATAATCAACCCTTATTGTCTCCAGTGTTCCTACTATGCTTGGAGGTGCATTCATGTATCAACTCATTTGATCATTATAAATCAGCTAACTTGAATATCATAATCTCCTAGAAACTAAAATATTCAGAGTGGTCTCCCAAACATTCAGATTTTGCAGGATTCTGCTAATTAACTTTAATATCTGAAGCACATTTGGAAAAAGACTGTGAAAGAATGCGCCAACGCCCAGCAGCCACACGTTAGAGTCCTTCAGCAGAAGTCACCGTGTCTTTACCTCTAGTCTCAAGCAGATCAGAGAAGTGTGTCCATTTGAAAAAGTGGACAAAAGGATGACAAATTTTTGTTAGAACACTTTTAGCTAAAATGTCCACTCTCGAAACAGCAGTAGAATGAGTAACTCTCAAGGTCTTGAACCTCAATATTAAGAGAGAACACACCCCCCTCCACTTAAACCAAGACATTTACTCGCTAGAGTAAACGGTATATGCCTGAGCACGGCCAGTGTCTCCATCACCCACCCCAGGAGTACCCCAGTACTCTGGTACTCTAGGAACAATTCTCAGAGTCGGCAGGTCAGAAGTGACACTAAGCCTGCGCCAGAACAACACGTGTAAGACACACTTTGTCACTCAGTATACGGAGTGATCCTATCGAGACAACATGGGGAAAAGAGGGGGGTGGAAAAATACTTTTTGAGATCAAAAAAGAGAAAAAAAAATAATTGTGAGTACCTAAGAAAAAGAAGAAAGGACGACAGCTTTCCTTTCTGAAGCCGGAACCTTCTGTGACCTGCTACATTTCAGCCCGAAAAACACTGACTCACTTTCACGTCCGGGTCACTCCTTCCGGGTTAACGCTTGCTCTCAGCGTCTCAAACAGTCGTCCTTGGGCGTGCGTAACAGCTAACAGGGGAAACCCGAGGGAAAAATGACAAATCGAGAAAGAAAAATAAATAAAAAGACAAGGCAATAAAGAAAATCCCAAGAGATGACTACGGGCGGTACTCATCCGGAGCCGGAGCCCAGGACGCGGGTTCCGACAAGATAGGTAGGGTGGGCGGTAGCGGAAAGTAGAATGAAAAACAACTTCCGGGAGCTCCTCCCCAGGAATCCTGGGAGTTGTATTTTGTGCACAGGCTGGCCTCCAAGCCCTGGGACAAAAGTCGACTTCTGGTTTCACAGAGGCAAACACAGGAGAGAGATCTCTACAATTCTGATTAGGAGATCAAGATTTACAATATATTAATAGGAAATTACAGGAATTTTTATATGTGGCAATTATATAACGGAGCCACTAAAGCAGTGGAGTTTTGTTTTGTTTTTTTTTGTTTGTTTGTTTTGTTTTTAAAGCAAAGTGGTTCTTTAATTTTTATTTATTTATTTTTTGAGGACTCCTTTTCATCATCCCCAGATTTAGGGATTCTACATGTTTTTTTCGTTTTTGTTTTTGTTTCTTTTTCTTTTTCTATTTTTACCCTCTATGGGATTCTGCATGTTAGTAGTTGTACTTTCAGCTTTCACTGTTTGAGAAAATACCTAATAACTAAAGGAGGATATAAACTTAAATTTCTAAAAATCATGACAGGATCCAAAAGATAGGAGACTATATATACACAAATTAATGACTTTATAGGTGTTGCATGCATAGATTGAATGTAGGGGCTCAGACTAGGTTCATAGCTTGTAAACTACTGATTAAATAATTATAAAAATCCAACTAATAAACAGTTCCAGGAAAATGCAAACATACTGCCTTACTTTGAATACCACAAGTCACATCACTGCCGTGTCTCAATATTTCTTCATCAAAAGCCAAGGTAAACATCATCCCATATAACTGACTTCACAGGATATTTTCTTAGGTTATGATTGCATATAAAAGGAACAATTAACTCTAAATGTAAATACCTAACATTACCCTACTTCAGGGTATTTACTTTTACCTAGGATATATTAATCCTATATTAAATGGTTTAAACCTATTAATTACTTTAATCCTTACTACAACAACCCTAAAATACCCATTTTGCAGAAGAGAAAACTAAGGCACAGAGAGCTTAAGTAACTTGTCCAGGTAAAAGAACTGGTAAGTAATAGAACTGAGATTCAATCAAAGCAGTCTGTGCTAATGTTCTGTGGCTCCTAAGCTCTGTACTCCATCTCTCCTCCCCCTCCCACAAAAAAAAGAAGAAAGAAAGAAAAAGAAAAAAAAAAAAGAAAACATTCCATTGTTCATTCAACAATGAGCACAGTTATACGCTACTCACTGTGTTCTGGACATGAGAATTTAGCAATGAATAGAAAAGACACAAATCTTTGCTCACATGGAGTTTATGTTCCAGTAAGGAACAAATTCCAAAGGATCCATAAAAAATCATTCTCCGGAATTATCCAATGAAATCATTTAATTCTTTATTTTGATTTGTGTATGCAGATATATAACTTAAGTAATATAGTATATAAAGTTTTATTCTCCTTTAAAAATAACCTTACTGCTATGGACTGAATTGTGTGCTCCCCCCACCAATTTAAGATGTTGAAGGTAACCCCCAGTGTGACTACATGGGGGACAGGGCCTTTAAAGTTAAATGAGTCATAAAGGTGAAGACCTGATCTGGTGATACTTGTGCCCTTATAAGAGATATCAGAGAGGAGCTTGTGAGTGCAAGCTCTCTCTTCTCTCTTTTTCTCCAATACAGGCCTCAGGGTGAAACCTACCTTGCTGACACCTTGATCTTGGACTTCCCAGCCTCCCAGCCTCCCAAAGTGGTATTTTATTATGGCAGCCCAAGCACCTAATATTTATGTATGTAAAAATTTATGGGGATATACATGAAACCTTATGATATACATGAAACTTCACATACTTTATGTATTTTATTTCTCAGTTAAAAAAAAAAGTCCCTAAAGGGATGTCTGCCTGGGTGGCTCAGTTGGTTAAGGGTCTGCCTTTGGCTCGGGTAGTGATCCCGGTGTCCTGGGATTGAGTCCTGTGCTGGGCTCCTTGCTTAGGAGGGAGCCTGCTTCTTCCTCTGCCTGCTGGTTTCCCTGTTTGTGCTCTCTCTGACAAATAAATAAAATCTTTTTTAAAAAATCCCTAAAGACATTTATGCTTGGTACAATAAATACTCCTTCCTCCTCCATGCTTTTTAAAAAAGAATATAATATGGTATGTCTATATTTATGAATATAAAATGATGTCCACAATTCATCATTAAATGAAAGATATTGTTTAAAAAAAAAACAACAACACAGCAAACAAACAAAAAAATAAGAAGGGAGGCAATGGGGGGTGGGAGTACAAAAAAAAAAAAACAACAACAACTCAGCAAACTGAGTTCCATTTAGAAACATATGATGCATGGGACACCTGGGTGGCTGAGTTGGCAAAGCATCTGATTCTTGTTCTCAGTTTAGGTCTTGACCTCAGGGTCATGAGTTGAAGCCTCATACTGGGCTCCATGCTGGGTGTGAAGACTATATAAAAACAAAAACAAAACCAAATATATGTGATGCATATATATTTAAAAGTCCAGTGGAATTACAGGTAATCATTTTCTTCTTTGTAGTAGTCTGGATTTCCTGAAGTTTTATGATGAGTATTATTGTAAATAAGACAGCTATAAAAGAAAAAAAAAGATTTTATTTATTTATTTGAGTGAGAGAGCACAAGTGGGGGGCGGGGAGCAGAAGGAGAAAGACAAGCAGACTCCCCACTGGGCATGAGCCCAACACAGGGCTCCATCTCACCGACCCTGAGATCATGACCTGAGCCAAAAATCAAGAGTCAGATGCTCAACGGATTGAGTCACCTAGGCACCCCCCAAAAGACATTCTTTATTGCTTGTTTGAGAAAGCCTTATGTGAGTTTTTATTATTGAATAATTTTATGAAGTTAACTTCTACCTCCAAAGAGTCTGATACATTACACGAAACATTCTTCTAGAGGTAGTAATAAAAAAGTTGATTCAGTGAAAGTTATAGCATTCGATCAAATTAGCGCCAAGAGCTCCTCTGTCTGAGATACTTCTCACAATAAAGTTGATCTCATAAAACTTTCTATTATGAAAGTATGTGTAATGGGCACCGACAGTTGGGTATTCCTTTAGAAACGAAATGACCTGGGTCCCTTTCCTCTGCCTTGGAGCTAACAACAAAATACTTGCAGCTATTTTTTCAGATTCATTTACAGCAAACTTAGCCCAAAGTCCAAAGGGGTAGAGAATGGGGATTTTGACTTCGATTCTTCTCAGCGACTTCCGGATCGTTTCAAAGATGCTGAGGATACCCTCGTGTCCTTGTGCCCATGACCGGAAGGCTGAATTGCGTCCTGCTGCGGGGATTCCCCATCAGAAAGCGCCCACTTAGGGCTTACCCTGAGAGAAGCAGAGCACCACGGCTTCCTCAGCCCTGGACGCTCTTCAGGGAGCCGGACCGGGGTGGCTGGAGAGATTGTTCCGATTGTTCCAGGCTACGTTGACACCTTTGGTCCCACCTGGGAAACTGTCGGAGGCACTGAAATGAACATGCAATCCCAGGATGCAAGCCATAAAACACGATGGGTTAGAGCGCCCTGTGCAATGCACCTTGGCTTTCGGTTCACCGGAGTTTAGCGTCTTGGTCACATCCTGAGGGATCCCACAGTGTGAAGGTTGGCGGCCACTTGGGATTCTAATCAGCTATATTTTATCACAGGAGAAGTGGAACTACGAATTTGACAATTTAATACAAAATTCAAGCCCTCGCTAAGGTGGAAAAGAAAGAGCAAGACAAAGATGATTCTACTTGTATTCATGTAAAGTATTTCCCCTGAGAGAAGCAGAATACGAAGTATGAAAAGGCAGCGTTTGTTCTCATACATTCACACCGGTTCTCAAATTTTTCTTAGCTTCGGCGGGAAAAAAAAGCAAAAAATGCGCCACCTGCCGGCGTTACGGAAACTAGAGCACTCATTATTTTCAGAGAGTGTGTGAGAGAAGTCAACTTACTCTTTTTTTTTAATTACAAAAAAGAAAAAGAAAAAGAAAAAAAGCAAAGGCAGGTCAAAGACAAACTGATCCTGAAAACTCCTTTTATTCAACTCCAACTGGTCGTAGCCTTGGCTGAAGTCAGCTTTGACAAGCTCTCCTAAGTCGGTGATTTCATCTCTTCCATAGATCATCCTAAATTTCAGGCTAAGTGTTTTTCTTTAATCATTTACTTTGATTTCAAATTGCATATTTTCACATCTTTGTTTCAGTAAATTTTATCTTCCCATCTTTTGCTCCTGACAGTAGTATGCGAATACCCTTTATAAGCATCAAAGTCTTTTCTTTTTTTTTTTTTTTAAGATTTTATTTATTTATTTGACAGAGATCACAGGTAGGCAGAGAGACAGGCAGAGAGAGAGGGGGAAGCAGGCTCCCGGCCGAGCAGAGAGCCCGACGTGGAGCTCGATCCCAGGACCCTGGGACCACGACCCAAGCCAAAGGCAGAGGCTTTAACCCACTGAGCCACCCAGGCGCCCCTTCTTTTTTTTTTTTTTTTTAATTTTTATTTGTTTGAGAAAGAGAGCGGGTGAGGGAGAGGGAACAAGATTTGGGGCGGGGGGTGGACAGACTCCCTGCTAAGCAGGGAGCCTGAGGTGGGGCTCAATCCCCAAACTCCAGGATCATGACGTGAGCAGAAGGCAGACACTTCACCGACTCAGCCACCCAGGTTCCCCAAAAGTCTTTTCCAACTTAGATCCAAAGTGGTGTGCATGGAGGAAATCTATATATAGTGTGTGTATATGTAGATGTATATCTTTCCATTTCTTCCCTTCTTATTACAATTTTCTAACATGTTCAAAAATAGAACCATGTAGTGAACCCCCATGTGCCAGTCACAAATCCTTAAAGTTATCAATGCCGGGTTTCACCAGCCCTCCTCCCTTGCCATCTTTCCATCCTCACTAGATTACCTTGAAGCAAATACAAAACATCATGTCTTTACATCTGTAAATATTTTAGCTCCAGAAGATAAAAACTTCTGAGAAATATAATCACCTCCCAAAACTAAAAATAGCTTCCTAATATTATCAAATACCTACTTCATGTTCAAATTTCTCTCACTGTAGCAGATTTTTTTCTTTTTCTCCTTGGCAGTTTGTACATATTGATATTCAAATAAGGTCTATATATATATATCAATTCTTTTTTTTTCTTTTAAGATTTTACTTATTTATTTGAGAGAGAGTGAGAACTAGAGAAAGAGCACACACAGAAGGAGAAGGAGAGAGAGAGAGAGAGAGCAGCAGACCTCCTGCTGAGCAGGGAGCCTGGGAACATGTCCTGAGCTGAAGGCAGATACCTAACTGAGCCACCCAGGCGCCCCCATATATTGTAATTTCTTCCTATATTTTTGGTTTGTTTTAATCTAGGTCTCCCCCTGCCCCTTTTAATCCTCCTTGCAACATATTTTTTGAAGAAATCAGATCTTTTGCCTTGAGGAGTGTCACACAGTCTGGATTTTCCTAGTATTGTGTTGAGACGTTTATTCCTTGGTGACCTGTATTTCCTATAACCTGGCTTGATCAGATTCAGATTCAAATTTTGGAGGCAAAAGTACTTTATAGGTGGGTTAGAAACTTCCAAAGGGAGGTGCAAAATACTTTAGTTGTGAGTTTTTAAAATGATACTAGAAGCTCTTCATTGCCTAGATCCATTATTTCCCTAGAGATTGCAAAATGGTGATATTTTATCATCCCTTCTTCATTCATTATAAAGAGAAAACGTTGGCTAGGAGGCAGTGGGCTGTTAATCAAAGCTGAAGGCTGAAAGCTACAAGAAGAAGGGAGGAGGAGGATGGGACAAAAGCAGAGATGGAATGTGTTTCGTTTTGCAGAACCAACAGTTTCAGCCAAGGAGATACCCAGTTAGGTGTTTCAGCTGACAGCCCCTTACCTGAGCTTGTTAGAGATGGACCAGGGTTGAGGACCTGTGCAGATGACCTTGAGTTGTCCTGAGGGTACCTTTAGCTCATTGTAATACTAAGATCTCCCATGGGAGTTTGTTGCCATTTTTTGAGCGAAAAAGTATATGCCTAGTGTGTTGACATGCTAGACATGCGCAACTAAACTAGAGTAGCCCTGCAAGTCCCCTGCCCCCGCCCCCCATATACTGAATCAAAGCTGCCTATACTAACCCCGTGGGGACACAGGGCTTTGGGAACTATCTCCCTGCCTCCTGACTTGTAACAAGTAATAAAAAGTTCTTTGCTTTTGACACTTATTTGAGTGGTGTTCAATTTAATGCTCCGCAAGGGTGAACTCCTTTGAGTTTGGTTACAAAACATGCCCTTCTCAACTACTGGTCTCCCTTGCTTTGAAATTTTTAAAAGGGAAAATGAAAACTTTGCCAAAGTGGAGAGGTGATTAAATCAGGTTGTGATTCCAGGGTCCTGGGATCCAGCCCTGCATCGGGCTCCCTGCTCAGCGGGGGAGCCTGCTTCTCCCTCTTCCTCTGCATACTGAATCCCCTTGCTTGAGCATGCGTGCACTCTCTCTCTAATAAATAAAATCTTTAAAAATAAATTTTTTTAAAAGCTTGCTTTCTGAATAATTTCCAGGATTTCCAAATCCTATATCAATTTGGTCTTTTCTTACTTCATGGATGTAACAGTTGTCTGCAATTCCCAAGTCCCAAAAGCTCTGAAAACCCTTATTTTCAATTCAAAAATTTCTGAAAACTGCAGTTTTGGTAAATCACTTGATGGGCAAATCTCCTGTAACCTAAACCAATTTGGCAAGCAATCCTGACTTGGACTGCTATGAGGCTATTTATATCTGTGTTTATCTCACTTGGAATAAACATCCATATATTTTACTGAAGAAATATTTATGTACTGGATTACAGGTTGCTACCCCAGATCCCACTGAGAGTCTTATGCCACATACGGTGTACACATTTTCCTTTCTAAATCCAAAATATTCCCAAGTTTGAAAACATGTGCACCCAACTACTTCAGACAGAGAACTGTGAACTGTAACAATAGTACAATGGTTAATACTCCCTGAGTACTTATTCTTTACTGGGTAATGCTCTAAATGTCTTTCCTTGAACTAACTCACTCAATCTTCATAACACCCCTAGATAGTTGATTGAGGTGCAAAGCCCAGTTTAGGAAACAGGCACAGCATATGGTTAGATGACTAGCTCTAAGTTGTGCCCAAGGGACAGTATCTTGGCCAAAGGGAGTTGAACCACATCGGCTGGGCTGCACTGTGACCCTGCTTCTGCCCTTGGTTTTCCGTCTCACTTAATCATGCATCATCCCCCCCAGCTCTGCACCATCTGGCCCCAATCTAGCCTTTCTTCCATCGCAATCTCCTCCAAGAACCTTATGTTTTTTTAAAGGTAAGACTATGATCCTTGTAGAGATATGAGATGTACACCTGTTAAGAATTTTAATTAGGGGGGCGCCTGGGTGGCTCAGTGGGTTAAAGCCTCTGCCTTCGGCTTCAGGTCATGATCCCAGGGTCCTGGAATCAAGCCCCACATGGGGCTCTCCGCTCAGCAGGGAGCCTGCTTCTCTTCTTCTCTCTCTGCCTGCCTCTCTCCTTACTTGTGATCTCTGTCAAATAAATAAATTTAAAAAAAAGAATTTTAATTAGGTATGAATGAGCGAAGGATGTTATAACTAAAGAAAAATCGCAAGAGAAGACATAAATATGCCATGAGAAGTGCTAAAATGAATTTGTTTAAAAGATGAAAAACTTGGGGCACCTGGCTGGCTCAGTTGGTAGAGCCTATGACTCTTGATCTTGGGGTTGTGAGGTTGAGCCCCACATTGGCTGTAGAGATTACTTAAAAATAAAATTTTTTAGGGGCACCTGGGTGGCTCAGTGGGTTAAAGCCTCTGCTTTCGGCTCGGGTCATGATCCCGGGGTCCTGGGATCGGGCCCCGCATCGGGCTCTCTGCTCCGTGGAGAGCCTGCTTTCTCCTCTCTCTCTGCCTGCCTCTCTGTCTACTTGTGATCTCTGTCTGTCGAATAAATAAATAAAATCTTTAAAAAAAATAAAATAAAATAAAATTTTTTAAATATTTTATTTATTTATTTGATAGAGAGCAAGAAAGAGTGAGAGAAAGTGAGGCAGACTCCCCACTAAGCAGCGAGCCCAATGCAGGGCTCAATCCCAGGACCCTAATTTCGTGACCTGAGACAAAGACAGGCGCTTAACTGAATGAGCCACCCAGGTGCCTCAAAAACAAAATCTAAAAAAAAAAAAAAAAAGACGAAAAGCTGGTCAATATATACGAGGCAATAATAATTCACATTGCCATTATACAGAATTTGCATCGCTAGGGATAAGAATCATTTGTATTGTTAGCAGTTTTCTACAACTTAAAAGAGTTATAAAATAGCTCAAAGGCAAGGGAAAACATTTCACTCAGCAGGACTGTCCCATAATCTTTCTGCCCATTTCAAAGCCTCACGCTTTTCTTCACCACATTAATTTCTCTGTCTGGTATGCAATTCATACTATGTGCCAGGCGTGCTAAGTGCTACGTGTTCAGTGATGAGAATAGATGTCCTTCCTGCTATCACTGTCTTTTATAGATCGGCTCACCAACTTAATCAGCTAGTTCTGCCTCCCTTTGAGCTCCCATGTAATCTCAATTACATCTCTTGTGATGTTGCTAAATCTTTCCTTGTATTATACTTAGCAATGTATTGTTCGCAGTGGCTGTTATAGTTCTGGGGGAACAGGATACAGGTCCCAAATTCTGAATATCTTTTGTGTAGGATAATAAATTATCTCTCTATTCTCGAGGAGGTAAAAGTAACTGCAGTTTATTTTAACTGCAGTTTTTGACTCTCTGCTGTCTGTAAGGTGATGCTATGTGCTAGAGGAAGATGATTAATTCAACAAAGAAGCTTTTGAGGACCAACTCTGAAACACAGTCAAATAAGACATTGTGTCCAATCCAGAGGCACTTCCGCCTCATGGAGGAAATGGACAAGTAAGTTAACAAATCAACATGGTGTGAAGAGTGCTATATGCGAGGTGAGGAATGAGTGTTCTGACAATGTGGAGGATGGCTGGGCCATCCTGGAATTGGGTGGCAGGGATGGCTTCTGGGAGAAGATGATGTTTAGTCTGAGTTTTGGTGGACAGGCTGGAGTTAGCTAGGCACAGAGAAGAAGGACAACACAGATATATATTGAGGACTTAAGAAATGGCCAGTAGTGCAGTCTGGCTGAGTGAGACATGAGGTTATAAAATCAGGCAGGTACCAAATCATAAACGGCTTCACATACCTAGGGAAAGAGGCTCAGCTTTCTCCTAAAATCTATGGAAGGATTTTAAGCCATAAGTGTGAGAGTTATCGTTTACCAAGATCACCTGGTAGGCTGAGTGAAGCCCCACTTCCTGGCACAATGTTCATATCCTAATCCCTGGAAGCTGGGAATGTGTCACTTTACCTGGCAAAAAGGGACTCTGCCTCTGTGATTAAGTTAAGGATCTCGAGATGGGGAGACTCCTGCCTTATCTTGGCGGGTGTGATCCCAAGAGTCCTTATGACAAGAGACGGTGGAGTTAGAGTCAGAGCGGAGATGTGCAGAGGAAGCAGAGGGCAGAGGAGAGAGAATTGACAGTGCTGGCTCTGAAAATGGAAAAAAGGGCCACAGGCCACAGGCCCAGGAGTGCAGGTGAAGCTGCACTTGAGAAGCTGCGAAGGTAAGGAAAGGAATTCTCTGCTAGAGCCTCCATAAGGAACATAGTCCTGCAGACACATTTCAGACATGTGACCTCCAGACCTTTAAGAGAATAAATCTGTGTTGCTTTAAGCCACTAAATGTGTAGTGATTTCTTATAGCAGCAATAAGGCCTGAATACAGACTCCCTCGGCAGCCATGCAGAAAATGAGCTGAAGGAGGCTGGTCAAGGGAGGCGGTTTAGCATGGTAGCTGAGTGCAAGAGCTTCGGCAAGGTGGCCCTTGCTTTGCAGTTTTGTAATTTAGTGCAAATTTACTAAAAAAAAACAAACAAACAACCTCAGTTCTCATTTGTAAAAGTACAATAACAGTATTTTTGTCATAGGGTTCCCATGAGGATTAAATACAAAACAGCCCGTTACATATAATGCCTGGCACAGGGTAAGTGTTCAATAATAGTTATTATGAAATGATTACAGTAATTTATTTAAGCAATCTCTCCCCCCATCGTGGGCCTTGAACTCACAACTCCAAATCAAGAGTCACATGCTCTACCCACTGAGCCAGTCAGGTGATCCTAAGTGATTACAGTCATTAAGAAGACAAGAGAAGAGAGAACAAGGAGAGAGCAGTAAAATCTCCAAAGAAGGTAAAAATGTATTCTCTTCTAAGCACAGATGGAGGAATTAATTCTGCATAGGCCAGAAGGCACTGTTTTTGCTGAGAAATGAAGAGAGAAGAAGATAATGGGTACAGGTGGGTGTTCAACCATTGTGGGCCGAATGAGTGAATAGACAGGGAGATAATGGCGAAAATCCAGACACTGGCAAGCGAGAGGCCACTGAAGAACAGGTGCGTGGAAGACAGAAGAGTGAGTGAGTGAGCCTAGACCCCCTGCATCTTGAAGAATGGATGGCACTGACAAAGGAATCAACAAATGTTTGTTCAAAGAGCAATAAGAGATTGTCATCAGAACATGGACTGTCCCAAAAAGAATCCACTTGGAGTCACTATCATCAGAAATTATAGATGTATATAGAACAACAGTCTGAGGGGTATGGCTCTTGGCTTTGTGCTGAAGTCAGGATGCTGGAGTTTCAGTGCAATGGCAGAAAGACTTCTCTCAAGGGGCGCCTGGGTGGCTCAGTCAGTTAAGCACCTGACTCTTGATTTCGGCTCAGCTCATGATCTCAGGGTCCTGGGATCGAGCCCTGCATTGGGCTCCCCACTCAGCATGGAGTCTGCTTGTTCCTCTCTCTCCCAAATAAATAAATAAGTAAATGAAGACTTTTTTCAGTGTCACACTGACAGACTACTAACCCCGCAAGCTGGGATCTCATCTCCATTAACAGGAATGTCATGCCTACTGTAGGAAGTCTCCCTAGAGTTAAATGAACATTGGCAAATCTCTTGTAATTTAAAAATAATTAGAAAAGTAAGAGTTGGTTCTTGGAATTTCTGATTTGAGACATAGGGCAAGTGTTGCTGATTCAAAATTTGGTCAAAACCCTCTAGGTTTCGGGGCGCCTGGGTGGCTCAGTGGGTTAAAGCCTCTGCCTTCGGCTCAGGTCATGATCTCAGGGTCCTGGGATCGAGCCCCGCATCGGGCTCTCTGCTCAGCAGCGAGCCTGCTTCCCTTCTTCTCTCTCTCTCTGCCTGCCTGTCTGCCTACTTGTGATCTCTATCTGATAAATAAAATCTTTAAAAAAAAACAAACCCTCTAGGTTTTGAAAAATGTATAATGACATGTATCTATCATTATAGTATCACACAGAATATTTTCACTGCCCTGAAAATCCTCCACATAGGATTTTTTCTATTTATCCCTCCCTCCCCCAACCCCTGGCAATCACAGATCTTTTTACTGTTTCAATAGTTTTGTCTTTTCTGGAATGTCATATAGTTGGAATCATGTAGTATATGGCCTTTACAGATTGGCTTCTTTCATTTAGTAATATGTATTTAAGATTCTTCCATGTCTTTCATGGCTCGATGGCTCATTTCTTTTTTTTTTTTTTTAAGATTATATTTATTTATTTAACAGACAGAGATCACAAGTAGCCAGAGAGGCAGGCAGAGAGACAGGAGGGGAAGCAGGCTCCCTGCTGAGCAGAGAGCCCGATGTGGGGCTCAATCCTAGCACCCTGGGATCATGACCTGAGCTGAAGGCAGAGGCTTTAACCCACTGAGCCACCCAAGTGCCCTCATTTCTTTTTTAGTAAAGAATAGTATTCCATTATCTGGATGTACCATAGTTTATCAAAGGGTAGGATTTTTTAAAGATTTTATTTATTTGGGGTGCCTGGGTGGCTCAGTGGGTTAAAGTCTCTGCCTTTGGCTCAGGTCATGATCTCAGGGTCCTGGGATCGGGCCCCGTATCGGGCTCTCTGCTCAGCAGGGAGCCTGCTTCCCCCACTCTCTCTCTGCCTGCTTCTCTGCCTGCTTGTGATCTCTGTCTGTCAAATAAGTAAATAAAATCTTTCTTAAAAAGATTTTATAAAAATATAAAAATATTCAAAAATATCTTAAAAATCTTTTTTAAAAAGATTTTATTTAGGGGTGCCTGGGTGGCTCAGGGGGTTAAGCCTCACTTTCAGCTCAGGTCATGGTCTCAGGGTCCTGGGATCGAGCCCTGCACCGGGTTCTCTGCTCAGCAGGGAACCTGCTTCCCTCTCTCTCTCTGCCTACTTGTGATCTCTGTCTGTCAAATAAATAATTCAATCTTTTAAAAAAATATTTTATTTATTTATTTAAGAGAGTAAGCATGAGAGAGAAAGAACACGAGCAGGGGCAGAGGGAGAGGGAGAAGGAGCCGACTCTCCTGCTGAGCAGAGAGCCCGATGCGGGGCTGGATCCCAGGACTGAGACCATGACCTGAGCCAAAGGCAGATGTTTAACCGACTGAGCCACCCAGGCGCCCCCAAATGCTAGGATTTTGAATCATCCACATGGATATTGGAATCATAGTAGATGGATATTATGAGTGAAGTTGAAAGAACTGTCAGTTGGCAAATGAACAAATGAAGGAAAGTGACCAAGATGAAAAGGAAAAGAGAATGATAGAGTTGGTGGGTATAAACTCAAAATAAATATAGGTGAAGTTTTATGATTTGGGAGAGGCAGTGGGATGGGAAAAAATGCTGATTCTCCCCCACCAACACCTACGGTATGTGAGGACAGGAAGATGCAAAATGAGAGACAAGGTCCTAGGAGAAGGGTTGGGTAGCAGTTCAAGCAAGGAGGAAGAGAGTGTTCAGCAAAGGGGTTGAGGATGAAGCCCAGTGGAAAGTATGGCACAGAGAACAGGAGGAAAAGGACTTTGCAGATAAAGCAGAGAGCCAAACAAACATGCATACAGCAGAAGTGAGATGCCTGGCGGGGTGTAAATCTGATGATGGTTTTGAGAGAACTCTTGTGTCATAATGTTTCTGTGTTGACCCCGAGACTTTAAATGATGCTAATTCTAGACCACATCTACTATTTGTGGGCCTATCAGCAATTTGTGGCTTCTATCTAGGGTTCCTAATTGAATTTTAGTGATGAGGGTTCTTTGCTTGTTTTTGTGCCTTTCCTAAATTTAACCTCAAGATGAATGGGAGGCATATTTAAACCTGGATTAGGATAGAATGCCTTGAAGCAGTGGTTCTCAACTCTGGTTGTACATTACGATCATCTGGAAAGATTTTTTTAAAACCCAACCACCACCCCACCCTAACTGAGTCATTATTTCTGGAGGTAGGACTCAGGCATCAGCTTTTGAAACTTCTTTTTTTTTTTTTTTAAAGAGGTGAAAACTTTTTTTTTAAAGACTTTATTTATTTACTTGACAGAGAGAGACACAGTGAGAGAGGGAACACAAGCAGGGGGAGTGAGAGAGGGAGAAGCAGACTTCCCGCTTAGCAGGGAGCCCACGATGCGGGGCTCAGCTAGATCCCAGAACCCTGGGATCAAGCCCTGAGCTGAATGCAAATGCTTAACAACTGAGTCACCCAGGCACCCCCTTTTGAAACTTCTTAATGTGATACAAGAGTGCAGCAAGGTTGACAACAATCGCCTTCAGACAACTTATAATTTATAAAACATAAAATAGTAAGACAAAGACATGAAAGAAGGACAGAGTGCTATGTAAATTCATGGAAAAGCGAGATCAGATCCACTGGAAAGACTTGGAAAGATTTTATGAAAGTCATGACATTTGAGATGAAGGATTTAAAAAAAAAAATTCAGGCAGTGAAAAAACAACATCTAGTTATCAGATTGAGCAAGAGTATGGAGTTTAGAAAATACTGGACCAGTTATAGTCATTGGTTCCCCTCCTACATAAGGTAATTGTAGGAGCAAAGAAAAATCTGGGAATAGACTAGTTCTAGACAATAGGAGCCACTGAAAGTTTTGATAAACTGAGAGACCCATTTAGGTTTTTGGGTAGAAACAACATATCAACACACCTACAAGCAACGTGCAAAATGAAATGGAGAGAAGACACTGAAAGTGAGGCACTAGTTACGAGGTTTTTGCAGTATTTAGTTCTAAGGTGGAGAGGGACTGAAAAGCAGGGAAGGAAAGGAAGAAACCTGACAGATCTAGCACCTAAATGACAAGGCAACTTGGTGTGGGGATTAATGAAGAAGAGTCAGAGGTGATCAGAGAATTTTAACTACAAGAGTACTACCATCAACAAAAATAGGGAAGTCAGGACTTGGACTGGTTTGATGGGAAGGTTAAGTTTTTTCTTTATGCCCAAATGGAAAATGCTTGGCAGGCCTTAGATGGAGCTCTTTCACAAGCAAGTGGGAATAAAGGCCAGGCCATCAAAAGAAGGCCTGAAGCTAGAGGCAGATTTGAAATCAGCTTGGTGCTAATAATGGAAGCTATGGGAGTGGGAGGATTTATTAATTCTGCTGGTTTTGCTGGTGAGCAGCAGGTGCTCAATGAACCCATTTTATTGCTGATGTTGAAAAAGAAAACAGAGCTGTGTAGACAACCAACGTTTAAGAGAAGGAAGAAGAGTTGATGGAGGACCAGCAGAGTAACTGGGAAGAAGAGAAAACCCAGGATTCTTCATGGTCTTGGTGACTTAAGGAGGAAAGATTAAGGAGGACAGGAAAAAAAAATCTTCAGAGTTGGCCGCTACCTAGCAGCCTTAACATGTAAGCTTCATGAGGGTAGATGTTTTTGTTAGAAGACTGCCTGTCACATTGTACTCAGTAATTAAGTATGGAACAAATGCATTCTTGAGATTTCAGACAACATTTTCAGAAGACTGTTGGAGGCAGAAGTCAAATCTTAAGGAGCAAATAAGAGTTACCACTCAGCCAGAAGAAACCTCATTATTTTTCTTGTCCATTTTCCATAAGTAGTCCGAATGACTTCTATTTTTTTTTTTAAATATTTTATTTATTTATTTGACAGAGAGAGACACAGCGAGAGAGGGAACACAAGCAGGGGGACTGGAGAAGGAGAAGCAGGCTCTCTGCTGAGCAGGCAGCCCGATGTGGGGCTTGATCCCAGGACCCCGGGATCATGACCTGGGCTGAAGGCAGACACCTAACAACTGAGCCAGCCAGTCACCTCCAGAATGACTTTTTAAAATTGTGTGTGGGTTTAAATAGGCTTTATGCCCAATATGGGGCTTGAACTCATGACCCGAAGATCAAGAGTTGCATGCTGTATGGACTGAGCCGGTCAGTCACCCTTTTATTTATTTTATCTTTTTAAAGATGTAATTTTTTTAAAATAACATTTTTTAAAGTAACATTTTTATTTAAAAAATTAAAAATTTTAAAATAAATTTATTTTTTTATTTTTCTAAAGATGTTATTTATTTGAGAGAGAACATGTGTGCATGAGCCAGGGGGTGGGGGTGGGAGGAAGGGGTAGAGAAAGAGGGAGAGAGAGAAGCTCAAGAAGACTCCATGCTGAGCACAGAGCTGGAAATTGGGCTGTATCTCTTGACCCTGATATCATGACATGAGCAGAAACCAAGAGTGAGACACTTAACCGACTGTGCCACCCAGGTGCCCAAAGAGTGTTCTTTTAAAAAAATCAGATCATGCCACATTCCTGCTTAAAGTGCTTCAATGGCTTCCTGCTGAACTTAGGACCAAACCAATCCACATTGCCTGAGATGGCCATCCCCTTATAAGCTGGTCTACATTTTCAACTGAACGCTTTTCATCTCACACACCACCCTCCAGTCACCTCCTTGAAACTGAAGTTCTTACCTGTCCCTTTTAGGCCTTGGCCGTGCTCACCTTGCCCCTGTATTAGGGCACTTGCATGAGGTTCCCTTCAGCTAGAAAATGCTGTCCCAGCTTTTTCCTTGTTAATTCACTTCCCATTCTTTAGGTCTGTTCACATGTTATCACCGCCCCATCCCAAAGATCATTCCTGAGTACTTGATTTAAAGTAGTCCTTCCCTCAATCCCCTCTGCCCTCACAGGACCTTGTTTTATTCCCTCCCTAGGACTTCCCAGTCTGGGAGGATCTTGTTGATCGAAGTGTTTTCTGTCTGTCTCCTCCCATTAGAATACAGGCTATATAAGGAGGGAGAAAATGCAAACATGGGGAGGGGAGCAACTGATGAATAAAAGTTTAGGAAACGCCAAGGGCAATGGGATCAAGAGTTCAAGGGGGCCCTGGGTGGCTCAGGTGGTGGGTTAAAGCCTCTGCCTTCCACTTGGGTCATGATCTCAGGGTCCTGGGATCAAGTCCTGCATCAGGCTCTCTGCTCGGTGGGGAGCCTGCTTCCCACCCCCACCCCCCACCTGCCTTTCTGCCTGCTTGTGATCTCTGTCAAATAAATAAATAAAATCTTAAAAAAAAAAAAAAAGAGTTCCAAGGAGGAATGAAGTACGCTTGCTTTCTCCAAAACAAGAGCAAGGAAGGAAGACAAGAGTAGACACATTAGGGAATTGAGGGTATAATGCACTACGCAACCTGATGAGTTCTTTTCCCATCAGCCTTTAATTACATGGTTCAGTTGGTTGTAGGACTAGCAGCAAACCATGCAGCTAGTTCTGTAAGACATGTTCTGCATATGGGGTGGAGGACATCCTTTTCTAGATTATTTTTTCCTTGCGTCTACTAAGCTTAGCAAGAGAAATCACTGGCGCGTATCATATATGCAAAAAGGTCTTCATAGATGTTGTTGTTATTAATGTACCGTGTGCATGATTCTGAAGAAGGTACAACCTGTCTGAAGCACCAGGAAGCAACATCTGGTGGAGGCCAATGATGGCCCAAGCCAGGCTTCAGCATTCTTCCTGAGAGTCAGCAAACTCAGATTTACAATGCGTGTGCTTTTTTTTTCTTTTCCCCCCTGTGGGCTTAGAAATGATAAAGCATTATATTCACATAACCTTGCTGTGAAAGATTACAAATAATGTTATTATAACCTTGTTTTCTGTTGAAAGGTAGAAATAAGATTTGCTCCAGACTAAACAGGAAGTTAGTAATAAAATTATAACGACTGGCTAATGCAGGCTTTCTGACTGTGCATGCATTACACCCTTTACACACTCTAAGACTTATGCTGACAACAACCAGCAACGCTATTGGCATTCTTTTTTTTTTTTTTTCTTTAAAGATTTCCTTATTTGAGAGAGAGTGTGAGTGCACAGCAGGGAGGGGTAGAGGGAGAGGGAGAGAGAAACCCAACCAGACTCCCTGTTGAGCATGAAGCTCGATGCAGGGCTTGATCTCACCATCCTGAGATCATAACCTGAGCCAAAACCAAGAGTCAGACATTTAACGGATTGAACCACCCAGGTGCCCGCTATTGGCATTCTTTTCAAGTCTTCACCTCTCCCCTTACTCCCACCCTAATGTAGACAATATAGGTATGTGTGTATCACATGCTACGGTGCGTGTAGTAAGGCAGATGAGGAAAATATTAAATATGAGGGTTTATAACTACTCACTTCTCCGTGTTTGGGATTGCAGGTTTCCTTTGCACTGCTGGGAGATGCTGGGGAGGCTATGGGAAGGGGAGAAGTTGGCAATGGGTGGGAAGCTGCTGAATGCAAATGAAGAACCAGTGAAGGGTGCCTGATTTAGGGGTGAGGCCATGGTGAAGATCCAGCAGCTACCGCAGAGAATGGGGACAGTTAGTGATTTGTAATGAGTCAGGCTGTACTAGGCCCATGGAAACTTTCAGAAAAGATAAACATTACATGCCTCCAAAATATTTACAGTTGGCACAATACTTTTTTCCACTTTTTTTTTTTTTTCAACTTGTCCTTTTGAAATCGGCCTTGAGGTGTGGCAGAATAGCTTAAGCCGGCTGAATGAGGTATATTCCAGAAAAGTCCATGTCCGATGAGAGTAAAAGGATGGCCTGACCAGAGTACTGGATCTTCAGCTCTTGCCACAATTAACCCTTTGCTCCTGAGAATGTAGATAAATTGGGAGCCAAAGAATTTTCAGGAATCAGTAAAGCATGGTGAGCAAGCAGTGGGTAAGGACTATGGAAATGATTGGGTATGAGGGTGCTGAGAGCACCCTCTGTCCTGCTCCATTGTCTAGAAGACTACCACCAACCAGTTCAGGTATAGCTCAGCTAAATTCCCATGAAGCTCTCCTTGCCAATTCCTCTCTAGTCGCTTGAGGAGCCTAGGATCTGCCCAGAACACTTAGGTCCCTCTGAGCCTACCTCCCTTTTAATAACAGTACTGTCTCTATTTTATTTTTCTAATTTAAATATATATATGTATATATTTATTATTATGTAGTCTCCTCATCCAATGTGGGGCTCGAACTCACAACCCGGAGATCAAGAGCCACACGGTCCACCAACTGAGCCAGCTCTTCACTATTTTGAAAGACCCCTGTGCTGCCTTCTTCCATCTCCAAACAAACTCAGGCTAAAGGGAAATTCGAGAAAGCCCCACCCCAGCTCCGATTACAGCCCATTCAGTGCAATTACGCATCAACCCCTTAGTAGTCACACAATCAGGCACAAATGAAGGTCCGGAACACACATAAATAAGTTTATGCATCTAATATTTACATATTCCTTGATAATATACCTACCTCATATGCATGGCTGTGCTTGCTATCGATGTATATACGTATCTTTCGAGACTCACACATTTCTATCACCAGGTTGCTTTTTAGGTATGACAGTGTCCCAGAATTGGAAGATCCTGGGTTTGACTATTGTTTCTCTCATTATTATTGGCTTATTAAGCCATGTTATTACATGGCTTGTATGAAGGGGAACCTTCTGAGGAGAAAGGGTAGGTAGACTTGGAGACTCAGTGGCCCCATAAAACCACCACAGTTTTCACCGCCAAGGTCAGGTGTTCTAAGCTGCTGACAGTATGTTTTTTTCCCTAACATTTCAAATATGCTTTCCCGTTAGTCCATTTCAAGGCCCGTCCAAGGACCTCACCTACACTGTGCATGTATGCGTTTTGGGTAGGCACCGAAAAGTCTTCTCTCAAAGTCTAGGAAGGAAAACAAGTTCGTCCTGAATGGAGAGTTTACTCGGAGCCAGCACCGCTTAAGTTCCCGAGTGCAGAGAAATCAAAAAGGTTTGACTCACATTCCGGTGGCCCGCAAGCCCAGCGATCAGAGCACGGCACAGTCAGTGACCTACGCGGGGCACCGGGGTGCGGGTGGCAGAAGCGACCTAGCCCTGCGCACACCGCGCTCCCCGCCGCCCGGAGTCCCCCGCCGCCTCTGGCCGCCAGGCGCCCGGCGCAGGCGCACATCACCCCGCTCGCGGGGACGGGCCCCGGCTGCCATCTTGCTGCGCACGGGAGCCGCGGCTGCTCGCCGGGCCGCAGGGCGGGAGTTGACAGGGTCCGGACCAGGTCCCCTTCCCTTTCTATCGCGAGCCCTGCCCAACGGCCTGCCCGGCCCCGACTCCAGGCCATGAACTGACCCACCGCCCGCCCCCCGGCTCTTCGCAGCGGCCCGCCCCCGCGAAACGCGGCGCCCGGGTGCCGGTCCTCCCCGCCGGCCGCGATGCCGAACGTGCAGCTGCCGCCCAAGGAGAGCAACCTTTTCAAGCGCATCCTGGTGAGTGGCCGAGGCCGCGCTCCCGACCCTGCCCGGTGCGGCGAGCGGTCTGGCGGCGGCGCCTGCGCGGGCTGGGCTGCTCCCGGGCTCCGTTCTTTGTTTACCTCCGCGCCGCGGCGACCTGACTGCCCGCTTCGTCCCTCTGCGGCCGCTCGCCGCGCCCCCGCCGCTCTCCGCAGTCCCTCTGGGCCAGGGCGCGTGGGCCTGGGAGTGACCCCCGTGGCCTCCGCGGCTCCCTGCGGCCGGACTCGCGACCTCTGCACCCCTCCTTCCCCCGTCATCCCGTGTGTTCCTTTCCCCCTCGGCCGGGTGTTCACTCACTGCTTCGTGCTTAACCCATTGCACAGCACACGCCGATACCGGCTGAAGATGGGGCGATCCTAGGGCGGAGTGGGGCTCCGGCTTACACCGGGGATGGGAAAAGCAAACCCTGGGAAGCCGAGCCTCCCTTCGCAAGAGTTTGCATGTTTCTGGTGTACGGTACTTACCCTCTTTAGGGAGCGAATAAACGACTTGAACTGCTTTTCCAAGTTACAAAGTCGAAGGCAGATAGCTCTTTGGTCGCTTCGAACTCCTTCAGGCCGGGACTCGGCAAAGTCGCGCGGGCTGGCTGATTTCACTCTGCAGGGGCGCCTTTACTTTGTTTCCAAGCAGAAACCCGAGTAATGACCCCGAGAGATGACCGCTGCCGGCCGGGAGAGTTTTCTGTAGGCTTCGTGCCACTGTCCCCGGTGCCTTCCCTCGTTTTCTAGGTTCCGTTCTTCCAGGAGGAGAGGCGACATGCCTTCGCTTTTCTCAGCACACATGGAGACTGTGGATTTTAAACTGCTGTTGTACATAGTGTATTTTCTAGGGTGTCATTTCTTCTGAATATAAGCGGGAATTCATTATGTACAGCGTGTGTTGGTTATATGACTATATGCTTACCTTTACTATAAATAAAATACTAAGTTTAGAATAGTTTTAAGTATTATCAGTGGTAGGTAGGAATTCATAGCAGCTCTTCTGTTTCAAGCCAGTAGAAACTTTATGCTTCTTCAAAATGTCAAAAAGATACACAGTAGATGGGATTAACATTTTAAGTCTTAATTTTATGTGATACTTAGTGGTGAGCAAATAATGAGAGACAAATGTAAAACACAAAAATTTCAAATTAAAACATTGTGGCAGATTGCTTCATTGGGCTTTGTGTGTGTGTGTGTGTATATATATATTTTTTTTCTTTTTTTTTTAAAGACTTTATTTATTTGACAGACGGAGATCACAAGCAGGCAGAGAGGCAGGCAGAGAGAGAGAGGGAAGCAGGCTCCCCAGCGGGCAGAGAGCCCGATGCGGGGCTTGATCCCAGGACCCTGAGACCATGACCTGAGCCGAAGGCGGAGGCTTTGACCCACTGAGCCACCCAGGCGCCCCTTTCTTTGTTATTTTAGTTTCGTTTTTTCCATACCTCTCTTTTTTCACAGGGTGGGTTTGGAGAATTGAACTTTTTGCCCCTTTCAGGCTCATCTGTAAGTTGTTGGTTGGATTTAAGTACATTTGGCATTATCCCTAAAGGATGACAGAAAACTTATTTTTCACCCTATTTGGGTATTTTCTAGTTTAAATCATGTTATCGGTAGATTATTTAAAAAACAATTACATGATTTATTATACTCTAGTTACAGAAAGTTACAGCTGCTGCTGAGTTAACTTTGTCCCTACATAAATTGGGAAATGCTAAGTACGTTTTTCTCTGGTTATGTAATGCTTATTATAAGGGTACATGAATTTAGGAGGGTGCTGCAAAAGTGAATGATCTTAGCATCTCACAGTTGCAATAAATGTGGGTAGAGTTTTGCTACAATAATTCCCTGACAAAGTCTCTTCATTAAACTTATTTTTCAAGTTTGGTTGGTGGACCAAAGTGCTCTGCCACCAACAATAAAATTTTTTTTTTTTTAAGATTTTATTTTATTTTACTTGAGAGAGCTTGCTGTCTCCTGTGCATGAGTGCAGGGGGATTGAAGGGTTGTGGGGGAGAGATAGAGGGAGAGGGGAAAGGAGACTCCCTGCTGGACAGGGATCCCAAGATGCAGGGCTCCATCCCAGAACCCTGAGATCATGACCTGAGCTGAAGGCAGATTCTTAACTGACTGAGCCACCCAGGCGCTCCCCCAACAGCAGATTTTTAAAAATGAATTATGAATGTACTTAAACACATCCATACAAATTTAGTAGCTAGCTTATTACATGTTATGGGCTTGTGCATGCCTGTCTTATTCCCCAAACTGGCTATTAGCTTTAGGTTTTTTTGAATTTTGGAGCTGCTCCATGCTTTCTTTTGAGAAGGAAACAACCAAACCAAGGAGTGGTAAGTGACTAAGTGTCTAAGGTTCTCTGTCTGGTTAGTAACAAAGTTGAAAGTAGAATCTATCTTTTGTACTGAGTATAACTTAACACTTTTCTTTAACCTGTGTGCTTGGATGCTAGGGACAGACAACATGGTTTGAATTATGGCTCTGACACTGGCTCTGTAAACTCAGTAACTGTGTGCCTCACTGTCTCCATCTGAAATGGCAATAACCTGTATTTCATAGGCTTTCCTGGGATTTAAATGAGGATTAAGTGAATGATGCCTGACTCTAGTAAATGCTTCCAAAAAGTGTTAACTATTATTATTACTGTTATTGGTAGTATGATTACTAGTATTTCTAGATCACTTGGTAAGTCAGAAAGAAACTATATTTCTCTTTACTGTTTGCCAGTGGTTCCTTCTACTTCTGTTTTTCTTCTTGTCATTTGTCAGATGAACTCCTGTAGTCAACACTATTTTTAATTTTTAATTTTATTTTTAAAGATTTTATTTGAGAGAAGGTGAACAAGAGAGAGAGTGTATAAGTGAGGGATGGGGGAAGGTGCAAAGGGAGAGGGACAAACAGACTCCTTATTGACTAGGGAGCAGGACCATGAGGTTATAACCTGAGCTGAAGGCAGATGCTTAACTGACTAAGCCACCCAGGTGCCCATTTATTTTTATTTTAAATATTTTAGGAATAGGGAATATATTCAGATGGCTTGGAATTCAGGTTTCTCTCCCATTGTTGTCTCCCACCTACTAGGTTCGCTTCCCTAGATGTAACCAAGAAGCCTCCTTTTTTTTGAACAGAGAGAGAACACACGCAGGGGGAGTGGAAGAGGGAGAAGCAGGCTTCCTGCTGAGCAGGGAGCCCCATGCGTGGCTTGGTCCCCGGACCCTGGGATCATGGACTGAGCTGAAGGCAGATACTTACCCACTGAGCCACCCAGGTGCCCCTAAACATTTCTATGAACGCTTTTCTAATTCTCCCCGCCCCATCCCACCCCTGCTGCAAAGATTAACCATTTCCTCCTTCTTTGTTGGAACTGTTTTGCTTTGAACCTAGGAGACTATTTTTTTGAGCGGTCCTAATTTGTGTAGACCCTGAGGATGCAGCATTGTTTACAATAGAGCTCATCTCTGTTCTCATGGAGTTCTTACAGTATGGTGAGGAAGATAGACACTGAATAAGTAATCAGATATGAATTTCGGAGAATGATAGTGCTGTGCAGAAAATGGAGTGATATGATAGAGAATATGTGTGTGGGGGTGGGAGGCTGGCAGTACTAGATAGAGTGGTTAGGCAGGTGACACGTGAAATTCTGCTGGTACGGAAGATCTGGGGAAGAACATTTCAAGTAGAAGGAACACATGTACAGAGGCCCTGATGTGAGCACAAACTTGGCATGTTGAGTACTAGAAAGAAAACCCATTTCAATGTAAGTGGGAGGGTAAGTGGAAGATGATGAGATGTTCTTGTGATCAATGGCTGTGGTGGACAGGTGCTGATTACTTAGCCTGGCTGGTGGTGTTTAGGAAGAAAGGTGTTGCTCATACTTGTATTAGCCTAGTGTGGAAAGATATGGTTTTTGGAATCAGACCAGAGTTTGCAAGTAGGCTGAGCTATTTATAAACACATTTTATGCACTCTTAAATTTCAATTTCTACATCTGTAGGGAGGAGATGATGACACCTACCTTGAGGGATACCTATGAGATATATAACAGGTTTTATCTGGATATGTAGTAGTTGCTGTGTGTGTGTGTGTGTCTGTGTATGTATACCTTGGTTTCATTTTTGAAGTTGCAAAAACATAGTGCAGTTTTTAGTGTTTTTCTATGTTGTTATCACATAATTTTTGCTTTTGAATTTTGAATTTTAAAAAGTTGTAGCAGTATTGGCTGACAATTAAATTTCCTATTTGTTAAGTGGGTTTTTCCCCTTTTTTCCTATAAACGTGAAAATACTCATTCTAGAACAACTTGGCAAGAAGTAGGTAATGAAAATATACGTCATGTTATAAGTGATAAAAATTGACTTAACACCTTCCCATCACATATGTTTTAGACGTAATTTTGGATCTTGAATTTAGAATTTATACAACGCAAAGAAAAGTTGCACCCTATATATTCATTTTATTAAATAATTTTTGTTCATATTTCTTTACAGAAATGCTATGAACAGAAGCAGTACAAAAATGGCCTCAAGTTTTGCAAGATGATTCTTTCGAATCCAAAATTTGCTGAACATGGAGGTATTGTCTCATCTGTGAGAGACTGCTTATCGGAGTATATAACAGTACTTTTAGAGACCTTGTTTCATCTATTACTTTGGGTAGAACTTAAGTTTATGCTTTGATTTCTTATGTATGAATTGAAGACAACATTAGCAGTATAGAAGTAGTATAGTGATACAGTCACATGCATTTTATTCTCTGGTAAATGTCATTCTTACATATCTGCTGACCTTTATAAATAAATTAGGTACTATCGATTTACCATTGGATTATCTTGAGCTGTTTTCTAGCACTGGTGTTACTAGATCTATATTTGCTTGTCTCATCCCTTCTCACTGGTGACCGGTGCTTGTTTGAAGGACAGATAAGATCAGACATGCTAGTTACGGTCCTCCAGCGGAGCACCGCCAGTTAGGGTCTCTGAATATTCGACATGGGTAATTCTTGAGACCATCTTATTCGGAAAGTAGGCTGATCTTGCTCAGCTTTCAACTAAAATTTAAAACGTTCTTTGAAGGAAATGGAAAGAAGTCTTCGGTTCATAAAGTTGGAGAAACGTAAAGTTTATTTTCATTTTTTTTCTCTATGGAACCCTTATCCACATGGCAGCTTGTAGGGAAATTCACTGTGTGAAAACAGATAAATGAAGATGTTTATAGGGGCCTGAACTGCTGGATCACCATGTTCTGAGAACCAGAGTCCACAGAGATCATTTGAAAACCATTGTTCTTGTCTCATTCTTGTGGGTATAGTCAGAGAATTATTTCACTGTAAGCCATCTTTCATTAGCTACCTTAAATATATTTTTGGGTTACCACTCCCTCAGTTCAGTGTTACACTCTTGGAATGCAAACTGATGTTAATCAGCCTAACCAGAGTTAGTTGGAATAAACTTACTGCCAAAAATAAGGTATGTTTTCCAACATTAAATAAACTGAATTTTACATTGTGTGCATCTCTTTGCTAAGGTAGATTGTTTTTGTGGGATATAAATTGGAGGATGATTAGAATTGACCTTGGATGAAAGCTCTGGAGCTACTGCCATAGATTTAACACAGCAGAATTTGGGGGCCCACCATATTACGTTTTTTCAGCTGAATCATCTCAGCCCCTCTGTACAGTCTTATAAAGGGCAGAAGGTATTTGAGGAACTCAGTCCCAGCCTCAGGGATTTCAGAAAAGGACCCAGGCTACGCTTTAATAATACTTAAATGTAGTTTTACTTTCTATGTTTGGACAGAAGTTTTAACTTTGTGATTAAAAAGACAAATAGTGCAAGCATTGGCAGATATCATATTAAAATAGTAGTAAGAGCTTAAAAAAATAGTGGAAAGAGAATAATTTGAAATTTTTGTGTGTAAATAGAGGTTAAAAAATATCTTTCAGAGACTTTGGCTATGAAAGGATTGACATTGAACTGTTTAGGAAAAAAAGAAGAAGCGTATGAATTTGTTCGTAAAGGACTTCGTAATGATGTCAAGAGCCATGTCTGTATCCTTTTGCAATAATTGAAATTTATTATTTCATTTATTTTCCACTTAGTAGGGTTTTCTAATTCAGGAAAAAAACAGACCTTTACTATGGAAAATTTTGTATAGAAGAGAGAATTTAATGAATGCTGTGTACCATTACTCAGCTTCCTTAATTATCAACATTTTGTAGTAGTTTCTTCTGTTCCCTACCCCTTGTTTATTTATTGCAGTAGTTGAAAGAGAATTCTCGTACTTTTTTACTTCAGCTGTGCTTTGTATGAGGGAAAAGTAACTGATCAGTAACTTGATTTTTTTTTCACATATCCATAAACTGAGTGATAACGTTCCTGTCATTCCGAATGAATTACTTGTATAGTGAATTTAAGCTCCTTAAACTTTGTTGTAGACACGAAAATTTCAGGAAAAAAAAAACCCGTTTTAAAGCAGATATGATATTGGTTCTTTAGTGGGGTTTCTGGTGCACAGGGACATAGCTGTTACTCCACTAGATACTTAACCATTTTTTTTTTCATTGGCTGGTATCTCAGTTTGTGAAAAAACAAAAATACTTTTTCAAAGATAGGTCATCGGAATTGATTTCCATTTCCGTTTTGCCTATCTGTATGCTTATTTGCCATCTTTTCACATGTTGCCCTTATCTTAATTTTTTACATTTTATTCATCTAGCTGTTGGCCAGTATTGAACATCAATACTCTAGATAGTGTTTTCACATATTTAGCTTAGGATTCTCTCGAAATACTACATAGTTATTTCTTTATCTCAGCATTTACCCCAGAAAGAGGAGAGAGGGCATGTAAGTATGATAGTTTTTTTGGCTCCAAGATATGCTGAGACCTTAATTTACTATAGATAAAAACTTAATTTTTGTGCTTTTTAGTATCACTAGTGAATTAACTGATGATTACATGTTTTAGAATTGATTGAATATAAACTAGTTCGAAGAGATAATTACAATTTTTGTATAAATAGAAATGAATAAGTGACTGGGGTGCTGGGGTGGGAAAGTGAGAGGGTGAAGGGTAGGGAGTGTGAAGAATTTTTCCAAGAATTTTCTGAGGTTATGTAAACATAACAGAAAATTCCAAATATATGTATGTGGAGGGCGTAGAATGATACACCCACCCTTCCATGTGCCTGTCACTGAACTTCATATAATAGCTGTCAGTCAGGGCTAATCTGGTTTCATCTTTTACCACCCCCTCGCTGTCCCCCTTTCTCTGACCCCAGATTATTCTGAAGTAAGTCCCAGACAACATAACATGTCGTTAAGGTAAGCTTTGTGTTAGCTATGTGGCATAATATATTCTAGTGTCCTTGAATGTCTCTATTTCCTTAACTTAGTAGGTTGGCATGTGTATGGACTCTTGCAGCGTTCTGATAAGAAGTATGATGAAGCTATTAAGTGTTATCGAAATGCCCTCAAATTAGATAAAGATAATCTGCAAATTTTGAGGGATCTCTCCCTGTTGCAGATCCAAATGAGGGACCTTGAAGGCTATCGAGTAAGTACTTAGTCCTAAGTGTTGTTTTTGCAATAGGCATAATTTTAAAATGTGGAAGTTCAGAATGAGGGGAGCATAGGCTGAAATTATGTAGATTTGATTGTTCATTGTAGTCTGGAATAGAAGGGGAAAGTCACCTGAGACCTTCTTCCCCAATAATAGTTTTAAGAAATGCATCCTTGGGGGCGCCTGGGTGGCTCAGTGGGTTAAAGCCTCTGCCTTCGGCTCAGGTCATGATCCCGGGGTCCTGGGATCAAGCACCACATCGGGCTCTCTGCTCGGCAGGGAGCCTGCTTCCCTCCTCTGTCTCTGCCTGCTTCTCTGCCTACTTGTGATCTCTGTCTGTCAAATAAATAAATAAAATCTTAAAAAAAAATTGCATCCTTGATCATTAAAAAACAGGGAAACAGTGTGTTCATTTAATGCTTTTTTAAAAACTAGATTATCTCCTATGTGTTAATATTGTACTAGATTCTTTGTGGGCTTGACGTTTACAGATTTGGTAAATAGAACTTTATTTTTTTATTTTTTAAAGATTTTACTTATTCATTTGACAGACAGAGATCACAAGTAGGCAGAGAGGGAGGCTGAGAGAGAGGAAGAGAAGCAGGCTCCCTGCTGAACAGAGAGCCCAACTCGGGGCTGGATCCCAGGACCCTAAGATCATGACACAAGCCGAAGGCAGAGGCTTTAACCCACTGAGCCACCCAGGTGCCCCATAAATAGGACTTTTATAATTGAAATCTAAATGTAGGGATTAATTAGTTTTCTCTGTTATGGGTTAGTAAATATAAAATACTGTGGGAAGGATTGTTGAAAAGCAGTCTTTCTGTGGTCCAGACCTCTTCGCACTGGCATCTTCAACTCTGCTGGGTTATCTCCATGTGCTTACTCCACTAAGTACCCTAACTTCAGTATGTCCACAGTGGGATTCTCTCCCTTTCTCATGTGAAGGAGCCCACAAACTCTTAACAGTTCTCTTTAAATAAGTTAAGTTCTTTCATCTATTGTTTACTTTTGTCTTCTATTGCCATGTAAATCCTTATGCCCGGTACCTAGATTTTTGCAGAGGTTTCAAGCATGCTGCTGAGCTTAATAATGGTATCATTCTTCCAGATCTTGTGGTTTTTCTTTTAGCCCAAGTGTGGTGGGAGTTAAAATCAGTTATCTGTAGGAATGAGGCAAGGAAATTAAGAATGTTGGCAAGACAGTGCTTGCCTAAAGGGGTAGTGAAATAAACAAAGATATAAGAGCTGGTGGTTAGAGGCCAAGGTTCTAGGGAGCCAGAGGCACTGGTGGTAGCTCAGAACCAGGGTAGGGATGTCACTGAGTAAGAGCGTTGGCCAGAGAATGAGCTGTCTGAATTTATAATTTCTGCATGGGAGTAAGGTCTAGGGTGTGGTTGTGGGAGGGGGTGCCTGACGCAGGGTGATGGAGATCATTAAAGATAAAGAAGTCCTGATTCTAAAACACTAAGTTGTTGGATGGGTGCTCCACAGTGTTGCACTTGTAACAGGATCGTGGTGGGATTTGGCAGAGAAAAAGCAACCGACGCAGACTTCAGTGAAGGAGGGAAGTGACAAAAAAGCAGTGGTGTCAAGGAGAGAGGTGTCAAGGAGGTGTCAAGGCGAGTGGTGTCAAGGAGAGAGACATATTAATGTCATATGTCTGAAGGAACCAGGCATATAAAGGCAGAGGTGTGAGACTGTCTAAGCTGTTTTCTCAAAGATCTCTCTTTCTGCCAAAGATCCGATCATATTACCGCTTATGGCATATAGTGTGGAAGGACTCCCTTGGCCCCTAGTCCCACAGCAGAAGCAAAATGGCACATTTACAGAACTTTGTTGCAGCTAGTGTTCTTCCTGAGGCCCTGCTCCTCCAAGCAGATGCACGTGCCTAAAACTTGGAGGCAAATACGAGCTATCAATAGGTGGGGGCCATGTAGGGAGGGGACATTTTCTGCTGGTGAAGATAATTTGGATTCTTCTGGGGCAGCCACGGTGGAATTTCTGGTGTTTTCTCCCTCGTGTCGTAGATACAAAGCTGTCTTAGAGTGGGAGCGGGATGTTCTGTTTGAGTGTTTGCCCTGGCTGCGTCTGTCCTGTTTCTGAGGCCTGCTGTAACAATGTAGTAAAGATGTTATAATTTCATACAGTGATTTTATAAACAGAAGAATGTATTTGAATAAAATGTATCTTAGTCTCTCTTCTAAGATGTTTAGTTACCAAAAGAAATCCCCATTTATGTAAAGGTTATTTTCTAAGGCAGCACAAAAGCATGGACCACACAAGGTCAGCTCCTCAGTAACAGCTTTACAGGGACCATTACAGAGTATTCTAGAACTTAAGTAATTTAACATAAAAAATATTTCTGTTTTATTCAGGAGCTGTTATTTGTTTGTGGAATTCATTAGAAAGGAATTAAAGGCATTAAATTATTTTCATAAAGCTCTGTGGTGAAATATAAAAATTTTGGAAAGTTAAAGTAAAAAGAGAAAAAGACAATTTTTAATTTAATTTTATTATTTTTTTTATTTTTTTAGGAGACAAGGTATCAGCTTCTTCAGTTGCGCCCAACACAGCGTGCTTCCTGGATTGGATATGCTATTGCATACCATTTGCTAAAAGATTATGATATGGCACTAAAACTTTTGGAAGAATTTAGACAAACTCAGCAAGTAAAAACTTTGTTCTGTTTCTCCTACCACACAAACTAAAGTAGTTGACTTCTATATTGCCCTGATTCCCAGTTGTGCATTAAAGTCTTTGGAATTTGTGGGAGCACCTGGGTGGCTCAGTTGCATAAGCATCTTGACTCTCGATTTCAGCTCAGGTCATGATCTCAGGGTCATGGGATTGACCCATGGGTTCTGTGCTCAGTATGGAATCTGCTTCAGATTCTCTCTCCCCTTCCCTCCTGCTCACTTTATCTCAAATAAATAAAATCTTTAAAAAAATAAAGTCTTTGGGACCTATGGGAAAACTTGAAAATTTTCACAAATTAAGACAGAATTCTTGATACAAAATAAATAATATGAACATTTTTATACGCTTATTGTTTTGATGACATGCAAATGACTAAAGAAAGAAAATACATAAAAACGAAAATAATTTTGTGATCGTGGGAATTATTTCTCGCGTATATTGCTTATGTTTTATATAAACATGTTAATACATTTTAATATATATGCAAAATAGAAAAATACAAAAAGATATACTGTGCATCATGAGATAAACAGATGTTAACATTTTGCCACAATTTTTCCACATTTTGTTATTTTTTAAAGAAATATTACTGAAGTAGCTGTAAAGGTCTCTCACGTCCCTAGAGGTAGCCACTATTCTGAAATAGGTATAAATTGTTCCTACTCATGTTTACATTATGTTTAAGTCCATAAAAGTTACAAACTATTATTTTGTGTATTTAAAAATTGACATGAACAATATGCAGTTTTTTCCTTCAACATGTCTTGCTATATACATGTGTTGATACATGTAGGGATAGTTTATGCATTTTTTTTTAAGATTTGGTTTATTTATTTGACAGAGAATGAGAGTCAGAGAGCATGAGCAAGTGCACAAGAAAGGAGAGTTGCATGCAGAGGCAGAGGGAGAAGCAGGCTCCCCACTGAGGAGAAGGAGAGGGAGAGGGAGAGGGAGAAGCAGTCTCCCCACGGAGCAGAGAGCCTGACATGGGGCTGGATCTCAAGACCCTGGAATCATGACCTGAGCCAAAGGTAGACGTCTGGTTTAACCTACTGAGCCACCCAGGCGTCCCTATCCTTTTCTTCTTTTTTTTAAAGATTTTATTTATTTATTTGAGAGAGACAGAAAGAGCATGAGCAGTGTGAGGGGTAAAGGGGGGTAGAGAGAGAAGGAGAAGCAGACTCCCCACTGAGCAGGGAACCAGGGAACCAGGACCCCTGGTTCATGACCTGAGCTGAAGGCAGCCCCTTAACCAACTGAGCCACCCAGGTATCCCAGTTTATCCATTTTTAACTTTTGCCTGGTATTTCATTATATAAATAAGCTGTAGTTTGTTAATTCCACTTTTTCCTTGTGCCAATACCACACTGTCTTGATTGCTGTTACTTTATAGTAAGTTTGAAATTTGAAATGCATGTCCTCCTACTTTGTTCTTTTTCAAGACTCTTTGGCTATGCAGGGTTTCTTTTATTTCCATTTGAATTTTAGATTTAGCTTGTCAATTTCTGCAAAAAAAGCATGCTGAGAGTTTGATAGTGATTGCATTGAATTTGTAGATCAGTTTGGAGAAAATCACTGTCAAAACAATACTGTTCTGATCCATGAACATGATTTGAAATGTCTCTCCATTTCCATAGGTCTTTAATCTCTCAGCATGCTTTCAGTCTTCAATGTATAGGTCTTACTTCCTAGATTTACTCCTAAATATTTTTTTCTTTTAGGTGTTGTTGTGAATGGAATTATTTTAGTTTTATTTTTGGGTTGTTGGTTGCTAGTATATGGAAGTATAATTGGTTTTTGTATTTTGATCATGTATTCTGTCACCTTGCTAAACTTTTTTATTTTCGTAGTTTTTTACATACTTTTCTGTGGGTATAGGATTTGCTGACCTGAATCTTTACTTTGCCATAGGCAGAAATGCCACCTTTTTGTTTATTTTATTTTTTTAAAGATTTTATTTATTTATAGGACAGACAGAGATCATAAGTAGGCAGAGAGGCAGGCAGAGAGAGGGGGGGAGTCAGGCTCCCTGCTGAGCAGAGAGCCCGATGCGGAGCTCGATCCCAGGACCCTGGGATCATGACCTGAGCCAAAGGCAGAGGCTTTAACCCTCTGAGCCACCCAGGCGCCCCCTTTTTGTTTATTTTAAAGAATGTGTTATTCAGTCTTCTATTTGTAATTGCTTCTTTTAGCCTGTGTGAATGACTTTTCTGAGATAGCAATTAAAGATCTATAATTGTTTTGTGTAATTATATAAATAAAATAATTCAATTTTTTTCAGGTTCCTCCCAACAAAATAGACTACGAATATAGTGAACTAATATTATACCAGAATCAAGTGATGAGAGAGGCAGATCTATTTCAGGAATCTTTGGAACATATAGAAACATATGAGAAACAAATATGTGATAAACTTTCGGTGGAAGAAATTAAAGGTAGGTTGACCTGCTTTTTCTTTTTTAGTGGCCTCAATTAAAGAACAAAAATTATACACTTTATTCTCTCCTAACATTTAAATAAGACTTGCTATATAATAAACATTTTTATTGTTAAGTCATTATTTATTAAGTTGATCCTCATAACAATACTATGTATGATTGTTACATCCATTTTAGAGTTGAGGGGCTAAGGAACAAAGAGGTTAAGTGACTTGCCCAAAGTCATATAGCCAAGTAAGCTCGGTAGTACTAGATTTGAGTCTAGGGGTTTTGACTCCAGATTCCATTTTCTTAGGCAGTATGTTATACTGCCTTCATATCCTCTCCCTTCCCCAAATATGGGTCCATGAAACAAATAAATAAATTACAATGAGAATAGTAAATGATAACACCGAGGTCACCATAAAAGCAAGATTCCTTTATTTTCAATATGGGCTAAGTACGAAGGCAGGATCCTGATAAATAGCTTGTTAAAAATGGGTCAAACACATTTTTTTAAAACAAAGTTTTGCTCATCAGTTACCATTCTCTGAGCAATACTATAATAAAATGTCCAACTAAAGTAATAATGAGTTTAAAACTAAAGCTTCATATAGTTGCAGGACTTCTGAAGCTTAATAAAAATAATAGCTAATGTTTATTTACTTTTCCTGTGTCTCAGAGTATGGTAATTGTTTAAACTGTTCTATTTCATTTGATTTTTTAGCACTTCTAACATAGGTAGATTATCCCCATTTTATAGTTTAAACTGTTCTATTTCATTTAATTTTTTAGCACTTTTAACATGGGTAGATTATCCCCATTTTATAGTTGAGGAAACTAAAATTTAGAGAGGTTAAGAACTTGCCCAAAGTCACCCTACCCTGCCTTTCAGGTGGTAGAGTTAATTTCTAAACACATCTTCCTGGCTTCAGAGCCCTTACTTTTTTTTTTTTTTTTTAACTTTATATTTTATTTTATCTTTTAAAGATTTTATTTATTTATTTGTCAGAGAGAGAGTGAGAGAGAGAGAGAGTGAGAGAGAGAGCGAGCGAGCATCGCACAAGCAGGGGAAGCAGCAGGCAGAGGGAGAAGCAGGCCCCCCACGGAGCTGGGAACCTGATGGGGGACTTGATCCCAGGACCCTAGGATCATGACCTGAGCCGAAGGCAGATGCTTAACCGACTGAGCCACCCAGGTGTCCCTATTATTTATTTATTTTTTAAAGGAAACTCTGCACCCAACATGGGGTTTGAACTCATGACCCCAAGATCAAGAGTCACATGCTCTACCGACTGAGCCAGTCAGTCCCCATACTTTTTTTTTTTTTTTTTTTTTAAAGATTTATTTATTTATTTATTTGACACGGAGAGGGGGAGAGAGAGAGAGAGAGAGAGAGATCACAAGTAGGCAGAGAAGCAGGCAGAGAGAGGGGGAAGCAGGCTCCCTGCTGAGCAGAGAGCCCGATGCGGGGCTCGATCCCAGGACCCTGGGATCATGACCTGAGCCGAAGGCAGAGGCTTTAACCCACTGAGCCACCCAGGCGCCCCCCCCATACTTTTTTTAATCTAAAAATCGTCTTCATTTTTATAGAGCAATTTTAGGTTCACAACAAAACTGAGTGGAGGTATAGAGATTTCACATACACCCTCTGTTGCCACACATGTAAGGGTTGGGCCATCCCCTTCCCCCGCCATATCAACATCCCCTACCAGAATAGTACATTTGTTGCAGTTAGTGAACCCCCACATTGACAGGTGATTACCACCCAGAGTCTACAGTTTACATTAAGGTTCGCTTTTATCTAGGTTTTGAGAAATATCTCCACCATTGTAGAGTTGTATAGAGTAGTCTCACTGCCTCTGTGCTGTCTATTTCTTTCTCCTTGCCCCCAACTCCTGGCTACCACTGATCCTTTTACTATCTCCATAGATGTGCCTTTTCCAGAATGTCATATAGTTGGAATCATGTAGTATGTAGGTTTTCTAGATTAGCTTCTTTCACTTAGTAATTCAAGATTTCTTCATGTCTTTTTATGAGTCCTTACTTTCTCTTTCCCTTTCATGAGTCCTTTCTAACTGCTATACTCTGCTCTTCCAATTAATGTATAATAACTTACTGATTTAATTTTTGTGAATAATATTAATATTGACAACACTTTTAATTTTTATTTTATGTGTTTATTTTTATTTATTTTTCCCCAGTTTTTATTTAAATTCCAGTTAGTTAACATACAGTGTAATATTAGTTTCATGTGTAGAATTTAGTGATTCAGCACTCAGTGCTCATCACAAGTGCCCTCCTTAATACCCATCACCCATTTAACCCATCCCCACTCACCTCCTCTCCAGCAACCCTCAGTTTGTTCTCTATTGTTAAGAGTCGGCTTTGTGTTTGCTTGTCTTTTTTCTCCCCTATGTCATCTGTATTTTTTTTCAAGTTCCACATATGTGTGAAATCATACAGTATTTCTTTCTCTGACTGACTAATTTCGCTTAACATAATCATCTCTAGCTCCATCCGTCTCATTGCAAATGGCAAGGTTTCATTCTTTTTCATGGCTGAGTAATATCATTGTGTATATAATATACCACGTCTTCTTTATCCATTCTTCAGGCAATGGATGTTTGGACTCTTTCCATAATTTGGCTATTGAACAACACTATTTTTCAAACTGTTGGTAAAACGGGGATAAATAATTTGATGTTCTGGTTTCTATTTTCTATCACTTATAATTGATAAGAGCAAAGAAAAATGACAATTATTTTCACATTCTGATGTATTACTGCAGTTTCTTGATTAAATATTAGCTTAGGTTGCTTTTTGTCTCTGGTGACATCAATCCAGAATGCAGTGCTTAAGAAGTAGATATGATGTATGAGATCAATTCTAGTTAAAAAGTCTGCAAATTGTCATGTAACCACATTCATCCATATGTTGCTAGTGAGGGTAATTTGGGAGTCTTCATTTTGAATATAAAGCCAGTTCTTTATACTGTTTATGGAGACAAGTTACAGTATTTTTATTTTTTCAGTGAACTGTGCAGGCCCAGAGACCTTTGGTATTTACAGATTTATGTTTTTTGTAGTCCTTAGCTTATTAAGATCTTTTTATAAACTTAAAAAATGTTGTTAGAGATTTTCACTAACTTATGCATATGTAATTGTGCTTACTTGTTCTGTATTCCTCTAGTAATAACTTTTGCCTGTGGTAGAAGCAGATAATAGAATTGAAAAATATGTTTTTGTCTATTTACCTAGGGTAAGCAGGGTAAAAATGGGACTAGCCAGCAATTAGTTTTGGAGGAGTGGGGCATGTTTATAGTTTTATATAGCAAACATTTATGTATATTTGTTTTTACCAAGCACTGTGCTAATCCCTTTAAATTAATTCATTTATCACAAAAACAAACTGAGGTAGTTGATATTTTATAGGTAAGTGGACATAGGAATTTTGTGCGATAAAGTGGTAAAACTGGAAATTGCATTTGATTAGTCTTCCTCTAGAGCTTGAGTAATATATATGTGTAAATAGTGAAATAATAGTGTATAATAACTACTTCAATATATTGTCTCCTTCAAGATGATGAAACCTGAAATAAAACATCTGAAGACATATTCAAAGGGTTATTTCTTTGAGATAGATTGGGGAAGGGGAAGTCTTATTGATAGAAGTTGAGATATATCCTTTTTTGAGAATCTCCCTTTTATCTTGGGTTAGATGTGCTTTCCTATATATCTGATTAGTTTAGATACTCATTTCCCATACCTCCTTTTTTTTTTTTTTAAGATTTTATTTATTTATTTGTCAGAGAGAGAGAGAGAGAGAGAAAGAGACAGAGAGCACAGGCAGGCAGAGTGGCAGCAGAGGCAGAGGGAGAAGCAGGCTCCCTGCCGAGCAAGAAGCCTGATGTGGGATTCAATCCCAGGACGCTGGGATCGTGACCTGAGCCGAAGGCAGCCACTTAACCAACTGAGCCACCCAGGTGTCCCCCCTTTTTTTTTTTTAACGATTTATTTGTTTATTTGAGAGAGAGAGTGAGAGAACGCGCGTGTGCATGCCTGAGCAGGGTGAGGGACAGAGGGACAGGGAGAGAGAGAGAATCTTCAGCAAATTCCCTGTGGGGAGTCAGGTTAGCCACTCAACCGAGCCCCTCAAATGCCCCTCCCATGCCTACTTTCAATTAGTGTGGTTTAGTAAAAGGAATTTGAACCTTAGGGGCAACCCACATGTGAACCTGGTTTGTGTGGTTTCTTGCTGTGAAGTGGTACTTAGTGTTTTTGTTTTACTGAGTTAAACTTCTCCAATTTTAGTGACGTCGAAAGGAAGCTAAGAGAACTGAATGGAGAATTGTTTAATAAATGATTTGATCAGGTAGAGTACATTCAAATCTAGCAGTAGGAATGTAGGGATGTTTCATTAGGGTTATTTACCAGTCTGTAGAGGGAGTCTTTAATTATCTTAAAGGGTATATAAAAATGTGCATAATACAAATATTTTTACTAAGAATTTAAATACCCTGTGTGTATATTTGGGATGTAGAGGGGAGCCAGAAATGAATGTTAGTGTAATAGAATGTTATATAGAATGAAGGTTCATTTCTGAAGTCAAGCTGTGAATTAATCTATGTTGAGTTGGATAAACTGCAGCATGCCCCAAAGGGAAGCACGTACGGTTCTGTTTTTCATAAACATCTATTATGCTAATAATGCTTAGTGAAGTCTATGAGATCAGAAGGGTATTTAATGTTTAAGTAAAATGAATGTGAATTTAAACTTAATTTTAGGGGAAATGCTGTTGAAATTGGGAAGATTAAAAGAAGCCAGTGAAGTATTCAAAAACTTGATTGATCGGAATGCAGAAAATTGGTGTTATTATGAAGGCTTGGAAAAAGCTCTGCAACTTAGTATGTAATGATTTTTCTCCTCTACGTAATCTTAACTAGTGTTTGAAGTAAATGTGCAGTTATAATAATATTTGAAGACAAATATTTTTAGCCTTAGCATTTATTTTTCCATTTAGGAAAATTATAGGTTAAACATGGCAGTGAAGAGGAATTTAGATATTTATTTATATGTAAGTGAGAAATGCTCACAGATAATTTTAAGTTCCTTAACCCATTAAAATGTTACCAATTTAGACTAACCAGAGAGCTGGGGAAGAAAACAAGCATTCCCTTTCTGGGAAGTTTAATATTTTTTAAAGAATTAGAGGTTTGTTACCCTCAGCCTCTAAGCATGAGAATTAGGCCAAAGAAATTTTGCTGAGGGTATGTACTGTACAGCATCAACATGAAAATTATTTTCTTAATTTCAATCTAGCTTAATTTGTATAGAGCAAAATTTTACATATTTTCTTTTCAAATTAGGTGACCTATCCTTTTTCGAAATCTATAGTATTTTTCCAAATCTTCCTTAATATTCTCATAATTAAATGTTAAGAGCAGTTAATACCCCTAGTAGATTTACTTATGGATAAATACATGGCTGAAATAATTATGAAAATATGACTCAAGGGGGTTGAAACAGCAGAACTTTTAAATTAAATATGGTAAAAATAGGTAGCTATTCATAATCATTTATAGAAAATTTGTTTTACCTTAATCACTGTTAGAAATTAATCCAGGTTTTCTGTGTGTGTTTAAAATTTAATATCACAAATAATTAATTTTCTTCCTTAAATTGTTTTTACAAAAATGATGAAAATTAAAATATTAATTAGATCATTAATTTGTGTCTTTAAAAATCAGGACAAAGGTTATAATATGTTTGAAGGTTGGAAAGGTGAAATAACTGTGATTTTTTTCTTTATCAGTTACATGTAGTTAATAATAGAGATATTTAAATGTTTAGTATAATGAATATATGTTCCATGTCAAGATCCATGCTTACTCTAAAATGTATTGATTACAAAACTAATTACATTACTTTATCTTTTTAGGTTCCTCCTTAGGACCTTTTCTACCCCATGGTAAGTTCTGGAGCTCCAACTTGTGACTTCAAGTAGGGCATTGAAATGGTTTGGTTTTGTCTTAATTTTACTACAGTTATAAGACTTGTTATATCTGGGATAGTGGAGAAAATTTTTTTAATACTCTTTAGATTAGGCATAAATATGAGACCTGCTTTTTAAAAATATGCAGCAAATAGACTTCATGTAAATTTTAGTGTAAGGGTTCTTGATATTTCTTGAAGTCTCCAAGTTGTTAACAAAATATGAAAATTATCTTTCCTATATCCCAGGTTTTGAATCCCAGCACATTGGAGCTCCAAAACATACTATTGGGGGAAGGAAAGAGTCTAAACAAAATCAAACATTACTTTTTTACGTATCGTATTTATAATCTTGATAGTGAACACTACATTTAGTACAGAGATACCTTGATCGCTAGCACCAGGGGTTCTTCTTAAAATACTATTTCTGTTTTCTGAATGAAAATCAATTAAAAACCTTACAGTTTAAAATCAGGTTTGTTTGCTTTTTCTTTAAATTCTCCTGTAAATTGTCATTTTGCTTATATGAAATAAAATCTGTCTTTGAAAATTATGCAGGATATTATTTTCGAATAACAAAGTAGACCCAGATCCAACTTTGCAAATTGTTGCTGCAGAGTAACATGTAGTTTATATTGAGTACTATAAAATTGGGTTTGTCGTGGGAGGGAAGACAACTTTCTGTTAGAAGTATTTTTTATATCATTGTATTTACAGGGAGAAATAATTGCCACTTTAAACAGTCTATACTAATGGGGTTCTTTTTAATGGATTTTCATTGAAGATTTTAAATGTCAAAGCTACCTTAAAAATTTAGTTCATCTTTTAAACTATAAAACATTTACATTCATGATGCTGAAACGGTTGCTTTTTAAAACCTAATAAATCAGTAGTGCTCGCTTCGGCAGCACATATGTTAAAGCCTAACCAGTAAGCAGTTATAGCCTTTTTTGGGGTGTGTGTAGGCCTCACTGAGTTAGAGAATTTGTGTGAGAAAAGTTAGAAAGGAGCACTTTGTTTTTCACGGGTTGTGCGCTAAGGAATATAAGAGAAGCGCTGTGTATCTTGAGTCTGTATGTCTTGTATGCGTCTGATTTGAGTTGGATGTAGAATCTATTGTGATGAAGTTTTGGATTTCTCTGGAGATTGGGTTTAAAATGGTGTTTTGCTGATCCTATTATTTCACCACCAGAGTTTTTTAATATTGACAATGCAATCTTCTTTATTACAGTTTTTAAAGTTTATTAGCATTTTCTCATAGATAAAAGTTCTGATGCTTTGAATCTCACACATATTTACTGATAATAGGCACTTTAGAAGAGAGGCTTCAAATTTATGAAGAAATTAGTAAGCAGCACCCCAGAGCAATTTCACCTAGAAGATTACCTTTGAATCTTGCCCCAGGTAATATTAGGATATCTTTTGTAACACTAATAATTATTTGTTATTCAACATCATTCACATTAAAAAAAAACTTGTTTCTGGTACAGAGTTTACTTTACATCTACACATGTCTTGGGGGTGGGAGTGATCAGTTATAAACTTATTCATGTGGTAATAAGTGTGTGTAGCGTATAGCTATATGTTGCTTTCAAGTATCAGAAGTTATCTATATAAGATTGTTTTTCTTATGTGACTTTAAATATTCAACACCAGATTTAGAAGATAAATTAAGTTCTCTAGAATTGATAACAAATTGTATGTGGGGATATTGTGATTTAAGTGGTAAAAGTTTTGAAGTTTTAGGTTTTCTTTTTGAGCATACATTCAGAGAAAGTGTGGTGAGCCCTTTGTGCCACCACAGTGTTGAAGAACATCGCCATTAGCTGTGAAGGCCCTCTCTCCTCAAAGTTGTCCACTTTCCTGAAATTTGCCTGTGTCACGCTGTTGTTTTTAGAGAGCTCCATGTATTTTGTATCTCTAGAAAACAGAACACGTCCCCCCCTGATTTACTTGTGTAAATCAGAGCACTGTGGTATGTATTGTGACTTGCATTTATCGAACAGCAGTATATTCACGACCTTGATCCAAGTTGTGCATGCAGTTGAACTCCTCCGCTTTGGGGCTGTAGAGGAGGTAAAAGTATATTAGTTCTTCGGATAATTATTATCTTTGTTGATGATTTTATAGAAAATTGTGCCTTTTTCTTAAAGTTGTCTCTATTTTTAGTTGAAAATGCTGTAGATCACTATTTATTGGGACGGGACTTCTCACGTGTCTTTTGACATAAGTCAGACCCTGGAAAGCTAAACAACTTTAAAAAATCTATTCTAGCATGGGGTGAGGAGGTGGTTTATTTTCTAATGAGTTTTCATTTATAGTGGAAATATTTGTTTAAATAATTGGGTTATAATTTTCTTTATCAAAAGATACATGGAAATTAAAAAGTTTTTTAGTTGACTGACTTTAAAAATATATCAAGTACCTGTTAGAAGCATATTGTATTAGATAGTACGAGTTCGTTGTAAACAGTGTATTTTCCACTAGTACATCTCAGATGATAAATAGTATTCTTCTGATGCTCCCGTTTTTGTTGTGGCTTTATGAAATATTGAAAGCAGATTTCCCTGAGATTTTTCAGGGAACATTAAGCTCAAGTGGGTAGTATCAGGCTCAGTGGGGAGGGTGACTTATTTGCTGAGATATTCTTTAGGCAGGTGAGTTGGGGAAGCTTTGGGTTGAACCCAGCAATCAGGTTTCTGTGGGACTTCTTAGAACTTTCATACATGCATTGTGAATTTCTGAGATGCGAAGAGGAGCATTCCCATAGTATTTTGTTGAAGATGTTTGTGTTTTGTTGAAGATGCTTGGCCCCATGTTTCTGTATGTCTTTTTTTAAGTAACAGCATTTAAAATATAATTCACATGCCATAAAGTTCACTTTTTAAAGTATGCAGCTCAGTGTTTTAGTGTATTCATGGAATTGTGCAACCATTATCACTATCTGGTTTCAGAAAATTTTCACCATTCCCAAAAGAAATCTCGTACTCACTAGTGGTTACTCCCTGACCTCCTAGTACCAGGCAACCACTAATCTACTTTCTTTGCCTGCATTTGCCTCTTTGGGACATTTCATATAAGTGGAATCATACCATATGTGGCCTTTGGTGTCTGGCTTCTTTTTTTAATCAGTCTCAATGTGTGTCTTATGTCACATTGTGAGTGGGGATATTCTTTTAGTTTGGAACTTTCAAATGCATTCATTGGCCTCACTTAAGTTTAAGTTTAAGAAGACTCACTTAAGAAGTTTAAGAAGACTCACTTAACTTTAAGATTATTATTACTTTTTTAAAAGATTTTATTAATCCATTTGACAGAGAAAAAGAGATCACAAGTAGGCAGAGAAGCAGGCAGAAAGGGGAAGCAGGCTCCCTGCTGAGTAGAGAGCCCAATGTGGGGCTCGATGCAGGGCTTGATCCCAGGACCCCGAGATCATGACCTGAGCAGAAGGCAGAGGCTTCTGAGCCATCCAGATGCCTCTCTAAGATGATTACTAACAAGATATCTTAGGCCTGTTTTTCCTTTATGGAACATAGGACTTCAACTTTACAGTTCCTCAGTTCTTTTCACAGTACATGAAGTTTGCCAAAAGCTCTTAGTGCATGATAGGAAATACATTTTTACTGAAAGGCAGCTTGGAACCAACTGTGGATTGTAAAGTGTGATTTAAGTTTTTGTGGCCTTACCCTGGACTATCTGGGATTCTGTCTTTGAAATGCTAAAGGAGTCTTTATACAAGATGGGGCTCAGTTGAAGGGTCTTAGGACATGGGCTTCAAAGTCAACGTCACTGTGAGGTTCTAACACATATGGATTACAAAGCTCCAGTGAGCATAAATAAAATCCTACAGATACCTCATTGTACCTGTGCAGAAATTGAATCCTTCGTGGTGTTCTGCCTGTCTAGAAATATTTTTATGTATAATAAGAAAGGTATTTTGACATTATCAAAAGCAGTAAGATTTTTGTTTAAGAAACATCATGGAACTTGAGAATGTAAGGTGAAAGTTTTGAAAAAGAGTTTTCAGTTTTGAGGTAAAAAGGCTTAAAACTGGGATGCCTGGGTGGCTCAGTCGTTTAAGTGACTGCCTTTGGCTCAGGTCGTGATCCCAGGGTCCTGGGATCGAGCCCCACATCGGGCTCTCTGCTCAGTGGGGAGCCTGCTTCTCCCTTTCCCTCTGCTGCTCTGCCTGCTTGTGTCGCTCTCTCTCTCTGTCAAATAAATAAAATCTAAAAAAAAAAAAAAAGGCTTAAAACTATCGAGTAGCAAACACAGAAGTCCTAGGTAGGTTTTCCAACAGCCTAAAATATTAAGCACTGTGAAAACAATGCAGGAATATAGGTACTTTTCCAAAGAAGTAGTTTTAATTCATCATTTTCTATTCTGTTATACAGATGAGAGGGAAGGAGATGGTTCCAGACTATTAAATACAAAGTTCTCATCAAATTTTGCTCCATTCTTCTTTATTGGGTTAATTATTATTGAGGTGTAATTACACATAATATTATATAAATTTAAGGTGTGCAACTGTTGATTTGATACATTATAATATTATCATAGTGGTATCATAGTATGTTAGCTTACACCTCCACTAGGTCACATAATTATCATTTCTTTTTTATAGTGAGAACATTCTCCATTATTTAGAATAAATTCCCAGTGAATCAGCTAGTCTTATCTTGCTGATTGTGTTAATTATTTCAGCAGTGGATTTTGAGACAGCAGTTTTTATTTGAATCCACACTAATCATCCAGAGAAGAATTAGCATAGCATCTGTGTAGACAGATGACCTGTTTGGTAAGCTGTAATGCTAAAAGGCACTAATGAGTAATGGTCTTTTTTTCCCCTAAAGGAAAGCCTGGCGAGGTTGGGAGTTACTAAAAATTATTTTAAAATAACTAGGAAGAAGAGAGATGGATTGTTTTTGTGGAAGGGTTTTTCTTATGCCTAAAGAAAGCGTTTAGGAGATGGATAATGGTAACTAATTTTGGAATAGAGCATGTGATGGAGCATTTGAGTAGCTGTCTGTGGGCCTCTTGTTTAGGTAATGCATTATTATAGTTCCAGATAAAAGATTATAAAAAAGTTTGTTTTTTTTTAAGATTTTTATTTATTTATTTGACAGAGATCACAAGTAGGCAGAGAGGCAGTCAGAGGGAGAGGAGGAAGCAGGGCCCCTGCTGAGCAGAGAGCCCAAGGTGGGGCTATATCATAGGACCCTGGGATCAATGACCTGAGCCAAAGGCAGAGGCTTAACCCACTGAGCCACCCAGGTGCCCCTATAAAAAGGTTTTTAAGTGCAAAGTTTTTTTCCTGTTTATCCCCTACCTACCAAGTTTATTTCTCTAGAGGCTGCCATTGTTACCAGTAGGTAGCATATTCTTGCATAAATATACTGTGCATATACAAGCAAAAATGTATGGGGTAAGGGTTCGTGTATAGCTTTCCTTTTTTCTCCCTCTTCTGTACAAAAGTGTAATAGCATAGATTGCTGTGCACTTGGTTTTCTCTTCTATATCTGTGCTTAAATTCACACAGAAAGAGCTCCCTCCTTCTTTCTCATAGCCGCTCAGTCTAAATAACAGTTTAATGGGAGATGAGGCTTTCAATATTATGGATAATCGAGAGTTGAGTATATTGTCTTTTAACTCCAATCTGCCAGGATGGTCTGAATTGACTGAGAAAGTTGACCAAGAAGAGGAGTTGAGAATAGCCTCTTACATGAAGATAAAATGCTTTTTTTTCTCAGTGGATGTCAGCAAATTTGGAAAAGACTCCTTTTTTCTTTTTTTTAAGATTTAATTTATTTATTTGAGAGAGAGTGAGAGAGCAAGCACAAGCAGAGGGGAGGGGCAGAGGGAGAAGCAGACTCCCCACTGAGCAGGGAGCTCAATCCCAGGACCCCGAGATCATGACCTGAGCTGAAGGCAGACACTTAACCACTTGAGCCACCCAGGCGCCCCTGGAAAAGATTATTAACTACAGAAATATAGTAGCTGTCAGATATCAAGGCCTATAATGGTAGACAACATTTATTGAGTGGTTGCTGTATGCTGGATACTGTTTACTGCTACATATTTACCTGGTTTGAGCCATCTGGGAGCATTCTTGAGGCTGCTGGCATTGTTGCCCTCACCTGCAGTGGGGAAAGTGAGGACTTCAGTGGACAGGTTATTTGCTCAAGGTCACACACAGAGGAGGTGGAAGAATGCACATTTCTCTAAGTACCCACATCTTACTGTCCACCACAATATTAACTTTTGCCTTATATCAAAGAAAGTGCTGGAAAGACTTGATCTCTGAAACTACTTTTGAGTTTTAAAGAAGTAATGATGTGTCTTTAACCCAGAGTGAAATTTTGTGTTGTTTTGGTAATCTGATTTTCAAAACACTTACACTTTGTATATGATCTAATAAAAGATTAGAGATTATCTGAAAATGAAAACAGTCTGTATAGTAACTTGAGTTAACAAATGTCAAACATGTTTTTATATTTGATAAATGTTCCTTTTCCTCAATAAAATTTAAATATCTCTTTCAAATTTTTGTGACGTATAATTATATTGAGTATGCATGTTTTGTTCAATATAGTCAGTCACAACAAATAAAAATAAACACTTTGGGTTGTTGGTATTTTTTTTTGTCAAGTGTTGATTCATAATGAAAACATAGAGGTAGTTTTAGTAGTTTTACTTTAGGTTAAGCCATTTATGACATATATATATTTTTTTTTAATTTTAAATGAGTGAGCAAATCCATGTCCCTGTATATTAACTCTTCCTGTCAAAAAAGTTAAAGCTTTAAGTGAGTTAAAGGCTTTGTGTTGTATTTTTTTTAAAGATTTTATTTATTTATTTGACAGAGAAAGAGATCACAAGTAGGCAGAGAGGCAGGCAGAGAGAGAGGGGGAAGCAGGCTCCCTGCTGAGCAGAGAGCCCAATGTGGGGCTCAATCCCAGAACCATGAGATCATGACCTGAGCTGAAGGCAGAGGCTTAACCCATTGAGCTACCCAGGCACCCCTTGTGTTGTATTTAAAATGAAAATGTTTCTAATTTTTTCTGCTTCCAGAAAGTGATGACAAGTTTTTTTTGGTTAGGGTTTAACCATAATAGAATTATTTACTTGATGTTGCAAATAGGGTATTTAATTCTAATGTTAAAATGCTCTGGGGCTCAGTCTAATGTCTAACAAAAGTTTATTTTGCTTATTATCCATCTTGCCCACTAGAATGTTAAGTTCCATGAGGGCAGAATTTTTTTTTTTTTAATTGTTTTAATCACAACTATAACCTAGAACAGTGCCTGGCGCATGGTGGGTCCTTGAAAGATGATTGTGGAATGAATATTGAAGTAAAGCACTTGTTCATTTGGAAAACATCTTCAAATTCTGCTTTAGTGTTTAAAAAGATATTTTGGCTGCTAATTGAATATAGTGCTGGTTACAGTAGGATCTTTTTATAGTCTGCAGAGTACTTTCTGAGGTGTCTGCAGATGAGGACCGAGTCTGCTGGTTAGTCAGATTAGGAAAGAGACTTGCTATGGGAACTGTATTCAGGATGGTTAGTAAGTAACTTTTTTCACTCTACTTAAAGCTGCACAATGATTTTCTTTACTTACCTTTTGAAGTGTTCTTTGAAGATATTTCAAACAGGATCTAGGGAAAAGTATAGTTGCCAACTAAGATACTTAGTGTTATCCTTTTTTGGTTGTTAAGAGTCAAGCAACAATGCTGACAGACTTTTGGGTTTAAAAATAGGATGGGGGATCATTGTTTTTGAGGGAGCTATATTTTAATTTGTAAAATCATTTTGAGAACTGTTTGCATCAATTGAAGTATAACAAAGTACACTTTTGTTTCTAGGTGAAAAATTTAGAGAACTAATGGATAAGTTCCTGAGGGTTAACTTCAGTAAAGGCTGTCCACCCTTGTTTACTACTTTGAAATCTTTATATTACAATACAGAAAAGGTAAAATTTGGTCTTTATTCAGTTTTGCTATAATCTTTTTACTAACTTATTATAGAAAGATTTCCATGTAAATAGTATGCTATGATTTAATAATTTTCTCTATTCTAGTATTCACCTTAGTTTAATAACAGATGAACTGAAATTATATGTATGTAGGATAAATACTATCAAAGGTATTGTCAGCCTGTGAAATTTACAGAATAAAGGCTTTATAAAAGCAGTAAGATTATAAACGTTGTTTTGAATGGGTGTACTTTTCTCGTAGTATTTTAAATTTGATATTGACACCAGAAGTCTGTATTTAAGTATCTCATGATAATTATTTCATAGTTTATAGATTTTTTAAAGTTTGTTATGCATTATGCATGCTTTTAACATTAGAGCATGAACGGTCAAGTTAGTGCAACAGTAAAATGCCATTTGGTCTATGGAGTATTATTAGTTTTAACTAGTAGGCAACATTTTAATAAGTAAGAATAGTTTTGGCTCTTTCTTGAATTAAAAGAATAGTATTTGTCTACCTTTAAAATTAGAAAATAGGCACTTGGTCTTAAATTAGGTACTTGGAAAATTAAAAATGAATAGAAAACAAGTTATATTTCTGTTTCCGGGCATTGCTTTTTCTTTCTTAAGGTGTAAAGTCTTGTGTTCTTTTCTGTAGTCAGAATTCCTGAAAGTTACTAGTGGATAAAGAAAAGATTTTATCAGACGTGGTAAAATATTTATAGTGAAATCTGTCACTTATGAGTTTAGTTTTGACCCATAATTTGTAAACTAGCAGTAGTTGTGAATATAATATATGGAAAACAAGGTCAATGATAGGTAGTATAGCCAAAGATACTTTCTTTTCTGGGGAAGCAGTTTTCATAAATAAAATGAAACAACTGGTAATATCTAGTGCTCCATAAGTAAAAGGTGTCATTTACATTTTTTAAAAAGTTTATGTTTCTTTAATGTCTGTAGTATCCTTTATTTGATTTTAGTGGTGCTGCTGTCACTTTTTGATAAATAGTGTTTGATTCATGGGAAAACATGGAACAGTCCCTACCAATAATTTCTGTAGGTTATTTAAAATAACATTTGCCAAAATTCCTCCCTTACTCTTTTGGGCAAGCGTGAGAGAAAAAAGGTGAGACGAGACTTCAGAAATAATAAAGATCTTATATGTGTGAATTCAAATACTGGTTTCTCCCGCAACCTGAAAGTAGAGCGTTCTTGTGAAATTTCTCTTGCTGAAGTGGTGTAAAGTTTGAAGAGCAGTTAGCATTAATTTATATGGAAAATCTCTTAAACACTAATTTATATTTGAAAATTTTTTGAAATTCCCAGGCCCCAAAATTACCTCTCTTGGCTTTTCTGATGTCTTAGGACACATCTTGCTGACAGATACACAAACCAAATCAAGACAAAGCACAGATGCTCACAGACAAAGTTCACATCTAGGGTGACTTGATGCTGAATGTCCTTCCTGGGGGACTGAGCTTGGCGGTGTCCCTCAATGCTCAGAGTGCGCAATGCCTCTGTAAGGGTTTACTGCAAAACAAATGCTGAGTACTGCTTTCACTTTCTGCCTTTTTCTGGGGAACTGAAGGTACCAGTGTCTGTCTTTGGTAAAAATGAAGTGGTGTCAAAAAAAAAAATGAAGTGGTGTCATGTGAGGAGCAAACTTTCGACAAGCCTGAGACATTGGTACTGCTTTTATAATAATATCTTGTGGCAGCTGCTGAATACAGTGGTCTTCAAAGGATTTGTTCCTCTTAAGCCACTGAGCCTTCACGGGCTCTCTCAGTTTTCACAAGGGGCACAGGCTTTTCTTCTTCCTCTTCTTCTTCTTTTTTTTTTTTGAAAGATTTTGTTTATCTGTTTGACAGAGAGCGCAGAAGCAGGGGGAACAGGAGTGGGAGAGGGAGGAGCATACTCCTCGCTGAACAGGGAGCCAGGTGTGGGGCTCAATCCCAGGACCCCAGGATCACGACCCCAAGGCAGATGCTTTAATGACTGAACCACCCAGGTGCCCCAGACTTTTCTTTTTTTTAACCCCCTCCCCCGGTATTGACCCCAAATGACCATCCTAAAGATGTAAAGCATTTGTTGGTATTTTATACAGCACACAAATTACATTTTTAAAGAAGGAACTGAGAATATATTAATTTATATAGGAGCCTTTGACATCTCTTTAGTGTTATCTTTAAGCATGGAATAGGAATGTTTACCAAGTGCTTTTGAGAACTGAATTAAACCACAGAAAATTGAGTTCAGGTTATCAGAACTTAGTATTGTAAGAAAAAAATGTACAAGCACGGGGAGTACTTTTCAAATAATTACGGCCATGTATATTTGTGACTTCTCCTAATGAGTGTGTTTTAAAATTGACTTCTAACCAGTAGTAAGTCTTGTAGCTAAATACTGCATTTTAACTCCGGAGGAAGTATTTAGAAGAGGTTGAGGCTGATAAACAGTTATAGTTTCATAAACTTCTGAGTCTTAAAGAATGATCCATGTTAGGTGGCATGAAAATAAAATAATATTTTGAAGTTAGACCAGGATATAGTACAATTGTAAAAAAGTATTTTAAAAATGTCTGCAGCATTTTTAATTGTGAATAGGCAATTTAGAAGCATGGAGAGCATTTTTTGGATAATTCCTGTCAAGGTTTTTTCCCCCTGTGAATTTATTTGTGGTGTCTGTATGTAACTGTAATAATTTTGGCTATAAAGTTTTGTTTTTCCCTTTCCCCCCTTGCAAGTTCGTAAGTATTTTATGTGTTATTTTAGTCTTCCTTACCTTCCTTTTTGATGACTGCATGCTCTTTTTTCAGTCATACCTCCATTGTTGAACTTTGGTTTTCCAAACTGTCACTGTTAAAAAAAACATTATAAATATCTTTGATCACGTACCTTTACTCAGGATTATTCCCGTCTTACAAATTCTTAGGCTAAATTAACGGGTAAAAGGTATGTACATTTTGTGATTCTCAGTAAGCACTGGTACTTTGGTTTCTATGAGGTTGTAGACACCAGTTTGTATCATTACTAGCAGTGTATGTATATGAAAGGTTCACCGTTCCCTCACCAGCATTAGATACCCTTGAATGTTTTCCCTTGTGTTTGCTTTTCCATGGATATAGTTTGTTTTTTTTTAACATAAAGTGGTTAAAAATGTAATATAACTAGGTTTGTTGATCTTTGTATTATGGAAGTTCATCTATTGTTTTAGAAACAGTTTGGAAGGTCCTCTTCCTCTAGGGCAGTATTTCTCAAGTTGCAATGAAGGAGGGGATTTTGACCCCCAAGGGACATTTTGCAACATCTTGAGACATTTTTGATTATCACCACTGTGGGAATATGCTACTGATACCAAACGGGTAGAGGCCAGGGATGCTGCTAAACATTCTACAATGCGCAGGACAGCTCCCCACAGCAAAGAATTCCATATTGATGTGTTGGGTTAAATAATTTGTTATAGGGACTGTCTCTAGCATTATAGGACAATAGACAGTGTCCTTGGCCTCTACCAACTAGATACCAGTAGCTCCCCCCTCCCCAGTATTTTTGTTGTTGTTAATAGCTTTATTTTTTTTTATTTTTTTTTTATTTTTTTTTAGTTATTTATTGGACAGACAGAGATCACAAGTAGGCAGAGAGACAGGCAGAGAGAGAGAGAGAGGAGGAAACAGGCTCCCTGCTGAGCAGAGAGCCCTATGCGGGGCTCGATCCCAGGACCCTGGGATCATGACCTGAGCCGAAGGCAGAGGCTTTAACCCACTGAGCCACCCAGGCGCCCCATGTTAATAGCTTTATTGAGATACAAATCACATACCATAAAATTTACCTACTTGAAGTGTATAGTTCAGTGATTTTTAAAATATATTCAGAATTTTATAACCATCACCACAGTGTAACTCTAGAAAATTTTCATCACCCCAAAAAGAAATCCCATTCCCTTTAACATTAGACAACCACTAGTCTACCTTTTTCCCTGTGCATTTGTCTGTTCTGGGCATTTCATACAAATGAAATAATAAAATATGTGACCTTTCATTCTCTATTGTTTTTTACTTAGCATGATATTTTCATCCATGTGGTAGTGTGAATGACTACTTCATTCTCTTTTATCACCAAGCACTATCCCATTGTATGACTATACCACACTGTAGCAGTTGATGGACACTTTGGTTGTTTCTCCCTTTTAGTTATTATGACTCACGCTGCTGTGGATATTTATGTGCTAATTTTTCTGTGTACATTTTCTTTTTTTTTTTTTTTAAGATTTTATTTATCTGAGAGAGAGAGAGAGCACACATGAGCAGGGGGGGCGTCGGGCAGAGGGAGAGGGACAAGGAGACTCGCTGCTGAGCAGAACCCAATATGGGACTCGATCCCAGGACCTTGAGATCATGACCTGAGCTGAAGTCAGGTGCTTAACTGACTGAGCCACCCAGGTTCCCCTATGTGTACATTTTCATTTTTCTCTTGGGTATATACACCCAGGAATGGAATTGCTAGTTCAAATGGTAACTCTGTGCTTACACTTTAAAAAGACTGCCAGATTGTTTTCCAAAGTAACTGTACAATTTTACATTCCCACAAGCAGTATATGAGGATTCTGATTTCCACATATCCTCACCAATAATCCACTTGTTATTACTTGGCATTTGATTATAGCCATCCTAGTGAGTGTAAAGTTGCTCTCATGGTTTGGTTAGCATTTCCCTGATGACCGATGATGTTGAATAGCTTTTCATGTGGTTATGGGCCATTCGTAAATCATCTTTGGAGACATGTCCATTCAGACCCTTTGGGTTAGTTGTCTTTTTATTAAGTTGTAAGAGTTCTTTGTATATTCCAGATATATGTCCCTTATAAATGATTTGGAAATATCTTCTATCATTCTGTGGCTTGTCTTTTCACTTTCTTGAAAATATCCTTTGATGACAAAACTTTTGATTTTTATGAAGTCCAGTTTATCTTTTTTCCCTTTTGTTGCTTGTGCTTTTGTGTCATAACTAAGAAACCTTTTCAAATCTAGGGTCATGAAGATTTATACATATTTACTGGGAGTTTTACATTTTTAGTTCATTCATTGAGATCTTTTTGGTCCATTGAGTTCATTTTTATTTATGGTGTGAGTCAGACCTGCTTTTGCAAATTACTGTCCAGTTTCCCAGCACCATTTGTTGCAAAGATTCTCCTTACTCTATTGAAAGGTCTTGGTGGTTTTGTTGAAAATAAATGGACTATAATGAGTGTTCATCCCTGGACTCTCAATTTTATTCCACTAATCTATTTGTGTATCTTTGTGTTAGTACCACACTATCTTGATTGCAATAGCTTTGGGATAAGTTGAAATTAGGAACTAAAGTATGAACCTTTCTAGTTTGCTCTTTTTCAAGATTCTTTTGATGCTTGTGGATTCTTTTTATTTAAATTTGAATTTTAGAATCAGGTTTTCAGTTTCTATAAGGAAACCAGCTGGAATTTTATAGGAATTGCTTTGAATCTGTAGATCACTTTAACAATATTAAGTTCTTCAGTCTATGAACTTCGGATGTCTTTACATTTATTCATTATCTTTTTTAATTCTTTCAACAATATTTTGTAGATTTCAATATACAAGTCTCGTACATCTTTTGTAAAATTTACTTCTAAGTACTTTATTCTTTTTAATGCTATTCTAATGGAATTATTTTCTTCATTTTCTTTTCAGACTGTAATTGATAGTATATAAAATACAGCTGATTTTTATGTATTGATCTAGTATTCTGCAGCCATGCTGAACTTGCTTATTTATTATTTATTGCTTATAATTGGTATAATGGATTTCTTAGATTTTTTTTTTTAAGATTTATGTATTTATTTTAGAGAGAGAGAGTGAATGCATGCAAATGGGGAAGGGGCAGAGGGACAGAATCTTCAAGCAGATTCCATGCTGAGCGTGGAGCACGATCCCACAACCCATGAGATCTGAGCCAAAACCAAGAGTCAAATGCTCAGCTGACTGAGCCACCCAGGCACCTCTGCCCTTACTTTTCCTTATGATTTTATGTGCAAGATTGCGTCATCTACAAATAGGAAGTTTTATTCTTCCTTTCCATTTTGTATTCTTTTAGTTTCATTTTCTTGACTAATTGCCCTGACTGGAGCCTCCAGTACACCATTGAATAGAAATTATTAGAGTGGATATCTATGTCTTGTTCCTGATCTTAGAAGAAAGAATCTAGTCTTTCGCCATAAAATATTATGTTAACCATGGGGTTTTTTAATTTAAAAAAAAAAACTTTTTTTAAATTTGATAGAGATCACAAGCAGGCATAGAGGCAGGCAGAGAGAGAGGAGGAAGCAGGCTCCCCGCTGAGCAGAGAGCCTGATGCGGGGCTCGATCCCAGGACCCTGGGATCATGACCTGAGCCGATGGCAGAGGCTTTAAACCAATGAGCCATCCAGGCGCCCCAACCATGGGTTTTTTACAGATGCCCTTTATAATGTTGAAGAAATTCCCTTCTCTTCCTAGTTCATGAAGGATTTTTATCAGGAAAGTGTGTTGGATTTTGTCAAATGTTTTTTCTTTGTCTATTGAGGTGATTGTGTGTTATTCTCTTGCTATGATGTATTATATGAATTGATTTTCAGATGTTAAGGCAATCTTGCATTGCTGGGATAAAACCCACTTGCTCATGGTCTGTAATTCTTTTTATATATATTGATGGGTTCAATTTGCTAGTATTTTGTTCAGAATTTTTTTTTTTTTTTTTTTTTTTACCTATTCCATAGAGGTGCTGATCTGTAGTTTTCTTGTGAGGTTTTTGTCTGTTTTTGGTATCAGGGAAATAAAGGCCTTAAAATGAGTTGGGAAGTGTTCTCTTCTCTTCTTCTTTTTGAAAAGTTTGTGAAAAATTGGTGGTATTATTAAATATTTGGCAGAATTTACCAGTGAAGTCATCTGGGCCTGGACTCTCCTTTTTGGGTAGTTTTTGATTACTTATTAGAATTCTTTACTTGTTATTGGTTTAGTCATATTTTCTCCTTCTTCCTGACTTGGTTTCTGAAATTTGTGTTTCTAGAAATTTGTACGTTTCCTCTCAGTTATCCAGTATTGGCATACAGTTAGTTGTTCCTCTTATTCTTTTATCATCATTTTATTTCTATTATGTTGGTAGTAATGTCCCCTCTTTCATTTTCAGTTTTAATAACTTGAGTGTCTTTTTTTTTTCCTGGTCAGTCTGCTAAAGATTTGCCAATTTTGTTGATCTTTTCAGAGGGCCAAGTTGGGTTTGTTGACCCTTTTCTACTTTGTTAATTTTCACTCTCATCTTTTTTATGTCCTTACTTCTGCTTGTTTTAAGTTTATTTTGCTTGCCTTTTTCCAGTGTCTTTTTCCTAACATGTTCTTAGTGTTCTATACTTTTGTCTTTTACCTAGCTGATTTAATGACTGAAAAAAAATGGATTTTCTCTAACAGCAAAAATCTGTATTTTCAGAAGAAGTTAATTAATGCAATCAGTTATTATTTAATTTTAGTTCAACTATCAAGGCTAAATAGTCTGGATAATTCTGTGTGTTTTTAGTGTCCTAAAGGAACCAAAACGACAAAGAGGAAGTTCAGATTAATTTTGGACTTCCTTTTCACCTATAATGGAAAGTTTTTTCTCATTTTCTTATCTAGCCATTCACTATGTCAGACTCTTGAGAGAAGATAGTGAATCATCATTAAGGTTTGTATAGGTTATGATAAGTCTGTTTGATTCCACTGAAGCTGGACGTCAGTGCCTAGAAGCGCTGAATCTGAATCACTTCAAACAGCATGGAAAGTGAGGACTTGATGAGACTCTGACTGGATGAGGCATCAGAGCTCTCAACCAAAGCTATATGGGTATCCATACACAGAAAGCGAAGGTAGGCTATTTCCCAGAAGACCCGTCTTTCTCGTCTTAAATCTGCCCATACTATGAAAATATCCCAACATCCTTACTCATTTAAATAACTTATGGGGCAACGTGTACCCTTTAGAAACTGGAGACAGTAGGCACAAAGAGAAAACTGGGCCTCTTGTTCGGTGAAAAAAGAGAATCCTCATGAAGTTCATTGGAAGATTTTTATGAGAAGTAGTGAACTGGCTGGGAAATATCTGTAATTGGTTGGTAGGGGTGGTGGGTATACTGGATTTTAATCCTGGAATACATTATCTATAAGGTATCTGTGGTTCTTTCTTTATTCTTAAGTAACTCAGGCAGGTGTAAAATTGAGTTAACATCTATCGTCTATCTAACTTCAGCTGGGAAGGGAAATTAGAAAAAAAATGAAGCTGGATAGCATTATAAAATTAATAGGATTCTGTCATCAGTATAATAATGACTTTACAGTTATGGTTCAGTAAAATTCTAAATTAAAATGCTTTATTTCATATTTACTTTTGGAAAAGTGGAAGATTTTTAGAAGGTGATTTGGGGCATAATTACCAAGGAAAGCAAGTTTGATTTGTATCAGGGCAATATGAAGGAATTTTTTCCTTAGATGCTCTAAGTAATGGAAGAGCTACATTAAGAATATATGTGTCTTTGTGAGGATGACAGATTTCTCACTAAAAGGAAAAAAAGCTCTTTAAAAAAAAGGAAAAAAAGGGAGTCAACAATCCCTATCTTTTTTTTTTATTTAAGATTTTATTTACTTATTTGTCAGAGAGAGAGAGAGAGCACAAGCAGGGGGGAGGGTCAGAGGGAGAGGGAGAAACAGGCTCGGTGCTGAGCAGGGAGCCAGATGCAGGACTTGGTCCCAGGACCCTAGGATCATGACCTAAGCTGAAGGAAGACCCTTAACTGACTGAGCCCTCAGGCATCCCAGCAATCCCTATCTTCAAAAATTCCAAAAGGCGTTATTTGTACTGGTAACAGTATCCGAGAACTCCCCAGCCAATATTTTTGAGACATTCCGATCAGCAGTTAATGATAATTACAATTATGTGCATGAATGAGTTTTTTGTTTATTTAAAAAGAGTTTTAAATCTGGGGAGAGGAAAATAAAAGCAAATGCTTTTCCTACCTAGGAAGACATCACAGTATAGTATAATGTCTGCTGACATGCATTTATTAATGTCCCTCATGACTTTTGCCAAATCGAGGTAACACTGATAGTGTTACTTATTTACGTCATATTTTTCATTAAATGTGATTGCTTTTTTGTTTTTCATAAAACCATGGGTTTGTGCTAATATATTTTTTATAACACACAGAAAGTAAAAATAAAACTTAAATTACAGTTGTTGAATTAATTATAATCATCTTGTATTCTACCATGTGCACCACACTTTGGGAAATACTGGTTTAGGGAAGAGAACATTGTTTTGGAATCAGGCCTGGTTTGGAATGCTGATTCCATCAGTCTTGGCCCAAGCACTTATCTGAGTCTGTTTTTGGATCTTAAAGTTGAAAAAAGACAATACTTGAAGGTTGATATGTGTTTTAGTTAAATGATAAAATTTGTAAAGTGCTTATTGATTCAAAGAAGATTTCAAGAGCTGGTCTTTCTTTTATCACCCCATCCTCACACCTCATCTCTGTAGGAAATTACTTAATTTTAACGTTGTAGTTCCTGGACAACTTATCTCTGTGGCTAGAGAAACCAAAATTGTTACTACCAATCACACATTTATTGGAAATTAATCTAGCAGTTTGGGTCCTTGATGATAAGGTATTGTGCTTAGTTTTTTAATTTGGGTAAAATCCAAAAAACTTCTGTAGCTTTTGTGTTGCAGTAACTATTTTAGACCGTGATTTGTATGTGTATGTAAAATAATCTGTATTGTGCAAAATTGTGTATTGAATATGGCATTACAGAACTTTGTCTTTAAGGTTAATAATTTTTTTTTAAGGATTAGTAATTCTTTTAACACACATAAAAGAGGCAGGTCAAGGGTCATATTTTTGGAAATTATAGTAGTCACAGTATTTGTTAGCAAAAATAAAGCTGCTTCAATCCTGATCAGATATTTAAATCAAGAGAAGGTGATTGAACTTTGAAATTTTTCTGTTCATAAAAAATTTTGGCCTTGTAATTTAAGATGTCCATTTTGAGGCTTTAAGTTTTTATTGTGATCTTAGATAACAAACTCAAGTGGATTGGATTTCTTGATTTTAAATGGCAGTGACAAAACATTTTCAAGAAAAATATCCGTTACATATTAAGTTCTATAAAAAAGGAGTTTAGTTTACTTTCTCATTGAGATATAAAGGATAAGTAAACTTGAAATGAAATGGGTCCCTATATCTGAATAAAATTCTTAGTCTAAAGACAAATTTGGAAAAATAGTTGTCTACTTAATTACTAAGTTAGTGATTAAAATACAGATTTTTTAGAATAAAGAAGTATGCCTAATGAACTAGGATTGCTGGTGTTCTCCATACTTTTTATTTAGGAGATTTCATGTGGACTTTCCATTATCTTGATTCTTTTTCTTTAATCAGATTTTATTTTGAGTCCTGAAGCTGGAAATCTGTTTCATTCAGCAGTTTTTATATTCCTTTATGAAGAATTATGTGTAACATCAGTATATATTGTCTTGTATATTTTAAATTATTGAAACAAGTAATTTTTACCCTAGAAATTCAGATACACCTTTACATAAAATCTGCTCTAGCTGCAGTTTTTGTGACTACCAGTAGATGGCATTGTAAGTTCATGAAAAAAAAAAAATATTTGCCTCCATAAATTAAACAACTTGAATACTGAATTCTAAGCCTGGAAACTTTCAAAGTTACAGATATTCTAAGTGACATTGATGGGGTGGGTTTGGTCATGGTGGGTTAAAAATGTCTGTTACCTTTAATTTTGTCTTACAACAATAGTTGGTGGGGATTTTTGGGTAACATTTATATCAGTTTGCAATCTTTAGTGTGTATCCGAATTAACAGGAAGCCTTGCTAAAAAGAGATTGCTGGGCCCAGAATGTGATTCTGTAAATCGGGGGTCTGGTGCCAAAATTTGTATCTCTAACATATTACCAGGTGATGCTAATGCTCACATTAATGATGTTGATAGTCTACGGAGCACACTCTAAGAACCACAGGTTTGATTTGTTTTTTTATTGTGGTAAAATACAGGTACCATAAAGCTAACTACCTTATTATTTTAAGTGCACAGTTCATTGATATTGAATACATTCACATTATTATGCAGCCATCCCCACCGTCCATCCCCAGAACTCCCTTCATCTTCTAGAACTAAAACTGTATACTCACTAAACAATAGCTTCCCATTTTCCCCTTCTCTCAGCCCCTGGAAGCCATCATTATACTTCCTGTTGCTATGATTTTGAGTACCCTGAATATCTCATACAGGTGGAATCCTGGCATTTGTCTTTTTGTCACTGGCTTATTTCATGTGGCGCAATGTGCTCCAGGCTTGTCCGTGTTGCGGCATATTGCAGAATTGCCTTCCCTCTTAAGGCTGAATAATACCGCATTGTGTGTCTAGACCACGTACTGTTGATCCCTTCATCCATCGGCGGACATTTAGGTTGCTTTCACATTCTGGCTATTGTGACTAATGTTGCTGTGAATGCAAGTGTACAAATATCTCTTCAAGACCCTGCTTCCACTTCTTTTGGGCATACACCCAGAAGTGGAATTGCTGGATCATTTGGTGATTCTGTTTATAGTTTTTTGAGGAACTAACCATAATGTTTTCCAGAGTGGCTGTACCATTTTGTGTTCCCATCAAAATTGTTTTCTGGTTTTTTGATAGTAGCCATTTTCCTCCGTGTGAGGTGGTATCTCCTTTTAGTTTTGGTTTGCATTTTCATGATGATTAGTGATGGGAGGCATCTTTTCACATGCTGATTGGCCATTCTTACCTCTTCTTTGGAGAAATTCTATTCAAGTACAGTTGCCCATTTTTGAAGTCTGTTGTGTCTTTGTTCCTGGGTTTTAGGAGTTCTCTGTATATTCTGGATATTAGTCCCTTATCTAATTTGCACATATTTTCTCCCATTCTGTGGGTTTCTTTTCTTTTTTACTCTGTATAATGCCTCTTGATGAACAAAATTTTAAATTTTCATTAAGTCCAATTTGTCTTTTATTTCTTTTGTAACATGCCTTTGGTGTTGTCTCTTAAGAAATTATTGTATCCAATGTCATCAAGCTTCTGTCCTATGTTTTCTCTAAGAATGTTATTGTTTTTCGTCCTTCCTTTAGGTTCTTGATCCATTTTGAGTTAATTTTTATATGTGGTATTATGTAAGAGTCCAGCTTCCTTCTGTTGCATATGGATATCCAGTTTTCCCAGCACCATCTGGGAAAAAACTGTCCATTCCCCATTGAGTGGCACCTATGTCAAAAATCATCTGACCATATATGTGAGGGTTTATTTCTGGCCTCTTTGTTATACCCCAGTAATCCCTATGTCAGTCTTTATGCCATTATCACACAGTTTTGATTACTATAACTTACTGTAGTAGGTTTTGAGATCTGGGGTGTGAGTCCTCTAGTTTTGTTCTTTTACAAATTATTCTGGCTATTTTGGACCCTTGAGGGTCCATGTGAATTTAAGGATGTGCTTTTCCATTTCTGAAAAAAAACAAAACCCCCCAAAACAAAAAAAACAAAAAACACACACACAAGAAGCCTTATTGGAATTTTGATAGTGATCACATTGAATCTGTACATCTCTTTGGGTAGTATTAACATTAGAAAATGTTTTTACTGAAGTATAGTTGACAAGAATTGACATTTTAATAATATTAAATGTTCCAGTCCATGAACATGAGATGCGTTTCCATTTATTTGTGACTTCTTTCAGTCATAGTTTGTAGTTTTCATTATACAAGTCTTTCACTTCCTTGGTTGAATTCCTAAGTATTTTATTCTTTTTGATGCTATTGTGAATTGAATCATTTTTGTAGGTTTTTTTTTTTTTTAGGTTGTTCATTGTTCCATATAGAAATACAACTAGTTTTTGTGTGTTGACTTGTATCCTTTTACTTTGCTGAATTCATTTTTTTTGTTTTAATAGTTTTGTTGTTTTTGGAATTGTTAGGGTTTTTTTGTTTGGTTGGGTTTTTTTGAGGTGGGGGGGGCAGAGAGAGAGAGAGAGAGACTCTTAAGCAGGTTCCACACTCAGGACTCTGTGCCTTGATCCCAGGACCCTGAGGTTTTGACCTGAGCAGAGACCAAGAGTTGGACACTTAACTGACTGAGCCACCCAGGTACCCCAGAAATTACCAGGGGTTTTATAAGTAAGGTCATACTATTTGCAGAACAGAAATCATTTTCCATTTTCCATGCTCTGGCTGACTTAATGGGCACTACTTGGTGTTTTGTGCACTAAACCTGATCAGGGAAAGTTTCCTGTCCTGCTCTTAGTCTCTAGTCTTAATGTATCCCTGTGAATCCAGGAGAATTGTCCATTAGTAGTAAATGTGCCATGTCTCATCCACTCATTGATACACCAAGTAGTTAGAAACTACTTCCTGGAGCCTTGTTGCTTGGGTTAAACAACTCCATACTTCACCATGGTACACTTTCAGCTTATTTTTATTTTCCTTTCACCTGTAAGATCAAGTTAGTACTAGTGCACACCTCATAGGGTTCTTTTGAGGATAAGTGAGTTAATACAAGTAAAGTCCCTAAAACAGTGCCATGTAGGGGGTTGACTATCAGTATAATTACTACTTTAATACATGTAAAGCACTTATAACGGTTACTGGCTTCTTATTGTTGTTCCTGTCTGCTATCTTCTTTTTGTCTGGTAGTATTAGTGGCATCCCATGTTTTAAAACTAGAAAACTTTAAAAATTATCAGTATTAAAATAATACCATGTTGGTCAGATACTATTAAAAGTTTTAATGGATTTCCTTCACTTTTAAATCTTTACTTTTTTTTTTTTAAGATTTTTATTTATTTGACAGAAAAGAGAGAGAGGGAATACAAGCTGGGGGATTGGGAGAGGGAGAAGCAGGCTTCCCACTGAGCAGGGAGCCTAATATGGGGCTTGACTCCAGGACTCTGGCATCATGACCTGAGCAAAAGGCAGATGCTTTTTAACGACTGAGCCACCCAGGCACCCCTACTCTTTATTTTTTAATTTTTTAAATTTTTATTCTTTTAAAAGATTTTATTTATTTTTTGACACAGCAAGCAAGAGAGCGAGAAAGAGAGCAAGCACAAGCAGAGGAAACAGCAGGCAGGGGAGAAGCAGGGTCCCCACTGAACAAGGAGCCCAACATGGGGCTCGATCCCAGGACCCTGGGATCATGATCTGAGCCACCCAGGTGCCCGTCTTTGTTTTTTTTTATTTTTTTACGAAAAAAGATTTTATTTATTTGAGAGAGAAAGAGAGAATGAGACAGACCTCAAGAGGGCAGAGGGTCAGAGGGAGAAGCAGACTTCTGCTCAGCGTGCGAGCTGGACACGGGACTTAATCCAGGGACTCTGAGATCAGGACCTGAGCCGAAGACAGCCACTTAACCAGGAGTCCTAAACCTTTACCCTTTTGAAATTCACAAATAAGGTAGTTATATTTTCCAACTCATTCTGAACAGTTAACATCAAAAGGGATTTAAAACCAATTATATATATGAGCTGTTTTTTTTCCTCTTGGGCTTCTAATTCATGTCACTTTTTATTTGCCACTTTCAGAGCAGAGCACGTTACCAGTGCAGCTTATTGTATTTCAGTCCTACTTGAGGGGGACATTGAGACGCAAATCTGTTTATCAGAATGATCACTGAAAGTAAAGGGAGTGTAAATATCTAGTTTGGAGTTTACTTAACCTTTTCCATTGAATCACTGTGTCATTTGGGTCATTTCATTTGTCTTTTTTGTTATGAGTAGCTTTAGAAAATTGAATATATAATTGTTTACTACTACCCACTCTTAACAGTGAGAAGCAAAAGGCAGATAAACTATTAGCCAAAAAAAAAGGTTTTGTAGTGATTATTGATAATTTGTCCTTTGAAAACTCAAACCTACTTATTGAGATGACAAATTAATGAGATTCTTTTTACTATTAATAAAGAGAACAGTGTATTTTCTGACAATAAAGAGAACAGTTTATTTTCTGTGTTTTTCTTGCTTTCCCCTCACACAGTGGGGAAGCCGGGGAGCAGACATCCTAGTAGTTTAGTTAATATGTAGTCCTGAAATAACCTCTACATTGTTTCCAAATCTAATGTACTCCACAGTAAATATGAATACCATTAATAAAATATTTTTAAATTTTAAAACTATGTTTCTTTAACAGATTTCTATAATCCAGGAGCTTGTTACAAATTATGAAACCTCTCTTAAAACGTGTGACTTTTTTAGCCCTTACGGTAAGTTTAAATTAGATTGAATTGGAATTTGGTTACTCACTTCAACTCATTTTTAATCACTTAGAGTAAAACTAGCCTGTATTTTATGTATGTGCTACCTGATACCTATTTACTAAATAGTTTTTGAATTTGTGAAGGAAATTAGAAGAGCACTTTCAGTCTTACTTAATTTAAATTTTCCATAATCTTGTGAGATGGGAGTTAACTGTGTTTTAACATGGGTAAACAGACTTAAGAGGCGAGTGGCTTGCTAAGATCGTACAGTTAGTTTCTATTGAAACCTGTTTTTCCCAAATTCCTACTTCTCTGTTCTTTCTACTCTTTTATTACTTTAAATTCTGTATGATTTAGTCTTTTGTTTCTCTTTATCAGGACATATGTAAATTAAGGCATCTTAGTTTAAAAAACATTCTAGAATGCTTTCAAGTCATGCAGATGCTAACTTTAGTCTGAGTTCTTCCTGTGTCTTTTACATGTTATTGCCCTTTTGTTTTTGTTAGTTTAAAACAAACTTCATAATGAAATAATAACACAGAAGTAGATGGGAGAATGAACCCTTGTGTCCCCATCACCCAGCCTCTATGGCCAACATTTTGCCAGTCCTGTCTGAAGTTATCTTGTGTCTCTTTTCTGGGGTATTTTTAAAGCAGACATCCTGTTTTACCTGTCAGTACCTTAGCACGCATCTCTAAAGGTTTAAAACACTTACACAGAAGATGCAGCCGGGGTGCGAGCTCACACAAGTTAACGCTTGTATCATAATATTGAACACCCAGTCCACGTGCAAGTTTCCCCAGTTACCTCAAAAAATGTCTCTGTGTAATTGACTTATTTGGCTCCGACAAAGGTCTACACTTTACATTTGGTTATGTCTCTGATAGTCCTTTAATCTTGAGCAGTAACCTCCCCTCCCATTAAAAACAAAAAAACAAAAACAAAAAAATCTCCACCATTTGTTGAAAGGTCATTTGTCTTATGGAATGTTCCATGTTATGGATTTGGCCGATTGCTTTCTCCTAGTATCATTTAATATATTTTGCTCTCCATATTTCCTGTAAACTTGTAGTTAGATTTACAGTCTTGATTAAATCCAGGTTTCTTGTGAATACTTATGTGTTGCTTTGTCTCACATCTGGAGCCAGAAGACTTTCTGGTTTTCTCTTTGTGATGTAATGATGGGTCCGTGTTTAGACGTGGTCAGCCTGATCTGCTGGTTAAAAAGTTCCTCTTACCTGGTGATTTTGGCAGCCCCTGAGGACCATTGCCTCAGTCCCTTATTTCATTCGAATCATTTTTTCCCCTGCATTTAATCGCTAGAATTTTTCTTATAAAGAACTTGCCTTCATCAAATATCTGGTTCCCCTGAAATATGGTTTATATAAAAGGAACAAGATAAATGCTTGTCTCTTTCCCTTATTTATTATTTGTTTTAATTTATGCTAATTTTTGTGTTTACATTGTTCTTTCATTTGATTAGCTAGTCTAGGAAACCCTTTGTTTTTCCTGTGGTGTGGGTAAATTCTCCTCTCTCCTCTTTCTGCCTAATTTCAGACCTGTATGTCTTCCCTGCTGAAATCCATTTGAAGAGCTTGGTATTTCTTTATCTACTCTTCTGTAGCTCGAGTTTCAGAATGGAGAACAGGATAGAGCTCAGCTGACTGTCACTGCTTTTGTCACATTTTAGGGTTCATTCCACCTTGTCAGGAAGGTCTCTTCATACCTTCAGCTTTGGCTTCCCCTGATGTAGGGTTGAGACCTAGGAAATGCAAAGCCCTGGCAGGTCTTGTTTGTGTGGGGCAGTTAGGGACTTCTCTTAACCCAGCTGTTTCCCCTGACTTTTCCTGGTCTGCTGCCTTACATTCTCAGCCAGAGAATTCATAGAGTTAGACTGATTTACCTCTTTCCCCAGGATGGTTTCTTTGGGGTGAGGTAGGTATTAGAAGCCTATGAAACCAGCATCTTGTTTCTCTGCCTGGCTGCTACTATTTGAACTTTATGGCATAAAGTCCTACCTTTCTCTTTTGAAATTGGTTATTTTTCTGTGTTTTTACCCTCATTTTTGTAGTAATTATTAATTTCATCATGCGTTAAGGGAGAAAGTATGTGATTTGCTTTACTTTGCCTTCTCTATAGTAATTTTATATTTGTTTGATTGCAGAGAATGGAGAGAAGGAACCCCCAACAACACTGCTCTGGGTTCAGTATTTCCTGGCACAGCACTTTGATAAACTTGGGCAGTATTCTTTGGCTTTGGATTATATCAATGCTGCAATTGCTAGTACTCCCACTCTAATAGAATTATTCTATATGAAAGCAAAAATTTACAAGGTAAAATCTTAGTTGTGTTTTTTAATGAATTTGATACTTTAAGGACCCTTGGAGTTTTTTCTATATAAAATATAAAAATAATTTCTAGGGTGCACTGATAATCTATTTCTAACACTCTAATGAGTGTTTTATGTTCCGTAGTGGTATAAACAGTATATAATCCTTGGTAATCCCTTGATATGTCTCTTAGTAAATGCAAATTGTAATTTATCCAAAGAGTTCTAGATAAATTTGTTAGAAGTGGTACCAAATTTCTAGTTTGTCTTTATTGACTTTTTCTATTTGTATTCACCCACAATTTTTTAATCATAAATACTGTGGTTTCTTTAATACTTTCATTTCTTAAAGCACATGGGTAATCTCAAAGAAGCTGCAAAATGGATGGCTGAAGCACAGTCTTTGGACACAGCCGATAGATTCATCAACTCCAAATGTGCGAAGTACATGCTTCGAGCAAATATGATAAAAGAAGCAGAGGAAATGTGCTCCAAGTTCACAAGGGTAGGAAATACCATACATGAGCGTGTACTTTTCTGAATTAGTAAGATGAAACTCCAGTTCTATGATGATTTGTGAAGTTTGCCACTGAAGTTCAAAAGAATTCATTTTTTGTTACTATTTGTATGAGTCCCATCTAAGTCGTGTCCTAAGTACGGTTTCTTCTGTGGTGGCGTGTGTGTGCACATGTGCTTCTGGTGGCGGATGGTTGAAAGACAGTAATAGGAACACAGTACCTTGTACACAAATAAGCAATATGCCAGACTTCAGTGTTTATGTGTAGTATTCAGTTTACAACTTTTTGTCTCATTAGTAATTTGTGGTTCCTTTTTAATTTCTCTTTTACAGTTGTTTTGGATCTGCTCATAGAGTTCTTTCTATGTAGAACTAATATTTGTGGGGGTGCCCTGGGTGGCTGTCGGTTATGCATTTAACTCTTGGTTTCACCTCACATCATGATCTCCAGGTCTTAATATCAAGCCCCACGTCAGGCTCCACTCTTAGTGCAGAGTCTGTTTGAAATTCTCTCTCTTTCTGCCCCTACTCCCCCTCGGGCATATGCACGCACATGCGCTCTCTCTCAAAGAAATAAATCTTTAAAAAAAAAAGAAAAAAAAGGACTAACATTTGTGGACTATAGTCTCTGGCATTTTAGAATTTAAGCTCTCCGAAATTGTTGGGCTTAACATCTATTCCTTTCCTTTCCCTCCTTCACCCTCTTTACGTATATTTTACCATGTGGACTTTTTATCTTGTTATAAAAATATAAGTAGACTAATGGAACTGGTAAGGTCAGAAACAGATGCACACGTATTTGGAAACTTGGCATATAGCCAAGGTGCTTTCAGAATCAGAGATGAAAAGGCATTGCTGACACAATTAGTTATTTGTATGGACAAACATAAAATGACATTCTTCTGCTGTACATAAATCAGTTGCAACTTGATTAAGAAAGTCTTGTAGTCTAGCTTTAGACTTTGAGGTAGGAAGCATTTTTTAAGGCACTGAAAACGTTAAGTATAAGAGTAAAGTGAATATATTTGGGGCACCTGGGTGGCTCAGTGGGTTAAAGCCTCTGCCTTCAGCTCAGGTCATGATGCCAGGGTCCTGGGATTGGGCCCCGCATCGGGCTCTCTGCTCAGCAGGGAGTTTGCTTCCCCCTCTCTCTCTGCCTGCCTCTCTGTCTACTTGTGATCTCTGTCAAATAAAAAAAAAAATTTTTTTTTAAATCTTAAAAAAAAAAAAAAGTAAAGTGAATATATTTGACCATATTAAAATTAAAGTTTACCTATAACAAATATAACTATAAGCAAAGTGAGAAGGTAGACCATAGAATTGGAGAAGGTATTTCCAATCCATATGATGGAATAAGAATTTATAAAGAAAAAAAAAAAAAGAATTTATAAAGAACTCCACAAAGAAATAGTTACTTAATACACATTGAATGTGACTTTGAGGCATAATGTGCAGACCATGTTCCCAAGTTTAATTTCCAACTTTTGATGAAAATACTTGGGAATAAAAAATTTTTACCTCCGAGTGCACATGACATACACATTGGAGGGCTTTAGTGCTGGTGTTTGTGAGTAAGTGATTTTAGATGAAAGTGAGTTAGCGCTGTGCCTTATGATACTAAGGTCTTCCTACTGCAGCCCCAGTGTACCACCTTCCTTAAATGTTAACCAGATTCTGGTTGTGTCAGGGTGTTTATCATAACCTCCTATAATTTAGAAGTCACAGAATAGCTTGAGCTTTTATTGTGAAAACTCAACTAGTTAGAAGAATGTCATGGAAACAAAAATACACACACACACTAAACCTCGTAAGCAAAAGACAAGACAAGAGAAACATGGGCAAAGGATGTGAATAGTTAGTTCACAGAAGTGGAAAGTGGAATGGCCAGAAAAGATGCTTTCATTAGTAATCAGGGAAATAGTAAAATCTTGTTTTGTACTATCTAAGTAGCATAAATTTAAGTCTGGTGTTAGTAGGTAATGGTAAGTAATCTGTCATATATACAGATATATATATACACACATATATATCATATATATGAATATCATATATAATATATCATTAAAATGGCTTTTTCATCTGAATCTTCCTGAATTCCACTTTCTCATATTTAGAGTAATGCAAATAATTTGTGTACCATTTGTAAGGGAAAATAGAAAGTGGCTTTAGCAATTATTAAGCCCTGTGCTAAGTACTTTATATACATAATCTCACTTAATCCTACCAGTCCTCTGATAGCATTACTCCCGTGTTATAGTCAAGAAAATATTTAGAGTGATCAGGTACTGTGCCAGCTGGAGATCACCCAGCTAGTCATTCATTTTGGAGCCAGGATTCTAGCTTAGGGGGTCTCTGACACTAAAACTAAAACACATGTTTTAGAATTGTAATAGGAGCAGAAACTGCAGTGACTAATGTTCCTGAAATTCACATGCTGCAGGGTCAACAGATGCAAAATGGTAGCTATTGTGGGGGGGAAAGCATTAGCAAGAACGATGGCTAACAGGTAAGGAGAAGGAAAAATAAACAAGGAAAATCATGATAATGTTTACGTTCACGTAGCACTGAACCATGTGTCTGGCATTTGGCAACAAAGAGGTAGTGCATAGTGCTGGGGCTCAGACTCTTCCATGCCCTTCGCAGGGCAGCACAGTTTTGGAGATGGCAAGACGGTACAAGAGTAGATGTAAAGGCAGCAGTGTTTGTGCAGGAGACAACCCGCTGAAAGGCCAGAGCAGGGATAAGAAGGAAAGTGCCAGTAAAACGAGTATACACAACTTTTTTTTTTTTTTTAAAGGAAGTTAGGTTTTATTTATTTATTTGACAGAGAGAGAGAGAGAGAGCACAAGCAGGCAGAGCAACAGGCAGAGGGAGAAGCAGGCTCCCTGCTGAGCAGGGATCAAGCAGGGCTTGATCCCAGGACTCTGGGATCATGATCCAGGCCCGAGGCAGATGCTTAACGACTGAGCCACCCAGGCGCCCCTGTACAAAACTTAAGTTGAATAAGTCCAGTGATATATGTATTTTTTTTAAGATTTTACTTATTTATTTGAGAGAGAGAACTCTAGAAGGGGAAGGTCAGAGGGAGACCAGACTCCCTACTGAGCAGGGAGCCCGATGCAGGTCTCGATCCCAGGACTCCGGGATCATGACCTGAGCCGAAGGCAGTTGCTTAACCAACTGAGCCACCCAGGCGCCCCAAGTCCAGTGGTTTTAAAAACGAACATGCACATATGCACACCAAGCCACAGTCAGCCAAGATGTGTCTGAAAAAGCACCACAGGGGACACCTGGGTGGCTCAGTTGGTTAAGCAGCTGCCTTCAGCTCAGGTCATGATCCCAGCGTCCTGGGATCGAGTCCCACATCGGGCTCCTTGCCCCGCAGGGAGCCTGCTTCTCCCTCTGCCACTCTGTCTGCCTATGCTCGCTCGCGCTCTCTCTCTCTCTGACAAATAAATAAATAAAATCTTTAAAAAAAAAAAAAAAAAGAAAAGAAAAAGCACCACAGAATGTGGAAGAACGGGAAGGGCTGGTGGTTGAGGAGAGGAGTCCCCAAAATCTGTGGTCCAGCTGGCTTGTCAGACTTGCATCTGGTCATCCACACTTGACAAGTTTTCCTGTCGGATGGAGAGCTGCTTCTGTTTGGCCACCCTTGTTCTTTGGCCAGGCATGTCCATAATGGTGGTAGACAGCCCATTGAACCAGGGGGGGAAGGCTGCTAACCTTTGAAAGTCATTTTATGTGTGATGATAAGTGATTCTAGCTGATGCTAATAAGTCAGTGAAGTGGCACATTTCCTTCTTGCAGAATTTTCACTGTTTTTTACAGTTTTTTTATAGAGTTGCTGATGCAAGCTGGACAGTTCTAGTTGGTAAAGATTTTCAAATGAAAAAGAATATAGATTTCTTACAAAAATATGTAATTATCAAAAAATGGAAAATACAACCATAAGGAAGAAATAGCATATACCTATAATTCCATTCACTGAGAGATAACCAGTTTTTTTTTTTTTTTTTAAGATTTTATTTATTTATTTGACAGACAGAGATCACAGGCAGAGAGGCAGACGGGGGTGGGGGGGACACATGCTCCCTGCTGAGCAGAGTTCCTGATGTGGGGCTCGATCCCAGGACCCTGAGATCATGACCTGAGCCAAAGGCAGAGGCTTAACCCACTAAGCCACCCAGATGTCCCGAGATAACCAGTTTTTATACTTTTAATGAGAATGTTGAAAATTGAACTGGTCACCCAAAAATGAGTGTGAAAAAGAACTGAAGGCTGAAGTTATTTATGTACATATGCCTTTACCATCTTCCCTGGTGGATCACATAAAATATATTTGAAATAACTCCTCTAAATTGTGACAAAGCTTCAGTGTCCCTCCATTGAAAGTAGGTGCTTTAAGTCTTACACTCTGCTCAGAATTCTCATTGAACCCAAGTTAACAACTGTTCTTCCCAAATACCATTATTTGGTTTTGTCAGCCCACTGCAAATGAGAGGAGTTGGCAAGGAACAGGAAACAGACACATGGACATGAAGAAAGTATCAACCAATGGCCTAATATGAAGGGAGGAGACTGGGAACCTGGAAAGCAGGCTTAGAATTATTCCTAACAGATTCAGCAATAATGGGTGTATACATCAATCATAGTGACCTGAGCCAACAGGGAGAGGTTAAACAGCGTTTGCTTAAAAAGAAGAAGATAGGCAGTGCTTCATAGGATTACTGTCTTAAATGGTTCATTCATTCATTAAGGAGGCTTCACGCCCAGCATGGAGCCCAACACAGGGCTTGAGCTCACAATCCTGAACTATCAAGAGTCAGACACTTCACCAACTGAGCCAACAGGCGGCCCTGTGGTGTTCAAAACTTAGCTTCAGCAGTTTGGTGCCTTTCCCGGGTAGAATGTTGAATACCCTGGCAGAGCTGGGTAAATAAGACATGTGATTTTGAATCAGCAGGAGCCTTTGGAAGCACCTTGAGATAGTTGTTTATTGCTATTTATTGTCATAATAATACTTGTAGCCATCATTGTAAAAGAGAAAATGAAGTTTTTATAGAATCTCTTTTATTGTTTGCTTCCTATATTTGTGAATGCTTCCCTTGCAGGAAGGAACATCTGCCATGGAAAATCTAAATGAAATGCAGTGTATGTGGTTTCAGACCGAATGCATTTCAGCTTACCAGCGTTTGGGGAGGTACGGGGATGCCTTGAAAAAATGCCACGAAGTAGAAAGGGTAAGTTGTAGAATTTTGACTTTGTTTTTCTCCTGTAAGGTGACGAAAAAAGCAGGTTGATTTCTACATGGGATCCTCTATCTGTTCTGACTACTTTGGAAACTTCATTGTGGAAAGAAATCTGGATCATTAGCCTTTCAGACATTCAGAAGTTGTGAACAGATGTCTGCTTTTTTGATCTTCAATTGGTTATGATTGTGACGTGTCTACATAATTTGGTCTGTGGGAAGAAGGAAAAGATTGATCTATCAAGCCATTATTGCTATTATTAACATACATTCAGAATTTCTATTTTGTAATCGGGCCATTGTTTGATTTCATCACTCACCCAGCAGGACACACAAGCCGATGGCCACCTCTTTCCCCTTTGTCAGGATCTGCTCTGTAGTCAGCCTCTCTCCAGTTTGTCTTCCCAGGATATTGTTCTCTGTGAACGGCAGTCTGCGGCTGGTTTGCAGGTTTATTGTATTACTTGCTTTTAGGATTATGTGTGATGTGCCTTAGCAAGGGGACTTTTCTTTTCCTTTGTGTGAATTTTGTTTTCCTGTTCTTTGTCATCTCTGAAGCACTCTCCTTCCAAATGGACAACAGGAGGAAAAGAGCCACAAAAGCGCGCCTGAGGCAGTCCTCAGCAGCCCTCAGTTGGGGGCTCAATCCGCACCCCCCCGCTCCCATGCTGACGCAGTATAAAGCCACAGGCGGCGTAGTCAGGTGAGCCTGCTGTCTGCACTCGGCAGTCACTTTGGCCGTTTTCCCGTGTTAAACTTCTGAGGTGACCCAGAAGAAAGAGAAATTTGCACATCCTCAGGATCATTATAATCATATCTCCAGCTTCAGCCCAGTCCTCCTAACATTAATGACCACGTATTTCTTTGTGATATTTATTGAGGATTGTTAGAATATGATGACTAGCAGTTCCATTTCTAAGTTTCATTTAGATTATGCTCTCCCTTGAATTTATAGTGATGTTGGCTGAGGAACATGAAATAAAATTCTATAATGTCAGATCAGCTATGTCTAGTTCAAGAAATATGATTTGACTGGTAGATAGCATTTTTGAAGAAAAAAAATTACAGGAAATCACTGGCTATCAGAGATTAAAATATGGCAGACATTGTCACCCTCTGTTCATGTTACATAACTATTGCTAGAAACTTTACTGTTTTGATTTTGGATTTGTTAGTCCTTGAGGACAGAACGAATTAGACACAGATTTTAAAAAAGAGTTGGGTGGGGGGTGCCTGAGTGGCTCAGTCAGTTAAGCATCTGCCTTTGGCTCAGGTCATGATCCCAGGGTCCTGGGATCCAGTCCTGTATTGGGCTCCCTGCACTGTGGGGAGCCTGCTTTTCCCTCTGCCTCTGCCCCTTCCTGCTGCTTGTTCTCTCTCTCTCTCATGCTTGCTCTCTCTCAAATAAATAAATGAAATCTTTTTTTAAAAAAGCCTATTTGTAGACCACTTGTAAGCTAGTCTTTTATAGTAAAAGTAAGACTTAATTCTTCTAGTGGTTATATGTTGAAGTGTGAATGCTTAGTACAAATAGGAAGATTAAATATTTATTGACTGATTAATGCTAAAATTCATTTCTAATAAAATTAACATAATCTAAAATAATTCTTAATGATGTATTTTGTGAAGATTCAAGAGTAATTGCAGAATTTACAGATTTATTATAAGTATCTGCATGAATTGCTTTTGTGCCTGGATTTTAACTACTTTTGTAAAGAAATGAGCACCTTTCAAAAATACAACTTTGCAGTTTACCTTCACCTTCAATGAATACAGTAGAAGTTCAAATAAGGGCTAGACCTTTCTTTTGCCTTCAAAAATTCATTCAAGAATTCTCTCTTCAAGCTTAGTTTCAGCTATGACACATATTGCTGTGAACTTTTAGTAGTTGGACTTAAAATGTTAGAATTCTGGAATGGTCCAGTGTAATACTTTGCTTTCATCTTGCCACCCTCAAAGGATTTTAGGATTATATGTAACAGTTATAAAGTCCAGCCCAATCTGTTTAGAACTTGAGTTTTATTAAAAACAAAAACAAAACAACCATCTTCAGAATATTGAATATAAACTTGTCTTCAAAATAACTTTAAACTATTTTCTTTTAAGAATTCCTTTCTTTTCCTATTTTTCCAGGTAATTAGTTTCTCATTATTTTAGTGTGGTTTATATCTGAAACAGAGCAGTAATACATATTTCTAAAACTTTATGATAAGATCTAGGATTTCCAATAGACCAGAGCCATAGGCAGTTCATAACTTGATCTTCTAGCGCATCTTAATCCTGATCCAGTTGATACCTGCTTTATAATGACAAATTTTCTATAAAGGGCACAGAGTCACATATTACGCTATTTGGTCTGGTTATTATTTTTTGAGTCAGAGGTTTTTGTTGCCTTTCTCTATGTGAGCTTTTTTGGTTTCCTCCAGGAACTCTGAGAAGTAATGGAGTGGGAGAATCTGGGTGAGAAGAGAGGGACTAGTAGGGAATTCTTAAAGGAAACCACGCTCTCTTAAGCTGTCACTAGCATTTCTCAGTTCTTTGCTGACTTGACTTAATGTTGATTCCAGCCTAATTTTGACAAGTTAAACAATTCCTACCAACATTACCTTCCCCCGGCCCCAAAAGAACTAGTAGTTTATAATGAGAAAATTGAGTTAAAAGCCTGAGCTGTATGTTAAAATTTGGGTACCTAGTTTCTGCAGGAAGCTGGTAGGTGACCATACTGTGTAATTGTTTAGCTAAAGTATGGGGAAACTAACTTCACCTGTTTGTGTCAGCTAGTAGATTTTTATGTTTTATAAATCTGGAGACTTAAATCACTTCAAGGTAGTGTTAGGGAGATCTTTGTAGTGATGGACTAGTTCTGTGTCTTGATTGTGGTCATATTTACATAAATTTACACATGTGATAAATTCATATGGAACTATATAACCACATTGTTCCGATGTCAGTTTTTTTATTTCGTTCTCATACTGTCTTTGCGTAGGATATAACTTCTGGGGGGACACTGAGAGAAGAGTGTACAGGATATCTCTATGCTAACTTTGTAACTTCCTCTGAATCTATAATTATTCCAAAATAAAGAATTTTTTAAAAAGAAAATCAAGCTAAGATTATTTAGTTGTTTATAAGTAGGATTCTGCAATATAGCATTTCTTCCCAAAGCAAAATTATTTTGTTAGTATCCTACTTTTCCTAATGTACTCTAGCCTTATGCTGTCCAGCACTGTTAGCGTACTATAGAGTGACCAACATCCTGGTTTGCCTGGGGCAGAGCAGGTTCTTAAGACACAGGGCTTTCATTTGAAAAACGGAGAAAGCCCCAGACGAGCTGGGATAAGTTGGTTACCCTATGTATGGAAGACTAACTGGAGAGAGGCAGCCTGTGGGCTGTTAACTGGTAAAGAGGCGGCTTAAATGTTTGTGGTTCCCTACTGCTCCCTCTAAGACTTGACTCAGACCGCGTCTACTAAAGCTGCTAGAGTATCTCCGGAAACTTGCATCTGCCTTTTTACACATAAATGTTTCTCAACTTTAAAATAAAGTCCTGTAATCTCGTAGATGTTATCATCTCATTTTGTATTCCTTGATTGTTGGCACTGCCATTTTTCCTGAGTTGTATTGGATTTTAAGATCTTATGGTGCTAGACATAACTTGATTTACATTAACCACGAAGATAATTTTGTGGTTTTTTTAAAAGCATTTATGAAATATGTAACCCTTTGGTTAAAAAAAAAACAGGTTCATGTTAATTCTTATGAGTTGGTTTGTCTTATTGATGAGAGGAATGCAGTTTTCAAACATAACCTGTTAAAGCATGATTCTTAAAGTTATCAACTAATGTTAAATGTTCATTTTTTCCCCCTCTACACTGTATACTCTTATTCTTTTTATCTTAGAATTCTTCCCTTAAAATCTCAGGTACTTAAAGTAATTCTGTGTGTAGAGTATTTCTAATCACCAACACAACTAAAATTATGAAATGTGGACAATTACTAATGTGTCTTCTGCACAGTGAGTTACTTTGGCCCCCAGGACAGAGGGCAGATGAAGTAGGAGAAGAGCTTAATCTGGTTTTGCGTATTGACTCATTAGTTTTTCTTTGTATTTTTAGAGAAGCTAAAATAGGGGAGAAGAAAGAAGATAGAGGTAGAGGTGCACATAGGAAAGAAAATAAAAGTTTACATTGTTTTAAAGTAGTGATGTTAATTGTCTTCTTGCCATGGAAGGAATTAGCTTTTTAACTTCTAGGGCCATGGACCCTTTGAGAATTGAATGAAAGCCTTGAACTCTCTCCTTGGGAAAATGTTATTATGCTCATTTATACACAGACTACATATTAAGAACCATTGCTAAAATGGAATGTTGGTAGATCAGTGGGAGTTTATTGAATGAGAAAAAAATCATAATGCTCTGTGTCCAATAAAATTTAAAATATCTTATTTGATTCCTTAACAACTTTGTGAAATTGGCTGTATACATTTCTTTATTCCTGAGATTAAATATTTGAGGCTGTAGGAAATTAAGAGGTCACACATGCCTGATAAGCACCTTCTCTCTTGAGTTGGCAAAAATTATGCTTATTGAATGTTCCACCCTATGCCAGACAGTGGGGTTAGAAATGGCAGGGCTTACCCTCAAAGAACTTACAGTTGAGTAGAATAGTCTGATTTGTAAACATTTAATATGAACCTATATATATTTGACCTTCATTTAGAGCTCTGTTTAACTTTGTCATGTTGATTTTGGGAGAATACTAAGGAGAAATATTTCCTTAGAGTGAAAAATTAATATATACTGATTTCAGTTTAAAAAAATCTGATCTAACTTACTACACAGACATTGAGTATCATCACAAAACATGATTTATAAGGAATGGCCAAGGATTGTTATAACAGAAACTTTAGTTGAATACAAAGAAGAGTTTGATGTCCTTTGTAGTGTTAAGGACTGCCCAGTAGAGAGGGCAACTAAGTGGAATTGTGACTGCTTACACTGTATTTGGGGCTTTTTATGATTTTCTTTTTAAAAATAGACATTGTTGACATATATGTAGGAATAATTTTGTGGTTTTTTTTTTAAAGCATTTTTTTGAGATAACCGATGATCAATTTGACTTCCATACATACTGCATGAGAAAGATGACCCTTCGTGCCTATGTTGACCTTTTGAGATTAGAAGATATACTCAGAAGACATGCTTTCTATTTCAAGGCTGCCAGATCAGCGATTGAAATATACTTGAAATTGTATGATAACCCCTTAAGCAATGAGAGCAAACAACAAGAAATAAATTCAGGTAACTGGAAAGGAACTTGTGTTAAAAGGATTGAAAAGAAAACTACATTTCAGAATGTCATTAGCATTAACAACATATAGAAAAGCATGTTGTCAAATGGATGTGAAGACGACATCAGGTCACTTATATGCTAAAAAAACGGTGGGTGGGGAGAGGGAGGTGCTTGGAAGAAGTCAGCTGGATCCTATTCTGTAGCTGATACTTATAAATAGCCCTAATGGATGAATTGCAATCTTATTTATTTATTTTAATTTTTTTAAAGATTTTATTTATTTATTTGACAGAGATCACAAGTAGGCAGAGAGGCAGGCAGAGAGAGAAAGAAGGAAGCAGGCTCCCTGCTGAGCAGAGAGCACAATGTGGGGCTGGATCCCAGGACCCTGAGATCATGACCTGAGCCGAAGGCATAGGCTTTAACCCACTGAGCCACCCAGGCGCCCCTTTTATTTTATTTTTAAAGATTTTTTTTTTAGGTAATCTCTACACCCAACGTGGGGCTCAAACTCACAACCCCAAGATCAAGAGTACCACATTCTACCAACTGAGCCAGCCAGGCTCCCCACAATCATTTTTATTTTTATCTTCAGTAGGCCAATTGGGAAAAATAGAAATGTCTGGGTTCTTTTTCTTTCTTTTTTTCCTTTTTAATAGCTTTGAGCCCTTTTGGGAAATACACATTCTTACAACTTCTACTGCCTACTTGGTTGAAAATAATAGTGCCAGTGAGAACACATGTACAGCATTTCATTCACTAAAATGTTAGTGTCTACAGATATTTGAGAGATAGTAGCATGGAGGCAAATTTCTGAACAGATCACAAGTATGTGTAAATGTCTGACTTACCCTTGATATGTTCCAAGAGGAACAGTGTCATCACACCACTGTACACAGATTGGGACTTGAGGCTCAGCAAGATAAAGTGATTTGCCTAAAGTAATGTGTTGTGTGCAAGGCAGACCTGGGCCAAAATTGATTAATTTTGTTTTATTATTAATTTATTTTTTTAAATTGATTAAATTTAGTCACAGTATTTGCCGGTTGCCTTCTGTGTACTGGTGTGTGTGCTGGGCTGTGGGAATATACTTTCTAAGAAACCTCTGTGTCGTTGCCTTTTCCCCCTTTCCCCACTTAAAGCTGTATTGCTTTAATGCAGTACCGTGTATTGCAGAAGAATGTGAGGAAAATGGAAACCTTGATTTAGAATTTGTGTTCACTTGGATATTTATAGAAAACCTGTCAGCCAAAGAATTGAAGAAAATGCTCAGCAAGCAAAGAAGAGCTCAGAAAAAGGCTAAACTGGAAGAAGAGAGAAAGCATGCAGAACGGGAACGTCAACAAAAAAATCAAAAGAAAAAAAGGGATGATGAAGAAGAAGAAGCCAGTGGTCTCAAAGAAGAACTTATACCTGAAAAGTTAGAAAGGGTGAGATGAATTTACTGTGTTTCTTTGTAGGATTTATGTTATTTGGTTCTGTTCTGGTCATGAACATGTTTTATTAAATCTAGAGATCAGAGCTGTTTTGTAATATTTCAAGGTCATTATGATAGTAGTCAATTACTTTTGAGTGGTAATATGCAAATTTTGGTCAATACGAATGATACATAGAATTGTAGTTGTGGTGGGCAGCACAGTGGTCCTTGAAATCTGGCCACATTCCAAATCCTGGAATTTGCAAATAAGTTGTATTCCATGGCAACGGTGAATTAATGTGGCAGATGGCCTTAAAATAAAGAAGTTAGCCTGGATGATCTGGGTGAGCCCGGTAGAATCACAGTGGGTCTTCAAAGGAGAGGGGTTTGGAGTAGCTGAGGAGGACTCAGTCCTCTGTTATCTGGTTCTGAAGAGGGAATGAGGGAGCGGCAAACGGAGATTGTGGGCAACCTTGAGAAGCCGAAAAGGGCATTGAAACACACTCTCCCTTAGAGCCTACGAAAGGGACATGGTCCTGCTGACTTCCTGATTTTTGAGCCTGGCGAGACCCATGTTGGACTTTAGATCTACAGAACTGCCAAGAGAATAACTCTGTGTTGCTTTATTGACACTAAATTTTTGGTAATTTGTTAGAGCAGCCAATTATCTGTTACATCTGGAAACATTTTGTATACCTTGATAGGTTTTAGTTACAAAGATAAAGCACTTCATCTCTGGGATTTTCTCAAAGTGTCGGTAGTTATTTGGGGATCAGATTTAGGGAAATATTTAACTTTCAGGTTTATTTACTGTGGAATCTAGCGTAAGGATTTTAAACTGATGATTTTTTCTACTTACACAATGCAATTGTATTTGTCTCCTTACTTTAAATGTTTCAATAATAAGGGCTATCAGTATTTGGTGTCCCATCTCCTTAAGCCTGTGGAATAATTTCCTGGACATTTTGGAGTTTTATGAGATTATATTGATTTTATAATCAAAAAACAATAGAGCTATTTTCATTTTGAAATTTTTGACTATTTTGAATTTGTTTACAGATGATAGTTTTAAAATGTTTTCTTATTTGGTCATATAAAGAGAACTGTAAATTACTTTAGATATGTATTAATATGAGATTTGGGGGGAAATTTAACTTGTGTAGCTGTTTTTAAATGTAATTTTCCTTTCTGTTTCAAAATAGATAGAAAATCCATTAGAAGAAGCTATCAAGTTCCTTATACCTCTTAAGAACCTTGTTGCTGATAACATTGACACTCATCTGTTAGCATTTGAAATATATTTTAGAAAAGGTAATCTTTTTTGAATTCAGTTGTTAATCCTTATATTGGTGACCATATTCAGTGTGATCTTTATCAGTTAGATCATTAGAGTTCCATTTCAGCCTTCCACAAAGGCTCCTGATCCCTTTTTCCTTTGCTACTCAAAACTTTACAGGGCAATCAGAATATTATGATCAAATCCATTTTGAGAATAGTTTGAACAGTCATACAAATTGTTTACCTGAAGCATTCAATTCTACATGATTTCAAGCTTTTCTTTAGAAAATAAAAATTGTCTTTGATAACCAAGTTCAGCTGTGAATTTTGCTTATGAATGTTACAAGAAAGGTAACATTTTGTCACTGGAATTTAAGTGAGGCTAACATAAAGTGACTAAAACAGCAAACATAAATATTCATGATGTTACTTTTATATTTTCTTTTCTGACACAGGGAAGTTTCTGTTAATGCTGCAGTCTGTCAAACGAGCTTTTGCCATCAACAGTAATCACCCATGGTTACATGAATGTTTAATTAAATTTTCTAAGTCTGGTAAGTATACAAAAGTTAATGTTAATGTAAAAGCGAAAATGACAGTTCAGCAGCCTTCTGTTAAGTTGGACATTAAAAAGATTTGCAACAATATAAAGCAAAAAAAAGATAATATTTGTAATGCATCTATAAATTAAACATACTAGCAAGGATATGCTAAAAATTAGTACATTTTTAAGCTGGAATATATTTATATTCCAAAGGAGCAATATTTTACTATGTAAAATGTATCAAGCTTAATAGCAAATGTAAATGTCTTTAAAAATGCTGATTTTGTTTCAGAGAGCAGATGAAAAAATTTTTAATTCCAAATATTTTGTTTTTATAGTGTCTAATCATAGTAATCTTCCAGATATTGTGAGCAAAGTTCTATCTCAAGAAATGCAGAAAATATTTGTCAACAAAGATTTGGAAAGTTTTAATGAGGATTTTCTCAAACACAATGCTAACTCTCTTCAGCATCTGCTTTCAGGTCAGTGTCTGACTCCCGGGGTTAAAACATTTATGGAAGAGGTTAGAATGTGATGAAAATGAAAGTTTGGAAAGATGTTCAGCCTTATAAAGTATCATAGAAAAAGAAATTAACACAATACCATTTTTGATCTTTCAAAATAAGAAAGGGTTTTTTTTGTTGGTTTGGAAAAAGGAGATGAACGTATGGTAAAGACATGGTGAATAAGCACTCGGTATTTTGCTTCTGAGAGTGTAAAGTGGCCGAGCCATTTAGGAAAACAGTCTGTCATTCTGAGTAAGAGCTTCACATTGGGGCGCCTGAGGGGCTCAGTCGTTTGAGTGTCTGACTCTTACTTTCAGCTCAGGTGATGATCTCAGGGCCCTGGTGTTAGGTCCGTGATCAAAGGAGCGAGACTGATACAAAGCGAAGATCAAGCAAAGCTTTATTTCACGCCAAGTATCGAGAATCAAACTGATGGTTCAGGGCCACCTCTTACAGAGAGAACCAGTGACTCCCAGCCTCACAGACTAACTTACAGAGCAAAGGCCATGTGGTTGAGCCTGGCCACACACAGGTGGCCAATGAGATTACAATACACAGAGAAAGCTGCACAGTCCCGCTAGGTCACACACGGGTGCCAATTGAATTAAAATTTACCCCATAGTAGCTATTTGAACTAGCCTATTACCTTGGTCAGAATTGGCGCCCAAAAGGCAGGGCCCACACTCCTTGGTAGCTAGGGAGACAGTATGCATTCTCCACTGATTGGATGTCTCCACCTGACCTGACCCACCCTTGTATTTGGGCTCTGTTATCAGGGACTGGTCGGCCACATTCTACTGGTTTCCCCGGACTTTTAAGTAAGTTCCCCATGGTGGTGGTGGGGGGGGGGGTCAGTTGAAGTTTTACTGCATAAACAACAAAATTACTGTTTAACCGAGATGAAATCGCTCTGGCTAAATAGGCCCTTACACTGGATTGAGTCCAACGTAGGGCTGTGTGCTGAGCGGGAATCTGCTTGAGACTCTCTCCCCTGCCCCTTCGTGTGTGTGCACTCAAATAAATTAAATAAATCTTTTTTTTTTAAGATTTTATTTATTTGACAGAGATCACAAGTAGGTAGAGAGGCAGGCAGAGAGAAAGGGAAGCAGGCTCCCCACTGAGCAGAGAGCCTGATGCAGGGCTCAATCCCAGGACCCTGAGATCATGACTGGAGCCGAAGGCAGAGGCTTTAACCCACTGAGCTACCCAGGTGCCCCTAAATTAAATACATCTTTAAAAAAAAAAAAAAAAAAAAGAGCTTCACATTATCTGTGATTTCTTGCTGTGGTCATACTTTTGCAAATAATTTTAAAGAATTAATCCAAAGCAGAGATAGGGCTTTACGTGTAAAGATGGTAACTGAAATGCTGTGTGTAAGTGTAGGGAAAAGAATGGAAACAAATTTAATATATGTCTAGTATGAGGGGAAATGGTAGTAAGTTTGTATTGAGATAGAAAACCAGGCAGTCCTGTAAAGTAATGTTTATTCAAAATATTTGTAGTAACAGCGGTAAGTAATTTTATAATATGAACACAGAATTAACATACAGTATAATCTCAACTATGTTTAAAAAAAAGCCTACATGGGATAAAGGCTAAAAAGAAATACATGTGGAAGCTTTAGTTGTTTCTGTTCACATTTTGTGGTTATGAGTGATCTTTTTTTTTCTTGTATTTTTATTACTTCATATGTTTTGTATTTTGAGAATTTATTTATATCCTACCAGTTACAGGAAGGATTTTAGGCAGTTTATACAAATTGATAAATAACAAAATGGCATGGATAGACAAGATGGTAAACTGGACAAAACATTGTGGAAAAGGCATTGGGGACAGCAAGAAGTGTATAATTATGCTCCTGCAGTAAGCCATATACTTAAATATTTCAACCTAAGTTTTCTTGTTCTAAAGGGAAACTTTTTGATTCTGGTGTCTATGGAAAAAAATTATTTCCTATGAAAAATGACAGCTTCTTGGTAGTAAGGACAGATAATTTCTCTTCAAGAATACAGGATAATGAAAGAAAACATTTCTTTATTATTATTATGGGAAATGCCTTCCCAAATATGTGAAATTCTAAGAAAAAGGTAATTTTTTCCACATAAAAATAAAAACACCATGAAGAAAGAAGGCTGGCGCACCTTCTGTCAAGTAGAGCATGTGACTCTTGATCTCAGGGTTGCGAGCTCAAGCCCTATGTTAGGGGAAGAGTTTACTTAATAAATAAAAATTTAGAAGAAAAGTCAAAAGGCCAATTGGAAAAAAATATTTACAGATATGCAACTAATAAAAAGCTAATAATATATGTAGAGCTCTTATAAATTAACAGTAAACAGTATAAATTGGTAAGAGTCCAAGAGAAAAATGAGCATAGAGTATGGACCAGGAGATATAGGAGATACAGACATGGAGAAAGAGGTTATTAAAATACCTGTTGTCTCCATTGTGAAAGGGAAGGCTTCACGGGTGAACTCTACCAAAAATTTAAAGAGGAGTTAATACCTATTCTTCCCAAACTATTCCCCAAAATAGAAGAGGAGGAAAAATTTCCAGATTGATTCTATGAGGTCAGCCTTATCCTGATACCAAAACCAGATATAGACAGTACAGAAGGAGAACCACAGGCCAGTATCGCTGATGAACATAGGTGCAGAAATCCTCAACAAAATATTAACAAACTGAATCCAATAATTCATTAAAAAATTGTTCACCACAATCAAGTGGGATTTCCTCCTGGGTTACAAGGGTTCAGTATTTGCAGATCAATCACTGTGAAACATCGCATCAATGAGAGAGAAAGGGTAAACACCATATGATCATTTTAGTGGATGCAGAAAAAATACCACCCAGGAATAGGGATTAAAAAAAAAAAAAAACCTTTAAGAATTACTTATTTTCTTTGTGAACATGAAAGCGTTTTCCTTTTGTCCCTCTGTCATACTTCTCTGTGATGGTAATTTGTTCCTTAGTTGTTTTATTTGAAGGTATCATCTTTAAAAAATGATTTTAGCTACAGGGTAGCCCATATTTATAATTTGAGCTTTAGCATTTCCAGGGGGAGGGGTGGTTGTTAAATCTGGTCTCCTGGTAAGTGTTTGACAACCATCTCTTTTTGACAGAAGAAGCCCTGATTTGCAGCATTTTGCCATAATATAAACACTCCCGTTGTGGCCCTAGTCTGGTAGTAGGATGTCTTTGAATTGGGAGTTGGGTGGAGACTTTGCATCTGGCTCCCAAGTTCTGAGTAGGAGTCAGCTCCAACCCACTGCTAATTAAACACTTGGAACCCTATTTGAAGTCACTGGTCGATGTCAGTTGAATCAATTTTAAGATCTTGGAGTTTACTCATTTTGTAGTATCTTGGTATTTCAGGGGCTAAAATGATGTATTTTCTGGACAAGTCAAGGCAAGAGAAAGCAATTGCTATTGCCACTAGATTGGATGAAACTATAAAAGATAAAAATGTAAAGGTAAGTGTTTCAGATTGATTTCTGCAAATTTGTGGATATGGAATGCTCTGACAGAACATGGGTCTTTACAACACAATTCTTGAGTGGGCCTTCAGAGTTATGTCTGGGTTTGGATCTCAGCTCTATCAGTTATGATCTGTGTCACACACATTAGGCAGATTTCCACTTCTTGGCTTCCTCTTCCTCATTTATAAGGTGAGGAAAAAACAGAGGCATACCTGGGAGATACTGTGGGTTCGGCTCCAGACTACTGCTGATAAAGTGAATAGCACAACAAAATGAGTCTGGTGAATTTTTTGGTTTCCCAGTGCATATAAAAGTTATGTTTATACTGTACTGTAGTCCGTCAAGTGTGTAATAGTGTTATGTCTAAAAAAAACAATCTAAATGCCTTAGTTAAAAAAATAGTTTATTACTGAGAAATGCTAACCATCATCTGAGATTTCAGCGAGTTGTAATCACTGATGACAGGTCATCATAACAAATATAATAATAGTGACTAAGTTTGAAATATTTGCAAAAATCACCAAAATATGACACAGGGACACAAAGTGAGCAAATACCGTTGGGAAAATGGTGACAGTAGAATTGCGGACACCAGGTTGCCATAGCCTTTAATTTGTAAGAAACACAATATCTGCAATTGCAGTAGAGCAAGGCACAGTAACACCGGCCATGTCTGTACCACTTACCTGCTTGGCGGGAGGGTTCACCAAAATACTGCCCTGCAAAGGGCTTATTCCCTGCCTGTGCATAGTAAGCCCTCAGGAAATGGGAACTACTGTGGTTAATTAAGGACATTTTCATTGTAGTGATTAGTTTCAGAGAGTCGCTTTTTCAAGTAATAGAACTTTGCCGTTTTTTAAGACTTTGCAGAATTGATTTCTAAAATGTTCCTGTTCTAAACTGAGGGTTGTTGGAGGGGAGGTAGGTGGGGGGATGGGGTTACTGGGTGATGGGCCTTGGGGAGGATACATGATACGATGAGCACTAGGTGTTGTGTGCAGCTGATGAATCCCTGAACTCTACCTATGAAACTAATAATACACCGTATGTTAAGTAATTGAATTTAAATTAAAAAAAATAATAAAATGTTCCTATTTTGAGGTGATTACTAACTGTGAGTAGCAAGTTATCCTACACTGAGGCCTTGCCAGTTTTCTCTTGCTTAATTAACACCTTGCAACTTTTGGTTATTAAGGTGATTAGTAACCCAGCCTTTTTTCTTAAAAATTATTTTTATTCTCGCCTTTTTAAATAGACTTTACTAAAGGTTTCCGAGGCACTGCTTGATGGCAGCTTTGGGAACTGTAATTCCCAGTATGAAGAATACAGGGTGGCCTGTCATAATCTGCTTCCTTTTACTTCCGCTTTCCTGCCTGGTGCAAACGAAGCTGACAGTCCCGGTGTGGCACTCAACCATACAGCCAACTATGATGTCTTGGCAAACGAAATTTGAAATCCCATAGAAAGTCGACTCCTGTAAGACTTAGAGCTGAATTCAGATCAGGGTTTCCTTTTCAGGGTATATTTTAATATAGGTATGAAATGAAATAATTGGATAGAATTTGGCAGTGGAGTATTCTGTAAACTTATTTTATCCTTTATCTGACCCTGCCAATTTACATAAACTCTTTTGAAAATTACCTGTTTATACCTGTACAGTTTTCTTAAACTTTCAGATCATCAGCATTGTGATGGGTGCTGTCACTTCTGTATTATGACTATAATTTCTTATTGTGCTCAGTTGTATACAGCCCCACTGTAGTATTTTCTTTAGATCCTGGTTTCAGAATCTGTGTTTTGATCTGTTATTGGTTTGTTGTATTATTGTTTATTTGGTTGCTTTTTGATTAAAGCACATCAGTTTTAAAGTGTAAACTATATTTTAAAAACAACGTGAAACTTTTTTTTGGCAATGTAGAGGTTTATTTTTAAATTTGTTTCAATTTGCCCTTTTTTCCACCTTAATTTTTTCATGATTTACCATTTCCTCCTTAATATCCATGAAAATGATACTTTCTGTTGAATAAGGGTACTCCAGTTTTATGTAGATGATTCAAAATGTGGGGACTGGTTTGCCTCTTAATCATAGAAATTCACTGGTAAATTTGTTGCATATCCCTAGATCAGTCTTTTAAGGACCTGTGTGTAAGAATTATGCTATCTTGATTAAATTGCTTCAGGTGTTAACAAGTAGTTTATATCTAAGTGGTCTGCTTCAAGGGAGCGTAATAGGGAAGAATACAAATTATAAGGAAACATTGTTACTCTTATAGCCATGCGTTGACTCTTAAATATGTTTTTGTATCAGCAAAATGAGAATTTAAACTATTGTTAGTTTAACTATTAAAACATTGTTGAGCATTTTTGGGCGGGAGTATAGGTTTTTGTTTTATCTTGTACAGAAAACAATATTGGAATCATTCAGTATTTTCTTTCAGAACTGTGTAAATATGTTTAATATTAATACATCCCTTTAAGGCAAATATGAATTCAAAAAGGGAGATTTTATTTAGAGAATCCATTCTAATTAAAAATGGTTTTCCTTCACTCTAATCTGTTTAGATTCATAATTGTTAAGAGAAAAAAACTCACTGTAAAATAATGGCAACCTATATAATGCTGTAATAAATTATTTTGTACACAGTTGCTTATTTGTATTTGTGTATTATTTCACATAAAATATTTTTGCAAAATGTTTTTTCTTCAAAGGAATAAAAATCATTTAATTTTTACAAGTTTATAAAAAAGAAAGTTGGTTATTAAAAAATAAACACCTACCAGTAAATTCTGGTGCCATAGCAGCTTGGCTTCTTTTTAGTGTTTTAATAATTTTTGAACCTGGCAGTCTTTGTCACGAAGTGATCCTGGCAAGCATGTGATTCATTATGTTACTTTCAGCAAGATGCCACTTGCATAAATGATTCCCATTAATCATAATGTGGAAATCATGCTGGCAGCAGCAGTGTTTTATTTTTTATTTTTTCCAGTGCCAGTCTTTTAAAAGGCATCTCACTGGGATCACTTAAGAATTTCTGAGAGTTGGGACGCCTGGGTGGCTCAGTTGGTTAAGCGGCTGCCTTCGGCTCAGGTCATGATCCCAGCGTCCTGGGATCGAGTCCCACATCGGGCTCCTTGCTCAGCAGGGAGCCTGCTTCTCCCTCTGCCTCTGCCTGCCTCTCTGTCTGCCTGTGCTCACTCTCTCTGACAAATAAATAAATAAAATCTTAAAAAAAAAAAAAAAGGAATTTCTGAGAGTTACAGGGTGGATACACTTGAAATGTGAGGAGTTGGGTTCAAGGTGTGGAAGGCAGGATAAAGGATGAAATCCAGTAGTGTCTGAGTCAGTGGATGGAGGTTGTATCTGTTCTCCTCCCTAACACCCATCCCACTTTGAGTATAAGCATCTTGTAAACCTGGTATAGGGGCACTTGGGTGGCTCAGTGGGTTAAGCCTCTGCCTTCCGCTCAGGCCATGATCTCAGGGTCCTGGGATCAAGTCCTGCATTGGGCTCTCTGCACAGCGGGGAGCCTGCTTCCCACTCTCTCTCTGCCTGCCTCTCTGCCTACTTGTGGTCTCTGTCTGTTAAATAAATAAAAATCTTTAAAAACAAAAAACAAAAAACCTGGGATAGGGACAGGGATCTGGGGGTGTGTCTTGTTCCCCCACTCCCTACCCGCTGCCTCCAGCTTGGCAGAGGCCCTTTACCTTTCAGAAAGCTTAAGAAGAAGCATCTGAGAACCAAGTACTTACAGAAGTCTCTAGTCTCAAGAGAAAAGTGAGAAGTCCTTTGTCCTGGGAGATCTGCCAAGATTATCAGAACAGATAGGAAAAGACACAAAGATTCAAAGCATAGTGTGGTAATTTAAGAATTTGACTTCCGGTTTCTTGTGATTTCTTGAGGAATGGAATGAATTTAGTGGGCAAAGCCTAGAGGGTAAAGAACCATAATTCAGTCTGTATTGTGTACCTATTATGTTTCAGACACTAGTCTAGGTATGACATGTACAGTAGTGAGCAGAATTAAGTGCTCTTCTCATGGAGTTTATATGCTAGTGAAGGGAGGGAGAAACAAATATAGGATATATTATTCGGTAGTGATAATTGCCATGAAGAAAAACCAAGCACAGTGTGAAGACAGAGAGTAGTGTTGATTATAGTGAAATTTTTGAATATCAAAGAAAGAATAGTTGAAAAGCTTACAGAGGAAAAAAGATTATTCTCAAAGGAAAGAGAATCAGATTTATCAAAAGCATCATTGAATATAAGAAGGAGGGTTTTTTTCAAGTAGTGAAGAAAAATTCCTTTGAGTTTAAAATTTTATATCCAGCCAAATTAGCCTAGAATGTCATAGTATCTAAAAATATCTTCAAGTGGGGCTCCTGGGTGGCTCAGTCCCTTGATCTCCTTTGCTTCAGTGATTTTCATCTTCATCCTGATCAAACTAACCAATCCTTTGTACACATCCCCTCCTTGTCATGGGTAGAAACTTTCACTTCTGAAATAACTTACACAAGTCATGCTGACTCTCGTCTTCTGTTCCTCTTACCCTGTTCATTCGGTTATTCCTTCCATAGCTGTTTCAGCTCATCACAGCCTCCCACGATTCTCCCGAAGAGCTTGAACCACCCATCTCTATCTTTGCTTTATAGTTCCATCAGTTCAAAACTCTTGTCAACAACTGTCTCCACTGTGCTTCATTTCTGTGCCAAGAAAAAATCCCAACTTTGGTTGATTTCAATAACAAGGATCCTCCATGGGGCGCCTGGGTGGCTCAGTGGGTTAAGCCTCTGCCTTCGGCTCAGGTCATGATCTCAGGGTCCTGGGATCGAGCCCCATATCGGGTTCTCTGCTCAGCAGGGAGCCTGCTTCCTCCTCTCTGTCTCTGCCTGCCTCTCTGCCTACTTGTGATCTCTATCTGTCAAATAAATAAATAAAATCTTTGAAAAAAAAAACAAAAAAAAACAAGGATCCTCCAGTTTCATAGACTGATGCCAGTAGGTAAGTGGGCTTAGTGGGCTCCAATCTCACAAGAGTTCATACTTGGTTTCCCAGTATGCTGTCTCTTAGCTACTTAAAAAATTCTCCACTCACTTCTCAGTGTGCCCTTTCTGCCTCGCTCTCAGGTGTGGTAGGTGGATCATGTGATAGCCCCTCCTGCCCAATGACATCCATGTCCTAAACCTGGAAACCTGGGAATATGTTACTTTCTATGGCAAAAGGACTTCATAGGTGTAATTAAAGATCTTGAGACAGGAAGATAATTCTGGATATCTAGAGTGGCCCCTGAATGTAATCACAAGGGTCCTTTATCTTTCTGTCATCTGTCTACATCTTTTAAGGAATTGGTCCATTTCATCTACTTTATCAGACTTGTGGGCATGGAGTTGTTCACAATATTCCTTTATTATCCTTTTAATATCAATGGGACCAGTAGTGATGGCCTCTCTTTTATTTCTGTTAGTAATATTGTGTCTTCTCTCTTTCTTGGATAGCCAGCTTAGAGGTTTATCAATCTATTGATTTTTTTTCAAAGAACTAGCTTTTGGTTTCACTGATTTCCTGTTTTCAACGACATTGATTTCTGCTCAAATTTTTATTATGTCTTGTTTTTGTTCTTTTCCCTTTGCATTTTTTTTTTGCCCTTTTTCTAGATTAGATTATTGCTTTAGATCTTTCTTCTCTAATGTATGCATTTAGTGCTATAAATTTCACTCTAAGCACTACTTTGCTGCATCCCACAAACTTTAATAAGTCCTATTTTCATTTAGCTCGAAATAATTTTAAATTTCTCGTGATATTTCCTCTTTGACTCATGTTATTTAGAAGTGTTTTGTTAATCTCCAAATTCTTGGAGATTGTTCAACTATTTCTATTATTGATTTCTAATTTAATTCCATTGTCATCTGAGAGCATGTTTTGTGTGAATTCCATTCTTTTATGTTTATTAAAGTGTGTTTTATGACCCAGAATGTGGTCTAATTGGTGAATAGTCCATGTCAGCTTGAGAAGAACGTGTATTTTGCTGTTGCTGGATGAAGTGATCTATAAATGTCACATCCAGTGGGCTGATGATGCTTTGGATTCAACTATATCCTGATTTTCTGGCTGCTGTATCTGTCAATTACTGATGGGGAGGTGTTGAAGTCTCCAACTATAATCGCGGATTTGTCTCTTTCTTCTTGTAGTTCTATCAGTTCTTGCTTCACATATATTGATGCTCTGTTGTTAGGCACATACACAAGGATTGTTATATCTTCTTGGGGAATTCACCCCTTTATCATGTGATGTTTCCTTTATCCCTAATAATTTTTCTTGTGAAGTCGTTTTGTCTGAAATTAATGTAGCTACTCCAGCTTTTTTTTTTTAATTAATGTTAGCATGGTATATCTTTCTCTGTCCCTTAACTTTTAATCTGTGTATTTACATTTAGAGTGGATTTGTTATACACAGCATAAAATAAGGTCTTGTTTTTTAAAATCCGTTCCGATAGTTTGTTTTTAATTGGTATTTTTAAATTGTTCACATTTCAAGTGATTATTGATATTGTTGGATTAAAATCTACCATATTTGTAACTTCCCATTGCCCTTGTTCTTTGTTTTAAGAATTTACCAAAATTAATTACAATGAACAGATCCAGGAAGCTCGGAGAATACCAATTCGGATAATTACCAAAAAACTACACCTAACCAAACTATATTAAACTGCAGAAAATAAAAGACAATGAGAAAGTCTTATAAAAAGAGAAAAACAAACCTCACTTTATCTTTAAAATGACATAGATAAAAATTACATCAGACAGCTCTGTAGAAACCAAGCAAGCAGAAGAGAATAGAGTGAAATATTTCAAGTGTTAAAAGGAAAAACCCACCAGCCAGGAACTCTGTATGCAACAAAATTATCCTTCAAAAGTGGAGGAGACAAAAAAAATTCATTTCAAGACAAGTCAGCAGTAGACTTGTCTCATATGCAATGTTAAAAATTCTTCAGAGAAGGAAAAATGATGTAAGTTAGAGACTTAGATGAGGTAAAGAGAAGAGTGTTAGAGATGGACTAAAGGTAAAATACAGTGTCTTATTTTTCTTACTTTGAATAATTTTCATTAATTCTTAATTCTTATTTTTAATTGATCTAGCACATAACAGTTTTTCAAAATAATAAGAGCAACAGCATATTGGATGATTGTAGCTTATGGATAAGTGGTACAAATGACAACAGTGTCATATGAGACAGGAGGGAGGAATTGGGAATACTTTCTTAGAAGGTACCTGCACTACTCAAGAAGTGATATAGAATTACTTGAAAGTTAGATCAGTTGTCCCAGAGAATCCAAAATCACTAATTCAAAGGGATACATGCATCCTGTGTTTATAGCAGCATTACTTACAATAGCCAAGATACAGAACCAGCCCAGATATCCATTGATTGATGAACGGATGAAGAAGATGAGGTATGCACACACAATGGAATATTACTCAGCCATAAAAAAGAATGAAATCTCGCCATTTGCAACAACATAGATGGAGCTAGAGAGTATAATGCTAAGCAAAATAAGTCAGGGAAAGGCAAACACCATATGATTTCACTTATATGTAGAATTTAAGAAACAAAACAAAAGGAAAGAAGAGAGAGACCAAGAAACAGACTCTTAACTATAGAGAACAACCTGATGTTACCAGAGGGGAGGTGGGTGGTGAGGATGGGAAATATGTGATGGGGATTAAGGAGGGCACTTGGGATGAGCACTGGATGTTGTATGGAAGTGCTGAATCACTGTATTATATACGTGAAACTAATATAACTATACAGTAACAAGAATTAAAAACTATAAAAAAGAAGACTTAATTAGTTGTCAATGTATATTACAAACACTAGGGCAACCGCTCAGGAAATTATAAGAGAAGTATAATTATTATGCTAAGAAAGGAGAGAAAATGAAACCATAGAAACGGTTCAGTTGAAACCAGAGAAGGCAGAAAAAGAGCAGATCAAAAAACAAAAACAAAAAACAAACGACTCCCCCCAAAGCCCCCAAACAAAAAACAAAACGGGCAAAGAATTAAAAACTGTTTCTATCTATTCTCTGTTTGTCTCTTCATCTATTGTCTATCTGATCTGCAATGTCTAGTTAGCTAGGCCTAGCCTCATGTAGCTTTTGAGCACTTGGACTATGGCTAATGTGTCTGAGGAACTGGATTGTAAATTCTATTTAATTTAAATTTAAATAGCCACAGATGGCCAGTGGCTACCATACCAGTGACATCTGTCTCATAGTTCTTCCCACAGGGGCGTCTTTTAGCAAGTCAGGCCCCAGAGGGATGCCTATTCTTTTCAAGACTTTATTTATTTATTTGACAGAGAGAGACACAAGAGAGGGAACCCAAGCAGGGGGAGCAGGAGAGGGAGAAAAGGCTTCCTGCAGAGCAGAGAGCCCAATGCAGGGCTCCATCCAAGGACCCTGGGATCATGACCTGAGCTGAAGGCAGACATTCAACAAGTGAGCCACGCGGGCGCCCCAAGGGATGCCTTTTTCAAATCGCTTTGTAAGGCGGCTCTGCGTGCTAACAGCCAGGGACTTCTCTGGGTTTTCCTTTCGCTGAGCTTGAGTGTAAGCTCCTTAAGGTCCCCGAGCTGGTCGGTTGGTCTAGAGAGTAAAAGCCAGAGCTCAGCACAAAGTAAGTATCCATTATGCTTCCAGACACAAAGTGCTGTCACAAAGCTTACTTGATTGTCGCCGTTGCCCTTCGAGAGAGGAATTAACACCTTCATTTTCCAGGACACTAAGGCCAGTAGAGAAACAAGCTTTTCCCAGGGTCATACTGCTTTTCAGGAGCAGAGCCGATTCAAACCTACCCCTCCCACCTCTGCATCATGTTCCCTCCTCTGTGTCACTGTGCTCGGTAATCACGTTTCTCACTGGCTGGTCTGGCTCTGTTTGTGTTGAAAGTCTCCTGGTCTCAACAAGAGAGCCGGTTCCCTGAGGGCCGGGCCCACCCTAAGCCCACTGTGGGGGCTCCTGTTTGTCCCCCGACAGATCTATCTCCCCATGAGCGCGCTTAAAGTGTGATTTCTGGGCTGTCATTGCGTTTGCCAGAACCATTTGAAGCATGTGGTTAGCTCACCGTTTTCCCACCGGAGGGCACACTTTTCCAGATTTATTTACTTTTCTGATTTCTTAGAATTACAAGAACCACTGTAGAAGGGCCTGGATTGTATTCTATGTTTTCATTGTTTCAGGGGAATTAGATGGCTTCCATGTGTGAGAAGTTGTGTGATATATACATTTCTGAGTCCATATACCCTGATAGGAGCCCTCTGTAGAGCCTACAAATTCCAGATGCAGCCCCTGTTTCGTGGAAAGCCCCCGCATTGGCCGATGGCTTCCTGGGGCGGTGAAGTTTCGTGCACCAGAGTGTCCTGCTCTGAGTGGAAGGACCCGCTCTCAGGCAGGTCACACCCGGCTTCTCCTTCTTTGCCGGGAGGAGAGTTATCAAGGCGAGCAGAACCCCATGGTTCACGAATCTCAAGTGGGAAGGCCCTCAGAGTCAAGGATTGCGTCAGAGCCATTTTGGTGACCCTCCCCTGGCACAGAGGAAGTCCCCCGGAGCCCAGGGGACGTTATGCTCCGCAGCCTTCTCCTAATTAGAGGGTAGAAGCAGCCACGGTTCTGTGCACCATTTAGTGAACTTGGCTCTCTTCCTGGGCTCAAAAGTTTAGACAATGAGAGTTTTGAATGTGGGACAAGTGAACCAAGTTTGTTTGTTTGTTTGTTTTTTAAGATTTATTTATTTATTTTTGAGATTGTGGGTGTGAGTGGGGGTGGGGAGCAGAGGGAGAGGGAGAATCCACAAGCACACTCCTCCCAGGACCCTGAGATCATGACCTGAGCCAAAACCAAGAAACAGCCACTTAACCGACGGAGCCCCCCAGGCACCCAAAAGTGAACCATGAAGCCTTTTCACGCACGTGTCCATCTTGTTCCATGTGTAAGAATAACATGGCAACTCTTCTAGGCAAATCTAGCTGCCTGTGGTCCTGCCCCAGAAGGTTCCAAGTTGCCTCTGTGCACCCACAGTTCTGCCTTTAAGCCTCACCGCAAAATGTCTGTCTGAGGTCAGTGTCACAGCCCAACTGCTGGTGTTCTCCCGTGGTCCCCACGGCATTGGAGAGTCGTGTGCATCTTACACAGCCTCTTCCCAGCGTGATGTCCATCGGCCGCCATCACTGGGGTCACGGAGTCACCTGTATTCCCTGGGTTCTGAGATGCTCTCCTCCCATCTTCATCTGTCTTTGTCTTTGTGGTGGGAAAGAAGTTGGTCCGCAGCGCGTGGCCCTAAGCAGGGGAGGGTCTCCCCTCAGTCAGGGAGGGGCACCCAGGGGCAGAATACTTTGAGAGCCATGTAATAACCTCCTCTCTTTAATTCCACACTGAACAGAAGGAATCGCTGTATTAGCAGACAGGACAGTGATCTTATCTATATAACAGGAAATGGCAACAGCGGAGAACCCACAGACAAAACAAGCAGGAGAACGGGAGATTGACTGGGACTTTCATGATTATTCATCTGTGGCATATTCTCACTTTTTTATTTCTTCTCACTTAAATATACATGTTTGCGGGAATCGGAGCCTCAGGAAAGTTTGTGATGGGAAAACTTGAAATGGGAAAAACGTCATTAGCTGCTTCATTTTCTCACCAGCGGTCTGAAGCTGCCTTTATTCCATCTTTGGGGCGAAACACTCGTATGGAGCTGAAGATGCATCCAGACTGCCCAGGAGCAGAGGCTGAGGACCGCTGAGCTTTCAAGGCGCTGCTGGGGAGCCACCATTTCCCCGAATGCTTCTCCGATTCCTCTGATGAAGTTCATCTGCCCCAAATAACACGTCAGCCCCTTCACAGCACCTGTCATGCCACGTTTATCATGCTTTATATCTTGGGCGGGCCTTATCTGGATACGTGTCTCCTCAGCACTACCAAACTGTAAGATCCTTGAGCCCAGGGGTGAGCGTCACGGTCTGGGTTCAAGTCTCAACTCTGCCGCTTAGCAGCGGTATGATTTTGGGAAAGTTAGTTAACTTCTCCATGACTTCGTTTTCTCATCTATAAATTGGGGCAATAGTACCTTCTTCATAGGACTGTAGTGAGGAAGAAGCCCTGTCCCTGTGTGCTATTAAGACCACTATCTTTGTATCTCCCCTCCCGCGACACCTTGTCAGGGCTTCCCACCCGGACTTGGGCTCCTGAGGGATTTTGCAGAGAAATGGGTTTTCACTGTGCCTTGAGGAATTTATTTTTAGACAAGAGGAACTTCTAACCAGCGCCCCACCCCTCCTGAGAACCCTATCACCCTCAAGGAAATGGAGTGCTGTCCTCAAGATCTCCCCATGGCCATCCTCTGCAGAACTTAAGAAACCCACGCAGGTCTCCTCACACAGATTCTTTGTTCTTAATTATCAGTGTAATATAATGACCTAAATATATCCCACAGGTCAATGCAGGCAAACAGATTTACGAAGTATGGCAAGTCTAACAATACCCTACATTAGATGTAGAGTGACCTTGTCTAAAAGACCAGACTCAGAGATACGGATTGACTGGCCTGGGCTGGAAGCTGGGAAATACTTCTTTTAAGAACCTGTGCATTCTGGCACCATGTTTGACTCTGGGACAACCCTCAGCTGCTCATCACTTGAGAGCTTATAGAACACACTTGGGACCCGCCCTCTGGATATTTCAGTTCCATTGATTTGGGTAGGGGCTGAGCACTGGCACTTTTTAAAAAGCTCCCATTGGAAAAAAGCAACCTAATTTTGATGTTGAGTCCCTCTGCTCTGGATGACGGTGGGATAGGAGAAGACGAGGCTGCGGGAGGGAAGTAGCAAGATGATCTGGGGAGACCATTCGCTGCTTAATATGAGAGCAAGATCTCCCTGGTTCTTTGCACCTCTCTTCCCAGCACGTGATCTGAGAGTAGTGCATTGAGGAAAGGACCCAGCTTTGGGAGAAAGACAGGCATGGTGATACGTCCAAAGTCAGGTAACTTGGGACAAGTTGTTTATCCACTGTGTCTCATCAGAGCGGAGATGGGGGCCTGATGTGATTGTAACCTGCTGGCAACACTCTGCAAATGAGAGATGTTATCTTCAGCCTAGTAAATGTTTGACTGTTTGTCTGCAAGGTAGCTTCTGAGCCCAAAGAGGCAATTGCTTCTTCAAAGCCCTTTGCATGTGAGGTGAGGGAGCAACCCTCCCGTACCCCCAGTGCCAGGGATCAAGACGGTCCCTGATACAGTGACTGTGTGTTCTGAACCAAAAAGTCAGACTAAACCTTATAAAGCCCATTAAAAGCTGTGAGTGTTTATATGAAGAAGATTATAAGAGGATAAAAATTCAATATCTTTAGGTAATAGTTCATATTTTTTAAATGCAAGTATGTACAGATTTCTGGGTTTTATACAGTATGTGATTATTTAAACCTGGAGTCACTCCGGAAAATTCAAGTCATGGGTTCTAACCTTGCATCCTGATTTTTCTCACGGCACCTCGGTACTCAGAAAATGAAAACAAGAAAGAAACCAAATTCAGGGGCACCTGGGTGGCTCAGTGGATTAAGCCTCTGCCTTCAGCTCAGGTCATGATCTCAGGGTCCTGGGATCGAGTCCCACATCGGACTCTCTGCTCCGCAGAGAGCCTGCTTCCTCCTCTCTGTCTCTGCCTGCCTCTCCGCCTACTTGTGATCTCTCTCTGTCAAATAAATAAATAAAATCTTTTTATAAAAAAATAAATAAATAAATAAATAAAAAAGAAACCAAATTCAGAGATATGGGGAGATGGGTAAAGATCTCAAGGCTCTCAGTTTCTGGTCTGTTGCTCTCTTATCCATGGCTGTTTGACATATAAACAGTCTGTTGCTAATAATTCTATTTTCACTTCCAATTTCCTAGTGGTCTTGAGAGTTGCCACTGACGTTGCCCAAAGCATATTATGAAACACTTAAGACTAGCTTGTGAAGGTCCTAATTAACCATGGAGCCCATTACAGGTGCTGCTCTACGGGCTATATGCTAGCCTGAGGACAGGGTGCTTTCCTTCTCACCAACATCACATGCGCGCATGTGTGCGCGCACGTGTGTGTGTGTGTGTGTGTGTATGTGTGTGTGAGTGTGAGAAAGAGAGAGAGAGAGATCGAGAGAGAGAGAGAGAGAAACAGACATTGGGTTGTGTTTCGGGCCTGTTCTCTCTCCAAGATGGACAGAACTTGGATTCCTCTCTTTCAGTAGAGGGATACCTTCCCACAAACTATTTTTACTCTTGTGTAAAATGATCTTGTGACATAAATGCTCATGAATCTGACTCCCAGGAATGTATCGTGAATAACTAATTAGAAACAAAGAGAGCTGTTTAAACTTTTTTTTGTAAAATCGAAAAAAGAAAAGCCGTCTAAATACTGGTCAATAAGGAATTGGTAGGGAAACCGTGGTCAGAGCAGTGGAACATTACACAGCCATTAAAAATGACAGGGACAGGGGCGCCTGGGTGGCTCAGTCAGTTAAGCCTCTGCCTTCGGCTCAGGTCATGATCCCGGGGTCCTGGGATCAAGCCCCTGCATTGGGCTCCCTGCTCAGTGGGGAGCCTGCTTCTCCCTCTCCCACTCCTCCTGCTTGTGTTCCCTCTTTCCCTATGTCTCTATCCAATAAATAAATAAAACCTTTAAAATATAAAAGGTACTTGGCACAAGAAAAACATTTTTAAAAAATGACAGGGACAATCATACTGATGAGAGGGGAGTTCTACTGCATATTGTTGAAAAAACCCAAAACCGAACCTGAAGACAACCTAAAACATTTGACAGTAGAAAAATTGCTTAAAAAATAGAATGGTAGGCCCTCATTATAATTCCAATTTTGAAGGCTGCATTGAATCATTGGAACACACTTAGCATAACGTTCAAAAGGCAAAGATGCTGATTGGTGCCGTGTAAATTATGTCTACATTGGGTCGAAGTCTGGAAGGCGTCAGCAGAAAGTGGAGGGATTAGATGGGGAACTTTTTTTTCCTTTTAAAAACTGCCCACGGTGTTATATCATCTTACAATTTAGAACATCAAGGTGTTCTTGCAAACTTATAAAATCTAAACAATTCAGTCTGACTTCCACATTCTCCCTGAACCTTCCCCGTTCTACCTCACCCCTCCCCGCTCCACTTTCTGGCTCTCTGCTCCAAGATGTTACAGATGAAATGGTCTCTCAACTCATTGCTTCAGAGAATGTAGCAGAGTAATAAGTTTATTAATTTTCTTTGGCTAAGAGGACAGGATGAAGTTTTAAGGGTCTTCTGCTGAACAACATAATGTAGACTTGAAATACTTTAGGAGTAACAAATGTAACGAATGTCCCTTAAATATGATAGGTGATTTAAAAATTATTATGGCAATTTTCAGCCTGGGGGACTCAGTCATTTAAGCATCATTGGTTTCAGCTGAGGTCTTGGGTAGCGAGGTTGAGGCCTTCCTCCCGCCCCCACCCACCCGCCCCTGCACCCGGCTCCCGGTTCAGCAGGGAGCCTGCCTGAAGATTCTCTCCCTCTGCCTCTCCCCCCACTCACAAGCGTGCACACTCTTTCTCTTTCTAAGATAAACAAATCTTTAAAAACTTACTATGGAAAAAAAAAAGGAAGACCACGTGTCCAAAAACCAAAACCAAAACCAAAAAATTATTATGGAAAATTTCAAATACACGCACAAGCAGAGAGAATAGGATAACAAGTCTCATGTACCGACGGCCCAGCTTCGAGAGAAATGAATTGAGAAATGGGGTCCACATCCAGCCCACGGGCGCCAGCGGCAGCCGATCTGATTTTGCCTGTTCCCTCCTCTCCCCACCCCTTTTTTCTTGGAACGTGTAAAGGGAATTCCAGACATCCAGTCCTTTCAACCCGGCTTTCTCCCCCTCTCTAAACACCATAACCTGGTCACCCCCGCATGTCATGTTTTGGGATTGAAGTTCACACAGGATAGACAAGAGGGGCAAACTTGAAAAGGCCGCCTGCTTCCAAGGAGACTTGTCACAGGCAGTCCCATACGGATCCCTTCGTGGGTACAAAATACACACCAGTGCAGGTCTGAGTATGCATTTTTCAGGCAAGCTGCTGCAGAAGGACAAGCTGGTAGGAGTTTTTCTTCTGAATATTTTCAGTCCCCAGCTTTGTGTGGTCAGTTTTAAATGGCTCTGATTAGAATTTTGTCTATTCCTCCTGGCTCCGTCACATGTTTCTCTTCTGTCAGTAGCTTAAAAAAAAAAAAAATTCATTTATTTGACAGAGAGAGAGTGCACAAGCAGGGGGAGCAGAGGCAGAGGGAGAGGGAGAAGCAGGCTCCCCAATGAGCAGCGAGCCAGAGGCGGGATTTGATCCTAGGACCCTGGGATCATGACCCAAGCTGACGGCAGCTGCTTAACCAACTGAGGCACCCAGGTGCCCCTTTCAGTAGCTTTCTTAATTAACGAATGCCAACCAGGAGACCATGTAGGCTCAGGGCTACAGTCAGGATTCCATCTGCCAACCGGAATCCAAAATACAGGACCCAAAGGGGGACAAAGAAATTAGTTGATTTTTTTTTTTTTTAAGAAAACGCCAAGTGTATAATGTTCTGCTTCCGTTCTGCCTTCTCCCTCCTCGTGCCCACCCTCCATCCTGCCGTGACCGTTAGTGGTCCAGCCTCCCCACCCGTTCCTCATCTGCTCCCTCTTTTCCTTCTTGAGCGCACCAGCCGCTCTTCCCTTCCTTATCCTTCGCCTGAACTCAGACCAGAGGTCGCATCTTGGGACCTCTTCTGTGCAGATCTGACAGGCAGTTCATGTCCCCACGGGGGCAGAGAGGTTCTCACGTGGGGTTCCTGCCTCCCCTCATGCATCTGTATCCCACAGTGCCTGCCATGGTCACGGTCTCGGTCTCAGAAGGGGCTCAGCAGCTCTTCCCAGCATGAATCAGCTTGTGGTTTTCAGAGGCTGATTGGTCTTAACTGGGATTTTCCATCCCGGCCTCCCTTGTCACCTTTCTGCAGCCCACCAACGGTCTTTACATCTCATTTCTGCTTCTTAGTATCTGCCACCAGAGGTTGGGAAGGCAAAGAGAACGGGGCAGAGGAAAAGTTGAACTTGGGCAGTGTGTTTGGATTCTCTCGTCTTTTAGTTTTCTCCCTGTCATTCATTAAACCAAATTCCCCGAATCTTACGATGACCTCGGGAATGGTTGTCAGAGGCTGTGTCTTCAGGTATGGGTTGGATTCAGATTCAGCTGGGAAGAGTCACTAAGGCCAGTCTGTCAGAGCAGAAGTGTCCAGACCCAAGGCGGGTCTGTGGGAGAGATCCCCAAACTGTGCACAATGGAGTCACTGAGTTTGGGGGTGGCTCCTCCTCCAGGGGATTCGGGCCACATTTTGGGACGCACTGCTTGGGTGCTGGATTCTCTGTTTCTGGAAGTGGCAAGAATGCCAAGAGGGCACTCACAAGAGGTATGCCCACCCTGTGTTGGACTGCCTTCCATATACTGTAGTACTGAATCCTCATACCACCGCTGGGGAAGAGATTATCTATAGTTCAGCAACAAAATACGACAGGCTGAGTACCTTGGTGAGATTCAGGTCAAATCCCTGGGATCAAATCCCGGCTCTCTCCCCAACACAGGTTCTTTCCGTTCCTGTTGATGCTAGTGGTACAGAGAAGTGCTTCCCTCAGGATAGGATCCAAGCTGAGGGCGCTCAGGAATAACTACTCACCTGTTCCTTCACAGGGAGGCCCTAATTCACCTCAGATCACTCAGTGAGACAAGTGATTCCTTTTTAATTCCTTTTGTTAGTCCTTCTTACAGGAAACATCTCGGTTTGGTGTTAGTGTATTTCTACTACTTCCCTAACACTTGCTGGTCCCCATTTTTGGTGAGAAAGGAGGGCTTCATTAGTCACTTGTGTCTCTAAAATTTTAAAGGGTTTTCAAAAAACTTTATTATTTTTTCCTTAGTATTTTTGTACTTTTTTTCTGAGTATTTATTCTTATGTTCTCTTCTTTTTGTGGCAAATTATAATTATTTTTCACTTATGCTAGTGCTGTCACATGCTCTTTTAAAATAATTTGTTTACATAAAAAGATTAGTGGATTTTAGGCAAAATTAAGTAAATAAATGTGTAAGTTCAGGTTCTGGGTTGACCAGACAGCCACATGCAAAAGAATGAAGTTGGATCCCTTCCTTACACCACATGTAAAAATTAAAGTTAACTCAAAATTAAACACAGGTATATGAGCTAAAACTATAAAACTCTTGGAAGAAAACATAAAAGTAGATTTTGAGACCTTCAGTTAGGCAGTTGCTTCTCAGATATGAAGCCAAAAGAATAAGTAACAAAGAGAAAAATGAATAAATAAATGGGATTTCATCAAAAGTAAAAACTTCAGTGCTACAAACTATAACATTAAGAAAATGAAAAAAAATAACCCACAGAGTGGGAGAACATATTTACAAATTAGCTATCAGATATAGTACCTGTATTCTTTTTTTTTTTAAGCAGGGAGGGGTTGGTTTATTTTTTTTTAAAGATTTTATTTATTTATTTGACAGAGAGAGAAAGATCACAAGCATGCAGAGAGAGAGGAGGAAGCAGGCTCCCCGCTGAGCAGAGAGCCTGATGCAGGGCTTGATCCCAGGACCCTGAGATCATGACCTAAGCCAAAGGCAGAGGCTTAACCCACTGAGCCACCCAGGTGACCCTAGGACCTGTACTCTGAATCTATAAAGAACTCTTACAACTTAATAATAAAAAGAGAAATAACCCAATTAACAAATGGGCAAAGAACCTGAATGGTCGTTTCTCTGAAGAAGATACGCAAAAGGCCAATCAATCAATAAATGAAAAGACATTTGATATCATCAGTCATAAGGGAAATGGAAATGAGATACCACTTCACACCTATTAGGACGGTTATAATAAAAAAGATAATGACAAGTATTAGCAAACTTATGGAGAAATTGGAACCCTCACACAGTGCTGGTGGGAATGCAAAATGATGCAACTATTTTGGGAAACAGTTTGGCAGTTCCTCAAAACGTAAAGCATGGAGTTGCCACTTGACCTAGCAATTTCACTGCTAGATAAATGAAAACATATGTCCACACAAACATCTGTACCTGACAAAAAGTAGAAACGACACAAATTTCCCATAATCTGCTGCATAGATAAATAAAATGTGGTCGCAATGGTTAATTTGATGTTTCAACATGGCTGGGACGTGGTGCCTAGATATTTGGTCAAACATTATTAGGGATGTTTCTGTGTAGGTATTTTTTGGATGTGATTAACATTTATTTTTTGCTTCTTTTTTTTTAATTTTTAAAAGATTTTGTTTATTTTAGAGAGACAGAAGGAGCAGGGGAAAGAGCAGAGGGAGAGCGACAAGCAGACTTGATGCTCAGCTGGAGCTTGATGCAGGGCTTGATCCCACAACCCTGAGATCATAATCTAAACTGAAACCAAGAGTCAGGCACTCAAATGACTGAGCCACGTAGGTGCCCCTGGATGCAATTAACATTTAAATTGGTCCCTCTGCCTGCCACCCCCTGCTTTCTCCTTCTCTCTCTGATAAATAAATAAATAAATAAATAAATAAATAAAGGATTCTGAGTTTAGCAGGTCACCCCCCAAATGTTGGTGGGCCTCATCCAATCAGTTGAGGGTCTAAATAAGACCAAAGATTGACTTGCCCTGAGCAAGAAGGAATACTGCCAGCAGACTGCCTTTGGACTCAAACTCCAACTCTTCCCTGGATCTCCAGACTGTCAGCCTACTCCATCAGATTTTGGACTCATCAAGCTTCCACAAACATGAGCCAATTCCTTTAAGAATAAATCTGGGGTTCTCTCTCTATATACATATTCTGTCGGTTCTGTTTCTCTGTGGGGGGACTCTGACTAATACAGTGGAATATGCATTTAATGAGATATTATTTGGCCATAAAAAGGTTTGAAGTACTAATTCATGCTGTGACATGGATGAACCTTGAGATCAGCCAGTCACAAATTTTACAATTTGTAAAAGTCAGAATAGGCAAATCCATAGAGGCATAAAGTAGATTAATGGTTCTTTAGGGCTGGGGAGTAGGTGTGTGGGGGGAATGGGAGAGCTACTGCTAATGGATATGGGCTTTCTTCTGTGGGGGATGAAAATGTTCTAAAATTAGATTATGGTGATGGTTGCACAACTCTGCATATACTAAAAATATGGAATTGTACCCTTTAAAGAGGTGAATTATATTTCCATACTGCTGGGGGTTTTTCTTTCTTTCTTTCTTTCTTTTTTTTTTAAAGCACAGGTAGTAAGTGGATATAACAAAATTCACGAAGAGAGTACAAAAATGTCTGCAATTCTGGGAAACACCGCACTGGAGCCCGATGTGCCTCAGAGAATCTCGTGAACCTCTCCGGAGACACACTGTCTGTACACGTTTCCTTTTTCTTCCCTGTTGCGTTATTCATAGTAACAGCAAATCAATCCAGTTTTGTCCTAGAATGGTAGCTGCATTACTCAACCTGATTAAAAATATAAGAGCAGAATATAGGTTGGCTTATGAAGCAAGAGGTAGAGACGCTGACAGACGCTCAAGAAGGAATCTAAAATACACATTGGCCTGCTGCCTGGAAGAAGGAGGGAAATTCATTACATGAGGGAGGTTTATGTGATACTTCATGTCCTGAGCGTTTCTCTCCATGAACAAAGAGCTGACCTGCTTCTCAGCCTAAGCGGAGACGGAGACGGAGGTAATGGGGGCGGGCCGCATATCCAGCGTCCTCCATTGTCTCTGATAATCAGCATGCCTCAGAGATTTTGGGGGAGAGTTGGTGCCGATATATTTCTGAGTGGCCGCAGTCCATTCCCTCAAAAAAATTGGTTTAAAAGAGTGGATTGGGGTGCCCTGGTGGCTCAGTAGGTTAAGCCTCTGTCTTCAGATCAGGTCATGATCTTAGGGTCCTGAAATCAAGTCCCTCATTGGGCTCTCTGCTCAGCGAAAAGCCTGCTTCCCCCTCTCTCTGCCTGCCTCTCTGCGTACTTGTGATCTCTCTCTCTGTCAAATAAATAAATAAAATCTTAAAAAAAAAAAAAGGGAATAGATTAAGCGAAAAATTCAGTTCACTAGGGTCTATGTATAAAAAAACACTTTCATATTAAATAAAAACCTTCCTTAGGTAGGCAAGCTTTTTTTAACATACCACCCTCTTCTCTGAAAACTATCGATGGTGGTGAGTGCCCAGCAAGGGTTGTGATCCCACATCGCTGGCCACAGTGGATTCCATCAGGGGAAGTTATCTGCCCCACACGGGGTCATCTCTTTCCTGGAAGTTAGGGATTTGGATATAGAGGTTAGTTTGTATGTTTCCAAAAAGAATTTCAGAGGGGTTTATGAGTTTTCATTGTGTCTATATGGAATTGCAAAGGAGGGTATTTCCTGGGTTTTATAAATTCTTACATTTTAAAATAAAACAACAATATCACTCTTTTACCCTTATCCAGTGAAATCTAAATTCATCCATAAAAAAAAAGGACTTTATTAAGAGCAAGACATTATACATCATTTTTTTCTTTAAACCTATGTTTGCATTCCAAATTAAGATATTTTTTAATCACAATATCTTAAATCTCCAGAACAAAAATACTTACATAAATTCAAATTAGAAATTTAAAAATCTGCAGTGACCCCAAGGCTCTGGTTAAAAACAAGTAAATATGCTACATATTTTCAGAAGTATTCAATGTAAAGTAAAATATTATTGGTCTTTTAAAATCTTGGCTCAGTATTCAGTGATAAGCACTTCATACTGATAAATATCACATATCCCTACTTATCCCCATTTTCAAGATCATGTCTTTAACTCTACATATCTATAATCGATATATATAATACTGATTTTTGTCCAAATAAATGTGCAAAGGAGAATGGAAGTAATTTGCATGCTAATGTCACTCAATTCTTTGACATTCTTCTCAGATTTATGCCCCAAATCCCTTAGTGATAGTCTTCTTTAAAAAAAAATTTTTTTTTTTAATTTATTTATTTGACAGAGAGAGACAGTGAGAGAGGGAACACAAGCAGGGGGAGTGGGAGAGGGAGAAGCAGGCTTCCCCCTGAACAGGGAGCCTGACGTGGGGCTCGATGCCAGGACCCCTGAGCCAAAAGCAGACGCTTAATGACTGAGCCACCCAGGCACCACTTACCTTTAGTGATATTCCATCAAATATTATTTTAATGATCTCTCAGTAGACAACTCTGGTAGCTCCTTCTTCAATCTTGATATAAGCAATAAAGTGGAAACTTCCTGACTTGCCTCCTGGCAGATACTATCCATGCCCCACCCACTCCCGGGAGGCACTAGCATTTTAGGATGTGACGATGGTGTCCTATTGCAAATATATATCACTGTTTCCAAGAGCTTTCCCTTTGCCTGAGTGTGAGGGAGACAAGTGTCAGGGAGTTAATGTCCCTGGGGACAGCCTTCAGTCAATGACGAGAGATTCTGAGCGTCTTTGTTTTGTAGGTGGGATAGTCCTGAGGTGTGTTCCATGCTATCTCCCCAGGGTTCCCTATGGAAGTGAGTGCTACTCGTTTCTCAATACTGACGTGTTAGGGCATTCCATATTGGCTTCCTTCTCTTCCCTGCCACTTCCCGCTCTCTGTTGGTGCTTCCTGAGATCAATTTCCTCATACTGCATTTGCTACTAGGGTAACCCAGCTGCAGTGGGTTGAATTGTGACCCCCAGAAAGACAGGTCCATGTCCCAACCCTCAGAACCTGGGAATAGGACCTATTTGGAGAAAGAGTCTTTGCAAAATTAATTAAAAATATCAAGATGAGATTATCCTGGATTTCCCAGAGGAGGGTCCCTAAATCCAAGGACAGATGTCCTTATAAGAGAAAGAAAAGAAGGCCCATGATCGGAGAAGATCGTGGGAGGACAGAGGCAGAAACAGGAATGATAAAGCCATGAGCCAATGAAGGCCTGGGGCCACCGAAAGCTGGCAGAGACAGGAAGGATGTTCCTCTACAGTCCTTGGAGGGAGCATGTTCTGCTGACACCTTGATTTTGGACTCCTGGCCCCTGGAACTGTGAGCAAATAAACTTCTGTTGTTGCAAGCCACCACATTTGTGGTAATGTTTGTTATAGCAGTCATAGGAAACCGAGTTCTGGGAATGGAGGGTTGCGCAACAATGTGAATGTACTTAACCGCCACTGAACTAGGCCCTTGAAAATGGTCAAGATGTTATAATATGTGTGTTTTACTGCCACCACTATCATGACAAAAAGAAATGAAAAATAATGGCAGCTAGAGATTAATAACAGAATTAGATTTGGTTTGGTCAGTGCTCAAGGGATCCCATGGACTGTGAGGGAGCCCAGGAGGCATTCTGTCATGTGATACGGGGTGGGGGGTGGGGTCCGGAGGGGTTGGATTTCTTGTCTTATCTCACGTTGCCCAGCTGTATCCCTCAGTGGGCTTGGAAGAACAAACCAGAAGGCATCCTCCCATACAAAAACCAACCAACCAAATGAACATGGCATGCTTTTATCTGGAATATAGCAAGCTTTTGCATCCTCTTGGCTTGGAAAGATTTTGCAAAGCTCTTTCTCCCCTGGCTCTATGCCTCCAGATGTGATGACTGCTGAGTGAAACCAGGCTGAGTTCGCTAGTCAGAGCCTTTACACCAGGGGGAGTTCTTGAATTTTCTTGGTTTGCGATTCCTTTGAGCATCTTTGATACTCAAAGCAATACTCGATGACAGGTATTACTTTTTCACCCCCAAAATCTGCATATACATATCCTCTCATGGATCTTCCTGGGAGTTTGTGCACCTAGGGTTACATGCACCTGTTCTAGAAGCTGAGCACGTTCATCCAGGCATTATGCATGCTGTGTGAGCAGAGTCAACGTGGCGCCCATTAAGCCTTACCCATAGCTCCTCCTACAAGCTCACAATCTCAGAGAGGAGACAGATACAGTGTTAGCTGGGACTTTCCCAGGCTTAAGTGATAGAAAACTCATCTAACAAGCTTAAATTAGAAGTCAACATATTTGGTTCTTTTAATTGGAAATTTCAGGGATGTGGGCTTCAGGCACCACTGGATTCAGGCTTCAAGTGTAGCATCAGAATTGAGTCTTTGTTCATCCCATAACTCTGCTCTCCAATGGGTTCTTAGATTCTCCTACAGAGCCAAAGTTCTAGGTGTCTGTGATATTAGTACTAGTAATTTGAGGAAGAGAGATGAATTCTTTCTCTTCCAGGGTCCAAATCAAGTTTCCAAAGAGAGGCGTGGGCCACAGATCCACCCTGATATGTGGTCAGCCTGTGTTGGGTGCCTCCCTGTGTGTGGGAGAGGTGGGGGCCATGTAACTGACAGCCCTAAAAAGTGGAGAAAGGAGTTTCTGAGAAGAAAAGATCCTGGCCAGAACAAAGGTAACAAAGGTCTGCTATAGACAACGTCTACAAATAATTGCAAGTCAGCACGACGGATACTCTAAAGGAAACACGGCAAGGTCCACTGGGAACATCGAAGGGCTTATCGACTTCACTGGATGTGTTCCAGGTAACAACAAATAAAGCCTCGTAGACGATACCATGCAAGATATGTTTTTTAAAAAATTAAAATATAAATATATTAATTATATTCAACACCGTTTCTCTATAGCTCCATGGCTATTGTCCTCCTTGTTCATTTTTTATTCCTGGATCCAAGCACAGTCCCTGCATATTTTAGCCACTCAACAAATATTTGTTGAACTGGAGTTTTAGAACAGCAGTAAGATAACCTCCTGTTGAGATGAAGACTTAAAGAAGTTGAAGCACAAGAAGATCATGCTGAAATTTACATCCCACTTTTTGGGATGCCTTCAGTTAACTTTTATCCAGAGACTCAATTTTGAAGTAATATCAGAAGTCAGTTTTACTTTTATTGTTACTTTTTTGTCACAAACATCTGATAGCCTTGATTTTTTAGAAGTTCTCAGGCTTCTTGCCCCATGATCAAATGAAGCATTATATGAGAACACTACATAAACTGTAAAATCATGGGAAAATGTAAGCCGCTTTTATGATTTAAAGTTTGGAAACTCAATCTTTAACTTATTCTTGTGCTCTAACGGCGGTCCATAAAGAATCTGGAGTGTTCTTAGTTAGCTTGCTTCTCTTTCAATCCAGCAGCTACTTGGAGAATTGATTTATAGACTCCCCCCCCCCACCCTGGTCCGAATAGGCCCCCAAACACATAGAATTTAGCCAGACTGCATATTTGTTAACTAGCAGCTAATCAGGATCTGGTGGAAAAAATTACTAGGGTGAGGAATTTTGATCTGTTCATACCTGTTACTCATCCCCAACACTTTTGATCGTGTGTTTAAGCACCATGGCCTCACACCTTAGGCCAGCTCATTTGACAAAGGGTCTGTGCATATTTTCTCCCCCGACTGTATTTTCAATGGATCTCAGGCACTAAGTTGAACTCATTACCCTTGGTTTACCTCCCACTCATCTCTGGTCCATGCTCGGCCCTCTTTTATTTTATCTACTTGGATGTTTATTTGTTGATCATATAATGAACACCCATGAGCTCACTATCCAGTTAGAGAAGGAACACACCGACCATCATCTTCCATCTTTCAAGTGCTCCTGCCTTCACCCACTTACCTCCTCCACTCCCCGGCCTCCTCCCACTAGATGTAACCACAATTCAAAATTTTGTATTTTTATTTTTATTCGTTCTTGATTTAAAATATATTTTTAAATCACATATACATGCGTGCAAACCATATAATGATTAGTTTTAATTGTTTGTGACTCTTTTGGAGAAGATATCATGCCCTATATAATCTTCTGGGACATCATTCCCATTTAGTTTTCTATTACCAAGAGTCATTCATACTGTTGTGGCTGCTGTGATTCATTCATCTTGAGCGCCCTGTTGTGTTTCATGCGGTGAATACACCAGCCTTTATTTATCTGGCCTGCTGGACACTGGAGTTCAGGCTTTACATTTCTTGCTGTGATAAAGAGAGCTGCAGTGGAGATTTTCATACGTGGTTCTCTCTCCTGGTGCATACCTGGAGCCGTCCTCAGTTTATAACTAGGAATGGAATGTGGGTTGGTGGTAGGGTGTGGGAACGTTCAGCGTTGCAAGACAATGCCAGACCGCTTTCCAAAGCGGTGGTGGCAGCTTATGCTCTCACGAGCGACACGTTAAGACATCCTATTGATCTGTCCTCTTCAGAACTTGGTATCACCAGATGTCTTAATTTTTAACCCATCGAATGGACATAAATTCGTATCTCTTTATGGTCTTCATTTGCATTTCCTAGATTATTTATGAGGTATTCAAGAAATGGGACAGGGAAACATGATTATCCATACGAAAAGCAAATCAGATTCCTATCTCACATCAGACATGCAAATCAACTCCAGATGGATTAAGGGTTCAAATGTTAAAAGAAAAACTTTAAAATTTTTAGAAGAAAACACGGGAAAATACGTTTAGGTCTTGAGGGTAGGGGAGGATTTCCTAAACACCGGACACAAAAAAAGCTCACTGTAAAATGGAAATGTGATGAATTTAACTATAATGAAATTAAAAATGTGTGTTCATCAAAAGACATGTTAAAGAAAATAAAAAGATGAACTGCAAACCGAGAGAAGATGTGTCATATACAATGAAGAATCTATATCAAAAATATTTTAAGAATTCCTACAAGGAAAGGACAACACCTGAATAGAAAAATAGGCAAAAGAGGAGACATATAAAGGTGATACCCGTATGGCAAACTCAATTTCCTTAATTTTGGAAAGCATCTTTTGACTAAAAACAGGAGAGTTTAAAAGCTACCATGGTTTTCTCCCAGGCTAAGAAAAAAAGAAACATCTAGAAGAACACAATGCAAACTTAAACATTCCTCTAATATTCCAGGAAAAGCAACTAAAACTAAAGGAAAGTAGAATATTTACCAATGTATTTTAAGTTTACTCTCTGATTTTGTTATTCCTGTTGCCTTACACATTGTTGGCAGTCAACAATGGTTAATTAATTGATTGATTCACTGTGCCTGATTTCTGTAAGCCTAACTTTGATTTCTTTCAGACTCAGAACAGATGGGCACATAGTTTTAAGACATTAGTAAACATTATAAAACAGGATCTTCTTTCTCTGAACTCTACACCCTGCTTGCTATAAGAATAAAGTATCCACTTGAAGGAAGAAATCAGATTTAATCTAAAAGGCATGGTATAGCTATGCAGAGCCCAGACCCTGTGGTTGAAAACAAAGTGCTTAGTCGGCATTGTTAGGGAGAATCAGAGCACAAAAGAGGATGAGAATGCCCCCGGGCCCCCTGCACAGTCAGACCTCGAAAACAAACAAATGTGCTTTTATAAAACAGGCACTACATTGTAAGGGAGCCTCAAAGAGCACTAGTTTGATAAAGGTGACATTTCAGAAAGTAGGTACTTGTTGTGTATCTAATTGTTAACATGTGAGCTCATCCTATTTTATTTCCAATTTTTTATTTAGGAAAACAGTTCAGAATGTTTCCATTTCCGACGATTGGTTGGTAGGAGAGTATCGGAAAAAAACTGATTGATGTGCTAATATTGTCTTGTATTTTCTGCAGAAGCTACGCCCTAATTAGTATAAGCTTTGTGTTGATTGGTTGGTTGGTTGGAAATTACATACTGAAAGACTTAGCATTTTGTATTTTCTTTGACCCAGCAATTTATGAATTTAGTCTAAGGAAAAAATAATGAATGAGCCCAAGTATATAGTTACTAAAATGTTGATCAAAGTGTCATCTATAAAAGTGAAAAACTGAGAACAATCTAAATGTGGAAAGTGGGGAACTGATTAAATTTTAATCTATGCACATAGCCATTAAAAGGATGAAAAGCAATATTCAAAGACATAGAAACTGATCTTCTGGTCCCAGGTCAACCCAGATTATGATCATGAGGCATGATTCTATTCAAAGCATATACACCAATGTGTGCCTAAAGAAAACATACTGGAGAGCTATACACCAAGCAGTAGAGAAAAGGCAGTACAAATGAATAGAGGGCCACTGGACAGCCACAGAGCCCAGACAGATGAGCAGAGATAGAAAGACTAGGAGTAAAAACACAAACACAGAAATAAACAAAAAAACTTAGGAAAATATTGGTTTGAAGGAATTAAAAAAAAATACGCTTGAATCAACTCTCAAAATAAGAAAACCAGTGAAGATTGTGTCTAGTTGCTGGTGTAACAGATTACCACAAACTTAACTGCCTAAGACCACAGAAATTTATTATCTTACAGGTTTGCGTGTTACAAGTCCAGTAAGTGTTCTCAGTGGGTCAAAGTCAAGGTGTTGGCCAAGCTTTGTTCCTTTGTGGAGTCTCTAGGTAAGTCTCTTTCCTTGCCTTTTTTTTTAGCCTCTAGAGACCATCCATATTCCTTGGCTTGGTTGTCCCTTCCACCATCTTCAAAGTCAACAATGTTGTATCTTCAACCGTTCATCTATTGTCACATCTTCCTCTGGTCACAGCCAGGAGGGCTTCTCTGCTTTTAAGGACTCAAGTGATCCAGAGTTATCGCCTCATCTCAAGGTCCTCAACCTTCATCACACGATGGTCATTTTGCCACGTGATTATGGGGATTTGGACCTGGACATCTTTGAGGGGCTGTTCTGCCAACTGCAGGACCCTTGTAAGCACAATATTTCCAAGATTCCTCCATGTTGTTGTTGTGGGTCAGTAGTTTGTTCTTTCTACTGCTGAGCAGTATTCTGTTGTATAAGCACATCACAGTTGTACATCTATCCTGTTGATGGATCTTTGCGTTATTACCAGTGTTTGGCTACTCTGAATAAAAATGCATTTTTAGAGTATTTTTAGAGTATTTTCTATTTCTTTTGGGTAAAGATGTAGGAGAATGCTAGATTTCAGGGTAATACTGTATTTGACTTTTCACATGTTAATCGGTCATTCATAGAACTTTTGTCAGGTGTACGTTCAAGTGTTTTGCCCAGGTTTTGCTTTTATGGGGCTGCTTGCCTTTTTATTATTAGTTTGTAGATGGCTTTTCTATGTTCTAAAAACAAATCCTTTGTCAAATATATGTATTGCAATATTTTCTTTCAGTCTGTGTCTTGTCTTTTTCTTTTCGTAATGGTCTCTCTGATGAACAAAAGTTTTATATTTTGATGAAGTCTGGTTTCTCAAAAGAAGGTCAAGAAGAGCCCTGTAGGGTGGTCAGAGTTTAATTTCACAGAGGAGGATTCCATAGTACTCTGAGGAGAAATGGTGAGGTGGTTAGGTAGATATTCAGAACAAATCTTTTTTTTTTTTTTTAAAGATTTTATTTAATTTTTTGACAGACAGAGATCACAAGTAGGCAGAGAGGCAGGCAGAGAGAGAGGAGGAAACAGGCTGAGCAGAGAGCCTGATGCGGGTCTCGATCCCAGAATCCTGGGATCACAACCTGAGCTGAAGGCAGAGGCTTTAACCCACTCACTGAGCCACCCAGGCGCCCCCAGAACAAATCTTAAGGAGAGAGTGGTCAATGGCGTGAATGCAGAAGAGATGCCAATTAAGATAAAGAACTAGTGTTAAAAATGTGAGAAGTTGCCCTGTTTCAAAATCATAAGCTGCCTCAAGTCTTTTTCTGGAAGGAGACCATGCAGGTCTCCTTCACAGAAGGACCAAGCGAGCTTCTGGAACCAGAAATTTGTGTAAATCCCATCGTGAGGCTGTATGGTTGATTCAGGTTCAGGGCTGGTGAAACACAGGGCTCCCCTCCCCTCCTCAGTAAAGGACAAGGTCACACTTGAACAGTGAGGTCACTTACCATCTTTGTCAGTATGGCCATGTGGCTGGGACCATAGGGGCCCCTGGAACAGAAAATGGAACAAGTCAAAAGCTCAATGGACTACCAGGTTAACCTTTGCCTTTTGTCTGGTTCTACAGTAGGAAACACACCGCAGTGGACTCATGTAAGCAATAAGAGGTAGGTAGGAGGATGTTAACTGAAGCATTGTTTGTGACAGAGACTGAGAACAACCCAAGTGTCCAAGTGTCCATCAACTGGAGTGTCAATCAACTGGGAAGTGGCTAAATAAAGCCTTCTGTAGTCACTCAATGGAATTCGATTTGGCAGATTCAGTGAATAAACTAGATCTGTGTGTATCAACATATGTAAAGACAATGTTGAGTGAAAACAAAACATGTTGCAGCACTAGTTATGTAAATTTTAAAACCACATAAAGTATTACTATACATTTTTTTTACATAAACATACAAATATAGTTTCAGTACAAAAACACAGACTGGGAGGGTACTTAGCAAATTCTTGGTAGTGGTTGTCTCTGGGGAGGGAGGGAGCTAGGGCTGGGAAGGAAAACCAAGGGGATCTCGACCTTGTCTGTACTGTTCTATTTCTCTTATTAAAAGTATTTGAAGCATATGAAAAGGTGGTCAATTTAATTACTTATTAGGAAAATGTAAATTAAGGCCAGAAGATGAAGGAAGAGAAAGAGGAGGAGCAGGAGGAGGGAGGAGGGGTGGGAGAGAGGAAGGTAAAGGGGGAAGTGGGGGAGAAAGAGAAGACGAAGAAGAATTCCAGTCAGGTACCAGACACAGTCACCAGAGTGGCTAAACTTAACAAGTCTAACAATATCATATGTTGACACAAATATGGAGCAACTGGAATGCTTATACATTGCTGGGAATGTAGATTCATTCAACCACTGTTGGCTTGAAAATAGTTTGGCAGTATCTTTGAAAGCTAAGCGTATGCCTATCCCATGATTCTGAAATGCCATTCCTAGGTATAAACCCAAGAGAAGTGATTTTGTGCCCCAAAAGAAATATACAAGGCTGTTCATAGTGGCTTTGTTTGTATTAGGCGATGACTAGAGATAATCAAACCCATTTTGTTATTCTACTTCTAGATACATATCCTAGAGACTCTTTGTCATGTACACAAGGGGACAGAGCCACTTACCATAGCAACAGTGACAAGAGCAAAGTAACAGCCCAAATGTCCACCAGCAGGAAGATGGCTTAATACTGCAGCAATAAAGAGGAATCTTGAACACATTATGTCAAGCAAAAGAAGCCAGATATAAAAGAACACATACAGTGTGATTTTGTTAAGGAGTTTTCAAATTGGCAAAACTAATTCTTTGTGACAGAATTCAGAATAGAGGTTACCATTACGGTTGCTAATGGAGTATTATTGACTAGAACATGGCATAGGGATCCTTCTGCGATGAAGTCAAAATACCGCATCTTGATCAGGTTGGTAATCACCCAGGTGTATACATAGTTAAAAATTTATCAAACTGTACATTCAAGATTTGTGTACTTTTTCGTATGCTAGCTTTGTCTCAAAAAATATCCAAGGCAAAAATAAAGATATTAACATGTGTTAATTCTCAGTGTGGGTACAGAGTACTATTACCTAATTCTCTCTGTTTTCTGTATATTAAAATTTATAATTAGGAAAGAGAGAGAGCAGTAGTCCTCCATAGCCAAAGGGACACCCATCCTGGAGGGGACTTTTGCCCAGCCATCTCCCCGATGTTTGGGTGAGTTCTTTTACAAAGGGGTAGAGATGACAACAGCCAACCAATCTCTGCCAGAAGAGACAAGGTTATCTTCATTGTCACTCAGGAAACTGACAGAGCTGCTAAAAAGTAGGGTTGTTTTGTAGGCTCTTTGGAAGATCAGCTTGGCTGATTCTTTGGCTGACAGGGACTCAGAGTCTTCAAGCAGGAGCCGGGCCAGCGTGTCCACCACCCTGCACCCCAGCCCCGGATAAGAAGCAAAACTGCGTTTGGAAAGCGGCTCCCTGGCCTCAGTTTCCAGATCGGATGCTGCTGAGTTAGCCCAGGGTATCATCACTGGGTGCCACGCAAGTTAAAGAGCATGAGGGAGGAAAGGAGAGAAAAAAAGAATTTAAAAAGGAGGTGGGAAAAATAAGAAAAGGGAGGTAGAATGAAAGATGCCTTGTTGCTTTAAGGGCCTGGGATCTTCTCTGTCACTTGGAGCCTCTTCCTCCCGGGGGGCTCCGTTCTTCACTGTACACGTGGAGGAAGGGAAAGTGTGGTGAAACCCAAAGTGGCTCTGAAACCAGGCAGACCTGCCTTTCCATCACTACCTGACCGGCAACCTACTTAATCTCTGGCGCCTCAGTTTCCTCACCTGTGAAACTAGCAATAATTCCACTTCTCAGGATTGCTGTATGGGCTGGAAATGGTGCATGACAGAACCTGACCCAGGAGGCTCTTGATAACCGGGGTAAGAGGCCTCTCTTACCTCCCAGGCCAGTTTTGTGGGTCAGACACCCTGGCAGCCTTGTCCAATAGAACTTTCTGCGATGGTGGCCATTGAGCGCTTAATATGTGTCTGGTGAACCTGAGAGACCTGAGGTTTTTATTGTAGTCTATTTTAGTCGCCTTACATTTACATAGCCACCTGTGGCTAGTGGCTGCCTCCTGGGGCAGTGCAGGGAGAGTTATTCTTGACCATGACTGGTCCCCAGCAAAATGGCTGGGTAGGGCTGCCCATTGGAGCAGACGCTGAAAGGCACCGGGTATGCGCTACATCTAAGCAGTAATTTCTTTCCCTGACAAAAACTCCTCCTGAATAAAGTCAGGGCTGGCGTGAAAGGCCAGGACAAGGTCAGACTCCGGGCTCTCGGATGGGAGCAATTAAGGCTTGTAACCGCGTGCACTCCACGTCTTCTGCCCCTCTTGTCCTCTATCTCTGCACTCGGTTTGCCCACAATCCTTAAGTCCCCTGGGGAAATGGGGTGGGGGAAACGGGAGCCTCCCTCAGCCTGTATGACCCCCGTCTGGGCCTCCTAGGGCTACTTTATTCTTCGCAGCAAACCCCAGAGGCTCAGCACGTCCATTTCACAGATGAGGAAACTAAGGCTGGAGGAGGTAAAGGGCATGCGGCAGGAAGCGGGGGAGTGCTCCAGCCCAGCCGTAAACTCTCTGGGGCTCCGGTGGCGACAGAGACACTTCAGTGAGGCAGGTTGTCAGGGCGCGCGGGCGAAGTGGCGAGTAAATATTTGGGGCTGTAACCCGGGCTCCGGCAACTCGCCGTCACTGCGGTTCCGCGGTGGGCGCGTGGCGAGGGCGGTGCCTGGGGGACAGGGGCGTCCCCGGCGCGGCTGCTGGGACACACCCGCCGGCCCCGCCCCGGCCCGCCTCCGCCCGCGGCTATAAGACCGTGGGGGCAGGAGGGTGGCGGCGGCGGGAGAAAGAGCGGGCGTGTGCGCGGACTCGGGGGAGACGCGGCAGGAGCGCGGCCAGGCGAGCCAGACCCGCGGGGCGCGAGCGCGGACAGAAGCCCGGGTAGCAGCGCAGGCCTCGGCGCGAGCGGTCGCACAGTCTCCGGGCTCAGCATCCCGCAGGACCCTCCGCCGCGCGCGCGGGGCCGAGCCCGCCCATGAAGCCGCCCGCCGCGCAGAGCAGCCCCGCGGCCGCCGCGGCGGCAGGTGAGTGCGGGACCCTTAAAGCCCCGGCCCTTCAAAAGAAAGGGCGTCCCGCGGCGTCCGGCTCCATCCTCACCCGCGGGACCCTGCTCCTGGTGGGTTCGGCCGTCCCCCGGCGCCGGGCTGGGGGACCCTTGACGGGCGCATCCCCACCCAGTCTTCCCACCGCCCCCGGTTCGCGCGCGCCGCCGGGGGACGCGAGTGGCTGCAAGTCCCCGACCGCGCGTGGGAAGAGTTCCGCTGCGTGGATTAGCTGGGTGACCTTTGGTCGGCACCCCCACGCGGCGGAGGCTCAGTTTCCGCGTCTGTGGAATGGGCAGGGTAGTAGCACCGCTTCAGGGGCTGGTTGAGAGTAGCAAAGAGAAGCAACCGGCAGCGCCAGCGTGGCTGTCACTCGGCACGCGCGCCGTGAATGCTGGCTCTCCTCGGGAATGGTGGCGGCCCCTCCGGGCCCCGGGACGGGACGGCCGCGCCGCGCCAGCACCTGAGCCCGCCCTCCCCGTCCCCAGCCCCGGCCTTGGACTCGGCGGCCGCCGGGGACCTGACGGATGCGCTGTGCGAGTTTGACGCGGTGCTGGCCGACTTCGCGTCCCCCTTCCACGAGCGCCACTTCCACTACGAGGAGCACCTGGAGCGCATGAAGCGGCGGAGCAGCGCCAGCGTGAGCGACAGCAGCGGCTTCAGCGACTCCGAGAGTAAGTGTGGCCCCAATCGGGAAAGAGCGGGAGCCCAGGGAAATCCCTGTAAGGAGCGCTGGGGGGCTCCGGTCTCAGTTTGCCGATCTGTAAACCAAGGGATGGCGCCCAGCGGAGTGAGCCCACGGCACCGCGCGATCCTAGGACGCCGGCAGCGGGGGCAAGACCCCGGGGGCTGTCACTCGGAGGCTCTCGGAGGGCCAGCTGGGCTACCTGCCGCCTGCAGGTGTCCGGAGGCCTGAGGGTTTTAATAAAGCAGCTTGTCCTTTCTAGCCAGACGGGACTCTTGGGACCCCAGCCAGGCTTTCGCAGCTACCTCTCCTCCCTTCCCCTGCCTTTCTCTCTCCCTGCAGTCATTTTTTTCAGAGTGTGTGGGTCAAGTGCCACAGGAATGGGGGTGGAGGAAGATAGGGCAGGGCACAATACTGAAAAAATTTGTGACACCAGGAAAGATTTCATAAGCTGTTGTTCTTGGGATTTTTGAAATAACTTCTTGCGTTTTCTTCTGGCTCTGAGCTCCCAGACTTGCTGCTGCACTGCCTGCAGTTTTGAAAGACTCTCTGGCGCTACAGAGTTCAAGTGTCCCTTTTCCTTCAGGCAGGTCCACCGCGAGGACTGCGGGCTTGCACACCTCCCCCCACACACTCAGGCTGGAGAGGGAGCCAGAGCAGATGGGCATAGAGGTGCCTCCTGGCAACTTTTCTCATAAGCGAGACTACCCCTGGGTCTCTTTGTCTTAAACAACCTTGCAAGGAGTGAGACAGCTTTTTTCCAAGGACCAAGTGGTCTGTAAGGATTGTAGATATCTGTTTAGGTCTCAAACAGCAAATTTGGTGGAGCCTTTGGTGGCTCAGTTGGTTAAGGGTCTGCCTTCCGCTCAGGTCATGATCTCAGGGTCTGGAAATGGAGCCCTGTGATGGCTTCTCCCTCTCCCTCTGTCTGCTGCTCCCCCCTGCTTGTGCTCTTTCTCTCTCTGTCAAATAAATAAATAAAATCTTAAAAAAAAAAACAAACAGAAAATTTGGTGACTTTTCAATATTATGTGATTGTTAGTTTTCAAATTCTGGATGACTTACTATTTTTCAAAGTGAACGCTTCTGAATAATTCTTGAGACTTCATTCCCTAGACGGGTTACCAGCATGAATGTCACTCCCTTTGCTGCCCTTGACTCTGGAAGTGAAAGCACGACACAGTGACCTTTCCTTGTGATTCTCTTCTTTTGAAATCTGAAGCTCTTCCTTGTTCCAGGGCAAAGACACAGTCCCAGACCTCAACATGAGCTGTCTTCCTGAAAAGGAATAAAGGCACTCATCACCCTATCCAGGGTTTGAGTCAGAAACCTGAGGTCCCTCTTGACTTTCCTTGGCAGCCCTGCCCAAGGGTTAGATTTAATTGCAGCTTTTGAGGTGAACAGGAATGGAATAGTTGCTGTTAATTTTCTGTTTTGTATTTTTGGACTTTATGGGTAATGACGGGATCTCTTATTTTTGAATTTCAAAGGGAAATCTAAAAACTTTTGAAATTTTTCTCAATATCTGGGGCCAAATTTAATATGTCTCCTGGGGCCAAACTTAAATATGTCTCCTGGGGCATGGAGTGAGTTATTCATCAAGTACCAATTCTCTCCCCCACAGGAAAGAAAGCTGGGACAGTCTGTCCAGCGCGGTGCTCTTGCAAAGAACAACTCCTTTCTAAACCACAGCCGAGTTTGGCTGGAATATGGTCTGAGCTGGCCCATCAGGGGTGATTGTAACTCCCTGGGAGTAGGATTTCAGAGTTGAGATCGGTTTTCAGGGGCCTCAAAGACAAGGCACTCAGAAACACATTCTTAACGATTTGGGGGGAGACATTTGGAGTAGTCTATAGTTTCTTGGAGGCGGGGGCATGCCCGCGTGCGCACACGGGTGCACACGTGTGCACGTGTGTGTATTTTGTTTTCTGTTTTTGTTGTTAACTGTTTTGCTGACCCTTAGTTCGGTGGCTAGAGGCGAGGTGGGGATGGTCTAAAGAAGGCTCCGATGACACTCGTCTTCCTTATAAATGTGTAGTTTGTTCCCCATAAGACTGGTTAGAAATAGTGTTGGCAGAAGCAGTGTGTATCCAAATAATAATTTCTTGAGGAAGCATAATGTTTGTCTCTTAACTACCACCAAGAACTGAGCACAGACATTTACTTATTCAATGTGTTTACCTGTTCACTGCTTTTCTGAGGAGGATAATGAGAAAGGTAGATCCTACTGAGATTTAGGCCACCGAAAGGAGGACCTACCAGTATAATGATCTCTTACAAGAGCAGCTGACTTTTACCAAGCCCTTACTAGGATTATTATTATTATTTATTAGCTCTTACTAGTAGTGGTCTATTTGCTGTGCTTTACATTTGTTATCTCATAGGATCTCTACCACAGTCCTATAAGATAGGCACTATTATCTCCATTTTTCTGGTGAGAGAGGGCCCTCTCTAAGACTTTGCTCTTGTCACCATGGATAGTTAGCTGGAATGGGAACCAGGTCCTACTGGACCTGGGTCACGTGCCTCTTTATCAATAGTGGTTATGTCTGAAGGTGTCTCTTCAAGGCAGTGGTCATCTGGCTGAGTCAGTGGGGCCCAGGCTGAGTTCTGTCGGGGCCCCGGGCAATAGGTGGGTCTCAGTTTTCTCTAGCTGCGAAATTAAAGGATGCTATTTAGTAGTGTTAGTAGAAACATCCATAGGCTCACGATTTAGGAGAAAAAATTTGCTCTGTTTCATGCTTTCAGGAAAACATTAAAATGCATACACCAGGCTCTGTTACATAGATCAGATACATTTGTACCAGTGTCTTAAATGGAAATGTTACATATGAGCTATCAACCAGTGGTCCTTGATCCTCACTCTGCCTCACCTAGGGCTCTATCACTCAAGAAAGGTAGCCACCTTACACAGTAGCTCAAAGCAGCAATTCTGTTTTTTGAAGAACCCTTCCTTGGGGACACCTGGTGGTTCAGTTCGTTAAGCATCAGCCTGATTTTAGCTCAGGTCATGATCTCAGGGTCATGAGATTGAGCTCTGTGTGTGGGCGCCATGCAGAACCTGCTTAAGATTCTCGTTCTCTTCCGTCTCCCTCTGCCCCTACCCAAAAAAAAAAGAAAAAAAGGAAAGAACCCTTCCTTTTCTTACTAAAATAAAAAAAGGGTTGCTTGCATCCAAAGAAGAAACAGACTATTCCTTCCATCCAAAGAAGCAAATTACTTAGAAGAATGTATGTTTAATAAGTACTCCCTGTTCCCACTTACAGGGGGTCCTTTAGAGACATGAAGAGGACCAGAATGAAAATTGCAATATCACGCCCCATTAGGATGGCATTCAAATGGGGGTTGATCAAAACAGGCTGGTTCCTTTCCCCTAGACTTGGGTCCAACAGACACTTTGGTGGGAGCTGTCTTAACGTCAGCAGTAAAAGGGCAGTGTAATTAGGAGCTCGGGCAATGTTGTTCAAAGTTGATCCTTAGAGGTGCACCAGGGCTGTAAATTTCTTGGGTTTGAACTTATTTTTAAAAATATACTGCTTTTTCGTACTTTAAAGAAATATATTATTTATTTCTGTGACAGAGAAACAGTGAGAGCAGGAAGAGGATAGAGGGGGGAGTGGGAGAGGGAGAAGCAGGCTTCCTGGTGAGCAGGGAGCCCAAGCAGGGAGCCTGCCGCCTGCCACTGCCTGCCGTGGGGGTGGGGCTTGATCCCAGGACCCTGGGAGAGGGCAGACTCCTGAAGACTGAGCCACCCAGGCGCTCCTGTTTTTCAATATTTCCAAAACTGTAAAGGTACACCATGATTCCTCAAATATGCTTGAAGAAATTTTCACTCAGGATTACCAAGTTTTAACCAATGTGTTAATTTATATTTTCATCGAATGATTTTATATGAAGTTTATATTAACTTGAACTTTAGAAGGTGGTGGGAACTTCCGTCTTTGCTGTGTTGGGGTTTCACACACCTTTTTCCTTTGAAGGGGGGGGGGGAGTATTTTGCTACTTAACAAAAAGGATCCAAAGGCTCCTGTGTATGCAAGGGCTATTGTGATATTGTAGAACCGTCTTAGGGAATGAGGAACTGGCTCCTTTAGCATATGCAAGACCAGAGCATTTGTATATCTTTGCCTAGACTCTTTCAGCGTGTGCACCTGCTAGACGCTGGGTCCCAGCTTGGTAGCGTTTTGGCAGATCCGGGATAGGAGCTCCAGAGGCTAGAATCTGAACTTGTTGAAGCCAGGAGAGAATGGAAGCTTAGGAGCCCTCAGGTGGCCCTGGCATGCTGGTAGGGGTTCCAGGTTGGGGAACGGGGCTCACTCTGGCAGAGACCTGGAGAGGTGTCGAGAGGGAAGCTGGGGCTATAGTGCTGAAGGGAGATTCACCCCCCGCCGCCGACCATTCCCCGTGGCAAAAGGGAAACAGGTCCAAGGCTTTCTTTTTCCCAGTTAATTACTGTAGTTTGCTTGTCTTCAACGTGTGGGGTTGTTCTATATTTACAGGCGCTCTGGGCAAGGTTTACCGTCTGTGGCTTTCCTTCCCTCTGGAGTAGCACATGTCGGCGCTAACCCTAAATTACCTTTCTCCCCTGCCCCCACGCTCCAAAAGCTCAACTACATTTTAAACAAGCTTCTGCTTTGACAGCCGAGTTTCTCAAGCTCTGTTGGTAAGCACTAAGGCGGGCTGTTTGTATATCGTATATGCTGACTTTTCTTCAGCTGGGGTCTTGGAAAACTTGGTCCCTGAGTGTGAGGTGCCTGGCTTCAGCTCGCCAAATTTGCCTTGCCAAGGTCATTTCTAGTGGGACTTGGAGATGCTTGCGAGATGGGGCTTTAGAGCTGATTGAAGTCAGTGCTGTGGAGCCTTGAAATACCTAGTCTTAGCACCTACCAACGTTGTCCAAATCATCACTGTGTGTGCCCATCAGACCCCTGTTAATAGCAGCATCTGACACTGGGGTGGGGCGGTCACACGTTAATATGCTGTCAGCGAGCAACACGTTGGTATCATTTTATCAGACTGGCTGTTTTGCAAGGGATGGAGTTCCAGAGGAGTGAAATGCTCAGGAAGTTAGGCTTTCCTTACCTTCTCATCAACCACAATGCCTTCCATGAGATCTTCTTTATGGAGGGTGCTTCATAAAAGTCTGTGGAGTGAAATTTTATTGGATAAAAGGAAGCAAGGTCTAGAGGTTGGGCTCCTTCTGTGTTGATGGTTTGTTTTACGGAGATTTATCCTCGGGTGCCTCCGAAGATAAGCTTCTCTTAAGAATTTTGTTACTCTTGGGATGCCTGGGTGGCTCAGTTGTTAAGCATCTCCCATGGGCTCGGGTCATGATCCCAGGGTCCTGGGATACAGCCCCGCATTGGGCTCCCTGCTCAGCGGGAAGCCTGCTTTTCCCACTCCCACTCCCCCTGCTTGTGTTCCCTCTCTCACTGTGTCTCTCTGTCAAATAAATAAATAAAATCTTTTAAAAAAGAAGAAGAAGAATTTTGTTACTCTCTGAAGAGGAGGAGGAAGCCGGGCCGTAGTCTTGATGGTTACTGTTCTCTGTGGTGCCCTCTCCTCTCCTGAACATGTCATCCTCCATTTTGCTGGGAACTTTAGAATAAAATCACGAACACCATAGGAATCATACCTGAAATGCCTAGTTATCATTCCCCTTTTGCTGAAGAAGAAACGGAAACTCAGATGTGAAGTGATTTGCACAGGGTCACACAGCTGTCATGGCCTCCCATCCCAGCTGTCTCTACTGTGGCAGCTTCTACTGGGCTCCTTAGCAGCTTTGGGCTTCTTGAAGTTGCTGTTTTCGTGAATGATGTGCGTGCAGTATTACCACAGGGTGGAACTAAACTGTGGGCAGGTTTGGCTCAAGGAAGCTGGGGGGTCATTTCCTGTTGATGGTTGAATATTTTGGAGCCTGGAGTCAGGTCTGGCTCAGATTGTGCCCTGAAACTCATGGAAAGAGAGAGGAATCAAGGTGTGGCAATGTGCCTGTGTGTGAGCCTGTGTGTGTGTGTGTGTGTGTGTGGTTGGGAGGTGTAAGGGGAGAGGGGAAGTGGGGAAGTGAGCACATGCTGTGTGTGTTGACATGCCTGCATGTGTGTGTGTGTGTGTGTGTGTGTGTGTGTGTATTTATATATAGATATTGGAACCTAGTATTTTTTTCTCTCCCTCCCTCATTGGGCGAATAGCTTGAGTTCATTAGCAGTAAGAGGAATTTCTGATTATTTTAAGTTTGGTTTGCAACCGAATTTATTAGGCAAGTAACAGCCACTTTGTCTATATATTTTCTAAGTTTGAGAAAAATATTTGGCTCAAAAAGCCATTTTCACACCGGACTTCAAAAGGCCAAGAGGTCCACTGTGGCAAGGTCCTGGTACTATGACTCATTCTCTACAGAGTCTCAAAATCGCCTGAGTGACCCAGAATTTTTCCTGAATCCTCACTGGATTCTTTTTTTCCCTACCATTTTGCAATGGCCTTTTTTTTTTTTTTTTAAAGACTTTATTTATTTATTTGACAGAGAGAGATCACAAGTAGGCAGAGAGGCAGATAGGGAGAGAGGGGGAAGCAGGCTCCCCACTGAGCAGAGAGCCCAATGCGGGGCTTGATCCCAGGACCCTGGGACCATGACATGAGCCGAAGGCAGAGGCCCTAACCCACTGAGCCACCCAGGCACCCCAGCAATGGCCTTTTCCGTGTTGAGATCGTTCCTTCCCCGAAAACTCAATGACACGGGTCTACTTGTTGTGAGGAAAAACAAATTGTGTGTGTGTGTGTGTGTGTGTGTGTGTGTCTCCCCCTCCCTCACCCCCATTTCCTCCCAAGAATGAGTATATGTGGCTGGAAAATAGTTGAGTTAGAGCAGAAAAGAGGTGGACTCCAAAGTCAGGGCAAGGGCGGGTGGTGCAGGGTGGGGTGGAGTGAGGTGTGGTGAAACTGGCTCTCAAAGACCAGCTGCTGCTGTGAGATAGAGACCAGAGGTGTGGCCACTGAAGTCTGGGCCCCAAGTCTCTGGGCTGGGCCTCTGGGCCAAGGATGGGGGCGATGCCCTCTGTGTCTCTCAGAACCATAGATTACGTGCCAGATGCCTCATATTCCTTCCTTCTGGCTCAGCGGTCTGGGCACGAGGCTGGGCTCCCCGGGGCCCTCTGTGGTTTTCCTGACCCTATGTCTTAACTTCATCTTTTCCCTACAAGTTTCTCAGGTTCTACTTGTGGTGGTTCCCCTCCCTGTTGCGGGGCATCACACAGTAATGCTCTGCTGTCGGTCTGTAGCAGATGTGACCACTTTCTTGTTTGTAAGGGAAAGCCTTTCCCTTGAGAAAATCCAGACTGCTCTAGAGCTGGGCTCAGCTGACCAAGGCAGAAAGGTCTCCCCAGTTGAGTTCCATGGAGTACAAGTGTCCTGCAAAATATTAAGGCACAGCCATGAAAAATGCGGCCTGTAGTTCAATTTGAGAAGTAAGGATAAGCTGGTTTGTCATGAGACTTCTTAGGGACGTTAAAGTGGGAAGACACAGTAGGAATCTCCAGGGGTGCTCAGGGTTTCTCAGACTTAGTTGATCGCATGGTTCTTCTTTCCAAAGGACCAGTGTTCTGAGGAATATATTTTTGGGGAAATAATAAGTGTGAGATTTGGTATTTTGGATCTCAGTAGGCGTTCCTCATCAAAGCCCTGAAAAGTGACTTGTGGTCCTTTTAGGTAATGTGGGCTGGACTTCTGAAGGGAGAAAAATCGGGAAGGTTGGGCATATTCGGAAGAGTGGACAAGATGAGTGTGTAGGTCAGGAAGACAGATGGTGCTGGGACCACCGGGTCAGAGGAGCCTGGGGAGAAAGGGAGCCGGGTGTCTGCCTTCTCTCACCTGAAGAGCCTTTCCAGGGCTCATCTCTGCTACAACCATGGCTGGCTCTGTGTTTGGTTTTAACCAGGAAGGTTGTTACTTTGTGACCTTAGAGGCCACATCCTGCTTCCGTTGGCTGCTCTGCCTTTGAGCCCTTCGAGTGGGTGCCGCTCAGCCACCAGCTCCCTTCTCGTGTCACAGCCACGCGGCTGGGCTGGCCTGGGTTCGTTTCCCCCTTCTTGGCAGGGCCTAGAGAAGCAGATTCTCAGAACTTAAGAGCTGGAAGGGACTGGAAGGGTTAGGAAGCCTTCCCATTTTCTTGGTGGCTAAGCTGAGACTCAGAGATACTGTCTTGCTCAAGGGCACCCGAGTCCCGAAGTAGCTGAGCGGGTTCCCTTGACTCCCAGCACAACCCTGCTTCTGGGACCTTGCCTTGCTCTTGCTCTGGTCTTTGGGGGTCTGGCGACAGAGGGAGCCACCAAATCACTCGAAGTGTCTATATTTGACAATCTCTAGAAGAACTATTTATCTCTGACCCTCTAGCTTATTTCAGAGTGTAGGTTCTTAGGAGAACCACGGCAGAGACTTTCTTGAGCAGGCAGGGAGGATTATTATTATTATTTAAACATTTCTTCAAAAGATTTATTTATTAATTTGAGAGAGAGGGGGGAAGAGGGGAGGGGCAGAAGAAGAGGGAGAGAGAATCTCAAGCAGGTTCCCCGCTGATCATGGAGCCAGAACAGGGGCTGGATCTCACAGTCGTGAGATGGTGACCTGAGCCGAAATCAAGAATCAGACTCTTGACTGAGCCCCCTGGGCACTCCCAGGAGGGAGGATTATTATCTTAATGGGATCCAACCTTGTATTTGTATTGTAGGAAATTCAGAGGGCAGAAGGAACCTTTTTTAGGAAAGATGATACATTAGGTCTAAAATCCCAACCCTGCCGCCCCACCCCCCACCCCCTATCAGCCAAGAATTGGCTGGATTGTCAGACACCCGGGCAGTGGGCTCCTATGTGTTGCAAAGGAGCCTGGTCCGGTCATGATAATCCTATCCCACTCTCCATTCTTCAGGGAGGCAAGGCCCTTGGTGTGCATGACACATTCACACACACACACACACAGGCACACTCCCCTGTCTCAAATCATTTTGGGGGCATAAGTATAAAATCTGGAAATCAGCTTGTTTTCTTTACAACTTCGCTCTTTTTGGACAGGAGCTCTTGGTTACCAATAGACTGTGGCCTGAAAACCACCTTGAATGAGTTATGTTTTCTTTCCTGAAAGGTGCAGATTCGCTCTATAGGAACAGCTTCAGCTTCAGTGATGAAAAACTGAATTCTCCAACAGACTCCGCTCCAGCTCTGCTCTCCCCGGCTGGCAGTCCTCGGAAAGGTAAGCTGGTTAACGGCGGTGAGAGTGTTTGTTTTAGCTTCCTTACTGCCGTCCCCTCCTTCTCTCCTCCCTCTTAGCCCTAATCAATCTTCCCCAAATGTGTGAAACAAATAGAGAGAACTAACATCCTCCTGCGGGACGGTGTGAAGGGCAGTTCGTTCTTTCTCAGGATTCTGATCAGTGTGAAAATGAATCAGATAAATGGAAGAAACCAAATTCGCAGGGAGAGAGAAAACCTGTATTCTCCAGACTCTGCTTTCTCTCTCACGTGGTGTGATCAAGACTGCCAAATGACAGAGCTCTCTCCCCGACTGGTTGGTTCTAGAATTGAAAACTTAGCAGCAGTCGGGGTTTGCAGAAAGTGGGTTTCTTTCCATTGGCATTAACTAGTTGACCAACGCTTTCAGATTACTAATTTAACAAGTCAGTGGGGTCATCCTCATGAGACAAGCGATGATCTGACATGATTTAAAATAGCAGGCCCCAGCCCGGCTCTCCTGTGATATTAATAGACCTAAAAAACTTTTTAAAGATGCATGAGCAGTTTCTTATTTTTTGGCACTTGTCAAGTGTCTCCAGCTAGAGAGCTGAATGTTCTGTTATATTGGACAAGTGCCCTTTTGAAAACAAAAGGAGTTTTTTTCCTCAAGAAACATTATACTTGCTGAAAATAGTTGCAGAATGCAATAAAAATGGAGCAGAGTTAAAAAAAGAAATATGAAGATCCTATTAATGTTCTCACTCTTGGCATTAAGGAGGAATTTCCCTCTTTTTCAAAAGAGTGATTTTTAAATTCTCCTCTCAACGGAGCAGTGTTAGCATCAGCCCCCAGGGACTCTGCGATTGTCCAGCTCCCTGAGGGTAAAACAGAGCTATTGAATTCAGAGCGACAGAGCAGTCTAGGAAGTGGCTTCAGCCGTGCCCAGATTGCTACCTGATCCTCCAGAGATAGGAATTAAAGAGGGAGAGAAAGCTCTAGAGGGAGAGAAAGCTCTAGTGGCGGATTGACTTTAAAAGCTAAGAACAATGAGCTGTTTGTAGCCAGCAAGGGTTAATTAATAAAGCTCTCCAGGAATGCATTTTGGAGAAGGCATGAATAATGAGCTCTACAGGAAAGCCTATATATCTCAGGATCCAGAGAGAACCAAAGCAAGATAAGAACCTGTTGCCTTGTGCGGCCACCTGGATGGGACCAAGCTGTCCCCGACCCGGAAGCCTCCCGGCGCCTTCCCTGTACCATTTTGACAAAGCTCGGTGGCTTTCCGTTCCGTTCCTACTGGAGGGACTCCGAGGGCTGCACCGTGGCCCTGGGGTGGCAGCAGGAACAAGAATGGGTCAGAGGTGAGGCGGAGCGGGAATACTGACTCTGGGTGTCTGCTCTGCACAGTGCCATGCTTACCGAGTATTTTTTGACAAATTAATCCTACATAGTCAAAAAATCAAAACTTTTTTTAGAAAACTTTTTTTTAAAGATCTTTAAAATTTTTTTTATTTATTTGAGAGAGAGAGAGACAGCGCAAGTGGGTGGGAGGGGCAGAGAGAGAAAGGGAAAACCAGACTCCCGCTAAGCAGGGCGCCTGATGTGGGACGCGATACCAGGACCTTGGGATCACGACCTGAGCGGATGGCAGACGCTTAACTGACTGAGCCACCCAGGTGCCCCCAAATCAGAACTTTTTGCCTTTCCCCGAAGCCCCTCATTCCCCCTGCCCTTTTAAGGCAGTGAAGGGAGATTCTCCTTCCAGGTTGTTGGGGTGGGGGAGGCGTGAGGGCTGATGAACTGAAAAACACAAGAAGGAGACATTTTGGCGGATCTTCAGAGTCAGCATCTGAGTTGACTGTAAGTAAATGCGGAGCAGACACCGAGCACTGAGGGTTGGTATAGGACCCTTGAAAATCAGGTCTCTGTAGACGCAGGGAGGCGAAACGGGCCACATAACCCTGGGAACCGAGGGCGCCGTGAGCTGTTGTTGATAATGGAAACTGAAGGTCGACTCTTGTTTTTCAGCCAAACTAGGAGACACGAAAGAGCTAGAAGACTTTATTGCTGATCTGGACAGAACATTAGCAAGTGAGTACATGCCTGGTATTTAAAAAAAAAAAAAAAATCAAACGGAAAACCAACCACCACTGCTGATAAAGTGCCATAATATTTACCAGCTTGCCTGGGGGCAGGAAGTTACATCATCGGGCTTCTTTAGGTTCTGAAACTGAAGAATTCTAGTGGCTCAGAAAGAAGTTCTGAGGATAAGCCTGCGTTCATGTGGATCTTGGCCCTTTCCAAATGCTGAGAACAGGCCACCGGCAAACAATGACATTTTGTTTGAGAAATGCAGAGTAGGGGTGAGAGGAAAATGGGAGCTTTACCACCACGAGAGCCTGGCAGGCTTTTCAGGGGAGAAATGAGTCGACTGACTGCAAAAGCAATGTGTTAACACGCCAGATGGTTCATCCCACGGGCCGGGGAGGTCCTCCCAGGTTAGATCCAGGAGCTTGGAGAGGTCTGACTCCTAGAGGGTTGGGTCCCAAAGGAAAGAATTGGCCCGGGAAGACCCCGTGACCAAAGGCTCACGCCAACTGGTGAAAGACTTAGGTTAAGTACACACTACCTTGTTTCCCATTTGGCAGTTACAGTAATGGTACCCCTTTTGTGTGATTGAAAATGTGGGGAACTGAAGATAGCAGACCGTAACTACAATGGAGGCAGAAGATGGAGCCCTCCGAATTAATCTACCCACTCGGTTTTAAAAAGAAAGGATCGCAAGAGCCAGAAGGATCAGCTAGAGCTTCTGGGATAAAAATTTGACCAGCTGTACTCTTGGCAGGCCTTAGGCAGTCACTGAGCAGAAGAATTTTGTCCCAGCCTCTTAATTTTTCAATGAAAGTATTGATTTTCCCTAAGAAATATTTTTTGCTGTACTCTGCTAAACGGCCAGGTCAAACCTGAAAAATTAGATCCAAAGCTTGTTAATTAAAAATGACTCTGTTTCTGACACCGAGACCTAACTGTGGGTTGGAAAGTCCTGGTGTTTTTCCTATTCATTGGAGAATTTTATGGCTCATTCTTTTCCATGTCGTACCATCCATCCCACATCAGAAGACTAAGGCCTGTTTTGACAGAGATTATGGTAATTACAGCGCAATTCTGGTGAGACCCAGGTAACAAGCCTGCCTACTTCATGGAAACTGCAGCTGGCTGCCCAGTTGTACCAGTAAATCTGACATACATCATGTGGGAAGCCCGTCATGACATGTGGTGCCTTTATGCCGGTCTATGGTGGTGTGATCTGGTTAAGCATAGGAATCGGAAACCTTTGTGAGTGGATAACCTATTTCTTCCCTCTTTATAGGCATGTGAAACCAGGAGAAGTTCTGGGTCCTTCCATCATAAGGAGAAGCTTTGGAAAGCTCCAAGGACCTGGTAAAATCAGCGACGGAATTTGCTGCCAGAGCAGAGATGAGCGCTCACCTACCCCCAGGCCGTGCTCTGGCTTGTCCTAACACCAGCCTTTAAGATCATCTCTGGGCAATTTAGACAGTGACACTGACTTGGTTTACCAGCTTGCAGCGTATTAGAACGGATGATCCACGCTAATATTCTGTTTTCTCTCGGAACTTAGCTTTCCCGTAATTTAAAGTGCTTTTATGAACATATTTGTAATTAATTATATATAGTTGGAAACAGTAATATGCTTTTCCCAGTATAATATATTTTTGTATGCAAATAAAATTTGAACTAGAGTCTGTATTTTTGTACACTTTTTTTTCTTTATTTCTTTCAATATATTCCCATTTAAATAATATTCTGGTGGGAATAACACACCTCTTGATGTCAAACAAGGGCCTTGGGTGCTGCCAGGTTGCTCTAGACAATAGGTTGGGGAACTTAGGGATCACTTCGGAGCTCCTTCAGTACTCCCGAGGGAAATGCTGGCATAGGATTCGTGGGAAATTTTAATTTGAGGATTGGGGGCTTTTTTATTGAGGTATAGTTGACATACAATGTTACATTAGTTCCAGGTATCCAACGTAGTGATCTGACAATTCTATGCATTACTGGACGCTCATGGTGATAAGTCTGTCACCGTACGAAGTATTAGGATATTATTGGCTATATTCCCTATGCTATACTTTTCATTTTTGACTGAGGGTGGTGGTTTTAATGGAAGTTGGGTTTTTCCTCCATCTCTATTCTCCTCATATCTTACCACCTTTTCAGGGGCCATGGGCTCTTTCCTTCAATTAAGGGAAACAGTTGTTGCACTCAAAATCCAGGACTGAAATATGAAGGAACTTTGGGGCAGCTGGAGGACTTGAAAATGATGGCGCTCTTATCAGATCTGTGTGCTGAGGAAGATTTGATGGTGTTGCCCTTGATGCTTGTGTTCAGGTGGCTTCTGTAGAGCCAGAGGGTCCTGATGAGAGGTCCTCCACAGTTGTGGGCTTTGCATGTGGAAGCCAGTGACCACCTGCACTCCCTGCCACCTGCCTTTTGGGGAGGATGGAGAGAGCACAAAATCAGGAAAGTTCCTAATTTTTTTTTAATCTGTGCTTTTTCTATCTTTAAAACCCTGAAGGGGGGTGCCTGGGTGGCTCAGTGGGTTAAAGCCGCTGCCTTCGGCTCGGGTCATGATCCCAACATCCTGGGATCGAGCCCCGCATCGGGCTCTCTGCTCAGCAGAGAGCCTGCTTCCTCCCTTCTCTCTCTGCCTGCCTCTCTGCCTACTTGTGATCTGTCTGTCAAATAAATAAATAAAATCTTAAAAAAAAAAAAACAAACCTGAAGGTAGGGGTGCCTGAATGGCTCAGTTGGTTGGGCAACAAACTCTTGGTTTTGGCTGAAGTCATGATCCTGGGGTTGTGAGATCAAGCCCCATGTCAGGCTCTTTCTCTATGGTCTCCTGGAACTGGAATTCCCAAAGTTAGAAGTATAGCATGTGTGGCTTTGTGGACTGTTGTGAGGAGAAGGTCAGTGGTTTGGGGAAAAGAAGTGCATTTCTTTAGGGCATTGTTGGGGTGAGGGTAGTTTGTATTTTATAAACTTCTGTTAGATGCATAATTGGGGACAAGCAGGCTGTGGTCCATATCATAGGTTGGGGTTCTGGGTATGTTAAAAAGAGTGTTTTCTGTATTTCCCAAGATGCATTTTGAGGAGCACATTCCTAACCTGTTTTGAAAAATAGGTATTAAGATCATAGGTACTTGGAAAATGTATGATCTACTTTGAGATTTCTTATGCACATTAGTACATAAAATACTTAGGGTTCAGTCTAAATTGATGGATCAGAGAACCCAAATATAGTGGCTTAAACAATATGGAAGTTTTTTTTCTCAGAGAACCCAAATACAGTGGCTTAAACAATATGGAAGTTTTTTTCTCACTAACAAGTGAGCAGTACAGGGTTGAGTGCCTCACTGGTCCAAAGAGGCTGCTCCTGCTCTTGTCATCACGTTTACATTCCATCCAGCACAAAGGAGAAAAAGCTAGACAAGCACAGGCTTATTTCTTTCAATGACATGACTAGAGGTGATGCAGATTCCTCAGCTCATATTTCCTTGTCCAGATCTTAATCATATGGTCATTCTCAGTTATAAGGGAGGCTGGGAAAAAAAGTCTCTTACTGGGCTAAAATTTGAGAGTTCTATATTTAAATAAAGACCAAGTGGATGGTGCTAGAGGACAGCTGGTCATGTCTGCCACAGAATGTCAAAGGTTTTGAGAAATCCTACAGCCAAAAGACATTTTTTAAAAAAATCTACCAATAATCCATAGCATATAAGGGAAATGCCATTGTACTTGATCTTGCTTCAGTGAATCTACTGCAGCCCACCGCCACCAAGACCTGAGAGCCAACAGCACGGCCCTTGCAAACTGCAGAATTGTTATGCAGAATAAGTGTCAGCCAGTGGACTTTCCTGGAACAGAACAAGACCAGATACTGAGCATGCAGAGCTCATAGGAAGTGAATAGTCTGTTTTTGAGCTTGGGAAATTTGCACTCTAACTTCTGGGAGGAACAGCTAAAGCAAAACAAAACAAAAAATGTGACACCAAAGTAAGAGCATCGCGTGCCAGCCCAAATACACACCAGCCAGCCTCTGGGATGGGACAGAGGAACCAATAGACACCTCTTCTTGGGGAATTATGATGGAGTCTGGCCACATAGCACACCCGTCTATGGTGTGAGAGGGCACATCTGAGCCAGGGTGAGGGATATGGGGAGCAGTTGGTGGTGATGGGTGGCCTACTGGCAATCAGCCAAGACTGGGGATGCTGACGACATGTTGCCACAGAAATATCCTTCTGGGTATGGATGGGGAAAAAGAGAAGCTATGGGGTTTCAGACTAGACCAGGTTAAAATCTCTTGGTGCCATGTTGCATCTGGGCAACCTTGGGCAAGTGTATCCTCCTTTCAGAGGCTCTGTTTCCTTATTTATAAAATGGCGGTATGAGTCGTGTCTCCCTGGGGTCATTGTGAAGAACAAATATAGAAGGTGTAAAGCCTCTAGCAGTCTTCCTCCCCCTCCTGATACCACAAGGATATTGGGCTCCTGTACTGACGGCAAGATTAAGCTCCACCTCCAGTGGTCACAGAGGGCAGTTCCAACCCCACTGTTCCTCATCTGATAGAAGAAAGCCAGCTGCTCTGGTCTCATGGGGCCAGTGGGAGCGAGGCAGGAGAGAACATAGGACCGAGGGAAGAGAGAGAGGCTTCAAGCCACTGCCTTGCCATGGACTGGATTCGGGCCTCTCTCTGTGCCTCAGTTTCCTCCAGGTTCAGCCCCTGTAGTTGAGTGGGCTCTGGCCCGACCTCAGACTGGCAGCTCTTGTCTGAGAGGCAGATGGGGTATTTTTCTTGTTTTTTTTTAGTATGTGTTTCCTCCACACCCTTCTTCTCCAAAATGTTTTCCTTTTGCTAATTTATTTGGCTAAAAAGGTTTGTGGTGACAGACACCAAACAGGAAATGGCTGTCATAGCTGCTGTCTGCAACTCTGTTTTTTTTTTTTTTTTTTTTAGGCTTTCTCCTGCATAGCTCACCTTCTCTGTGTTGCTTGGTATTAATTTAAGTGCAGGGCTAAGTGGAAGGGGAAAGGGAAAGGGAAACATATTTTTAGAAAGGAACAGTTTCCTTGAAGTTCAAAGTTTATTAAAGGTTAAGGATTATACACAATGACAGTGTTAGGTGGCTTCCTTCCACCACAGGGCCTTTGCACATACAGTTCCCTCTGCCTCAGAGGCTCACTCTTCTTTGTTTTTCTAGTTAATTCTACTTCTTTACGATTACCTGGAGCGTCATGTCCTCAGAAAATCTTCCTGCCTGCCCTCCCTTCCCCCAGTCTAGGTTGGTTCCTTGCTGCTATTCTGATAGAGCCCTTTTTGAGTACACTCATCCTGGTTTCAATGAAATGGTCATTAGTGTGATTTTCAGGGATTACTTTCTCCCCACCCTACTGCAAGTGGACCAGAAGCTCCACCAAGGCAGGGGCCATCTCTGGTTTGGCTTGCCACAGTATCCGCCAGTGCTTGACACGGCTCCTGGTACATAGTAAGTGTTCAGTCTGTACCTGTTCAAGGAATGAGTGAAACTTCTCATCTTTTCCACAGCCCAGGCAGGTTGGGCATAAGGCATTGTCGGCGGGGTGCTTGTTTGCCTCGTCTGTGCTGTCCCCTTGCTCCCCCCTTGCAGGTTTTTTCTGTTTCCCTTCCCAGGGTCTTGCTCCCATCCTACCAAAGTATCTGAAGGATTCATCCAGACCAAGAATTCATTGGAGGGCCCATCCCAGTCTTTTCCCAGCTACTTCTCATTTATAGGGTGAGAAAGGGTTGTTGAAGACAGAAAGACCTTTGAGGCCCAAAGGAACAAATCTTTACTGGTAGAATTTCAGACACCCTAACTGGTACTACATGGAAAGAGGCAGACTTCCTAGTCACTAGGGAGATGTCTGATGTTAGGCAGACCCTGACACTGACATAGCATTTTTTTTTTTTTAAGATTTTATTCATTTATTTGAGAGAAAGAGAGAGAGAGCACGAGCAGGGGGGAAGAGTAGAAGCAGAGAGAGAAGCAGAGTCCCCACTGAGCAGGGAGCCCGATGTGGGGCTTGATCCCAGGATCATGACCTGAGCCAAAGGCAGATGCTTAACCGACTGAGCCATCCAGGGGCCCCTGACACAATACCATTTCCTAGAACTCCAAAATTCTAAAGTCAATAAAATCTGCGCCCCATTGTGGAGAGAATATGATGAACACACTGAGTGTATGGGAATGTGTCCGTACGTGTATATGTGTACACGCATGCTTGTGTGTACTTGCTTGGATGTGCATGTGTATGCGTGTGTGCATGCGTGTGTGCATGTGTGTGTTATGGATTAGTTAGAAGGAAGAAGAAGACACGGACTCTGGTTTGGAAGACCCACAGGAAAACGCACGGCCGTGGGAGGGTCTGGGTTGAACTGCTCCCTAGACAGTTAAGCTCTCTGGGCCTGGGCTGGCCCTCCCTCCCTCTGATGGGCTAGTCCTTGCTGATCAACATTGCAAAATAGGATTGCTTTTGTAATTGAGTTTTCATGCCTCACGTGGGAAGGGCCCATTCGCTTGTTCTCCTGGGAGACATGTGACCTGCTGTCCTAGGCTAGGGGCCAAAGCCTATTCTGGAACCAGAAGATCAAGACTTGGTTGTAGGTTGTAAGTCAAAGGAAGCCCCTACCCAGCCAAGAACAGGTCTGGGAGGGGCAGGACCAGAGGGTGGCCCATCACCAGTCAAGTGTATCTGGAGGGCAAGGCCTTGAGCTGCAGGAAGGAGGTCCTAGGAGACGTGGGTGAGGGGGGGAGTGGCAGAGTCCTCAAGGAAGGGATTCTGAGTGGAAAGCCTGCCCCTGCTTAGGAAAGCAGGAGTGTGGAGTAAGTTCCTAGGGTAATTCCGGCAGCCGACATGAGTTCAGGATCATTCTGGAAGGTGGGTCGGCTGCACAACTTTCAATCCAAACAAGGGCTGCCATCTGATCCCTTGTCCCAGTCCTGCCCCTGACCGGCTGTATCTCCTTGGGCTGATACACAAAAAGCTCATCTAGTCAAGCTGTCTCATTTTAAGCACCAGAAAATGGACACGGGGCCAAACGGTTAAGTGACCCTTAGACAAAAGTCTCAGACAAAGAAGGTTCAGGAAGGGGAAATCAGAGACGTAAATGCACCAGGGAGAAAATGAGCTCCCCAAACCCAAATTACAATTAACTGTCACTATCTCAAGATCTGGGCCTGATAGAGCGATTAACCCGGCCCAGAAAGACCTTGGTTTACCAATTGCTTGAGCACAGATAAGAGAAGTTGCATGAGGCCAGTGGGCTAGAGAGCCAGGGAGCACGCAGACTGGGAAAACACTGTGGGAGGGAGGTCACCTTGATCTGAGGAAGCCCATTGTGCTAAGATTAGAGTCTGCCCTCCAAGAGGCTCTGACACTGGTGAGGGCCGTGGCCGGTGAGGCCCAGGGAACATGGGAAAATGAGATCTTGATCCTTCTCTGATTTTTATTTTATTTTTTAAATTAAAAATTTTTTATTATTAACATGTAATGTACTATTTGTTTCAGGGGTACAGGTCTGTGATTCATCAGTCTTACACAATTCATGGAGCTCACCATAGCACATACCCTCCCAATGTCCATAACCCAGACACCCTATCCCTATTCCTACTGTGCCCCCCGCCCCCCCGCCCCGCAGCAATCCTCAGTTTGTTTCCTGAGATTAAGAGTCTGTTATGCTTTGTCTCCCTCTCTGGTTTTGTCTTGTTTCATTTTTCTCCTCCCTTCCCCTGTGATCTTCTGCCTTATTTCTCAAATTCCTCATATCAGTGAGATCATAGGATAATTGCCTTTCTCTTATTGACATATTCTGCTTAGCATAATAGCCTCTAGTTCCATTCATGCTGTTGCAAATGGCAAGATTTCGTTTTTTTGATGACTGTGTAATATTCTTCTGTGTGTGTGTGTCTGTGTGTGTGTGTGTGTGTATACCACATCTTCTCTGCAGTCAAAAGCTCTACCACTGAGCTATACCCCAACCACATCTTCTCTGATTTTTAAATCTTGACCGAGACAGTGAAGACTGCTTCTCCTGGGTGGGCTGCTGAACGGTGTTTTTCAGACTGCGCACACTGTTCTAATTTGTGATCTGAGACACCAAAGAAGAAAAGTTTTCCTTGTGTGAATCCTGCCTTTTCAATTCCCACATCCTGGGGTTCAGAATGCCCTTCGTGTTGTAGTCAGTCCTGTTTTAGAAGGCAAGTGGTTTCCTCACTGGAAATGAAAAAAGAGACAGATGTGCTATCATTATCTGAAAGGTCGGATTAGCATTTTCTCCTGATAATGAAGACTCTGTGCGGAGAATCGCTTCTTTATTTCTCTTAAGATGATCAACACCTGGCTTGTGTTTCTTGGCCTGAGAAGAGAGGCTCTTTTTCTGAGTGTCATATCGGCCGGATGGTCCGAGAGAGACACAGGGAACCTGGAGATGATCTGAAGGGAGTTATGAGGCATCAGGAAATAAAACCGCTCATTTCAGAGGGCTGGGCTTACATTGTCCTGCTTTCCTGAAAGACTGGCAATTTAATGCCACTTAAGAGAGGTTGCCATGCTTTCCATATCACCAAAGATGGAAAAGGGATTTGGGGCTACATTGGACACACTAATCTGGTGGTGAGTGTGTAGGAGGGTTGGGATTTGCTTTTTCCTGAGGCTTGATCATTTTTAAAGGATAGATGTTCACTGGTCTGAAAGGATGTAGGCAAGAACCCTTCCAAAAGGAGAGGGGTGTCCTTGACCACCAGGTTTTCCCGGCCCTGTGGGAAAGGGCCTTCCAGGACTCTGTTCCTTCCAGGTCTCCGATCCTCACTGGGGGCCTCTTGAGCTGTTCCTACATTAGAACTTGGAATTCCACTTTGACGGTTGAACTGGCCGTGAGTGGGCACCTAGGTGCACATGGCCCGCAGGGCAGGCTAAAAATGAGAACCTGGTGTGAGCCCCACCTAATGTCACAATTTCAGCTACATCCCGTTCAACCATGGGATGCAGGAACAGTCAGGCGAAGTGAGCCCTTCCCAGGGTAGCTCAACAGCCTCCGAGGTCACGACGGGGTTTCCAAAGGCAAGGACATTCCGTTCTGGGTTTTAGATAGATAAGTCTGGCATTCAAGGAGTGTGAAGTAATCCTCAAAGATGGCCTCTTAAGGAGGGATGTTTATGTGAAGGCAATGCTGAGTGAACCCACTCTAGAGCTTTTCAAGAGGAGCTCTGTGAGATCTCGTGGTGGGCATTCAGTGCCAATTACAACAGAAACATGCATGGGGGCTTGGGCAGAGGTGGCCTCATCTCGTACCCAGGGCAGCCCGGTGAGGCAGGCCTTACCATCCCCAGCCAAGGGGATGGAAAGGAAAAGGAGGACAAGGAAAACAAGGAAAACGAGGCTTAGGCCACCGTGGTGCCGAGAAGGACCACAGCTGGGCCCAGCCGGGTTAAGCGTCTGCTTTTTTTTTTTTTTTTTTTTTAATCATACCAGCCAGCCCTCAAGGAAAGTTCTGGGTTAATTGGTCTCTTGACACTTAAGGCTCAGAGGCTGGCCTCCTGGGGACTTTGGTCAGGCAGAACTTTCGGAGACTTTGCCCCTTGTCAATGAAACTTAGTGTTTGACTCATCTTCCAGCCAATGGCTGACACTCTCAGAACCAAAGTCAGTCTCACTGTGGGTAACAGATGACTTCCAGAGAAGGGGCTGATGAGTGGGGCTCTGCTGCCCGTGCCAGGCCCTAGGGCAAATGTGGAAAAGCAGAAACACAGAAATTACCTGAAGAGTGCAGAGAACCAGCTTCTTCAGGAGCCGAGCAATGCTGACAGCTAACGTGGCAGCCAGCCAGCTTGGTTCTCGGGTAGCCAAAGTTACTGGGATGAGATTGGTGCCAACCTAGAACCATGGCTACCTCCTTAGCCTCATGACCCGCTTTGTGTCCCTAGCACGGGACCTGTTTCACACTCTGCTTCAGTCACACCCAGGCTTGTACAACTGTCTCCTCTAGGACCCCATGAGCTGTTTTTGCAGGTGAGAGTGGTGTCCTCCAACTGGGTTCCACCGGGAGCTGGTTTGGGCCCTGCACATGGTATGTCGAAGCTTGACTGAACTGAGGAAAAAAAGTTCATGTCCGAAGCAGCCAAGAGATGCTTCTTGGGCCTACTTGGCACACACGGCGTTTAGAAGATGAGATTAATAGCTCCCCTTTTTAAAACTAACTGGGACTAAGGAGAATATGGCTGAACTACAGGCTAGGAAAACTGATTCGAATTTGGGCTCTGCTACTCTTCCTTGTTGATTTCTGGATGATTCTGGGCAAGTTGTTTGACCCACTTGAGTTTGAGTTTCTGGCATAAAACATGAGTCCTGGGATGCCTGGGTGGCTCAGTCGGTTAGGCATCTGGCTTCAGCTCAGGTCATGACCCCAGGGTTTGGGGATCAAGCCCCCTGTCAGGCTGCCTGCTCTGTGGGGAGCCTGCTTCTCCCTCTCCCTCTGCCTGGTTTGAGCATCAGGGACTGTGAGGCCATAAAGGGTGGCAGGTTCACGAGATGGAAGGAGTCTGTGTGCTGGAATCACCATATGGAGGGAAGCCATAGGCTGACCGAGAACGCCCCCCTGGGCTGATATAGGAGTGAGAAATTAACTTCTGTTGTCTTAGGCCACTGAAATGGCCTTGTTTTCCTTACATGAAGCATTAGTATTTTCCCTTTGACCCCCTTCCTCCTAGTCACTCAAATAATCTTACTCTGAACCCGCCCTCTTTAAACAAAGTCAAGCAGGGGTGAGAGATACCCATGAAGTTATCATAGCAAGAACTGGAAAAAAAAAAAAGCCCCCCCCCTTTTTTTTTTCTTTCTGCCCTTAAACACCCACAATGTTGCCACACGTCTTTACTGAATGGAATCAAGGGTGCTAGGAAGTACACCGAATTGACTAAAAGGGGGCACAATTTATTTTGAAAGGCGAGTTGTGCTGACTAGTATCTTAACCAGGAGCATGGAAAAGATTGTTGACCCACCCAGTGATGCAGAAGGAAGGAGCTGGTTTGTGCCACGTGGTGGGAGCTGACAGATACCAACAGGTGTTCCTGGCTTATCGCCAGCTGATGGCTGATTGCTGTTTCACGTCTCAGTTCACTGGCCACAGACACCTGGGTTTTTGCATGTTGTTGCCCAGACCCCAAAAGTGCCCTGAGGGGTTAAGCAATTTGCCTAAGGTCACATGGTAGGTGAGAGGGGGAGACAGGTTTCCATTTGGGTCTGTCTGACCCCAAAGCCCAGTGCTCTCCACCAGCATGTTTCACAGCAGAAGGCGCAACCCCTGACTTGTGTGAGTGATACAAGTATGATGCTGGGATAGAGATCATGACTAGGGCACACCTCCGGGCCCCAGGCTGTGTGGCTGGACTGACTCAGGGTCTTTGCTGGAGGTTGAGGTCAGCTTGGAAGCGGGCTTGGAAAGGAGAAGGAGAAGAAGGAGGAAAGGGAGAAGGAGAAAGTGTGTGGTGGGGTGGGGAGGGGGTGGGGGGAGACAATTTCAGGCTGCATTAAGCATATTATGGTGTCATTAATGCATGTTCTTTTTGTTTCTGATGAATGGCGGTCCCCGTATGATGACAGAATCCCCAAACCAAATCTTCAATTGAGGGAACCTGGTAGCAGGTAGCTCAGGCTTCAGGCTTCAGCTTCCAGCCTCTAGAAAAGATTAAAGTGGGCTTTGGGATGTAGGGCAGACTGGATGGCATTGAGGCTGGCTCGGACGGCTCCAAGAGGCTTCAGCCCCTGGTATATGCCCAGGATAGAGAAAAGCGACGATTTCTTTTTCTTCCCTAGGCTGGTGTCCATTAACCTGCTCACCCACCTAGGCTCGGTTTCTGGCTCAAGTCTCTCCTCAGGAGGGGAAGGGTATGAGAAATGCTGCTCAAGGACTGAATGTGGGGACTTTAGGGGTGGAGTTTCAATAGGGGATTTGAGAAAGTAACTGGGAATAGGGGCTGTCCACGATTAGATTTTGCTTAAGGCATTTACTCATTGTAAATTAATTTCTACCTTCCACATTTGCATTTTTAAATTTGTTCCTTCTCTACTGGTAACGGTAGATTGGTTAACTAGCTCAGATTCTTCATGTCTCCCAGGTATTCATTCATGCCCTTTCCCCTGCGATTCCGCAGGTTCTTCCACTAGGGAGAATTTATTTGTTCTTGTCACATGACTTGTTTTGGCCAATGGACTCTTAAGAGACATACAAGCAGGGACTTGACATGTATTTGCGTGGTTCGGCTTATTTTTTCATGTATTTGCCTACATCATGAGAACAGGCCAAGCTAGCCCACTGGTCTAAGGAGTATAAGAGACACAGAGAGCAGATCTGGTCCCAGTTTGCAGCTTAGAGTCACCCGGTCAAGCTCAGTTTGTGTCAGACTGGCTCCAGCCAATACACAAATGCATGAGTGAAATGCATGTTTATTACTGTGTAATCTTGACATCCTATATTTATTTATTATGCAGTAACAGCTGATTGATAAATTAATAGAAGTTCCTTTTGATGTGCTCTAATGTTTTCTTTGCTGAATTTATGAGTAAAATCATTTTACAAACCTTGGTCAGGATGCCTCCTAGATCTAGATGTTCTCAAGTTTAGAAAGCTTCCTCTAAATTCTGGGGAGGACTGGGGCAAGTCTGGAAATGAAAGAGTTGGGAGATGTTGATCATTCTAGAATAAGAATCTGTTATTACACCTTGAATAAACAGTTCATTGTAAATGAAATACTCATTTTATCTTTAGGTTGAAGCTTTAGGGTGTTCAACTCTGATGAGGTAAACATACTGCTTGGGAGGGAATTTTTGAATGTGCTTGGAATTTGCACAGTTTGAGATGCCAGACTGTGGAGACTATGTGAATCCCAGGACTAGGAAGAACCCCAGTGCCTTCAAGTCCATACACCTACCTGCTTTCAGGAAGGACCATATTTTTAAACATTCTATTTTTGTTCTGATTTGACAGAAATACACACCCATTTTGGAAAATACAGAAAGCAATAATGAAGAAAATGAAAATCATCTGTAATCCTGGTACCCAAAGATAATTACAACCAATATTTTGGAAGTTTCCTGGTGACTTCTAAAAATGTATTTTATCCTGGGGCGTCTGGGTGGTCCAGTCAATTAGGTGTCTGACCCCTTATTTAGGCTCCGGTCATGATCTCAGGATCATGAGAGCCCTGAGTGGGGCTCCTTGCTCAGCAGGGGGTCTGCTTGAGCTTCTTTATTTCCCTCTTCCTCTGCCCCTCCCCATCCTGTGCATGCACTCTCTCTCTCTAAAATAAAGAGAAAAATCTTCTTAAAAAATATATTTTATCCTACTTATTTTTAATGCATAACTTTTTATCTTGAGGATTTTTTCACGTTGTGAAAGACTATAAATTTAGTTTCAACAAACACTATTGCTTCGTACACTGTTACCTTGTTATTATTTTTTAAAAAGATTTTATTTATTTATTTGACAGAGATCATAAGTAGGCAGAGAAGCAGGCATAGAGAGAGGAGGAAGGAGGCTTCCTGCCGAGCAGAGAGCCCGCTGCGGGGCTCAATCCCAGGACCCTGGGATCCTGACCCGAGCTGAGGGCAGAGGCTTTAACCCACTGAGCCACCCAGGAGCCCCTATCTTGTTATTTTTTGTTACCAATCCCTTAATATTAGTAATATAGTAATTTCCAATTTTTCACAAGTGTAAATAATACTTACCTAAATATTTTTGTGTAATTTTTCTTCATTTTTATGATCTTCTTAGAAGAGATTCCTAGAAGTGCAAAATGAATATTTTTAAGACTCAGGAATTAATTTCTGAAGTTAATTTCAGCAATTTACACTCTTACTAGACACATGTGAGAGTTTCTATTTTGCTTTTCCCTCTATACTTTGAGATGCTTTAAACATCTTTGCTGTTAAAATGAATTAAAACAAGACAAAGCAAAACCCTATTTTGTCTCAATTCCTTGACATCTGTTGTCTATTCCATGCCTGCTCTGGGTTCACTGAGTTGGCTGGAGAAACAACCATACGGGTTGGTTTCACTTAACTCCATAACTAGTGATCTCAAGTGGGCTTATGTTTTTGCCTGACAACCTGCCTCTGTTCTCCACTCCCCTAAACTATTTCACACCTTCTCCTTTTCTCCTCCCTCCTTCCTCCTCACCCTCTGCTGATGACCCCAATCCATATTTCACTGAGAAAACAAACAGATGCTTCCCCCACCATCCTGCCTGTACTGACCCCCATTTATGCTGCCCATAAGTAGACCATGGTCTGGGATCAGCCTCTGATAGTCTCCAGATTTAATCCTTTCTTTTCATCTAAGCACTTCACTCTGGCAGCTCTCTTCTCTCCTGCATCATTCTAGTTATCAGACCAATATGCTCTAAAGTCTCCTGTCTTAAGAACAAAACACCCCCAAACCTCCATTGACTTCACATCTCCCTCCAGCTGCTGCTTCTGTTTTCTCCTTGATAGCAAAGGCCTCAAAAGATATCTCACTGTCTCTGCTTCTTCTCCCATTCTCTTTTGGTGACACTTAATCATCATCATTTGGCTCAAACCGCTGTTGTCAAGGTCATCAATGACCCATGCTGCCAATGGTCAAAGCATGTTCTTTTTTTTTTTTTTTTAAAGATTTTATTTATTTATTTGACAGACAAAGATCACAAGTAGGCAGAGAGGCTGGCAGAGTGAGAGGAGGAAGCAGGCTCCCTGCCAAGCAGAGAGCCCGATGTGGGGCTCGATCCCAGGACCCTGGGACCATGACCTGAGCTGAAGGCAGAGGCTTTAACCCACTGAGCCACCCAGGCACCCCTCAAAGCATCTTCTTGACCCCTGCAACTTTTGACACAGTTGGTAATTCCTGAAGACTTACTTCATATTGGCTTCTGAGATACTGCTGATTCTCTTGCCTCCTGGTTGCTTTTCTCAGTGTCTTTGAAGTTTCTCAGTATCTCTGTATCTTAAGGTTGGAGGGCCCGAGGTTTAGCCCTTGGAGCTCCTCTCTTTATTTACTATGATTGCCTTTTGATCAACTCAATCTCATGACTTTAAGTGACATCTACATGCTGTTGACTCCAAAATTGGTATCTTCAGACTGATCTTCTCCATGACCCCCCCATTCATGCATCCAACTGCCCATTTGACTTTGCCAACTGGGATCTAACATTTCAAAATTAACGTGTCCGAACAATCTCCTGATTCCATCCTTATCATCAGTGTGCAGTCTTGTTCAGGCAAACACTCTCCTTCCACATATTTGTTAAGGCCAAAAACTTTGGACTTAGCGTTGATTCCTGTTTTTTTTTTTATTTTTTTTAAAGATTTTATTTATTTATTTGACAGAGATCACAAGTAGGCAGAGAGGCAGGCAGAGAGAGAGAGCTGGAAGGAGGCTCCCTGCTGAGCAGAGAGCTTGATGTGGGGCTCCATCCCAGGACCCTGGGATCATGACCGCAGCGGAAGGCAGAGGCTTTAACCCGCCGAGACACCCAGGCGCCCCTGGCTCCTGGTTTTTTTGTGACACAGTTTATTGCCCTGAACCCAGGGCACCTTGTCTTGCCACATCCCCGCCATTGGTCATTCTTTGTTTTAAAAAAGGTGAATAAACTTTGGGGCCCAATGGCTTCTTCAGGCCTTTATTTTCCTTTTGAATGAAAAATATCACATAAAATGTGTACCCTTTTCTCCTGTTGATCTGTCTCATCAATTTAATTCTTTGCTCCACCCTCAGAGGGCTGAAGGAAGTTACTCCTTCTCTAACCCTCTGAGGGGCCTCACGAGGCGGCGGCAGCAGTACCTAACGTGCTAATCATCCCTGAGCCTTAGGAGATTTGACCGATGCAGCAACCTGCCCTGGGCTGTCTTGTGGGGGAATGGGGCATCCTGTGCCTGCACTTGGGCCCTCCCCTTTGATCCGGTGGGTGATGACCGTGGTCATTACAGAGAGGTCCCCAAGGGGCAGGAGTTCTGGAGGATATGAGGCTAGGCCTTCCAGTCGAGTCTACTCACAATGGGCTTTTTACTCCTCTGCCAACTTGGGATGATCCAGGGGCTATTTTGTCAAGGGACGTAGCAGATTTGCTTAAATACTTTGACGGGGTTTGGATGACGCGTTGTTTCAGTCCTCAGGAATGGGACGGAGACTACTCTGGAGCGGTGTTGCAGCCGTAAGTTCATTGCAGAGCGCGGCGTAGCGTCCCAGAGCACACTTCCGGTGGGGGTGGGGCGGTGGCTCTCAGAGGCTGGAAAAGCCGGAGGACATCAGTGCCCTCTGTCAGACTGGGCTAATAGTGAGGAGAGAGCCGACCGGCAACGTGGGAGTTAGGATGGGGTTTGGAGGCAGTTTGGCCCGGGGCTAGCCCTGATGAAATAACTATAACTAAGGCTTATTAAGTGTTTATATGCCAGAATCGTCCCAAAGTGCTTCACAGAAGGGGGCGGATCCATTATTACGTTCCCATGGTTCCCCGGGGAAACCGAGGCACAGAGAGTTAAGTAACTCACTTAGTACGCAGCTCATTAGCAGCGGAGCCTGGGTTTGAACTCGAGCCCTCTGGCCATACCTGCCTGTGGTGATACTGGAGATAATGACGACGACGTGAACGTGCACACACACACGGTACGGCTTCTGCTCTGGCCTTGTTCTAGGTTCTAAGAGTCAGCCCTGAGCCGGAGAACAAATCCCCTGCTCTACGGGGATTGCATTCTAGTGCAGACAGGAAAAAACAAAACCAAACCCACAACACATTGATGACTAAATAACTTCAGAGAGCGGCCAATGCCATGGAAAGTTCAGGCAGGGGGCTGTGACAGAGGAGGACAGGAGAGGAGCTCAGGAAACTCACTGCAGGGATGACTGTGTGAATGAGCAGTTGGGGCGCGGGAGGGTGGGGGGGGCAGGAGGTACCTCAGGAATTGAGACAATCCTGAGCTAAGCGCCACCCAGTTACGGTCTGCAGCCTGAGGTCCCTGCCCCCCCACTTCCCCGGATGCTGTGAGGGGAGCTCCCTTGAAGTCACCTCACCCAAGTGTTTATCCCTTACACACCTGAGCAGTCAGCCCATGGTTGTGGCAGTCCTAGCGTTTAATGTTGAATGCATACAGGAGTGTTTCTTAGAAAATCCTTTCTCCATTTGTCCAGCGACGTCAGACTTTTAGTGTGGGTATTCACTATGCATGTTATTCTAACATTAAATGATACCACTTCTACTTCAAAAGAGGTCTCTTGGAAACAAAGAATCATATAACTTTTGAATCACAATATTCCCTCTGCTAAGCATCCCCAAGCTACTGATCTTTCTCCAGAAAAGTTTATTGTTACTTTATTTATTTTGTCATTCTGAGATGCAGTGTGAATGGAAAGGGAAAACATCCCAATTTTCATGCAATTGGAAGTAAATACTAGGGAAAGGTTAGTGCTTTTGCATAGTACCTCCCTCTGCAAAGTAAACATAAGGAGCATAAAAGCATTTCAAGAGTTCTATGGGAACAGTGCCACTGGCTTATAGACTGTGGAGTGTCACACCAGCCTCACACCCACCAACACCGTGAGCTTTAACATCTGCAAGACAGCGTCCTGTCGTACCTCCTGGTCAACAGCTGGGGCGCTTGAAGGAGAGCAGCAAATAAGGAGGATTCTGTGCCGGGTGCAGTGACGAGAGCAGGCAGGTCAGTGCCCTGGGGTCTGGGTTCTTAGCATCCCTTCACTGTCCCCTGGGGCCATCACAGGTGCCTAGCAGTGAGGATCCCTGTGTTCTGCACTTTCCCCCTCCCTTCTGTCGCCTGTCCTCTCTCTCTGGTCATCGTCTGATTGGGGGAAGGGCAGGGTGACAGGAGCCAGGGACTCCCGCAGTCCCCCACCTCCTCAGCCGGTGGAGCTGGGACTCTCTGGTCAGCAGGTGTGGGAGGAGGAAGGACAGGGCAGGGAGCAGCCGGCAGCGGGCAAAACCAAGTTACAGCGAGTCCTGGCCGGTGTGTGGATAGCAGAATGGCAGGGGCGAGTCCGGTGACAGACAGGTATACATGCTCTGCAGGGGTTCCGCTGGGAGGAGAGTGTCAGGTGGGTAAGGCATAGCCTTCCTTATCAGGGGACCTTGGTGAGCTTGGCAAGTTAGTTCATTTCTCTGGAACTCCGTTTTGTCCACAAAAGGATGGCTATGTCCTTGGCGGGTTTGGGCTTCCCACTGAAATGAGGGAGTTAAGGTGATGGTGGGCGGGGGCACTGGGCGGCTGCTCTTGCGTCCCGGTGCAGAGCCAGTTGTGGGGCGGAGGCACCAGCGTGGCCTGGGTCCAGAAGGCAGGGCTAAGGTCAGCGCTGGGCCTCAGGGTGGGGCCAGCATGATGCTAGCCACCTGCCCCCAGGACCAGGCTGAACCGGGCCTTCCATAGAGGTGGTGAGACTGGTTCCACAAGGTGGCCAAGGGAAGGGACGTTGTTAAATAATTTGGGGGAGGGGAAATGTCTCATGATACAGCCCCTCCCTCAAGTGTTCTAAAACCTCGAACCTACCAGTGGCTTTCAGAGTCCTGCATTCGGAAGCCTTTTTCAGCTTTGCTGCTTCTCCTAACCCACCTCCCCCCTTTTCCTGAGTAATTAACATCCCTAGGAACTATAGATGCCAGAGCCTTTTCAGTTTTATTTATTTGTTTTTAAAGAGTTTATTTATTTATTTGTCAGGGAGAGAGAGAACACAAGCTGGGGGAGCAGCAGGGAGAGGGAGAAGCAGACTCCCCGCTGAGCAAGGAGCCCGATGTAGGGCTCGATTCCAGCGCCCTGGGATCACGACCTGAGCCCAAGGCAGATGGTTACCGACTGAGCCACCCAGGTGCCCCTGCCATTTCAGTTTTAAAATTCTCTAAATTCCTCCTTCCTCTGGAGGTCTTAAGCTTGGGCTGGGACAGCGATCTTGGGAGCAGCCCAGCTACAGGGGAATGCTGCAGGAGCGTGTCGTCGGAATGTGCCAGGGCCTGACACTATTTTGTTTCTCTTTTTTAAAAAGAACCTTAAAAAAAAAAAAGAATATTTTTATTTTGGGATGACTGTAGATTTATAGGGAGGTTGCAAAGATGGTCCAGACAGTTTCCATAGCCCCTTCACCCAGCTTCCCTTAATGTTAACGCCTTACATACACCCCACAGTACCTTCGTCAGAGCTGGGAAAGGAACACCGGGACAATACAATTCGCCATCTGCAGACTTCATTCAGTTTGCGCCTGTGTTACTTTCTTTTTCTTTTTTTAAAAGATTTTATTTATTTGACAGAGAGAGATAACGAGAGTAGGAACACAAGAAGGGGGAGAGCAGAGGAAGAAGCAGGCTTCCCACTGAGCAGGGAGCCCTATATGGGGCTTGATCCCAGGACCCTGGGATCACGACCTGAACCAAAGGCAGACGCCTAACTGACTACCCACCCAGGCACCCCACCCCTGTGTTTCTACCGTGTCCTCTTTCTGTTCCAGGACCCAGTCTGGAGCACCGCATTACACTGAGCTCGTCCTTTTTCCTTCCTTCTCTCTCTCACCCCCAGTTCCTTTGTGTGTGTGTGTGTGTACCTCCTATTCTCCCCCCTTATGGTAGGTGAGGGGGACAGCAAAGTGAGTGCGGGAGTCCTCTCTATTGGGCATAAGTCACTGTGATGCCTTTTGTGAGGTGAGCTGTGGCTGCCAGGAAGAGAAGCCCACAGTGCGGCCAGATGGGGTCCCCGGGGACCTGATGGCCCATCACGAGCAGGGAGAGGAGCCTGGAGCCTGGCAAGCTGAGAGAGCAACTGTGTGCATCCGGGGAGTGATAAGATAGGACGGAGAAACCCAGGAAGCTTAAGGAGCCACTTTCTGAGGACAGTAGCCCCAGGACTCCCATCTCAGCCATGGTTGCAGGTGGAGTGTGCTAGGGAAGAGGAAGAATACAGCAGCCCTGCTTCCTGAGACCCTGGTGGTTTGATCAGGTGCCACAGTGTCAGGCAAGGCAGTGGGCCAGGTTAGGGAGAGCTGGAGCACCGAGGTGGCTTGGCAGGACTGCTGCTCAGAGAGGGTGACTGAGACAAGCTGACCAGCCCTTCCCCTGCATAAACGAAGGATACATGCTAGGTGAACACAGCACAGGCCCTGTGAGCTCCAGAGCTGTGTGGGGGGAATGGGGAGAGACACCTCTGGGTTTCTGTGAAGCCCGTGGAGCAGACACTTCTGGACACCTGGCCCTGCATGGCTTGATTCCCTTCCTCCTTGCTGATTTAATTGAGGTTTCCACTCCCTGCCTAAAGGTCTAAAAGGCAAATGCTTCAGGAAGGCTGGCTTCTGGGAGTAGGTCCCAATTGGTCTAAACGCATCAAAGTGCTCCCATACTGCTGGCCAGGGATTGGGTTAAGTGGGGGCATGTGGTACAATTCTGACCAACAAGGTAGATGGGAGGGGAAGTCCTCTAAATTAAGGTTGTGGATGTTCAGGAAAAGCTTACGTCACTCTCAAAGAGACTCAAAGGTGAAAGTGCTTTCTTTCCTGAATCTTGGCAATGGTGTGCCTTGGATGCAACATCTAGAACTTTGGCAGCCATCTTGTGACTGAGAGCAGTGAGCCTGCAAGAATGGACTGATGGGTGGGTTCAGTTGGTATAGCATGCAACTCTTGATCTCAGGGTCTTGAGTTCGAGCCCCATGTTGGGTGTAGAGCTCAATTCAAACAAACAAGGAAGCAAACAAACAAACAGACTGATAGGAAGAACCAAGATCCTCCAGAACATCACTGAGTCACCAAACCAACCCAGCTTGGTTGGGGCCACCTGCCTTTGGACTTCCCCTTGTTTGTAAGCCAGGTGAGTTGGGTTTTTATATTACCTGCTGTCACTGAATCACCCATACTAGGAGATCTATGACCTGGTGGGGCAACTCCTAGCTCTCCCTCCTGCTCCTATGAATCCTTATCCTAAATCTCTGTATTTGTTTCCTATTGTTGTTACAATAATTCCAAGTATAGTGGCTTAAACCAAAACAAAAGTATTTTCTTATCTTTCTGGAGATCCGAAGTTTAAAATCAAGGTTTTGCCAGGGCTGTATTCTTTATGGAAGTTTCTGGAGAATCTAGTTCCTTGCCCTTTCAGCTATGCGAGGCCCCCTGCATCCCTTCACTTGTGGCCCCAGCGTCCCATCACTCTGACTTCTGTCTCCCTCCTGTAAGGATCTTTGTGATTTAGTTGGGCCCAGATATCCAGGATAGTCACGCCATCTCAGGATCCTAAGCTTAATCACATCTTCAGAGTCTCTTTTGCCATGTAAGGTGGCATGTTCTCAGGTTCTGCAGATTAGGCCATGGACATCTTTGGGAGGGTGTTTTTCAGCCTAACCCTCTCCCTCACCAAAGGTGATCCTTGCATCTTCTCCTGGTTCCACATATGATGGTGGTTCTTGTGATGTCCCCTTCAGGGCATGACTTGCACAGACACCACCCAGCCTGACATGGTTTATCTGATATTTCCCACCACCAACTAGGGAAACTCTACTCAAATCTAGCGTCTGCTTTTGGTGGGAGGGGAGAGCTTGGGTCAGAGAGAGACAGGGATTTTGGATACAGAATAAACTTTAGTTACTTCAAAGTGGAGAGAAATAGGGGCCTTGTGTGTTCTCAAGCTAAAAAAGATGTTGTTAGAGGTCTACCAGATGCTGGTAGAGGCTCAGATTTTCCTTACAAACTCACTGCCCCCCCCCTTTTTAAAGATTTATGTATTTATTTATTTGACAGAAAGAGAGAGAGAGATATCTCAAGTAGGGAGAGAAGCAGGCAGAGAGAGAGGGGGAGAAGCAGGTTCCCTGCTGAGCAGAGAGTCCGATGTGGGGCTCCATCCCAGGACCCTGAGATCATGATCTGAGCCAAAGGCAGAGGCTTAACCCACTGAGCCACCCAGGCGCCCCCAAAACTCACTGTTTTTGAGGACCTCATAGACATCAGAGCCTCAGAAACTCTGAGGTCAGGGTGCTTGGGCATCTCATAGGGAGTATGAACATCATAGTTGGACTCTGACACCAAAGGGCCACTGATCTGTTTCTCATCCATTTTGCACACTTGGCACACATTTGGGGTGGGGAGAATTCGGAAGAACTGCAGGGTCAGCTCTGGGGAGCTTTCCAGCCATTCTTCTCCTTTATGCCACATGCTGGGCTTTTGGCCGAGCCATGGGGCACCGTGTATGAATCCCAAGTGTATTTTCCACATTGCAGCCCAGAACACGCCTTTGCCTTCTGCCTTTACAACACGTCTGGAGCAAAGGTCACCTTTGACTGTAAAACGAAGGGTTGGGAACAGTCTCAAAGATTTACAGCTTTCAAATGTCATGGCTTGTGGTTGGGAAAGGGACATGGAAGAGAAATTTTTGGAGCCAGAAACAATGAGGCCAGAGCATTTTCAGGTCTCTTATGCTGAACTCAACCCCACGGAAGGACGTGGAAGGAGGATGGGTGAAGTTGGCCTTGGGCAACACCTCTCACAGCCTGGGGAGGGTGGTATCTTCTAGCCTCATGGGTGACTACACTTCCCTACCTCTACCCTCTGTCTAGCCTCCTGTAGAGCTGCTCCTTGGCGGGAGAAGATGCACCAGCTTTGGTGTAGACCAGTCCCACTAAGAGAAGCAGATCAATGACCCAGGGGATGACAAGCAAATTTTGTTTGGAGAACAAGCCACTTCTTAGAGGGCAAAGCTACAACATCCTTTTGTGGGTCTCGAGTCTAGTGATCATACCTTTGCCTTGGTGAATCTTCAGGGAACTATGCACTTCCAAAAAATGCTTTATTTACTGGCTGAAAGAGGAAGAACAGAAGGGAGGAAATGGGAGCCTTTATCCACCAAAAGGTGAGCACAGTGGACGATGTCATCAACGGCTGATGTGGGCGGATCCCTGGAACTGGCCGCAGCGGCCCTCAGCTGGCACGGTTCTGCTACACTGAAGTCCTTCTTGCCTTCTCTAGGTCTCACTCTGCCCAGCTGGCTTCTGAAATCTCTGCGCTTTCCCACTCCTGAGCACGTTGTGGTACATCGATAGATAAGGCATGTGGTAAAAGAGTTCTTTGGAGAAGAGAATGTTGACCTGGCAATCTTGTGCTCATGGGAGCAGAACAAGCACAGCGTCTCTTGCTGTCTATGCTGAGCGCCTCCAAGCCCCACGGTCAGTGTGAACTTCCCTCAGAGACCACACATATAATCAGTGCAGGGAGGCTTCTGGGAGGGCGTCAGGCTTTCAGACACAGTCACATATGAGGGAAAAGTCCCACAATGAGGACACTCAATGGACTGAGGAGGTGGCCCTCATGCATGGTTTTGGCATTTGTCAATGTCATGGTTGGAAATCCATCGTGGTCTGTTCGGTTGCTTTGGGTTCTGTGCCAAGTGTGGTTGGGGAGACCTCTGAGGGTCCAGATCTGCAGAGTCTGATTCATCCGACTCCAGACCAGGGTGATGACAGACATAGTCTGATTTCAGGCAGGGAACGGCAAACCCGTGTTAATAAGGGACAATCCTACTAGATGCTTCTGGAAGCATTTCAGCTTTGTGCTCTTCCCTTACCTCCTTTCCCACACTCAGCAGCAAAACAGCTAGAAAACCACAGGCTCCAAAGAGTCTCTGGAGAAGGGGTGGTGGTGGTGGTTAGAGCTTGTTTTCTAGAAAGCCAAGATAAAGTGGGGGAGCAGGCATCCCATCCACATGGGGACATTTCGCTTCGATGATGGTTAGAAAGGTGGCCAGTGACTTGAGATCAGGGGAGATGAAAATGGAAGTATCAGGTATAGTGCTGAGGGATATCCTTAAGAATGTGACCACAGGGAGGCCATTCTGTCCACACCGTCCATTGGCTAAGGACCCTGGATACTTGACATACCCTTGAGAGGCAGAATTTGGCAAGATGGCGTAAAGGAATTTCCTCTTCAGCCAAGAAAAGGCAAAGTTCTCTTTCAGTCAGGGCTCATAGTTGCAAACAAAAGCAACTGACCCTGGGTGATTACACAGGGGAAGAACTTATTAACAAGACATCGAGCAACTCACAGCATCTCCAGGAGCTCTGGGAGCCTGGTTTGGAAGCCACACCCTGGGTATAACACTCCAACTCCTGCCATAGGACCTGGATGGTGAAGAAACACTTGCTCTGCTGTAGGGCCCACTGCCAACACCCCAACACTAGGCACAGGGTGCTGGCTGGAAACAGAGCCCGTGCTGCCTCTAGAAACTAGAGGTCCTGTCCCCCATGACCACCACTACCACTTGCCAGAATATATTCCGAGTTCTTCTAGGTTCTCCTTGTAGGTGACAGAGCCCAGGCCACTTCCCTGTCTACCTGTCAGGGAGCTGGAAAAGCCAGTGTCGGGCCCCTTAGCTTTTTATAGTGAAATGTGGGCTTTGCCTCATATGCGGGAGAGGGGGAGGGCACAAGCACAGAGGAAGGTGCAGAACCTTAGTGACCAAACAGATGACAGTTGTCTCCTTTAAGGCTTGAAGTGATAGGAGCTGACTGCAGGTGTTTTGGGTGCTACTGTACTTGTTCACCTTGTGTTGACTCTGGGAACCACTATATTCTGGCTTCTTTCACTGACACTGTTCTTGTGATGGTCTCCCGTGATCGCCATCTTGCTAAATTCCGTGGTCATATCTCCGTCCACATCTTGAGCAACCTCTTAGCAACATTTGCCAGTTAGTCACTCCTTGAAACACTGGCTTCTCATGATTTCCATGACACCTCAGCCCACTGGTTCCCCTCCACCCACCTCCTTCTCTGCCATCTTGGCTGGCTCTGCTTGCTCTGCCTGATCTTTGAACATCAGTGTTCCCTAGACATGGTCCTGGCCCCTTCTCTTTATCTTTGATGTCTCCTCTATTACTCATCAGTTCTCAGGACTTCATTTTTTTAAAGAAGATTCTATTTATTTATTTGAGAGAGAGAGAGAGAAAGAGAGAGAGAGAGAGAGAGCGCATGAGCAGGGGGAAGGGCAGAGGGAGAAGCAATTCCTCACTGAGTAGGCAGCCCAACAAATAGGCTCCCAAAAATAGGGAGCCCATTTTTGTTAAATAGAACATTCCTCATTTTGTGTTTGTCTGATGTTTTCTCATGATTAGGGTCAGGTTACTTACACTCTGCTGGAATACTACCTGAGTTAGGTTGTGTTTTCTCAGAGGATCACATCTGGAAGCACAGTGTCCCTCACGGGTGATGTTAATTTTGATCACCTTGTCAAGGTGCTGTCTGATTTCTCTACTATGCAATTACTCTTTTTTTTTTCTGTTTCTCATAACTAACACATGGTCTGTGGAGAGACACTTTAAAACCATGCAAACATCCTCTTGCTCTTCAAAACTCACCTAAAATTTAATATCCATTGCTGAGTCTTGTCTGATCTATCCATTACTGAAATGGTTGGAAAATGATGTATTTCTAATTCTAGCATTATCTACACATTGATCTGTCAACCCGTGACATGCTACTATAAGTAAGAGCCCTCTATTTCCCCCATCCGTCCCTTCCTTCTTCTCCACCTTCCTTTCTTTTTAAAAATTTGTAAGTTTATTTCTTTATTTATAATCTCTACACCCAACTTGGGACTCAGACTCATGACCCCAAAATCAAGATCCCATGCTCTTCTGACTGAGCCAGCCAGGCGCCCCTGCTACCCTCCCTCCTTCCATATTAATTTATGTTTGGAATGGACTTCTGAGTTTTTCAATGGATTATCATTCATTAATGCCCTTCATTATTTACGTGCTCAGATTATATTTTTGACATCTTCACTTGGCTGTCTCGAAGAAAGTTCAAACTCAACATGTCCAAAATGGAACTCTTAATTTCCCACCACAGATGAACGAACCCCCCCACTTCATCTTAGTCTTCTCGTCCTAGGAAATATCACCATCATCTCCCCAGTTGTTCAAGCCAGAAACCTAGATGTCATCCTTTGTTCTTCTCTGGTACACCACCTAATTCATACACAAGTTCTGTTGGGTCTAGCCCCTAAAGTACATCTTGAGTCCCCCTCCCGTCTCCATTTCTACCCCATGGCTTGCATTTCCACCATCCTCATTGCACACCGGAAGCATGGCAATATCTCTCCCTGCCTCCAAGTACTTCCCACTCACTAGCCAGTATGACTATTTAAAAAAAATTTGTAATCAGATCATGTGTTTCCCCTACTTCAAACCCTCCAACGGCTTTTCATTGCATCTAGAATAAACTACAGCCTTTGGCACAGCTTCTGGAAGTCTGCAGCCTCTTTGACTGCATCTCCACTACTCCCCCTACCCTGTCCCCATCCCTGTCTCTCCCCCCCATACCCCCACCCTGCCGGTGCTGCAGGGGGACATGCACACACCTACATCCCAGGTACATGACTGACTTCCCCCAGCCAGCCTCGCCACATGACCCTCCCCAGGGCACTAGCTTAACAGGAACCCAGATTCTGGGGAGAATTTTCCACAGGATCATCTCACTATTGAGCAATTGCTGCTATTCAAGGGGTCGTCCTCCCAACCCTTGGATTTGAAAGTGGTTTGTGGAGTTGACTCATGTTTGGCTTCATGTTCAAGAAAGCCATGGTTTATGGTTTGGTTTTGTTTGTCAAGGAAAGTGGGAGATTATGAGAAATAGGAAAAAGTTCTCACTGAAATCAATGAAAGACAGCGGGCTGAGGCCCCTCTCTGAACCTCTCTTCTCAACTTGTAGGAGGGGCTCCCCTAGAAGCCACAGTTCCACGCAGTGCCTCTTGGCTCTCCCCAGGGCCTGGGGACTAGCGACAGTGCCAGCACTCTGACACCTTTTCTGGTCCCTGCAGACTTCCAATTTTTATAGGTATGGACCTTGGTTGATATGTTGGACTTTGGTGTTTGGTTCTGTCTCTGGACTGTTGCTTTTTGGAGATGCTGGGTAACTCTCTTCTAATCTCACTGGTCTAACAAACAAAACCAAAGGGAGACCTTCTCCTCTGGGTTCAAATGCGACTTCTGTTCAGTTCTCACTTGAACCTGCACTACCCAGTCCTGCTTATCTCCTGGATCCAGCCTCCCTGCCTGTGTAAGACCCCCCAGAGCCTTGGCCTCCCCTCCGCAATGTGACTCCTTGCCCAAGCTTAAGAGCACAGGACCTAAGGTGCTGGCCATGAACACCTGGCAGCCCCACCTTGTCACTTCTTGAAGCACCTGGTTGGGACCCGTCCTTTCCGGCCAGCAGACCCTGACTCTGGATCCCTGGGGCCCTGCCTTGGCAAGACTCAGGCAGTGGGAGGGCAGAAATCTAGTCAGCAGTGTTTGCCTCTCCCTAAGCCGGGCTTAAACTCTTAGGAGGACTAGACTTTGCTCCTAAAGAACAGGGCAGTGCTGTGCGAACAGCCTGACTCCCAGAGGGTCTCCTGGGTCTCCACCGAAGGCTTCATGGCTTTTGAGTTATCACCCACAGCTGACCACAGCTGACTCCCCTGGGCTTCTGGAAGCAGAGGGCTGTTTTGGGGGGAAGAGTCTTTGGGCATTTCTGAGGCTGTCCCCTGAGATCTGCCACTGACCAACCGTGTGGCCTTGGCCAAGTTACTTCGCCCTTTCTGTCGTGTTGGGATGGTAGGAGTCCTCTGACCTGGAATCGGGAGGCTAAGCAAGCCCTCCAACTGCCAGTTCTTCATAGTTAGTGGTTATTACTGTTGGTGCGACCACTGACTCCTCCTGTTTGTAATTATTTCTTTACTTTCTGTCTTCCCCAGTAGCTCCTCACTCTGTATGTGCCCCATTCTCCTCCCTGACCCCAGAGACTGATTGTCAATACATATTGTTTGATGAATGAATGAGTGAATGAATGAATGAACTTGTCATGACAGTTAAATGAGGTGCTGGGAAAGCTCTCGGCACAGAGAGGCTCTTCATCTGGGAGCAGGGAAGTGGACAGGCCCTCAGCAGCTTGGTGGGGGCAGGCCCAGCTCTGAGCATCGGGCACGCAGTGGGAGAGCCCAGGTGCTGCTGCGGGAAGGTTTCCAGGTGCTTCTCAAACCAGGTGGTACCACCCCAGCAGGCGGCTTCTCACTTCTGACCTGTGTGTGAAGTTTTGGCCCCGCTCTACACGTGGCCTCCTGGGTCTCCTCAGAGGAGGAGGAGAACTGGCTGCACCATCTTGCTGGCACTTCAGCTCCTCTCAGGGGCCTGGGTCTGAGCTGTGGGTGATGGCTGCCGCCGGTCCCCAGAGAAAATGCCATCTCTTTCCCGTCAGTGTGAACTCTCACATTTACTTTTTTGCCAAGTTGGAAAAAACAATAACATAAACTCCCCTCCTCTGTGAGGCCCTGAGGAGAGAAGAGAAAAAAGCCCGGCCCCGTCCAGGAAACAAAGTCCTCTCTGTTGGAAGACATGGGCTTCTGTTCAAGTCCCCAGGGTCCCCGTGGTGGCAATGGATTGAGCTGGGCCCAGCAAGTGGGGCTTACTGTGTGGTCTGGGGCAGCCCCCCAAGGCCTTGTTTCTCACCATGGGGGAGGGGCAGCTCCCAGCCTTGCTGAGGCACCCATCAAGGGGCTGATCCCTCCAGGTCTGTGGGATCCCAGGGGCCTGAATGCCTCTCCTGTCCCCGGGGGTCAGTGCCTCCCACCCCTGGCCCTGGGAGCCCTGATCAAGGGCACATCACGTCCCTTGCCAGACTGAAGCCCAGTGTGTGCCCAGAGTCCCTCTCCTTCAGAACAGTCTTCCTTTTCACCGCCCTGCTCAGGAAGCAGAAAAGGTTAAAATTTCCATCTTCTGCCTTAATTCCTGCTGTGACTCAGTCTCTGACAGGAGTCCTTTTTTTTTTTTTCCACCTTCCAGGGCGGAGTCTGAGCTGGAGGCTCAAGGCAGAGAGGCTGACAACATGGAGCATTCTGGATGTGCCTCTGGAGAAGGCTGTTTTGCCACCTCCACCCCAGTGCTGCCATGCGGACAGGCAGCCGTGGGCCCAGGGCCTGAGGGAGGCTCAATCTCAGGCAGATCTGAGAGGCAGGTGAGCCTGAAGGCTTTGCCATCCTGACCTCTCTGCCTCCCAAAGCCACAGACACTCATTTTCCTTTGCTCTATTTTGGCTTCAGCCCCGCCTGTTCTCAGCTCATTACCTAAGGACATTTTCCCCAGCAGGGTGCTCAGGTGAGCTTTTCCAGCTACCCGCAGTTGGGTGCTGACCCTGAAGTGGCTGAGCCGAGCCTCAGGGTTACGAGGCCCTCGAGATTTGTGCTGAGCTGACTACAGAGCGTCTGGGATGCCATGGTGAGTGTTTCTGTGGTGACTCAGGCCAGCCTGCCTGTGGCCTGAAGATCTGTTAACTTGGGGACCTTCTCTGGTGCCAGTGTCTGTGGCTTCAAATAAGGCAGGTTAACTTTCCGGTGGTAGAGTAGCGAGCAAAATCATAATGGAGTCGTCAGTGGAAGTGAGACAAACGTCTGACCCATAGCGCCGGGAAATGCTAAATTTTCAGCCGGGTGTAAATTGTTCCATAGCTATTACAGTTTTCGCTGCAGTGGAGACATCCGGAAGGGTGTTTTGCTGCATTTAGGAATGCAAAGAAAGAAAAATAAAACAAGAAGGTGATTTTATAAGCCTAGTCAAGGCTTATAAAATGGGAACCTAGGTTCTCAGAGTGCACAGGAAAAATGTCATGAGATGTTTACTTATTCCTATCCCTAACCCGGGAGAGGGTCTCTTGTTGTTTTTTTAATTGTAAAAGTAAACACTTGAGAAACAAACAAACAATTTATGCAGAATCCCGTCACTTAACATGCCACGATTATTTGCTTAGATGGCTTGGTTTTAATTTACTTGAGCCTTTTCTGGTTTAAATATCACTTACATATTTGAAATCTAAATAACTGTTATGATTGCCAAACAACTTTCAAGTTTGATCAAAACCCCCACAACAGACAGACTGGAGGCTTCTTAAGAGAATTTCCCGAGTTATTCACTCCTCTCTCATTTACCTAACAGTAAGTTGACGACTCTTTGAGAAGGGATTTAAGACGAATTAGAGGAATAAAGATACCAATGAAAAATTTACTACTCACTATTACATAGATCAGAGGCTCTCAACTTCAGGGCAGGTGTTTTAAAAAGATTTTATTTGGGAGGGAGAGAGAGCACAAGTAGAGGGAGGAGCAGAGGGAGAGGGAGAAGCAGGCTCATAGAGCAGGGAGCCGATGCAGGTCTCCATCCCAGGACCCTGGGATCATGACCTCACCCGAAGGCAGAAGCCTAACTAACTGAGCCACCCAGGTGTCCCTTGAAGGCAGATTTGTTTCCCAGGGAACCTTTGGCACTGCCTGCCGCCATCTTGGTTGTCCCACGCAGGAGAAAGGCAGCTACCAGCGCTGCGCGGGTAGAGGCTAGGCATGCGGGTCAGCGTACTCCCGTGCTCAGACTACTCTTCCTGGAGACTCCGCAACAGAGAATTATCTGGTTTAAAATTCAGTAGTGCCAAGAACTGTGGCATAGAAACTATGAGAGATTTTAAAAAGCATGAGGCACAATTAGCATTTTTTAGGCATTCACAAGCTAAATCATTTTTTTTTTTAATGCTGCGTGGTGGAAACAGATGGTCCTCTTCCACATGTCTTGTTCCGGCCCATGTTTCAGATCTATGGAAAGGACAGGAGTCCTGGCCCGCTCCTGAGTAAGGCATTGTGGGTAAGTCCGAAGCGGCAGAGCCAGGGGCTGAGGCGATGGGTGTGACTCGTCATGGCTGGCTGTTCCCTGGGTCTGCACTCTCCTCAGGGTGCCAGTGAGCGACTAGACCCCATTTTTACCTTTAGGGGGTCCACAGCTCTGAACCCACCCAGGAACGCCAGGGCCCTGAGCTGCAGCTCCGACGGAGGAAGATGAGGAGAGGGGGTGTGGCTGCTTCCGGGTCCTGTCAGCTCTGGGGAGTCTTCTGTTTGTCTGTGGTTCTCTTGCTGTCCTCAGGCTCCCAGGTGGCCCGTGTTCCATCTAGCACCCAGAACTGGAGCTTACACCCTGGGCCATCCCAGCGCTCTGTCATCTCTCTGCCACATTCCACAGGTGGGCCTTACCTCCGGGGAGGCCCAGATTAGACTCCTCAAAACCTATATACTGTGCATGGCACTGTGGTTGGGAAGGATAGTCCTAGCTTCTAGAGATGAAACAATATGATGTCCGTGATTTGGGTGAGAATAATCTGCAGGTGGGCACTGGGGAGAGCTGGTGAGGTGACAGAAAACGAGATTTGCTGTGAGCCCTGGGTGATGGTCCATGGGGGTTTACTGTGCATATCTCTCAGCTTTCATATATATTTGGAACTTTCCATAAAATATCTCTAAGCCATGCTTGACCCTCAGAGCCGGGCAGGGCATGGGGTAAGTGCCAAGTCTGTGGAGGGACGGAATGAAGGGACCTTCCAGTTCTCTTTCAGAGTGTGTTATTTGATTTCATTTCTGACTGCAGGCCTGGGTGTGGAGTGAGAGTTTTTAACGCCGTCCTGTTGATGTGGAAGATAGGACTCCTGTCCAGTGGGTATGTTTGGGGGACAGTGTGGGTGGAATGGGAGAGGAGGGAGGGTGGAGGAAGGGTCTGTCAGGCCATGATGATGGGGCTGGAGTCCACCCCTTAGAGCTGCCCTAGAGGTGGGAGGGTCTGGAGGAACGGAGGAGGACATGTTGGCCTTCGGGGTAAGAGGATGGGACCTAGAAGTGCCCCCCGGGCAGAGAGAGTGAGCAGATGGTGACTCAGGATCAGGATCACTGATGACTCCTGTGTTTTAAACTTGCCTACAGTAACCGAGAAACAGGCAGCCCCAGTCTCAGTATCTCAGTACTTGATGTCCCATCCCCTGGGGTCCCCCGCCTTTACGCTTCATGTGGAAGGGGTGGGGATTTGATTGCAGGGTCTGTCTGTCTCTCTCTCTTTTTTAAGATGTTATTTATTTATTTGAGAGAGAGTATGAACAGGGGAGAGGGGCAGAGGGAGAGAGAGAAGCAGACTCCTTGCTCAGCAGGGAGCTGGATGTTGGATTCCATCCCTTGGATCCCGGGAACTTGAGATCATGACCTGAGCTGAAGGTGGATGCTTAACCCACTGGGCCACCCAGGTTCCCCATGGGCTTGTCCCTTAGATGGGGGAAGCAGGGCGTTACTTAAGAACAGCATGGGGTGGGGGTGAGGGGTGCCTGGGTGGCTCAGTGAGTTAAGCCTCTGCCTTCAGCTCAGGTCATGATCCCAGGGTCCTGGAATCGAGCCCCGCATCAGGTTCTCTGCTCAGCAGGGAGCCTACTTCCTCCTTTCTCTCTCTCTGCCTGCCTCTCTGCCTACTTGTGATCTCCGTCTGTCAAATAAATAAATAAATAATCTATTAAAAAAAAAAAAAAGAACAGCACTGTGGGTGGGGGTGCTTGGGTGGCACAGTTGGTTAAGCATCTGACTCTTGGTTTCCACCCAGGTCATGATCTCAGGGTCCTGGGATTGAGCCCTGCATTGTACTCTGTGCTCAGCCTGGAGTCTGCTTGAGATCCTCTCCCTTTCCCTCTGCCCTTCTTTCTCTTGCTGTCTCTCTCTCTAAAATAAATAAAATCTTAAAAAAAAAAGAAAAGAACAGCACTGGGGACTTTTTCAGTTATCTATGGCTCATAACCAATCTCCTCCAAACTTAGTGGCTTAAAACAGCAAGCATCTTCTTGCCCCCCAGGCTCAGTGGGGCAGTTCTTGGGCTGGTCTCCCATATGGCTGTAGTCGGGTGACACTGGGGCTGATGCCACCTGGAGTCTCCGTGGGCCTGAGGCCATCTGGCCTTTCCTTGTCACCTCAAGGCATCTGCTTCCCATATGGCCTCTGCGTGATGTCTCCACGTGGCCTCTCTGGCAGAGGAGCTAGGCTTTCTACATGGAGGTCTCCCCAAAGTGCCACTGCAGAAGCCTTTTCAGGGCTTAGCAGGAGACTGGCCCAGCTTTGCTTCTACCACCTTCTGATGCTTATGGAGTTGGGGGCCAATTCAGGCTCCAGCAAAGGGAAATAAATTCCAGTTCTGGGCAAGGAAATGACAAAGAATGGTGGCCATCTTTAGTCTACCACAGGGAGCCTATTTGGAGTCTGCTTGGAAGAAGGACAGAGCTGCAGCCATACTAAGTAGGGCCACCTTGTAGAGGGGGAGATCTCAGCTTTCCTGTCCCTTGCTCCTTCCCCATTTTGTCTCTGACTTGGGCAGGCATGGGGATGATGCTTCTCTAGACCTCACGTCATCATCTGTCAAATGGTGTCACAATGATCTGTCTCTGGGGCCAGTCCTGGGCCAACCACTTCACTGAGTACTGGTCTTGAAAGTCATTCACCCAGCCTGACTCTGAAGCCAGATCTGTCCCTCCATGCTGGGGACCTCCTCCATGAGGTCAGGCTTTGGCCACATCCTGGCCTATCTTAGCCTGTTTGGGCTGTTATAACAAAAGTGCCATTGACTGGGGGTTGGATGAAAATCACATACTTCCCTCAGTTCTGGAGGCTGGCAAGTCCAAGCTCAAGGCCAGTAAAGCCTGTGTCTGACAAGGTCCTGCCTTCCAGTTCACTGGTGTCTGTCATCTTGCTGTGTCCTCACATGGCAGGAGTGGAGGAGCTCTCTGGGATCTCTTTCTAAGGGCACCAATCACCCAATCACCTCCCAAAGGTCCTACCTCCAAATGCCATCACCTTGGGGATAGCATTTCAACATAGGAATTTTGGGGGAACAAAAACATTCAGCCTATTACCTGGTCCTCTCATTCTCCTCCTTCTGGACCCACAGAAAGGAGGTCTTTGGGGATGTGGGAATGAGACCCTGACTCAGCTGTAACTGAGTCTTTCAAATTATGGATCCAGTGGGCAGCTGAGGGGAGCCTGGGGGAGAGATGATAACAGAACGCCTTCACATGTTAGCATCTGCTTAATCTTCCCACAAGCCTGAAGCTGAGAAGTTAGTACTGACCTTAAGAGTTTCCAAGTGGTCGTGGTGGATTCAAGGGTCAAGGCCAGGTTGCCAGACCACTGCATCCAACCTCTCCCCATAGCCCCAGTCACAATCCCCTTGGCCTCCCTTTGGGTGGGCGGGGAGGTGAGTGTAGAGGGCGTCGGCCCTGCTGTCATGCGCAGACTCCGTGGGGATTCCCTTTCCTTAGTTACAAAGAGCCTTCTCTTTGGTTTGCTACCTGGGACAGATGTTCTCAGTTTTCAAGGAACAAATGTTTCTCATTTCTCATCTTACCTTAATCAAATTACCTGGGTTCTGTCCACAAAGTGTCTGGGGAGCTGGATAAATGGCAGGGGGTCCCAGCCACCTGCAGATCTGGAGGGGAGAGTGTGTGCCATGAATGGCTTCTCTGTCTGCTGGCCGTGGACTGGCTGACCCAGGGGCTTCACCGGGGGAGCAGAGGGGAGCAGGTCGCTCTGGCTCCTGGGCCTGTAATTGAGATTTGACCTGTTTCCAAGTCCATATGCCTTGAAGGAATTCTTCATTCTCTCACTCTTCTCTGGTTCTTGGCTACCACCCCCATCTGTCCCAGTGCCCAGGTGGAAAATGAACACTCTAACACCGCGGGCTCAGGCCCAGGCTCTCTCCCTTCTCTGCCACATTCCACACACAGTTGGGGTCTGCTGGGAGACACTCCTGGGTAGAGCGTGGCTGGATAGTGTTTTTTTTTTTTTTTTTTAAGATTTTATTTATTTATTTGACAGACAGATCACAGGTAGGCAGAGAGAGCAGAAGGGAAGCAGGCACCCTGCTGAGCAGAGCCTTACCGGGGGCTCAATCCCAGGACGCTGGGACCATGACCTGAGCCAAAGGCAGAGGCTTTAACCCAGGTGCCCCCTGGATAGTGTTTTTTAAAAAGTCTTTGAAATACACTCATATTCAAAGCAGGACTGGAGGTGGAGGCAGGGAGTGAGCTCAGGTAGACTTGCAATGTGTTCTTGGAGAGACCCATTTGCTTTCAGTTCTGAGCAGAAGAATCCTCGGCAGCCCTTGTGTGGTTCCCCTTACTTTACAAGGACCGGGTGTTTCTGTGTCCGCCTCCCTCATTTAGCTCCTTGCTAATCACAACTGGAATCACCAGACACCAGGAGGTACCAACAAGAGCTCTCTTTGATTCAAGGTCATGGCTCCCAACCTTGGCTAAATGTTAGGATCATCCGGGAATCTGCAAAACACGGATGCCAGACTCCCACCCATAGATATTCTGAGGAACTGGCCTCAGTGCCAGCTGGATGAAAGCACCCCACGTGATGCCAACGTGCAGACAAGGTGACAAGCTCCCACTCCAATGTCCTTCTTTTCTCCTCTGCCAGCCTTGCTTGAGCCTGTCCATGCCTCAGCTTGGGACCTGCTCATGTGGGTGTCCATGGCATTGCCTCTCGTCAACCCGTGGGACCTGGTCAGACTCTGCTGGTTCCCAGTGTATTCACACGGCGTGACCCGCAGAGAGAGGATCTTAGCTGGAGATGTCCAAAGTGCCTTCAGTCCACAACCGTGGAGAGTCAAAGGACACAACTTGCAGGTGTCTGTAGATGGCTCGGGAAGCCACTGCAGAAGGCCTGTCACACTGCAGATGGTCTCTGTGCTGTTAGTGGAGGAGGCCTTGGAGGTGGAAGGTGCAGGGCAAGGCTCATTCTTTCTCCTTTATCTGCTTGGCTTCCTCAACCCAGTAAATGGCAGCTTTATGCTTTCAGTTTCACAGGCCAAACACCTTGGACTCATCTTCGATTCCAGGCCTCCTCTCACATTCCACATCTAATCCATCAGCAAATCCCGTTGGCTCCACCTTCAGAATATCTTCAGATTTTGACCACTTCTCACCAACTCCACTGCTCACCCAGGTCCCTGCACCAAGTTACCATTGTGCAGCGAGCTCCTCACCTGGTCCCTCTGGTTTCCACCTGGACCATCTATGGTCTATTCTCAATATGGCAGCCCGAGGGCTCCTTTCAAAATAGGGTTCAGAGTATGTCACTATTGTGCTCAGAATGCTCCATTGGCTTCCAGACTTACATCCTGTAAAATCCAAAGTTCTTCCCATGATCTGTAAGGCCCAGCATAGTGTGGGGCCCGATACCTCTTTGGCCTCATTGTCTGACACTCTCCCCTCGTTCATGCCAACCCAGACATACCCATCTCCTTGCTGTTCTTTCTTTGGGCTTGTGAAATCTGCTTCCACCTCAGGGTCTTTGTACATGCTATTCTTTCTGGCTGGAATGCTCTTATCTTTGATATTTGTGCAGCCCAGGTCCTTACTTCTTTCTGGTTTCTTCTCAATTGTCGTCTTATCAGACTCAGGCTTCCCTGAGTACCTTATTTGAAATAATGTTCCCCAACCCAACCCTAACCTTCTTTTATTTGTATTCTCAGAGCTTGTTACTACCTGCATATTTTCTGTTTATTTTTGGCCTTGCCACTAGATTGTAAGTTCCATAGAGCAAGTTCATTGTTGTAGCCCAGACCAGGTAGTGCCTGAAACAGCAGGTTCTCAGCAAATATTTGTTGGATGCGTGAATAAATGATGAGGTGAAGTGGTAGCAAAGAAGATTCTTGGGAAATCCTTCTCTCAGGAGGTCCTGTGACTAGGCTTTGAAGGGCGGAGGGGTGGGCAGGTGGGTGATGGTGTGGGAAGGTGTTTCCAGCGAGGGAGAGGACGGACACGGTCCATCCCGAGCTGTGGCAGACTTCAGAGCAGGGCATGGATGGAGCATCTGGAGAGGAGGCTGGAGGAACCCTGGGTTGTCCAGGGGCTTAGTTCCTTGTTACCTAACTACCCTGCCGGGCTGCCGTGATGTGGGGATAATGGGAGTGTGCCCACTGGCCCATACAGCCCGGAAAAGGCGCTGCACAGAGTCAAGGTTTACTGCCATTACTTAGCTGCTGTTCCTGGTTGATACAGCAGACCACATAATCCCCGAGTTTAGTCTTCTTAGAATCATTCGCGAACTACGAAAGTCTCCCTCCCCAGGGCTGGCCTGAGGTGAAGGGGGAGTGGAGCTGCGGTGGTTGGAGAGGAGCAGGGGTTTTCTGCCTCCTCCAAGTTGCTGTGGCATGAGTCGGCTGTGGCTGCGTTTAGGCTTGGGACCTGTGACCAGAACTGGGTTAGACCCTTGGTTCCCTGGAGAGGTGGCCTTTCGGGAATCAGCACCTCACCAGCCAGCAGAGATCAGACAGCTGAGGGAGCAGAGCCTGGGAAAAGTAGCTCTGACAGGGAGGTGGGAAGAAAGGAGGCGATTTGGTTTAGGAGGAATGGAATGGAAGCCCAGGTGGGGTTGGCCAGAGGGCTGCTTGGGTGTAAACTGAGTCCTTAGAGGATTGCACTGTGTGTTCGAGAACAAGGTTAGGGAGCACCGGCACGTTCCCTGCCACTTCCTCTTTCCCTGGTGATAATGACTTTCTGGAATAACTACTAGCACCAGGCAGTATTAGGGGAATTACACATTACCTTATTAATCATCCCCCACGAATGATGAAAAGGTAATAATATAGTTGAGGAAATGGAGGTATGAGAAACTTCTCAAGGCGGGCAATGTGAATGAAAATGGTGGGGTCAGGACCTGAAAATCTTCCCCTCCATAAAAGCAATGAGAATACTGGCCATCAATCAATCAATCAATCCAAACATACATACATACATACATACATACATAGGTCAGAATCAACTGTTTCAAAATTCTGCGAAATAACCAAAGACTGCAAAAATCGAGAGCATATATTTAAGAAAAGTGGCAGAATCTTAGTAAGAATGGTGAGCTTCGTGGTGTGTTGACTTGCCCTATCACAGCTAGTAAACAAGTTTGGCAAGAGGCAAGCTCAATATACAAAACTCAGTTATATTTCTTTTCTTTCCTTCCTTCCTTTTTTTAAAAAAAGATAGATTTATTTATTTATTTGACACAGAGAGAGAGAGAAAGAGAGTGAGCACAAGCAGGGGGAGTAGCAGAGGGAGAGGGAGAAGCAGGGAGCTGAGCAGGGAGCCCTATACGGGACTCGATCCCAGGACCCTGGGATCACGACCTCAACCAAAGGCAGACACTTAACTGACTGAGCCATCCAGGCACCCTCAGTTGTATTTCTGTACTTGAGCAATGACCAATATGAAAATGAAATGAGGAAAATAATCTCATGTACAAAAGCATCGAAAAGAACAAAATACTTAGGAATAAATACACACACATACATACTTAGGAACAAAAATGAAAGAAGTGCTAGTATTATACACCTGAAAACTATAAAATATTGTTGAGTGAAATTAAAGAGGTACTCAAGAAATAGAAACTCGGGGTGCCTGGGTGGCTCAGTGGGTTAAAGCCTCTGCCTTTGGCTCCAGTCATGATCCCAGGGTCCTGGGATCGAGCCCCCTGTCGGGCTCTCTGCTCAGCAGGGAGCCTGCTTCCTGCCCCCCACTCTGCCTGCCTCTCTGCCTACTTGTGATCTCTGTCCGTCAAATAAATAAATAAAATCTTAAAAAAAAAAAAGAAATAGAAACTCATCTTGTGTTCACGATTGGACAACTTGATATGGTTAGATGGCAATACTCCCCAAAGTGATCGGGAGAGTCAATGCAATCCCTATTAAAATCCCAGCTGGCTTTTTTTTTTTTTTTTTTTTAATGACAAGCTGATTCTAAAATTCATACGGAAACATAAAGGACCTAGGACAGCAAAAATATTCTTGAAAAAGAACAAAGTTGGAAGATTCATATTTTTCAAATTCAAAACTTACTGCAAAACTCTATTAGACAAGACTTCATGGTAGTAACATAGGGATAGTCATATAGAGCATTAGAATAGAATTCATAGTCCGGGAATAAACCCGTATGTTTATGGTCACTGACTTTTTGACAAGGATGCCAAGATGACTCAATTGAGAAAGAACTGTCTCTTCAACAAGTCCTGCGGGGAAAACTGGACATCCGCATGCAGATGAGAAGTCATACCTTCATCTCACAAAAATTAACTCAAACAGGATCAAAGGTGAGAGCTTAAACTGTTAAACTCTTAGAAGAAGATGAAAGCATAAATTTTCATGACTTTGGATCAGGCAATTTTTTTTTAAAGATTTTAAAATTTTTATTATTTATTTATTTATTAAAAGATTATTTATTTATTTATTTGACAGAGAGAGAAATCACAAGTAGGCAGAAGAAGTAGGCAGAGAGGCAGGCAGAGAGAGAGGGAGAAGCAGGCTCCCTGCCGAGCAGAGAGCTTAATGTGGGGCTTGATCCCAGGACCCTGGGATCATGACTGGAGCCGAAGGCAGAGGCTTAACCCACTGAGCCACCCAGGTGCCCCTAAATTTTTATTTTTAAATAATCTCCATACCTAACAGGAGGCTTGAATTTACAACCTTGAGATCAAGAGTTGTGTGCCAGACCTACTGAGCTAGCCAGGCACCCCAGCAATGTTTTCTTAGATGTAACACCCAAGTCATGAGCAACCAGAGGAAAATGGACATATTGGACTTCATTAAAATTAAAAACTTTTGTGCTTTGAAGGGCATTGATTAAGAAAATGAAGGCAACCCCCAGAATGGGGGAAATAATTGCCAATCATATATCTGATAGTGGCCTAATATCCAGAATCCATAAAGAATTCCTACAATTCAGCAATGCACTGACAAATAGGCAATTTAAAAAAAAAATGGGCAAAGGATTCGAATAGGCATTTCTCCAAATAAGATATACAAATGGCTTATAAGCACATGAGAAGATGCTCAATATCATTAGTCATTAGGAAAATGCAAATCCTACCACAATGAGATGCCATTTCACATTCACTAACATCGCTGTAACAAAAAGGATGGAAAATAGCAAGTATATGGAGCAGTTGGAGTCCTCATATTGCTGGTAATAATTTAATGGTCTAGCCATTTTGGAAAATAGTTGGCCAACTCCTCGAAAAGGTAAATACAGAGTTACAATATGACCTAGCAATTCCACTCCTAGAGAACTGAAAACATACGTCCTCTCAAAAGCACGTATGTGAAAGAGCAGCATTATTCATGTCAGACAAAAAGTGGGAACAGCCAAAATATCCGTCAGCTTATAAATGACAGCTTATAAAAACAAAATGCAGTATGTTGATACAACTGAATATTATTTGGCCGTAAAAAAGAGTGAAGTAGTGATCTATGGTACAAGGATGAATCCTGAAAAGATGGTAAATGAAAGAAACAAAAAAAGGTCCCATGTTATATGAATCCATTTACATGAAATATCCAGCACAGACAAATCCATTGAGATAGAAAGTAGATTAAAGTTGCCAGAGGTTGGGGAGGAGCAATGGACAATGACTACTAGTGAGCATGAGATTTCCTTCCAGGGTGATGAGAATATTCTGGAATTAGATGGTGATGATATTTGCACAACTTTCTGAACATACTTCAAACCACTGAACTGTGTGCTTCTCAAAGGGTGAATTTTATGGTATATGAATTGTATTTCAATAAAACAATGTTTAGAAAACTTCCTATGACAGAAGACTAGTTAGTATGGAAGTCATGATTTGAGTCCAGTGCCAGTGAGCTTAAGGACATTTGTTGCCAAGTCCTTTGTACCTCACTAAGCAGCATGTGGTCCCTTGGAGCTGACTTAGTTACCCATAGAAAAATGGTTTCTGTTGGCTGTCACTGTGTCTCCTGGGCACAGCTGTCTGGATGTCTGCTTGTCACCAAGGGCTGACCTGGACACAAATTTACATTCAATACCATGCAGCATCCTTGCCCCTCCCACTACTAAGATTCTGTTACAGGGTCAAGCTTGGGTGTCTGATTTGCTCTTCTCTTGAGATGACATCTCCCTGTGGCTCCTCATCTCTTATGTAAACAGATTAGGGGTAAGTCTATGCTGTCACTCTACCAGATGCGACAGAATTCCTGCTTAGGCTGAAGCTGGTACTAATCTCCTTTCCTTGAGGTATTTTATTTTATTTTTTAAACAATTTTATTTATTTATTTGGCAGAGAGAGGGATAGCAAGAGAGGGAACACAAGCAGGGGGAGTGGGAGAGGGAGAAGCAGGCTCCCCACTGAGCAGGGAGCCCAATGTGGGGCTCGATCCCAGGACCCTGGGATCATGACCTGACCCAAAGGCAGGTGTTTAACCCACTGAGCCACCCAGGCGCTGCTCCTTGACATATTTTAAATAGGATAACATTTTTCCTCTTTAACCCATCCACCACCTCATTCAGCCAGCCAGCCAGCCAGCCAGCCAGGCATCCAGTTTGACCAATCCATGTTGTGTGAGGCTCTTTGCGAAGCTACCTGCTGAAGTGGTTTTATCTGGGTTTGGGAACATGGGCCAACTGATTTTTTTTTTTAAGTCTTCTAGAGATTTAGGAGGTTAGGGAGGCAGAGTCTAAGGAGGGTTGTGTGTAGGGTTGAAGTGCTTAGCAGTCATGGTGATCAGCCAGGGGTCCGAGGCAGCCTCACAAAGGTAAAAATGATTCTGATCCTCCCTGCTAATTTCTTTTTCTTTTCTTCTTTCTTTTTCTCCCACCATTTCTTCCTTCCTGCCTTCCTCCCCTTCTCCCTTCCTGCCTTCCTTCCTTCCCTCTTTCCTTTCCCTTCTCTTCCCTTTCCTTTCCTACAGAGCGAGCCATTTTCAACAAAAGGGCTTGCAAATGTATAAGCTCCTCCCTGAGGCCTCCTTCTGCATGGCACAGACCTTTCATCACCAACCCAACTTGTAATCTTGGGTAAAAGAAGGTTCTCCACTCATCTTCAAAGAGAAAAAAAAAAAAAAAGCAAAGCAAAACAAAACAGCCACATCATGAAGTCGCTCCATGTAATGATGCTTGCTCCGTGGAGCTGTCATTACTCTGGGCTCCAGGAGGGTCTGGACTGCTCACTGGCCTCCCACCTCGCCCTGGCCAGTCAGGGCTGGAGTCAGCAGCCGGACAGCCCAGAAGACCACTGTGGAGCCTTGGAGGAGAGGCTGTTTTTTGGGCCTCACTTAGAAATTCCTGGCTGGTCAGTGGCAGCCAAAGACGGGAGAACAGTCCTGTCAGGCCTGCCACCTCACCTTGGTACATTCTGAATTCAGGCTTTTGCTCAAATCACTCTTACTCCTACCTTTCCCCAGGACTCCCTGACCAGTGCTCTTGGCTCACAGAACCTTGCTCATCCTTGAGAGCCAGTGTAAGTTCTGCTTCCCAGGACCAGGGAGCCTCCGCATCCCACAACTATTCATTCGACAGCAGTTTATTGAGCCCCTTCCCAGGGCCCGGCTAAAGACGGGCAAGCCTGAAGCCTGTCCTTGCCCGCACTGAGGAAGGTAGATACGGAAGCAGTTATGGGACAGCGTGCTGAGTGCCCAGAGCTACTCCCACTGATTTTCACAGTGCCTGAGGTGCTCCTCTCTCCCTCAGTCAGCCAGTTGGCCTCTTCTTTTCTCTCTCAGGGTAGACCAGTGGTCTTTGCTTTTGAAATAAAATGGGAATAGGATGAGTCCCATGAAGTCGTTGTGAGGACTTAATGAGTTTGTTTAGGCAAAGTGCTTAGAAATGCCTGGCATGTGGGAAATGTGAGATAACAGCTGGTATTATGTTGTGTTATAATAATAATAATGATAATATTTTTATTATTCTCCCTGCATATGACAGAACATGGCGGCTCAGGCTTAGCTTTCCAAGACTCCTCAGTCACCCTCCCAAAAGGGACCAGTTAAAGGGACCGATTCTGTCAAGGGCTCTCTGAATGCTTAGCGGAGTCAGGCATTCTCCCCAGGTTCGAGGAAGGGGTACAGGCCAGGGAGACATCCAGATGGACTCTGCTTATAGTCTTGACTTTGACAGCAGTTCTCGTGCTAACAGCCTCCTGCAGGGAAAGCTGTGGTTGCAGGACACATGGCTTGGGCCACTCCTAAGAAAGGCCATTGTCCCTCACCCAAGACAGGCCGTAGTGAAGCCTGAGAAACGAGGTTCTGACCCCAGGACAAACTGCAGCCATGTCCGCAAATAGAGCGCTAGGGCTCTGTCTGTCCTGGAGGGATGAAAAGCCCTGGAGTTGAGTGGCCTCCTGTCGCCTGCCCCAGGAACCCCACCCCTCAGCCAGTGTCTTCTTTTCTTTGGTCCCCACTCATTCACCCTGATGGAGAGGCTGCCCTGTGTTCCGCATCCATTCTGAGGTGTCTGACTAGGCCAAAGGACGTCCTAACCACCAGCCAAAATTGATCAGAGTCCCTCACCTCCCAAGGGGTCACTTCCCTCCTGGGGACACGCCTGACCTGGCTGGCACTTTCTGCTTATGAGGTGCCTTCCTTATTTGATTTTAATCTTCCTAAACCCTGAGATATCAGGTGATTATCCTCATCTCAGAAGCGAGAAGACAGCCATCTAAGAGGCTGGAAGCACGCCTGAGGTCATGGGGCTTGTGAGCAGGGGCCACCAGGCTTCCGCCCTGACTCTGCAGCGAGCACCACGCGGAGGGGAGTTTGGAGGTTCTCGGGTGCATCTGACTACAGAAACCAGGGAGGCCTTCTCATCATAGACGCCGGCTTCTCTCTGTCTTCTGCTCATCCCTTGGCTCATGTGACTATGTGCTATTTGCATGATGCCAGCCGTGTGGCTTTGCGATCGGACCTTGTTGGGAGAGTCTGATTTAATGATGCTCAAGTGACAGGACCAGTGAGACCGTCACGGGGAGGAGCTGATGTGGTTTTCAGGGAGAAGCTGATGTCATGGTTTTTATAAGCAGCTGGGGAATGGCAAGTCATGAAGGGAGGGGGCCAACAGCAGGCTCAGGAAACGCAAAGCTGGTTCTCTTTAATGTGCGATGACAGATGGGAATGAGCTGTACTGTGGCGACCATTTCACAAGATCTACATATATTGAATCAGTATGTCATACACCTGAAACTAATATAATGTCGTATGTCCATTATACCTTAATTAAAAAAAACCCAAAACTGGTTCTCTTTGGAAAGGGAGAGAAGAGAACCGACTCAAAGAGAAATAAACTTTTTTTAAGAAGCCACACTCATTTTTCAAAGGTCTTTGATTTTTTAATGCTAATAATATGTGTTTTTAGGAACTGTTATAAAAACAGCTTCTTCCTAAAGTCTGAATTACAGATGCTTCTACAGACTTCTATAGATGTTTCCTAGAGGTAACCTCAATACTCCCATCGTACAGGAGGAACATTCTGGGTTTAAGAGACTCCCGCTGATCTCATTCCAGTCCTCACCAGGATGGAACCTTGGAATTCCACGGCTCCTTCCTCTGGAACCTCCCCATGGCTTATTCTACCTGCGTCCCACGGGGTGTGGATCAGCCCTGCTTCTGCAGGGCAAGAAAGTGGCTTCCAAGAAGGATTGTGGCCTCTCAGGCGTGTAAATCTCTGGAAAAACCCATAGCACAGGATAAAAGTTCTCTTGGCAAACTGAAAAAAAAAAAAAAAAATCTGATTGGTTGGCTTCCCCAGAGACAGGGCCCAGGTATTGTGGGGTGGGGCCCTAAGTTCAAGCTCCTTGTCCTTACTAGAGAATCAGCTCCCTGATATGCACGCCACTGTGCCTGCCTCCGTAACCCAGATGCCAGAAAGGTGGAGCTTCCCTAAGCAGAAGCACATAATGCAAGTGCAAATCTGGGTGTCTCCAAAAAAGCAGGACGACAGAGAAGCAAGCCACTGCCCATCCACACCTGACAAAGCCTTCTCCGTGCGCTCTGGAGAGGATAGAGAGACCACATACATAGCCCCAGGCAAGATCGGCACCCCCGCCCCCATGTGCCCCTGTCTCATGCCTGTATGCTGTGTCCCAGGTCCGGTCCCCAGCTTGGGTGATGCTCCGAGCTGCAAGCCCCTCACTCCCTTCTACTTCGTGCCTGGTCACAGTCCCTGTCTGGAACCTTCCTCTCAGCTGGGGCCTGGAGGAAAGTGTGTGAATGAAGGAATTCAAACCAAGACGAGCATGATAGATACCCTCTCAGGGCTATTTGTATTTTAAAAGAGAAGCCCCTCTCTCTGGGAAATGTGGCTCCAAAGATAGACCTCAGATGTTAGGGGCGAGGAGCCAGGCCAGCTGCGTGGAGCTGTGTTCTAGCCAAGTGACTGACTGTCTGCTCCCAGGCCGTCTTGTGGAACTGCCACAAACTCCCAGCTCTGCAGAGAGCCTTCCCATTTCTTCCAGTCTGCACTGAGAGTCAGAGAGGAAAAGAGATTCTGTGGTTTGGGCCCTGCATGCTGAATTGTGGATCTCTGTGCTTGAGCTGGCACTGTATGAACATGCATAGTCTGTCGGTGTTGAAAATAGTCGTTCAAAGACATCTGAGGCCCCAAAGGACACTTTTCAGGTAAAAATCCTTTCTTTGTCAACTGCAAAATAAATGCATAGGTTTCCCAGACCACGTATTGGTTAACTAAGCCCCAAACCTTCCCGGGTATCCCTTGTCCTATGCCCTCTTTATTTTTTGTGTGTAATACCCTGGAATCTGAGCATCCTGGCTGGCATGCTGCAGAAGCCCGTGGGTTCCTCACCAGCCCTGGGTCTGTGGAACACCCCCCACCCCACTCCCCAAACCCCCAGGAGCCAAGGCCAAGGCTGGTCAACAGGCTGCTTCCCCAGTGCCATTATTTGCTTTCCACTGGGCCTGCACAGGCTCCTTTCTGGACCAGTGTTTTCGGGGCTGAATTTTACATGGGCCAGAAAATATTTGGTAAGAGGAAATGGACCCACTAGCTTTGCTAAGACTCACTCCATTCCTGGAGCCCCGATGATTAAAAAAAAAAAAAAAAGTCAATTAGTGTGGGAATGAAGAAATGCTCAGTCTTGTTAAACTAGCATCAGGATTTATTAATATAAATATATTGCACTTAAAAACCCAACTTTAATGTCCTGAGTAAACATACTTTTTTTTTCTTCAACTAATAAGGCTTCACATATGGCATCATGAGACCAATTACACAGAGGAGTCCTGACAGGCTCATTACTTGCTTGCCCCTTTCTGGCCAGCATGAAGGGACAGACCTGCTATGGGATGTTCGGACTGACATCTCCCCCTTCCCTTTCCAGGTCAAACTCGGCCACTAATCTAAGGCTTCAGAGTTGCCCGGAATTTTAAGAAATCCGATATTATCCTGAAACTCTTCTCGGCTTACACCCCCAATCTCCAGAGTCAGAGTTGATCGGCAAACACGGATTGCTTTTTCAGGGAAAGAACGGACAGCCCCAAAGCTCTTTCACAAAGCCCATGAGAAGAGAGGAGACTCGAGGTAAGCTTGGTGCCCCCCTGGGGGGAGAGGACCGTGCATGGGGGGGGGGCGCGATGCCCCGCAGAGCTGACGTGTCACCTGATGAGATTTCTTTGAGCCGAACAGGACGTTCCCGCCACACTCTGGATCCGAACCTCCTCAGGACAGTGTTATCCTTTGCTCTGAGTGGCCAAATACCACAAGCGCCACTGGACTTTGAGATTATGTAACGCTGACATTCCAAAGCTGACGTGTGGCTGCGAGGACAGACACGGTGTCTGTTTGAAGGTGTCAGCCCCAGACGGCACTCGGTGTCTAAAAAGAGTGTCAAATCATTTTCAGCTGGAGAGGATTGCCTGGCAAAGCATTTTTTCCCCCCTCCGGAGATTTTTGTTTACAGGATTTAACAATAAAAAAAAAAACCACACACACACACAATTGCTCATTGTTCAGCTTGTGGCACAAAGGTCAGCTCGGGGCACCCAGTAGTTTTCCAATTTCTGACCCTTTTTGATCCCACTGTGCAGATCAGCAGATAAGGAGTTTTATTTTAAGGCAGCAAAATGCAAAGTAAGAGACAATGGGCAGAAATGTTGTGAATGACTATCCAACAGAAGTATCTGTCCAGCTGATGGGGGAAAGCCCTGCTTGTCCAAATTGAATGATGTTTTTTTGTAGCTTTTAGAAAGCATATTCTGTCAGGAACACTATATTGCTGGGGCAATGGGTTTTGGTGCCCAAATCCTCTGTTTGTGGGGTTCCAGAGGCAAAATCACACTGACCTGATGTGGTTCTTTTTTTTTTTTTAATTTTTATTTTCTTAAAGATTTTTTTTATTTCTTTCTTTGACAGACGGAGATCACAAGTAGGCAGAGAGGCAGGCAGAGAGAGAGGGGGAAGCAGGGTCCCCACTGAGCAGAGAGCCCGAGGTGGGGCTCGATCCCAGGACCCTGGGATCATGACCTGAGCCAAAGGCAGAGGCTTTAACCCACTGAGCCACCCAGGCGCCCCCTGATGTGGTTCTTGTAAGACGTGTGAGGCACAGTCAACTCAGTGGCTCTGTGAGATCTAGAAGCAGGGGACTAGAGTGTTAGAGATAATTTGGTTCAACTTTTCAAGTTTAAATTGATTTTAAATAGATGAAGCAACTGAGACCCAGAAGTGACAAGCCCAAGTTCACACATCACAGCAGCATCTAGAACTTCCTTTCCACTGACTAATTCTACTTGGAGTTTATAAACTCTTCCACCACAAGACCAAACACTGGAATTCCTTTCCATGACCTAGAGTACTTTCGCTGCAGCAAATCTGCGAAAGAAAAGGAAAGGAAAGGCAATGGTTAAGACCCTTATGATAACACCCTGGCCAGAAAGTGGGAGCAGATTAGGGTCTCCATCAAAGCATTTTAAAAAGCCAGATATGTTACTGGTTGGAAGAATTTTTCTGGAAGTGGACATTTTATTTCCTAAGCTGAAAAAGTAAGGCACAATTTACTAAATACAAAGGGACATGTGACTGTTCTTTGATGCAATTCCGGAAAAAAGGTTGTCCAGGCAGGAGTTGTTGGCTTAGCATTTGTGGAATCCCTCTCCTAATTGCGATTGTTGGGCCATAATGGCAACAGGACACACAGGTGACCACCCTTGTATTGCCCCCAGTCCCATACCTCTCTGCTCCGTTCTCGAGGGAGTTTAATTCTGGCTGAGCTGACAGGTGCAGGAAGGAGCCAGGTGGAGGGAGGGTTGAGGCCTCTGGAGCTGGCCATTCGGGAACACTGACCGTGTTGTCCACGGAGAACTGCTTCTAAATGGCTTTCAAAGCCCTCGGGTTTGTTCAGAGAAAATCCCGCTGGCATTGATGGATCTCTCCTCCTCTGACGGTTCACAGGAAAGAATGAAATGATTCATGCTGAACATGGGACAGGCTCAAGTACTCCGGCTCGGATCCACTCCTGGCTGGAGGTGCCCCATGTGTGATGAGGTCATCTTGCTGGGGCACACAAAAGGTTGGGGGGGGTACACACCACAGACGGCGATCATTCATAGCCTTCATTCCTCCTGGCACTCACGGGTCACAATGAACCTTCTCAGCATTACATGGCGCTACAAGACCCAGCTGGTTCAGAAGCTTTTCAATGGAACCCCCCCTGAGGCAAACAATGCATTTATTATAATGTCTTGGCCCTAAGAAGGGCCTGGGAACAGCTTGGAGTGGCCTATAATTAAGTACATTTAATAATAAAGGCACAAACTTCTTAGGTATTCCAAGAAGTGAAAATTAAACTCTTCTCAGCTCCTCTCTCTCTACTCCCCTCCCCCATCATCTTTCCCTTTTACAAATAAGTCAGGAGTCACATGTTTTTTTGTTTGTTTGTTTTAAATGACAATTGCAAGGATGTCTGGCCAGTGAGTGGGGAAAGGGAAATTGAATTACATGAGAACATTCTTCCCATGTTTAAAAAAATGGCTTCTGCTAATTCAGGTAGTTAGGGGACAGGCAGGATTTGTTAAAAGGCCATTCTGTTATGGACTTGTGGATTCTGGGCAAAGCATTTTGGGGCTGTGGCCCTCTTGCAGAGGGGGCACCCCCAAGGGGTTCAAGTTGTTGCTCAGCCCAGGAAGGCCCGGTGAGAGGTGTCCCTCCAGCAGTGGCTTCTACCCTCGGTCCCCACGCGCTCCTCTGAGTGCCTGAATGGGTTCACGGAGAGTCCCAGGGAGAGAAGAGAGCTCTCTGAACCGTGGTCAGGCTGCAAGAAAAGGAGCAAAAGCTGCAAGAGCTCATCTTCGAGGTGGGAAGCAAGTACGAAGGGGTCCAGCCCAGCCCTGCTCTGCCCCGCCTGACTGTGAGGCAAAATAAGACGAGCCATGCGAACTCACTGGACGGGACTGCATTGGGAATCTGATCGTTTTTATTTCTTTGACAGCTGATAGGGAGTTGGGGTGGAGAAACAAACGGGTGTTTTCTTTCCTATAATTCACTAAAATCAAATGAGCCTGTATAATTTCATGCTAGATAGGCAAATAAGGTAATATTATTAACAAGACTGATTTTTCCAACTTGCGACAAGAAAGTACCCATCCATGGGTGCTCCCCACAATTTTGACTGCATCACTGGTGGAGAGGAACTTCTTATATGGTTGAACAGAGTCTCACTCTGGCTGTAGCATTTGATTTTAAACAAAATGACATCAGGCCTGTTGATAAATAAAGGTCAACCTAAGGTAGGTGGAAATAAGGTGCACTTGGAAAGAAAAAAGAACGTGTGTGTGTGCGTGTGGTTTTTGTTTTTGTTTTTGTTTTTTTTTAAACAGCTAAAGAAATCTCCAGTTCCCATTAATTCAAATATACTGCCCTGTTTTTACTTTGCTGTAAGTAAAACCATAAGCGTTTGTTATTTCAAGCATTACGTTTTGGACACCAAAGTATGTGAAACTTGTGAGAAGCACTGGAAGAACGAGAAGACACAGGAAGTTCAAGGCAAGACAGCCTTTAGCATTCCATGATGGCAGCATGGAAATCGGACGTTTGCTCTTCATTATTTAAAGAGTCTTTTAAAAGTCAAATGGGAAAGGAAGCAATGCCGGGATCTTTCGATTCCTTTTGGCTTTGGCCAAGACAATGTAATTATTGAAAAAAATCTAGCCTTTTATAAAATAACTGCTGTTAGGAGGCTTTGCAGTAGGTTAAATACTATAAAAATCATGGAGGAGAAAATAAAATTAATTATTGGACAGGAGCAAGATGGGTGAGATTACACAGACTTTTATCTCAATGGCAGAACATGGCATCAGAATCACTTCTGTTACCTCAGGTGACCAGTCGTTGCGTTAAGGCAAAAGCAAGGAATTCTCTTCTCCTCTGGTTTCTGGATACAAACCAAGCACCACAGTTCTCAAATTGCCTTTGTTGACTCCTGACCTTTTATAAAACTCAGCTCAACTCGCTTTCCCCAAGAACCCATCCCGGGTGGTAGATTTCCAGGCACAAGCTCTCCTCCGGCTGCTTTCCTGCGCTGTGATTCCTGAGCAAGCCCAGGACGAGCCAGGAGTGCCAGAGTCCTCCAGGCAACGTGCAGGGTCACAGCTGTCGTCTTTTCTTTGGCGGGCTCTTTATTCCTATCTTATTTCAGGTCCCGGGGTCATCAGGGTGATGAAGGGCCTGCCCTAAACAGTGGACAGCATGGTGGAAGTGAAGATCTGTTGTAAAATCTGGGGGATGTCCTTGGTATCCATGGCAACGAAGGACCGGCCAGCTGGTAAAGTTCTCTGAAGCCTGCCCGGATGGAAAGGGAAAGAAAAATTACCATTGCAAATGGGGGCTCCCCTTCCACTTCCTGCCCGCCCCCCAACCACAGCATCCAAAGGAAGTTTTTACTTTCTAATACCTTGCCCCTGCCTACCACGGAATGGGTTGTCAGCAGGCAATGAAAGGCTTGGAAGGGCCACAGAACAGAGGGAGGGAGGTACACTGAAAGCAGTGAACCAAAAGAAAGCTCTTTTCAGTGAGAAAATCAGTTAATTTGAAAAGAAGTTTCCTTCCTTTTATTACTGTCATTTCCCGGTATTCCCTTGGCAGAACAGAGCCCGAGGGACGAATCTGGGATTAGCTCACCTGGGTCCCACAAATACGTGGACCTCACCCTGCGCTTCTAAGTGCTTTCCCTGCCTTAGAACACAGGCCCGGAAAAACGCTGCCCAGCCAAACCCAGGTGGTTCTTTCTTTCCCTCTCTCTCTCTCTCTTTTTTCTTTTTTTGGCCTCACATCATGCAGTGTGAAGGGCAATCTGGCTTGCACAGTTGCAGCTCTGATGACACCAAGGTTATATAGGCTTATGATAATTATTTTAAATGGCGATTTATCATCTGGAACAAAGGGCCATTTCTGAAAGCAATGAAAGTACAAGACACAGTTCTATCCAAAAGAACGCCTCTTTTCACTGTGCCAACAAAGTTTGGTTTTGGAATGACATTTCATAAAAGTCAACCATCCTGTGTTGTATCATACATTTGGCATGCCTGGTAGACCAGCTAATTCTGCAACATATCTTTTGCCAGTGGATGTTGGACCATTTCCCTAGGAAACCACAAGGGTATTATTGTACTTTCTTAAGTATTCAAACAGGATCTGTTCACTAGAAAGACAAAATAGCTATTTCAGCTCAACCAGTATTTGCTGAACTTGCTGTCTGCTTAATACTGGGCTGGTCCTGAAAGAAATCTGGGTGGAAAAGGCATGGCTTGCATTCGAGGACATGAACATTCTAGAAGATGCTAAAATATAAACCTGAGAAAAATGCAGTCAGTTGTAATAAAGTGACAGTAATGACATGATACTAAGGCAGTTCTTAACCTTACTCCGCAATCCTGCAGCGGCGAAGGGAATAGAAAAGATGCCAGCTCTTTGGAAGCTAAAACGTGTCCTAGTCTACACAGGACTCTGTATCTCAGAGTGTGACAGGTAAAAGACAGGAAGAACAAAAAGCTATGTGTTCTGGGCAGGAATGTTATTTTTGGGGGGTGGGGGAGCTCTACTTTCATTTGTGTTTTCTGCTTCATACAAATATTTCAAGCGGAGAAAAATCACAAGTTCTTTCTGCTCATAATTCAAAAAGATGAATGTTGGTGTGTTTGAGAAATCAGAGTATTTCCAGATCTCTCCTCTCAGTTCATCCACAATGGTATTTGTTATCTGACCATAAACTTCTCTAGTGAATATTCAACACGTTCAGTGTAGCGTCTTACTCTACATTCTTTCTTTTTTTCAATTATTTTTATTAACATATAATGTATTATCTGCCCCAGGGGTACAGGTCTGTGAATCATCAGGCTTATACATTTCACAGCACTCACCATAGCCCACATATTCTGTCTTACATTGTCTCCCAGTGCTTCACCTGCCTATCTCCTCAGTGAGAAGGGACATATACACATTTAAGGGGGGATATCTAAGATATCTATATATTATCCGTGCATGTCTACTCATGCATATTTATGTGTATGTCTCTCTGTTTCTGTATACAGATGTATACTATACATGTATATACACATATATACTTTCTATATCATTTATATACACATTTTATAGACACACATACATATATACCATCTCTCATACTGGGAAACGTTTGTTACTTGGATATGATGTTTGCTACTTTGAATACGATTTGAACATGAAATCATATTCAGAGTAACTGAACTGATTAGAACTGAGCTTGAGACTTCAATGTTAAGTGCCAGATATATAAAACATTGTCTAGTTTATCAGAGGACAAATCAATTTGTTAATTATTCTATTGTTGGTTTAAATAGAAGATGAAAAATAATTAATTTAAGACTATTATTGCTCATCCAAACATAAGAGAGGGTGCTCTGTCCTCTCAACTGGACTACCAGCGCCTCGAGGGTAGCAGCCCTACCGGGTACTCTTCCCTCTGCCCCCCCAGCCCCACCCCACTGCCCCTCATGATGCTGATCCCATGAGATGGCATGTGTTAGGCAGGTATTCAAGCGTCTCTCTGTTTGTCCTTTGCCGTATCCCGAGGTGGCCCTTACCTGGTTGCTTGATCACCTAAAGATCCAATGAAAATGGCAAAAGCATTTACTTGAGGGTTGCTTGTCAGGATCTGGGCAAACCTGGCAGGATGTATTCCGTATCGTGACAGGTTTGCATCACTTAAGACGATGACGAAGTACTCGTCGGCTTCTTCCTTGACAATCTCCTTGATGGCATGTTCTGTCCCTTCTAACGTGTGGTCCCCACTCATGCAGAACTGAGCATGGGCATGCATTGTCTGGGAGGAAGAGACGGGGCGCAGAAGCCATGGGTGAGAAACTTTGTAAACAAACATCATGATATTTCCATTAATCAGGAGAACGCACAAATACCGATTATTATACTCCAACAGGAAGTTTCTAAGTGAGTTCTATTTAATTTGCACCTTAGAGTGACAACATACACAGTGATGTTCGTATGTGGTTAAGACTTTTTTTAGAAACAGGAAATGTTCCCAGACTTCCCCAGCAGCACTGACTCTTGAAACTCAAGCTGCCACGTAAAGAAAAAAATCGAAGAAAACATCCATCTTGGTATCTCTCTCTCTCTCTCTCTCTCTCTCTCTCTCTCACACACACACACAGTGGTAGGCAGATTTCCACGGCAGTCCCTAAGATTACCGCTCCCTGGTATACACAGCCTGCATAGTCCTCTCCCCTTAAAGGTGGACAAGACCTGTGAGCAGACATGACACGGGAGAAAAATGAGGAACGGGTTGAATTCCTAATAAAGTTGTAACACTAAGCACCGCACTTACAACAGCTATAGAGGAAATTTACTTTAAGCTCGTGGTATGTATGTGTTTCTACTGTAGCTCTAGGTATGTGAAATTGAATTTATCATCAGAAGATACTAAGGACATAAAATTGGGGTTGGAGAGTTCTCTAAATGGGTCATTCTTTTTCTTTTACTGAAATGTGTAGGGGCTGAGCAGAACTGCAGAGGGTACAGGAGGGGACCCAGGCTGTAGAATCTGGATATAATCCCAAGTACACTGAGAATCTGTAGGGAACAAAGTTGAAAATTTGTAGGGTGGAGAAAAGGATTTTAGGCGTGATGAATGTTTTCCCAGTTTAATGCCTGAATATGATGAGTTTAATGCCTGAATATGCCTGTAAAACAGGAAGTCTTTTTCTTTCCTGTAACTCCTGCTGCCTCAGTGAATCTTTTCAGTGATCAGCAGATACTTTACCTAATCTGGTAGAAGTTTTCACAACAGAGAGGTGACTTAATGTATTTACCTTCAGAATTTCTAGTCTTTGCTTATTGTCCTTGGGCATTTTGTTAAGTGGAACTAGACCAATATTGTAGCCATCTCCGGAGTGTCCAACGATGTCATACTACAGATGAGAGAATCAGAGAGGTAAGAGAAGAACTGTCACCAGACCTGTAAGCCTCCGACTCTCTGGGCGGCCACTAGACATAAGGGCTCCACCGTTGGCCCCGGACAGCAGGTCCAGAGAGACAGATGTGTATTTATCCACAAAGGCAGACAAACTCCAGGCTCCTTCACTTCTGGTCCATCCTCTTCTGTGATTTCTGCCCCAACAGGAGGTAGAAAGTATGACGAGGGCTTTGGGCGCTACCAAGAATTCCATTCTTAACTCTCAGGGGAGAGTTCAAAAAAATCTCACACACACACACACACACAGTGGTAGGCAGAATTCCAAGGTAGCACCCAGGATTCCTGCTCCCCAGTGTACACAGCCTGCATAATCCTTTTCCCTTAAGTGTTAAATGAGGGCAGCATCTATGAATATGATAGGATGTTGCTTGTGATTATTTATTTTATGTGGCAAAAATGATTCTGCAGACATAATCAAGCCTGCTGACCAATCGACTTTGAGTTCATCAAAAAGGGAGATTATCTGGGTGGGCCTAATTTAATCATATAAGCCCTAAAAAGCAGAAAATTTTCTCCAGCTGGTAGCAGAAGGGAAAGACATCGAGACTTGAAGTATGGGGGGATGAGACATGTGAGAATTATCTGTGGCTGAGATGGGGGGGACGATGATGGGGATCTAGGAATGACCCTGGCTGACAGCCAGCAAGGAAACTGGGACCTCAATCCTACAATGACAAGGAACTGAACTCTGCCAACAATCCAAATGGGCTTGACAGCAGAACCTCTAGGTCAGAAGCCCAGTCTGACTGACATCCTGATTCCAGCCTTAGGAGATCCTGAGCTGAGAACCCAGCTGAGTCTTCCCAGACTCCCAAACTCCAGAACTAGGACCTGATAAACGGGTGTTGCTTTCAGATGCTACGTTTGCAGTAATCTGTCACACAGCAATAGAAAACACGTTGCCTTTTTTCCCTGAATGCAAAAGTGAAATGTATTCACCACAGAAATCACAGAAAAGCACAAAAAAGAAAGTAAAAATTATCTGAGATCCCATTAGTCAGAGATAACATCTGTTAATGTTTTCTTGTGTAAGTTTTGAGGCTTTTATTTCCTTTCAGTGTATATGTAAGAGGTTGTACACTCACTCACACATGCACACACACACACACGTTCACATCTACAGCAACAGAACTTTCAACTGAAATGGATAACGTTCACCATATGGGTTTTATAATCTGCTTTTGTACTCTAGTGTATGACATATATTTTTTGAATTTAGGAAATACCTTCTTAATTCTCTGTCTCACAATGCATATGAGAAAAGGCCAGAGCTGAGTGGGGTGCAGCATTTTTATGGAATCTGGAAAGAAGTTTGGGACCTTGAAGCAACTCTAACTGGAGCAAGGTGGTTTTTAACTGCTGGCTTTGCTCCCAAATTCCCCTCTCCTCTCCTATCTCCCTCTGAGAATGTTCATGCTGCTGATGTGAAGGTTAGAAGAGACTTCAGGGTATCTGGGCCACTGGGCATATGTAAAGAAAACTCCGGAGTGTGGGCAAAGATTTTCAGGAGTACTGGGAATCCCACAGAGGGACAAAATGCCCAAGATTCACTGCTTTCTATTGCCGAACCGACCGCTCACCAACAGCTGTCTTCTGAACACCTACCACGTGCAAAACATGACTCTAGGTGTTGTAGGGGAATGCAGTAGTTTCCTTTCATGTCTATTCCTTTTTAACTGCTGAGTTCTTTGAGGCCATGCCTTATTCATCTCTGAATTTTAGTATCTGTGAGTGTGCCTGGTGTGTTTATTGCAAAGATGCAATCACACTGGGGTAGTAAGAAGTTTTCCTTTCCCATGTGGGCTACATTCTTTTACAAATAAGCTGTTTGGAAGCTGGAATGCATTTTCCCCCACCATGTGATAAATGGTGGTTAGTCCAAGCTAGCTGACAAAAAACCCCCGTACTGTAACCAAAACCATTGTACTTAAAATACAACAAGTAGAAAAATTCCCATGGAAATAATTTTGTGCAAAAAAGAGGGAGTCAGAAGGCAAATTGAGTTCATTGTGGAATGTGCTGGAGTTGTGCATTTGGGGGGGCATCAGAGTGGAAGTCAAGTTCATGGAGTCAGAGATGTGGCTGTCCTCCCCAGGAGGCAGACATGTCTGCCAAGGGCAAATGCACAGAGAGAGGAGGGCAAAGGACCCCTCTGACTGAACCCTGGGGAGTATCGTCCTCGGTGGGTGGAAGGACACTGAGCTGAGTGGAGAAGACACGGGAAACAGCACTTGGTGAAGCAGGATAAGGAGACAGCCGTGGAGAGACTGTGTAGGGTCTCAGGGAGGGGTTTGGACCTGTGCTGAATTACACTAACCGCAGCCTTCCCAGAGAACGGTGACTAGTGACCTCTGGGCCTTAGAATCAACAGCGACCTCTGTGGGGACAAGATCAGTGAAAAGTTTGTGGGATAAGAAAGAAAAAGGAAACAGCATCTAGAGGGAGTGTTGGGGGACAGCTGTCTGTGCATTTTGTGGGTGGCAGAAAGGGTGTCATGGGGAAGGAGCTCAGAGTCACAGTCAGGCTCTAGTTTAGACAAGGAGGGAGGACGCTCCCTTTTCTGAGACTGAAAAAAGGAAGAAAGAATGGGAACGGACAGAGATAAGTGTATAATTGGAAGGGACAGGTATACGAATGAAAGCCCACATAAGATATCTAAATATTTAAAAACTATCTACCAGGCTACAAATCATTAAATAAGATCTATTCTATTCTCCTCCTTTGATCGATAAATACAGATTGTAATGACCTGGAGAGCCAGGACTCCTTAAATTCTGTGCAAGAACAGGGTGGTGTGGGTGGCACTGGCCCCTGGCTTACGGCCCAGGCCCTTCCCTTGCTGGACTGGTTTCTGTCCCATTCTGTGAGGTGTTTCCTCAGCACATGCGTGCATACCTAGCTCTCTCATGCCACACGCCATCATCACCCTCCACACAGTCACCCCTGGGCCATACCTCAGGCCCAGGTGTTCACAACATTGGCTAGTCTGCCCTAAGAAGACAGACCTACGAAAGGGACCCACGTAGGCCCTGGAAGCAGGCTTGGGCTCATCTGAGTTTTCTTGGGGAATCCCAGAAACCAAGAGCATGATTGGAAAATTGGCTCTAACTGAATATACCCCACTGGCCCCACAGACTCTTCACTTCAGGGGAGGGGTATGGTCAGAGAAGAGCCAGAGTGGGGTCTTGTGCAGGGGCTGAGACAATATTCTAGGCTTGGTTTTAATATATTTTTTTAAATTAATACTAAAGATGATACAAAAGAATTGAAGAGAAACTGACCAATACCTTAAAAAAGCTTGATAGCAAATGCTTTTTAGGGATGTAATAAATTCCACATGTGAAAAAAATATCTCCTTAGGATAGTTTGCTATCAGTCTAGTGAAAAGGTAACAGAACTTGAACCCTAAAAGCTGCACAGCTCTTGACAGTGGCTAACTGCTGTACTGGCTTCAGTAGGCGCCTAAGGTCCCCTCCTTCAGCACTGGCATTGGCCTGGATGTGGAGGAAGCCTGCCTGATTCCTCCATGGACACATGCTTGAAGCCCTATCAAGTCTGACGGGACAATGGTCATGGCAGGAACTGTCTCAAGCCAAGAATAAAGTTGTCCTGAGAAGGTGCCAGGCAGGCTGGCTTTTGTTAGGAGCCTGGTGAAGTCATCTGTTCAGCGGGATCTTACACAGGAGGGGAGAAGATCAGTTCCTCGAAACTGAAGTGGGTTTCTCTTATTTGGCTGAGGCAAGAGGGCTATAAATGTGTTAGACTTTTCCCTCCCTATTAACTGAAGGTTGAAATTCTTCCTAACCAGATGACCGTGGGTGAGCTTCTACGAATATGTATCTGACCATGTGGTCTGCTCACGGGGCTGATGTAACTGGTTACCACGAGGAAAAGAGCTGGTTATTGAACAAAGAGCAGCCAAAGGAGCTGCTGGAGGGTCTTTATCAGAAACAGATACTGGCTGATTAAATACTTCAGAAACATTTTAGTAACTATCCATCCATCATTTGACTGACTGATCTACCATTATTTGCCGGGGAGAAGAAAGCATACTATACTTTTTCACACAAGTGAGATAAAGATAGGTGAATTGCCCATCTCTCTTCCTCCCCCCACCCCCTTCTCCCCTTCCTTTCTTTCTTTATGGTAAGGAAAGTGCTATTTGCAGAAGGATCCGCCTTTGTCTGTGCCGGGTTAGCACTGCAAAGGCAGAAAAGACACACCTAAAGGATAGGATGAGGCTTATAAAATGGTTTGCAGGCTCTGGTTCTCATTTTCCAGACAGGCTTGGGGATTATTCTGCACCCAAAGTAAATAAAATGCTTGAGAGGAATCCAAAGTACATTCAAATGTGGACCATTCCCTGGTGTTACTGTAGATCGTTTTAAGCTTCCATTAAAAGCAATACTTCTATGTCGTAATTATCTAGTATCTGCTATCCAAGGACCTCAGCGTGTTTCACAGAGAGAAATTTGCTAATCCTCAAAACTGTCTGGGCTAAAGTACAGAAACTCATTCATTTCCCTTCTCTAACCCCTGATCCTGTCTTTTCCCCCTCCCCGCCCCCGTCTGGCTCCTGCTGTGATCACTGTTGAATCAGACTTGCCAGGGTCTCAAGCACACTCTGCATGTGGAAGATCACGGAGTCATTAAATAAGAGCCTCACTGTCATTATCAAACCCCCTAATGTTTAGATCGTAACCTTCTTTAAGCAGCTCAAAATTTATATTGTCATGACTTCTCTACTTCTCAAGGTATCCCCTGAGTCCTTGTAGAATCTTGCTTTTAGCACACACATAAATAATAAACCACAGTAGTAAGGGACAGCCTCAATGAAGAGAAGGCCAATTTTAATACTTCTTTGCTTTAGAAGCCTGCTTAAATGCCCTTTTGCTATATTTTCTTTTGAAAATCTCATTCATTTAGAGAAAGGTGTAACAAATGAAAACAAACGCTGAGTTTCAGTCCAAGTCACATTTATCACCAAGTAAGAAGGCGGATTTGTAATATGGAGACTGCAAAGAAATCTCAGCTTAGAATCAAGAGCAATTAGCATTTTTAAAAAAGATTTTATTTGAGAGAGAGAGAGAGAGTAAGAGAGAGAAAATGCATGAGAGAGGAGAGGGTCAGAAGAAGAAGCAAACTCCCCGCTGATACACTGCTTGATCCCAAGTGCTCCGAGGATCAGGATCTGTGACCTGAGCTGAAGGCAGATGCTTAACCAACTGAGCCAACCAGGCATCCCTAGCATTTTTTTTTTTTTAATGAGTAAGATTTATGTTTAGGTTTCTATGGAGAAGGATAATCATCTGCTAACTTTAGGAAAGGCTATGCTTTATTACACATCCACATTATAACTAGGTATGAGACAGTGTCTGAGGCTATTTCCGAAGACCGACGATGTGTGAAACTCTAATCTCCTTCTAGAAATTCCAAGTTACCATTCTAAGATGGCATCACTGACAGTGGGTAGCAAAGGCTTAGGAGATGAATATGTGATTTCAAAAGTCAAGAGAAGTGCCAACAGAATCCTAAGGTGTTAGTTAGCCAATAAGCTACAGTAGCTAGTTAACCTTCCATCGTATTGCAGAAGTCAACGTAAAAACAGTGATGACCTGAAGGTCAAGGATTCTACACTTAGCTCTGATATTAATAAGCTTTCTGACCTAGGGCAAGTCACTTTTCTAAATCTTGTTTCTACCTTATAAATGATGCTGGTGTAGATGACCTCTAACATTATATGCTTTTAAGTCACTTAACCTGTCTGACAAATAGGAATAATCTCTGTTTTATTTAACATCACAGGGTCACTGCAAGTATAGGGCAATACATTTAATGAGTAGAAGGTCAATGTATACTTCTTCATAGTTATAAACTGCTTCTATATATCTCATCTCATCTGGATTCTCTTCACAACCTTTGGGGCGGGTATTCTTTACCTCATTTCACAGATGAAGAAATCAGTGCCTGGAGAGATGAACAGCATTTCCTAAGGTCAGAAATTGAGTGTTGGCAGAGGTGGGAGCCAAACCCAGGTGCCCTGACTCTAAATCCAATGTCTTTACCATAGAGAAATAAATAATCATTCCCCTTCCTATCGTCCCCCGCACCCCAACCTCTTTGGTCAATACTTCTACCGCAACAATGGAGTCCATTCTGAATTCCTTCATGTTGAATGGACCCAGAGAACTCTGCACACCCTTCTTTGGTCTTATCTCCATGTTGCAATAAGAATTTATTCAAAGCCTAAGCATGATAAGATGACCAGTTTCTATTTCCAAATGTGTAAAACATTCCTGAGGCATCGGAAGAAGGTTCATTATGGACACTGAGCTAAGTTGTTGATAGAAGGAATTTTCCCAGCAGGTGCCAGTTTGTGAGTCATATCTTTCCACATCCTTCTGAGAATTAGCCCAGCCTTTTTGACCAAGATATCTTTGAGAAAAGTCATGCCTATTACACCTCACATGAATGATGAGGTGCTAAGGGGAGGAAAAGACAGAGTCCTTTATGTAAATGGTACATTTGCTCCTGGATCACAGCTTTGTCAAAATACTGATTGGGCAGAAATAAAATGGCTGAAAAAACCAGGGATAAAACATCCACTAAGGGCCCTGAGGTGGGAGTCTGAAGTCCTGGCTTTTTACCATGGAGCTGTGTGACCTTGGGCAAAGGACTTAACCTCTCTGGATTTTGATTTTCTCTTTTGTAAAACAAAGAGGTTAGTGAAAATGATTGCCAACACCTCTCCCGCTCCCCAGGTTCTATAAAGATTCAATGGTTTAGTCTAGAAACAGAATGAAAAAAGTCTGCTTCACTTACTCATAGGAAAATCTGTGCCTTGCTTTCTCTTGTCAAAGGAATGAGTCACCTAAATGTACCTGAGGATTGATGAAGTCTTTTCTAAAAAGAAAGGCCTCAGAGTCTTACAAGAAACAACAATCCGATACTGGCTCTAGAAGAGCAGTTTTCTAACTGTTTAAAATATTTTTAAACAGTGGAAGTCTTTCTCCAAATGAAATATTGCACAAAAGCCCAGATTATGAAACCTCCTGCAAAATCAATATAAGTGGAATTGCTGGGATGGAAGGGGAAGGAGTAAAAAGTCCTCCCCAACCACCATCGCTCCCCGGCACCCTCCGAGGGTTCCTTGTTACTCCGTTAGGAAACCGTGGCCTTAGAGTATGATTTATTTTCCACAAAAACGATAAATCTGAGGACTTGTTTTCAAAGTGCAACTTCTCAGTAACTAAACAAATCTGTTTTCCAGTGTGTCGCTACTTGAGTGCTTAGAGGAGAAACAGTAACCTAACTTTTGATGAGGTAGAGTACTTTGAAGGGGGGGGGGAAACCCAAAAACCAAAACAAAGGCATTAAGAGCTTTTAGAAAAGGAAGTCTACTTTAAGGTTCCAGTGAAAACATTCTCAGGGGCTTGCAGAAATCCCAAGGAACAAACTGGAATGAAGATAAAGGCAAAAAATGCTTCTGGACTTCAATGAAGTGGTTCACACAACTGTTACCATTGCTCTGTTCACTCCAGTGCTTCAGTGCTCTATGAACATTAACAATTTTGTTGATTATGAGATTAGAGGAGTTTATAACGATTATTAGCAAATAATGCCATTCCTGTTTGAAGAGACTGACTGTAAATGCTGTCCCTGGGAATAACTGAATGCAGTTGGTAGACCAGTTATGAGAAACTTAAGGCTCCAGATGGCTCTGAAATGTGTCCTGCCACGGCATTACCTTTTCTTCTCGGTGATTCTTACTTGAGGGTCCTTGTGGTTTGGCACGGACCATGCTAAGGTGGAACAGAAAGCGGAGGCGGACTCCCAGTGAGCCTCCTGGACCTGGACTATAATGACCCAGGGCTGTGGAGCTGAGCCCGAGCCAAACAAGACACACAGAGACGCCAAGAGAGAGGTTTTGGGGAAGAGCCCAGATCACCGGGCCAGGCCGGTGGCTTCTGAAGGTTTCAAAGCAAATACAGACTGGACACCTTGACAAAGGAGGGAAAACTGGAGGCGGCTCACGTTCAAGAGCCATCTGGAACTGAGGAAGGGGGAGTCTCAGAGCACACTGCTAATTCTTTAAGATACCACATGCGATGGCCTCCTGGGCTACAGAATATAAATTTTTCACTAGGAACTCCTAAAACTGTCATTTGCCTGTGCGTCATTTTGTATTTGCTGAGAAAGTTACATACTTTCATTTGTTATTCCTAGGCCTCACGTTTTTCTTACAAATGAGAACATGAACGCACAGAAGGGAGCTGAAGGTGATGATGGGGCGCACAGATACAGAATGGGAATGGGGCGAGGGAATGGGGCACACTGGATGTACACACATCAAATATCTCTGAGAAGATACCACCAAAAAGTCCACTCACAGCGGTCACCACTGCAGGGGGCCGTGGGAGCTGAGAGAGAGGGGGCCGAGGCTTACACAGAGGTCTCACTCTCACTCTTCTACGCATGTTTAATTACATGTTTAGTTACAAAAAACGCTCTCATAGAATGTCAGTAGGCTCCATCCCACCACCTTCTCACCGTTGACAAAGGACACCGGGGAGCCCCAGCAGAGACTGGGGAGCCAGTGGGCACCCAAAATCACAGACATGTAGGCAGGGGTGGTGAGATTATTATATGAAGTCTCCAGGGCACCCAGTGTCAGGGGGAGGAGGCGGGGCGAAGCCTGTCAGGGGTTCTGAAAACACAGGGAATAGTGGCACAAGGTAAAAGGCGCCGTGAGGAAACAGCTCGATGAATCCAGGACGAAGGACATGCTGCAAGACAACTGATCTGAGCTCTCATGAGAGCCCCCATCCTGAGAAGCCAAGAGGGCAGTGGCAGGTGAGGTGGGCTAGCAAGACACTGCAACCAAGAAACAAGTGTGGGCTTTCACTGGATCCTCGATTGTGTGTGTGTGTGTGTGTGTGTGTGTGTGTGTGTGTGTGTGTTGCGGGGAGACCAACTGGAAAAGACAGTTCTGGGAAACACGTATCGTGGTGAGCATGGAGTAATGTAAGGAACTGCTGAATATTTTCCATGCTGGAATATAACCCTGCAGGTTCGCTATGCTTCCAGAAAAAAGACACTGCTGAGATAGCTGGCGAAAGTGAATTTGGATTGGACGCTAGAAGGTATTACAAAATCACTGGTACTTTTCTATGGTGTGATAATGGTATTGAAGATGTGTTAGAGAATGTCCTCACTGTTAGGAGAAGCATAATCAAAGATTTGGAGGTAAAGCATTATAACATTTAGGGTTTCCTTTCAAATGATTCAGAAGAAGGAAGAGTATATATTTAGAGAGAAACATAAAGCAAATGAGGGAAAATACCAACAACTGGCAAATCTAGCAAAGGCACATGGGTGTTCATATTACTGTTCTTTCAACTTTTTTGTAGGTACACATTTTTTCCAAAATGAAAAAGTTGGGAAATAAAGGGGAAATTTTAAAAACAAAATAAAAAGTACCAGAAAGGGAAAACAAACAGAAGGGGAGTCCTGGCCCTATCCTACTGTCTCCAACCACCCTTCTGACTTTGGGAAAAGTCCTTCATGTTCCTGGGTCTTGGTTTCCTGTGTGAGGAATGAGGCAACTGAGTAAATGACCTAGGAAAGCTGTCCCGTTCTGAAGTCCATGGACACGGTGAGGAATTTGCAGGAAGGCGACTCCTGTGTCTTTCCCGTCCTGCCTCTCCCCTGGCCTCCACGTCCTTGCCCAAAAACTGCTTTTCCTCAAAGAGCTTGTTTTGTGAAGTCTTAATATCTTTTCCTTTTGTTGGAAAGATTTGAATGCACTGGAGACTTTCTGTGTTCTTACAAAAGTTTTAAAGGAACTGTAGTGAATGTAAGGGGTATGTTTGTAAGTACGAGAAAATGCACAAACCCCAAACAATTACAGTGCTGCCTATTAAGAATCTAATAGCATAAAAAAAAAACCCCAAAGATATTTCAAACTTTGAAGAAGTTTATCTTATCTTGGTGTCTTGCTATAATTTCTTGCTCTAAATAGTGACTGGATTTGGTAATAATTTATATTACCAGAGTAACTTATAGTTATCTTCTCAGTGTATCTGTGGTTTTACTGATAAAGACTGAGGAAATGGTTTGTACTGTGGTGGAAATCAGAGACTATCAGCAAAATACTACTTTGGGGGTGACGCCCTGGAGAGGGGGGATGTCTGGAGAGGAGGGCGCTCTGCTCGTGCCTCTGTGACCACATGTCTCTCACGAATCTTCCATTTCTGTGTCCCCCTCATTAGGCTCTCAGCTCACAGATGGCAGGAAACTCAGCACCTGGCAGAGTACTCTGCTCTTAGCAAGTGCAAAATCTAGGTTAGTCATTTTATGGAAATCCAGTACGTCATATGGCAGCAACTGGGTTGTAACTGTCAATTAGAAACAAAGCAAAATAACATCTGGGACATGTTCATTTCCGTGTGTGTGTGTGTGTGTGTGTGTGTGTGTGTGTGTTTTGGTGCAGTATGTCCAGTCTCATTAATAGTTGTTCCAAACAACAGACTTTTCATAGTGAGAACTAGACAAATCTCGATCTCTCTGTACACTCCACCATGTGGGATGGAAGGAAACACTGAGCGTGCCCCATGATAATCATGCCACCTCCCTGCGGGCTGTGGGAATGGCTCTTTGAACCTCCTATTAACTTTGCCACCTTCTGCCTTCTGTTTAATTCTTTACCCAGTCCTGGGGAGCTGTGTCCATTGATCTCCTGATGAACTCCTAAAAAAAATCTTTTTAAAAACTTAGAAGAAGTAATTTCACCTGTCAGAGCAGTCCTGTTCTCAAAGGCACAGAAATCCTCTAACTGGAAATTTTATCCTAGATAATGTGAACACATATGCCAATTTTATCATTTTTATTTATTTACTTTTTAAAAAGATTTTATCTATTTATTTGATAGAGAGACACAGACCGAGAGAGGGAATACAAGCAGGCAAAGTGGGAGAGGGAAAAGCGGGCTTCCAGCTGAGCAGGAAGCCTGATGTGGGGCTCGATCCCAGGACCCTGAGATCATGACCTGAGCCAAAGGCAGACGCCTAACGATTGAGCCATCGAGGTGCCCCAGGTATCGCAATTTTAATAGTGATATGTTTGCTACGATCTATAATGGAGCAACATCTCCATATAACTCAGAGGAAGCTGAGGAACACAGATCTTCATGATTCACACAAGAGGCAGTTGGGCTGATGCCAATATTAGCAGAACCCAAGGGTTTTAAAGCATTTATTGAGATTCATGCGGTTGTGATGGATGGATGTTTAACCATCGTCTGGTCGTCCGTGGTCCAAGAGATTTAGGAATTACACTCAACCTCCTACTAGAAAGGATCTAAAATATTTTCAAGAAAACCATAAAAAATAAAAAAGTAAAAAATCAAAATAAAGAGAAACTTACATCTGAAGGGACGGAGGGTCCAGGGAAGGAAAAGGCTGAGCACCAGGGCACAAGCCACAGGCCGTAAAGCTGTCACCACTGGTCCTTGAGTTTGGCTCTGAGTTTCTGGCAACTAAAACCATGTGGGAATTTCGGATAGTTCAATGGTTTTCAGGAATCACAGGGGGAAACGGAAACGCAACCCCATTCTTCGAGGGAAGCAAAGCTGCTCCCTACACGGAAAGTCCGCGTTCTATGTGTATTTGCATTCTGCCCCTGTACAGAGTCTGGTAACCCGTTCCCCGGGCAAAGCCACCTTTTCCTATCACTTTATGCAAAGAGGAATCTCTCATGCAGAGCTTCATACAAGGGACCTTAGAGGCCTGGAGCTCTAAAACAGGCTTCCAGTAAATGACGTGATAGGTTCCATCAATCTGTTTCCGTCATAACACGCAGGCATGTCTCAGGACAGCGATCGTACAGGTGGGATGTTGAGCTAAATAACGATCTACGACAGCCTATGTCTGCAGGACACAGGTGATTCTGAATACGATCTAGAATACCAATGGCTAGACCATGGACCTGCTACACGTGTCAGCACATACACCATTTCTCTCTGCTGCACTATTGATAATAACCACATAGCATGTGATGTGTCATCTGCTCTAGTAAAGGCCAGAGGGCAGGTGGTTAAGAGGGGACTGCTGGGCTCACCTTGGGCGGTCACCTGGCTACGGGGCATCCTTCTCCACATTCTGACCTCTGAATGAGGATGCCAAGCGAACCGAGCAACCACAGAATGGACATAGTTTAAATGGGAGACTGCATTTCTCCCAGGATTGCCGTCTTCATTGTTGGGGGTCCTCTATTACTATGTAATCCTCGCCCACATGGAAAGGCACAGCAAGGCTGAGAATAATGCTCTTTGAGGGTGGCCTTGAGCCTTGGGACGCTGTCTGCTTGGCGATGGGGCAAGAATGGGGTGTGGCGGGAACTGGGATGAGGAGGGAGGCTCTGAGAAATTTGGGGAAGAGACTTGTGGTATCTCTGTGCCTATTTTTTATGACTAACATCGCACACTTGTATAGGTCAGTGCTCTCTTCTGGAGTCATCAGTCCTTTAAATTGTATTGGTCCTTTAAATCATTTTTCTGATAATTACGGCAGATAAAATAAAAGGTTCTCTTTCGCTATGCTGATAAGTGAGCTGATGAGGAGAGGATTTTTGTGCACTTATCATGCCCTACCTGGGGGGGACTCTTGGGCAGATGTGGTCAGTGATGCCTCTCATCAGTCTTGGTTCATGCCATACCTTGAACTTCTCCTCGTAGTTCTCGAAGGCTTCCATGACCATACACACGGCCTCCATCGAGCGCTCCAGCCGTCCATCCACCCCGTTAAAGCGGTACATGCTGCCAGACACATCGACCACCAGGCGCAGGCGCTTGGGTTTCTGTTGGGGGCTGCCCAGCTGAGCGGGGGAACAACAGAACAGCCTTGTGAAACGGGAAACCACCCCTGGTTGCTGTTTCGAGGGGCCCATAAAGGCCCCAGAGTGCCAGCCGTGGGGCAGGCCGATCGGCTGGGGGCTCGGCAGGGCACAAGGCTGACCTGGCAGGTGGAAAGGATTGTATTTCAGTAAACGGGATTGCAGACTCGGGCTGGTAGTTGGGGCCATATGGGAAAGATTTTCCTTTCGAATATGGTCCTTTCAAGGCCTAACCTCAGCTAGTAAAACCACCTTACTAAGGCTATTATTCTTAAAAATAATAATCTGGAAAGATAGAAACCCCAACATGTCATTTTCATGTCATGCCTCGGAGTCAGTTACACTAGCAAGATTGAGTTATTCTGGAAGGCCACATCGATTTTACTCCTACCTGTTATGTAGTAACCTGCAAATCATTTTTCCACAAAGCCCGCCAGTAATGTCAGATTCCTAAAACAAGGCTATGGGAGAGGGGGGTCTGGCGAAGAACTGAGGGAATATGTTTCCTCAGTGTCTTCTGTTGTTAGTAAGCTTTCAGGTTTCTCTTCTTTCCAGTTCCTGCATTACTACTCCTCGTTACTCTTCTTGGCCGTTAAAGCATGAAAGTGGCATCCAACCACACTTGAGCGACAAATGTCAATTAAAATGTGAAAATCTTCCGAGTTTCAGTTTGATTCTGGACTCATGCCTGCCAGTTTGCAGAATTAAAAACAAAAATATGTTTGTCAGCTTTACTTACAGGAAAAAAGGAAGAGGAAAATTTCCAGATTATTCTGTCATTATACATTCACTGACATGCACGAAAGCTAATGAGCACGGTCAGTAATTTCCAAAACACAGAGCGGGTATTGGAGGGCAAAATTCAATATATTTCTTTAAAAACTTGTTGAGTCTGTCTAAATGAAGAATAGTGCCACATATGCTTCCATGACCACTCGTAATTCAGATATATCTGAACACGGCTGTTGACCGCGATGAGTCAGTAAAGAACGTAGTTGTTGACTCATGCCAATGACACAGAAGTGAGTACTGCCCAAATTACCAAAAGATCCTTTCTGAATAAACATCTAAATGGAGCGAGTGACTGCCATTCCCCACCAGTCACTGCATCCCCGGCTCTCAGCAGCTGCTTGGCAATTCTGGTTATTCTGGGACACAGAAGATCATAGAGCCCTCCAAGAGGAGAGATGCAGTATTTCACCTGCTGCCATTTTATGTTTGCCCCTCTGTTGCAGATATTTTAATATCAGGGCTGTCTAAAGCTTTACATATTGTGGTTGGAACTACTGAAGGGAGAGTTTCTTATTTTCTAAAATTTTCTTCAGGTATAAGATGAACAGACCTTTAAAGTCACAGGACAGGGGCACCTGGGTGTCTCAGTGGGTTAGAGCCTCTGCCTTCGGCTCAGGTCATGATCCCAGGGTCCTGGGATCGAGCCCCGCATCGGGCTCTCTGCTCTGTGGAGAGCCTGCTTTCTCCTCTCTCTCTGCCTGCTTCTCTGCCTACTTGTGATCTCTGTCTGTCAAATAAATAAATAAAATCTTAAAAAAAAAAAACTGGTAAAGTCACAGGACAGCAGAAGGCCACCAAGATTGCTCTAGAGCACTGGGTGTCTTCCATTTCCCTTCCAGGGGCAGACCTGCTCTGTGTCCTAGGAGCTGACGTGCGTGGACAACATCAGCCTCTCTCTCAGCTGTTAGCTTCTGGTGGAGTCTGCGGATGGGAGGTCCTGTCAGGAGATCAGGTTGCCATAATCAGGGTTTATGGTGTTTTGACAAAGATGGCAACTCAAGAAAGCATTTGTCTGTCACGAGGGCTGGACTCTACAGACCGGAGGCTACTCGTGCACCATTACTTACTTGTGGCTCCAGCTCGCCCCGGCGTTTGTAAATGGCTTTTTCTCCAGTCAGCCCATCAATGATCTTGGCATCATCTAGTTCTCCTGTAGCTTGGTGTCTTAGCCACTGTCTTTCTTTACCTTTAGCCTACAATGACACACACACACATACACAAATTCTTATTTTAATGACTTCTGGAGGGTACCTGACACACTTTCTGCATGAAAAACAGGAAACACACCCAGGATCTTTTCAAGTAAGTGATGTTTCTGCATGAACACAGTTTCATCGACGGACTGGTTTCTGCTCTGCCGATAAAGAATGCCCTTTGGGTAGATTTCATCTGTTTTAATCATTTTAACACACAGAATGATAAAATGAGCCCATTTAAAGCACACAAAATGGGAAAGCAGTATGCAAATGAGCCCTTGGAGAGATGTGCACAGCCCGGAAATGCAGTGGTGATACATTTCTTACGGATCTTCTGTCACAGTACTTTTGGCGAATTCCTTAGGTAACAAAACAATCAGCTTGAACTTGTTAACATTGTCTGCAGGCACAGAGAAAATGTAATCTTCAGAACTCTTCCTTTTGGAAAAAAGAATTTGTTATTTGAGTTCTCTGTGACTTATGGTGCAATTAGAAACAGCTGAAAGTAATAGTTCATGAATGTGTTGTGTCCCCCATGACCCTCTGATGAGATAGCATCTGAATTACTTTCCCAAAGGTATTTCCACATGATACAATGACTTATAACTATGTCAGGTGGACCAAGATGGTAGTTAAGAACAGTGGAGAAGGACAATATCCCAAATCAAGGCATGAGTCTGTTATAGCCAATGACTATATTTACATTAAGAAGTAGGTAGGAGGAAAGGGTGAGTAGAGTCTTCTAGAATCCTTTCCTACTGGACTATGGATCAGACAGACAAGCCTGACAACACAATGCTGGCCTTCTCAGGCTCCCTCCCCTGCAACAGTGATTGGGACCTGACTCCTCTTTCCTCTTCCCCATTATGCCTGAGGTCTGGAGTGGATCATTCTTCAGGTTTTCAGGATGCTTTATGCGGGGAGATGCATTTGGGGGCGAACACTGAGGTACCTTTTGATCCTGAGATTCTGTGATCCTTGGAGATACCAAACCACAGAGTGCTGGCTTCTAATGCCTTTCATAGATGAGAACAGACTCTCACAGACCAGTCTAGTCTGGGAAAATAAGTACCACAGAAAGTACAAGACAATGTGGTAGCAATAGTTAGCTGTCATCAAAGTGGCACTTAGAGCTGGGTTTAAGAGGAAGACGGTAGATTACAACAGAAACAAGATTACGTGACATGTCACAGAACAGCTGTGCCACTGTTACCATTAAGCCTCAATTTCTGAAGTTTCATCAATGCGTTGACAAGGCAATGACATTGAAGAAGTTCAAGGGAAACTGTTCAGCTTCCAGTGATATGTAATTCAACTAAGTATAATATGGAACTTTCAGTTCAACAAAATAGGAAATGGAGAGTGCATCACAGTTTCCGATAAGGCTAGAAAGTACACATCAGTCCTAAAGGATTTGAAGAGGTCTGAATCATGAGCATAGGTTATTAAAAAGAAAAAAAAAAAAAGCACTGTGTCACTTTGTAGATCCTCCCTGTTTTACTTTCTTTATCCTTATCACTGTTTACAAATGTCTGATTTACCTCTTTGTCTCTATTATCTATCTGTTCCATTAGAAAGTCAGACTGATGGCATAAGCCCTTCGATAACTGCAGCATCTAGAACAGTGCTTCATACGAAGTTGGTGTTTGATAAAAATTACTGAAACTTGATTGCTACTATAAAACATTATGTGATAATCATATAAAAGCATGTCCATACAGTATTATCTCAATGTGTATGTATCTACATTATATACATGCAAGGAAAAATATGTGGGAGAAAAAGAAAATATTAATAGTCATGGTTATTTTGGGGTTGTGATTTATGGGTGATATTGTTTTCTTCCCTTAATTTCTGTATTTTCCAATTTCCTCCCTCCTTCCCTTCTTCCCTTCCTCCCTTCTGTTCCAGAGAGTAGGAGAGCACATGCATATGCACGAGCTGGGGATGGGGGGGAGGGAGAGAGAGAGGGAGAGAATCTCAAGCAGATTCCCATGTTGAGTGAGGATCCCAACACGGGGCTCAATCCCATGACCTTGAGATGATCATGACTTGAGCTGAAATCAAGAGTTGGACCGTTAACAAACTGAACCACCCAGGCACCCCTTTAGTTTTCATATAATGAACTCCTGACTTTGAAAATCTGAAACAAAATTAAGTTTTTTTTTCTCAAAAGGACTTAAAAATATCCTTTTGTATTTTTATGAAATATGCCTTTGAGACTAGCTTGGAGAGCAAGTCTTCTCAAACTTCAATGTGCATGCAAATAACTTACGGATCTTGATAAAATGCAGTGTTTGATTTGGTAGTTTTTGATTCAGTAGGTTTGTTAACAACTGGTCCAAGAGCACTGTGGAATTCTTTTGCTAATAATTAGTGAAAATGGTCCCCTTTTAGAGGACCCTCTTTTTAGGGGACCTATTATTGCCCATGGTAGGGAGGCTGCAGAATTGTAAAATGCTTACTTTTCCTTTAGAATATTATATTTGTCTGCTGTCCCTGGATTCACCATCATAGAAGAAACTAGGGATTTTAGGTCTTGATTTTCTTATGCCAATGTTGCTTCTTTTCCTAGATACAATTATCATTCCTCAAGGTGCTCTCTAGATTGAAGACGATTTCCATTATGTGTGCCAACGAAAGGAAAAGAATTTAGTAAAATTTAGGGTGAGAGTGAGGGAAGGAATCTGCTTTTTCCAATAAATCTGCTCTGCCTTTCTTGCTTTTTTTGGATGAACTTTTAAAATTGAAGTACAACATACTTGTAAGTCAAGTGCATACATCTGAAGTGCAGAGCTCAGTGACCTTTAGAAGTGAACACCCTAACGTAACCACCTATACCTCCACAGCGCCCCCAGCACTCCTTCTGGAATTTCCCACTTCTGCCAGCAGGGCTTAGGTTCTCTTGGCTTTGGACTTCATAAAAATGGTGTCGCGCAGCACGTGCTCTTCTGTGTCTGGCGTCTCTGGCTGCACGTGGCTGCTGTCAGGTTACCTGTGCTGCCATGTGCGGCAGTTCTTTAATTCTCGCTCGCTGCTGTAGTGACAGCTAATCCTATGATTTGGTCACAATTTGTCCACTCTACAATGGCGCTGTTTCCGCTCTGGGGCTATGAAGAATAATGGTGCCAGGAGTGGTCCTGAGCATGTCTCTTGGAGCAGATGTGTGGGTATTTCTGTTGGGCAGGAGCCCTGGATACGTTCAGCTTTAGGAGATACTGCTAAACAGCTTTCCAAAGTGTTTTTTCCAACTTATATTCCCACGAGCAGTAGGAAGGTTTCATCTGCTCATATCCTCACCCACACTTGATATTGATGGCTTAAAAAAAATTGTTAGCCGTTCTGGTGGGTGTATAGCATGTTCCCTTCCTTTTTATTTTTATCTGTGGAAAAATGAATTTTGGTTCTGCTGGTCACTGATATTTTTAGGAAAATGAGCCAGTAGTTTTTGTTTTTGTTTTTGAGAAGTGTAAAGTATGTACTAGTCTTTTGATCCAGAGCTACTGGGCACAAAGTCATTTTATAATAGTAGCACTATTCATTAGTTTTCAAGTCTAGAACTTGCAGATAAATATGGCCAGATAATTTGTTATCTGCCATCTAGCCAGCCCACCAATTTTTGGAAACTCAAAACAGGAAGAGGCCTGTCAGAATGGATACTCTTGGAGGCAAGGGGCTGGAGGGGGAGTGCTTTAAAAACTTACTGTGGGCTGGAAAAGAAATATTTATTATTATGGACTGTGTATTTTATGGGACTCACTGAGATACGTCCTTACCTAGTAAGTTCCTACTGGATTTAAAGATATGCTTTTGTGTATAACAAAGGTCCAAACATGAGCTTTATAGTATATTCATTACATGAAGCAAAGTATTCTTATAAATATGTCCATCTGTTTTGGCTTATACAATAAGTTCATACTAATGAGAATTTATTACATATAAAGCTAGGTTTCACTAGTAAAAATCTACATTACAGACTTCCTAGAAAAGACACACGGTTTTATTATGTTCATGTAAAGAACACCTAGACTAATTGAAATGCTCAGAGGATGACGTATTCTGGTTAACTTATTTTCTGGGAAATAACTGGTTAACCAGAAAGGACATCCACACTCACCTGTGGCAGTGAGGACCTTAGGAGGAAGACACTTGACAAAAACCAATTATCTTGTGGTTTGTGACACCTGATCTTGTGATTTCAGCACTGAAAGTATTCTGATTAATCTTAAGTCTTTGTTTATCTGGTTGTGGTTAATCAGGACTTTCTTTATCTGCAAACTCTACATGTAAGCCGATTTTCTATTATGCCTTCACAATTTATTTAATGAGAGGATTAGAAAGATTTAAGTGGCAATTTATAGAAAGCACATACATTCTACAGAATAAAACATATAGATGATCATCACTAAATACTTCTTGTGTGAAAGAAGAAATGTAAACGATGTTTGAGGATACCTGGGAGCAGTGATTCTTTTATTAAACATTAACTCCTGTTATCTGCAACATTTCTCCATGTTCAACCAATGTATACTTCTTATACTATTAATCTGTACCTTTAAAAAATAAGATGCTGGATTAAGATAAACTTTTGCACAGTATTTGTAACATAACAAATTATAAATCAGTGGAAATAATAACATTTTCTTTACAGTTCTCAGTATTTTGACATAGCAAAAAATATTTTTCTAGATACCTATTAGGTCGCTAGCTGCTCTAAATGCTGAAACAGGGTTGCCCAGGAAAGAGAAGATATAGACCTTCCTATTTTAAGGGATTCCTTGTTTCTTGAAGTGCCATCTCATGGCAAGGTTAAATACTGATTCACGTACTTCAAAAAGACGACCCTCCTTAGAAGAGTTTGTTCTCCTGCTTGCGATGTAAAACTAAACTATGACTTTCAGTTACAAGGTAATGACATGTTAGAATTGGTGTCTATGAATAAAGGCAATTTTATGCCTGTTTTTCAAGAATTCAGTATTTTGGGGGCGCCTGGGTGGCTCAGTGGGTTAAAGCCTCTGCCTTCGTCTCAGGTCGTGATCCCAGGGTTCTGGGATCGAGCCCCACGTCGGGCTCTCTGCTCAGTGGGGATCCTGCTTCTCTCTCTCTCTCGGCCTGCCTCTCTGCCTACTGTGATCTCTGTCTGTCAAATCAATAAATGAAATCTTAAAAAAAAAAAAAAAAGAATTCAGTATTTTTAACTCCCAAGGAGCCAGAAACCACACTTAGCAGTGTGGACATACAGCAGGCGCCAGAAACGGACCCGTTCCAAGGGACCCTAGATCCACCCAGTCCTGCTTTCCCCCAAGTTATCCTCAGCTGGCAGCCCCATTCTTTGGGCTGTTCAGGCCACATCCCCAGGCATCTTTGCTTTCTCTCACAGCTCATGCCTAGTGTGCCCCGGCAAATCCCCTCAGCTTCCCCACACCCACCATACCCACCATACCCACCTTCTCTTCTGCCTTCCACGCCCATCCCCAGCACTAGTACCCTTCTCTCTTGCCTGGCCCAGTGCCATGGCTTCCTGCCTGGCCTCCCTGCTTCTCCCCTTGTCCCCGTGGGTCCCTCTCCACACAGGAATCCTAAGAATCTTTATGAAAACACGTTGCAATTTGCAGCAAATGCATTAAAAAACACCAGCATGATTAAATTTTTACAACGCCTGACTGAACTTCTCTTTCTCTAGTTATTTTCAGGAATGAAATAGTATTTGTCTCTGTTGCATGTAATATGAATTCTCACACTTTTGCTTCCTTCTATCCCTCCTATCGACTTCTTGATTTTTTGCTTAATTTGTGAGATACTATGAGAATTTAGGCCCCACTTGTTATTATTCAGCTCACTTTTTTATACTGTTATCTTTTTCATAGTCTTTTTTTTTTTTTTTAAGATTTTATTTATTTATTTGACAGAGAGAGACACAGCAAGAAAGGGAACACAAACAGGGGGAGTGGGAGAGGGAGAAGCAGGTTTCCTGCTGAGCTGGGAGCCCGATGTGGGGCTCGATCCCAGAACCCTGGGATCATGACCTGAGCCAAAGGCAGATGCTTAACCATCTGAGCCACCCAGGCACCCTTCATGGCCTTATTCCTGATACTTGAGTTTTCTTTGAAACATATTGGCCACAATTAGGTAGAGCTGATTCTGTGTTTAACCGGTTCTGAGGCTTATTCCGAGTCCTTTTATACCATGAATTTCCTGTTCTTTAAGAATCCTAACTGGGGCAACTGGGTGGCTCAGTCGGTTTTAAGCATCTGCTTTCAGCTCAAGTCATGGTCCCAGGGTCATAGGATTGAGTCCCACATCGGGCTCCTTGCTCAGCAGGGAGCTTGCTTCTCTCTCTGCCTCTGCCTGACACTCTGCCTGCTTGTGCTTTCTCTCTCTCCCTCTCTCTGAGAAATAAATAAATAATATCTTAAAAAAAAAAAGAATTCTAATTCCTTTCTTCATTGGCTGCATATTTAAACACGTGCTTATTTTATATATATATGTATGTGTGCGTATACATATTTACCTCACAATTATTTTCAAAAAGAGTACTTAAGTGACATATATTTAAAGTCTCTGAATATCTGAAAGTGTCTTTCTGATCTCCTTGTACTTTGGTGAGTACAGAATTCTCAGCTCACATCCCCAACCCCCTGCCCCCGTGCCCCCAATCCTGCAGATGTTCTTTCACTCTCTTCTGGCGTTGAACACTTCAGAGACAACTAATATAAGATGACGTTTTGTCGAACAATAGCTTGTTTTCTGTCTGCTGGGCTGCTTTTAGGATATTTTCTTTGTTTTGGAAATGTTAGTGTTCCGTGAGGCTGTGGTGAGGCGCTCCTCTCTTTGGATTACTTTCGCCTGGTCCTCAGCGAAATGTTTTTCATCCACAGAGTTGGGACTGTCTTTAGCCCAGTACAGTTTGTTGTTGTTGTTATTACCCTGATTACTGTTTATGAGTTCTTTTAGGTCCTCTCTGGGAATATCACTGGCTCATCTGGCGTGCATTTACTGAAAACTCACCATGTGCCAAGGTTCCCGCTTCTCAGGAGGGCTCCTGGTGTGGTGTGTTAACTCCTGGCTCTGTTTTCATTGATCAGCTTTCTTTTGGTTTTTATCTCTTTACTGCCTCTACAGAGTTTAATGTAAATTTCAGTTTTGGGACTGTATTTTTAGTTTAGTTTTTTTTTTTTTTTTAATAATCTTTCCTTATTGCATTCAACTCCCTTATTATTCCTGCTTGCTTCTTAGCTTAAAAAAAAAAAAATCCATGTCTTTTTTTTTTTTTTTTTTTCATTTGACAGAGAGAAATCAGAGCTAGGCAGAGAGGCAGACAGAGAGAGGGGGAAGCAGGCTCCCGCTGAGCAGAGAGCCCAATGCAGGGCTCGATCCCAGGACCCTGAGATCATGACCTGAGCCGAAGGCAGAGGCCTAAACCACTGAGCCACCCAGGCGCCCAAAAAATCCATGTCTTATTTCACATACTTCAAGTTTCTTTGACTTGTGAGAGCACAAAGCAGATGTTTTCGAGAACTCTGGTGTTTTCTGAAGAAAATACTCTAGCCCAGCAGCATCACCTTCCCCTACATCTTGGATGCATATCACTCAACCTCACTGCAGAATCCTCTCTTAGATCCCATGTTATTTTGTTTGTGGGTGTCCCTACTCTTGAATGATGCGACGGCTTTACAAAACCATTTGGTAACAGACTGGGATCTGACTCTCCTTGCTCGCACTGACTTGCCAATTCGCTATTACCAGAGCTCTCCTTCAAGATTTTAACTGGCATTCTTAGCTGAATTAAATCTATACTACTTAACTCAGGAACTCAGCAGGGAAAGAGCTGGAACTGTGGACTGTCACAGCGTGAGAACATCATCTCCACATCATTTCTTACTTTGGTTTGGAAAAGCCATAGCAAGGGGCCCACTTGGCATTTGTCTGATCTCATCTTCAAGCCAAGTATAAAGTTAAGACTGGTCTGGCCCCTTTCCCGGTGTTACTCCCTCTCCAGCCTTCTGTCTGTTGTAGCCACGGCCTAAAATCGAGACCTCCCCAACCCCACGCTCCTGGTGTTGCTGCCTTCAAACTGCTGCTGCTTGGCAGTGACCACATGCTCCTCACTGGCTTGAGGGCTCTGGCTTCCATTCCCTGCCTCTCTGTGTAAGGGAGACCAATGTGATTCTGCTGGGTTTCATGCACTTCCTGGCTAGTAACACTATTTCTTAGGGAGGTTTCTGAGTTGTCACTAGTACTGTCATTCATAGGGTCTCATCACACTCCATTTAGCACAAATTCCTCAAAGCTTCTCGCATGTCACATGCACTCTTCCCTAATTTCTCCTGTCATATGGTTTTTCACCATTTACAGCATTTTGCTATTTTAACACATTCATGGTCATCTGGCGAAGACTGAGGTAGAGGCCTGAGCTCAAGCAGCCTGGAAGTCAGGACTGTATTTCTAGGCTGCACTTGGTTGAAGTTGTCCCTCAGGGGCCACTAAGGCCATGTGCTGAGTATGAGCCATTTGGGAGCTAGGAAGAGTAACTGGCATTTTACTGTTCTCCCTGAAATGCAGACGTTCCCTGATGTGGCCGTTTCCACCTTTCCTCTCCATTTGCTCTGTACTCTCACATCAGCCAACGCACCTTTTCTCTCGGCTTGGGTTGTTGCCCTATACAGATGACCTTAAAAATGTAGACATACGCAACCTCTCTGGTCCTAACCTTGCCCCTGAACTCCAGATTCACATCTTAAAATCTTTGAATATCACACTTGACATTTTTACGTAGGTGTCCTAGGAGTGAGAAAACAGGACATCAGACCAAACATCTGCTTTCTCCACAAGCCTCTCCTCTTCCTGATTTCCCTATCACTGTTCTCTAGGGCTTGAAAAACTCACCATTCCCCTCGCTTCACATTCAATCAGTCACTGTCTTCCCAACCTACCTCCAAACTGTCCGATCCTTTCCATTTTCACTTCCATTACTCTGGCTCAGGTTCTTTTCACTTCCTACCTGGATACTGAAAGTAATTTTAATGATTTCATTTCAGGGTTTCCCCACCTCTCTCTTCTATGATGCTTTCTCTCTCCATGGTTAAGAAGCCTCCTAAAGAAGGTACAAGTTTACAACTCTCTTTCTCAGGCATGTTCATACTCCTCACTGATTATGGAATACAGTCAGCACCGTGCTCAAGGCCCTTGGGGTTCAGCTTCCCCTCATTTTTTCTCCTGCTCTCCACTGCCCCCAGCTCCATCCCCAAATTCTGAACTCCAGTCCTTCTGGACTGTTTGTCATTTCCCAAATAGCCATGTATTCAAGGCTTCTTCCTCTGCTCATAGGCTCCTTCCGTCTAGACCAGAGCTATGCAGACTGCCCTTGGTGAGTAAACACTTGCTACTGGTTCATGATGAAATAAGTTACAGAACTGAACAGTAAGCATTTAAAAACTGGCATGGCGATTTGACAGAGTGCTTTTATGTTTGCTGAATCTAATATTAAATAATACGGGTATCTTGTATGTTCATTTTTATATCTTTTCTTCAGGAGTTCATTTCTATTTTATTTTATAAAAGTATTAGTTCATGGTCAATGAACAAAACCTGGCCTCTCTCCAAGGAAGGTTTGAGAAGCTCTGGTCAAGACTGTCCTTCCATCCCCATCCTGAAAAGAGTTGCCAATTGAAACCATGCTCACCCTTCATGGCCCGGCTCAAAAGGCATTTCCTCTGAGTTTTCCCTAACTGCACAGCCTAGAAATTGATCACACATTTGTCTACATAACATGGCACGTTATTTAAAACACCGCTGTGGCATTTACCATATTGTGTCTTCTATTATAACTACACATGTATCTTCTTTCCTAAGTTAGTCACTGAAGGCAAGAAACCTTAGGCAAAAGAGATATTCAACAAATGTCTACTGGATGAAATAGTTATTATTAATTAAATAAAAGGAACAGGGAAATGCTTTCCATTCTTTACATATGAATAAAGTGGGTGCTCAGAATAAAGTCTAAATTCTTTTTTTTTTATTAAAGATTTTTATTTATTTATTTATTTTACAGACAGAGATCATAAGTAGGCAGAGAGGCAGGCAGAGAGAGAGGAAGGGAAGCTGGCTCCCTGCTGAGCAGAGAGCCGGATACGGGGCTCGATCCCAGGACGCTGGGATCATGACCTGAGCGGAAGGCAGAGGCTTTAACCCACTGAGCCACCCAGGCGCCCCTAAAGTCTAAATTCTTTGCCAGGCACCCACCTGCCTCTTAGCCCCAAGTCCTTGGGTGCATTTTACACTAAGTGGAATCCTGCTCCCACTTGAGATCAGCCATCAGCTCACATCTCAGACCTCAGTGTCATGCCCTTGTCCGTGCCATGTTCTCTGCTGGGGCATTGTTTACCCTTTCCTTTAACTGGTGAATACTCGTGTACCCTTCAAGAGCTAGCTCATGTATCCTTTCCTGACAAATCTCTCCTAGAACCCCTCACCTCTGGCTTCCACTGCCTTCTCTGCATCTGTCTACCTAGACACCTACCATACTCAACTGAAACGATCTGTTTGGGTGCCCGTCTTTCCCACTCCCCAGAACTATAGCCTTCCTGAGGACAGGGACGGTATCCCGTGAATCTCTGGGGCCCCAGTGCCCTAGCACAGTGCACATCACACATCACTGTTCAAAAACACTGTTTATCTCAGCCTAAGCTCATTTCGAACTGCTCAAGGAAAAAAAAAAAAAGAACATAATTGCTGGTTCATGGAGATATCATGCTAGCCAAAGCAATCAGAGAAAGGCTAATTTCGTTTAGCCTGAGAATGAAATTACTGATTGTAGATCAGCAAAACGCTGGAGAGAAGAGATGATTACAATCAGTGGCTTTTTGTGGAATGGATATTTTCTTTTGTCAGGGACTGCTGGCATCAGACATTCAGATTCTGAACCAAGCACAACTGAAGTTATGACAGACTCTATTCTAATAAGACAATTTTTGCTATTGATTCCTAAAATGTCCAATACCCAGGGCCCTATGATATCCCATATAGAATCCAGTCAAGAAGCAAAGGGAGGTCACTGGTGATGGCGATCTTAATTGAGAAGGCCAGGAGTTGCAACAGACACACGTGTTGGAGCAGACATTGTAACAGGAGTGACAACATTTTCCTCACATCTCTGCCCTGCTGTCCAGAGTCCGCGCGTAGGCTTGAAGCCATACTTTGAGAAGTCATCTCAAATGATGATTTGCTAGTTCCTGGCCAGACGTTCTGCTGTTCACCAAGGAAACACCCATGGTTACCGGGATTCCACAGCAACCTCAGCACAGCTGGGAGCTATTAGTCAATCAGAGCCACACAGGACTGGCAGATGGTGGCGAAAGGGGAACCAAACAAAGCCTTCTTGTTTTGGTTACAATCTAAAGACTCATATTCCACTGAGGCCCTGTCTACCCTTGGCCAGTAGCTGTGTTTTGAAGTAGCACTATCTGTCTACATGGAAGACTAGAAGGCCCCCGAGAATAACACATCTGTTGGATTAAAAAAAAAAAAATATATATATATATATATATATGGAAATACTTGAAAATGTGATGTTGGCATCTGGATAATGATGCAAAATGCTTTACGAGTATATGTGAGAATGATTCTTTTCATGGAATTTCATAGTTGGCAGCAGATAACAGAGGCCTAAGAGATAACAGGGACCTGAGCTTCGGATTCAGATACCCGCTCCACGGGCCACATAACCCGGGCCGAGTCTCATCATCTTTCTACTCTTCAGTTCCCTCAGTACAAAGTGGGAACAATGTAGCTACATTCCAGAAGACTGTGAGAATAGCCGGGTTACATGCCTCAGCTTCCGTATCTATCCAATGTAGAAAATAGCTCTTACGGTTGTCGTAAGGACTTACCAGCACAAGAAATGGATGTAAAGTAGGTGACTGTGTGTCTGGCTTGCAGTCCAGGCTGATGAAGACGAGCAAAAACTAGGGAAGTAAGGATGAGACAAATTCTTCCGCAAAGAGCACTGTGTGCTAGGCATTGTTTTAAACGGTCTGCGTGTATCATCTGAGTCAATCTGCATACCTGCCCTATTATCTGTTGTTGCATTTTCCAGAACCTGGGCTGTCAGGCCCTAGAGCTGGCGCTCTTAGTCACTAAGAGACCACGATGATGACGACGATGGAAGAGATCGTGAGAATGCTGTGGTAACGTAAGGCATCCAGCAGAATGTCTGACACACGGCAACTGCTCGGTAAATGCTTGCTAGTACTGACATGCTTGTATTATTTGTGAAGATTTGGAGAGATGGTAGTTCTACAACCATTTTAGGTTCTCCTCGGAGGATTACATCATTTTTATTCCCTTTCTTCTATCTTAAAACTTTTTTGCTATTATTTAAGCCTAGTTTCTCTTTTTCAGATTTCCATGGAAGAAGAGAATAAAAACATCCTTGAAATAATTAAGTTACTCTATTTGAGGATATCTAGAAAGTTATTAACCCCAAGCCCCTTATGGTTTTTTTTTTCAATAGGTGTCTATTTCTTGTTTTCTATCCCTTTAATTGTATTTGTTGCTTTTCTTTGAGCCCCTTGCGATTTTCTTTCACATTTCTCTTTGAAGGTGGAAAGCAAAACTGGATACTGTTTCTGAAACTGGTCTCATCACTGTGGGCTTTAGCAGAAGTCATTCCTTAATGGCAACCCTAACTCTAAGCTAGGCTTGACGGGTGGGCTACTTGAAGAAGTCACAGTAGTGGGTCTACCTTTTCTTCCTTTGGCCGACCTGGTGAACACAGTATCATATCTTAAAGGGCTGCTATGAGAATTAAATGTGGTAGTGCTTGTAGAAGTAACTAGAGCCTGGTGCCCAGTGAATACCAATCAAGACATGAACTAATAACAGATAAGGATTCTCATTCTTTCAGTTAAAAATATATTCTCAGATTCCTCCCTGGTACTATGAATCATCGGATGGCCCATTTGTACACAGGGTAACACTCCGTGTTGTCTGCATGTAATCATGGAATCCATGGCCAGACTGTGATCTGGTCTCTCTGATTTTTTTCAAAAGATTAATTAATTAATTAATTAATTAAAGAGAGAGAGAGAGAGAGAGAGAGAGAGAGGACAGAGGCAGAGCGGAGGGAGAGAGAAAGAATCCCAAGCAGACTCCCTGCTATGTGTGGAGCCAGACACAGGGCTTGATCTCAAGACCCTGAGATCATGACCTGAGCCAAAATCGAGAGCCGGATGCTCAACTGACTGAGCCGCCCAGGTGCCCTAAGGTTTTGATAGCCTTCTCCTTTGACACCGTCCCTTACCACACACAGGCTCTTCTCAGTCCCACTGAACAGCCTGGACTTGTACACCCTGTGTCCTATGTCTGGAACGCCCTGACTCCTCAACCATCTGGAAAATCCTTAGCGTCTTTCAAGTGTGAACTCACGCATCACATTCTCCATGAAGCCCTCCTTCGTTCCTTCCATAGCATTATGCACATACTTCTCTATAGAAAGTAAGAAACCATTTGCCTCTTTGTCTTTGAGTTCCTTCTTTGAGAGGAGGGGCTGCATTTTATTTTTCTATCCCTAATGTCAAAAACTTCAGAAATGAATGACTGACTCAGGAACTCATTGTTCAGTCTTAGCATGAGCACGGCCTCTCACCAACCTCATCTCCTATGAACCACTCATTTTGGCTCTTTTTCACCTCTTGCCTTGCCCTGGAGATCACCCAGAAGTTGCCTCAATGCCTACGGTGATAAGAACTAGTACAGTGAGTGTCTTTGCTGGAAAAAAATCTAATCATTCCATGTTAACTTTGTTCACACAATTTGCCCACGGATTTTTTTTTCTTTTTTTTAAAGCAAATTCCCCAAATAACAAATCTTTGTTTGGGAAATCCTGAAGCATTTTAATCAGCATTTGAAGGGGGGCAAGAGCAGTATTAACTGATTCTGAGACAGCACAGTCTAAAACTGAAAAATGGCACGCAAAGCAGGGGTAGGGGGAACACAGGAGGAGATGCCAGGAGACATAGAGAGTGCATGGTCTGGATGACCCAAAATGCTCCTCTGTCTCTCCAGGCCAATGTGGTAAGATGATTTGTAGGACAAGAATTCTATCTGTGACTTTCTTGTTAAGGTGGGATGCTCACAGATCTTCTAGAAGGGGAATCAGGGAAGTCCAGTGTCTTCTAGAGTTGTTGGTCAAATTATTCTGGACAGGACAGGTGGGGTCAAATGTTCTTCCTTGGAGAACTCACCTGAGAAGGCCATGGAGTGACCCACAGTCTCACTCAAACATTTTGGCATTAGAATTTTCTGACTGGCTGATTAGGGTTTGAATAATTTTCACTAGTCGTTTTGGGATGGGTCCAGCTTTGGGCCCAGGTTATTTTCTTAGTCCATTGTCGGAGGATTACCTGTAAATTATCCAGGATGACTCGGAGGGAGTGCACCTGCCGTCGGACAGCACCCGAGAACCTTTCATACGTTGTGGCATCATACTCACTCATTTGGATCTCCTTTAACCTGAAACCAGAGGGGGCAGAAAAGATAACAGCTGAAATCATGTGCATGTGGTCTTTTACTTCCATTCATCTGCTGCCAGAACTGTAGCACGGTCCTTGGACACTGAGGGTGCCCTGGAGGAGAAAAGGCGAGAAGGAATGTCTCTAGCTAGGAGTTTCAAAGAAAGAAGATGTCCAGCGGTGGGCTGGTACATGGTGAACTGGGAGCCTTCTAGAACAAACAAAACAAAGTGAACCAAACAACCATGTATAGTATTTGCTGATTTCTGTGGTGTAGATACTCCCCTCCTGATCAATTCCAAGCTACTAACAGTAAGATCGCTGAGCACTGACTTGGAAAGAAAGGCACACAATCGGCTCTCATGAGCCAGTGAGTCAGCTCTAGGGCAAACCACTGCCGGATCCCAAAGACGTGTCATGGTGCTGGCAGCTAGTCAGTTCATGTGGCAGGTTCCTAGAAGAGTTCCGTGGGTTGCCTTTAGAGACCAAGGGCAGATATTTGGTTGACCAAGATAACAGTTCAGGCCCAGAGAATGTAATTTAATGTGTTGCTATGGAGAATACAAGAGTCTTCTGAAGTTGCTGTGTGCTTTTAACAGGATACTTGTGTTTTCATATGACTGTGGCTTTGAAGACCTATCCTGCTAGCGCAGTGCTCCTTCTCATCACTCTTCCTCATTAGCTTCCACTGCAGCCCCCGCCAGTGCACTTAGAGACCCCTGAACATGGCATACTCGCCTCCTGGCTCCTGCCTGGGCTGCTCCCCCACCGGGAACTTCCTTTCTCTGCCTCTTTGCCTGTAACTCCCACTTTCTCTTCAAGAGTCAGATCAATGAGGACCACCTCGAGGAAGCCGCACTGATCCCAGATCCGTCTTCTGGTCTCATAGCCCGTTGTGCTTCTTGCTATCAGAGCATTTCCTCCCCCTGCTTCGCTCCTCCCCCCATTGGCTTCCTGTCTCCCCAGCAAGGCTCCTTTATGAGAAGGACTGAGTCTCATTGTTAGCGTACAGCACCCAGCATGGTACCTAGCACTTGACAGGAGCTCAAAATGGAATTAAATGAATGACTGAAATAAAAATAAGACTCAGGAATATTTAGAATGCAGCATCTTAAACCAATCATAAGGATGTTGTAGCCATAACACACTAATCTGATCACGTGTTTCTGTAAGTTTCCATACATGTAAAGGTGCTGATCCTCAGACAGGCCTAATAAACGTACATCGACAGAAGCACAGTCTTCTAAACTGCTGTGCGTGTATGTGCGCACGCAGTGTTGGAAGGTATGAATCCCAGGTCCATACCCAAACTCTTATCTCAAATGCAGATTTATCTTCTTGGGCTGGAACAGAAATCCCAAATGCTGAATGGCAGCGAATGGTCTCTACTCCTCCGTGTCAGGCCAAGCGCCGGGGAGAATCCAGCCAACACAGGGCAGGGGGCTGGCAGCTTGTTAGCATCACCATGGGCAAATCTGCAATTCCTGCCCTACCACCTGGAGGGGTCGGCTGATACCAACTCAGCTTGCAAGATTCCACCTGAAGTCCTGCTCGACCCCTCCAGTAAAACTGATCATTTCCATTCATGACTCTTCTGTAGATACCCACTGCGAAACCTCCACACGTGATGGCTTTCACTAGATATGTCTATTTCCCTCTATCACAGTGTTTTTCAAACTTTATTTTCCACAGAAGGATGTATGTTTTATATTAAGATCCGGATCTACACATACGCATGTGCGTGTGTGTAGAACTAAACAAAAAGTTTAATGAAAAATACATTTACTACATATGATTCACTACATGGATATTTTCTCTTCTATCCCTCTGGGAGAAGAAATAGTCTCACTTTTTTTTTGAATCTCCAGTTCCTAGCACAATGCCTAAATGTTAGATAGCACTTTGAAAACTCTGACTATCTAAAGGTAAATAATAGCTGAATGGTGTTTCCCAAGGTGACACGCCAAGGGGCCCTTCTAAATCTAATTTACTCTCTGTTCTGAAGAACAGCTAGGAATACGCGCACAGGCCTTGACCTCCTAAAAATACCTCTTATGTTTGGCTTAGGCAATCTCCTAAACCTCTCTATAAATTTTCATTAGATTAAGTTATGTCTTAAGTATCAAGGCTGACAGAAGCTGGGCACCATGAACATTGCAGGATAAACTACTTCCCCACCCCGTCAAACACAGGAAGCTAATATGCTCTTTCCCAAAGAAGGGAGATTAGTACTTTTCCAAAGGGTGGTTAGAAAAAAAAAATGTGGATATAGCTTGTCCTTAGCAGGGGTGGGGGAAATACACACACGCATGCGCACATCAGGAAAGGAGTCAGGTCGCTGGTAGGTCACCTTGGGCAGACCAGCCTTTGTAGTGAGATCAGAATCAGCTTCATTTATAAGGCTACTTCTGGCGCGATCGTGTTGCACCCAAAAACACACCACATGCTGTTTTAATTATGAAGAAATCTGGAAATCATATTCCAGGTTGTGTCAGCTTTCAGAAAGATCACCTACAAGGTGTTCGAAGCTGATAAATTCTGAAAGATGAAGACTGACGTGGGGAACGGGGAAAGAAAATAGGAAATTTTAGCCTCTGGATCAGATAAGCTTCCTGGTGCTAATACTCTCAAAGCCCACAAGACTAGCTGGAAATATGTCTTTCTGCTGCCTTAACCTTGATCAAAACTACAGGGCACAGCTGCTTCACATCCCAGTAATCTATGTGGACTAAGTGCATTTTGTTGGCACAGTATATTTTTAAAGGGTATATTTATTGTTACGTAAGAGTCTGGGAATTTTGGTTCTCATTTTACTTTTCTTATAGGTCAGACTTAAATACTATAATTTTGGATCAGTTATGAGGAAAACAAACCTAAGCTGAGACTGATGGGTAGGACTGATTCGTTTTACAAATGGTAATAGGTACACCTTCCATGAGCTGGCGCCCACCTCCAACACCCTTTGAGGCACGGAAAATACCTCACCATCAATTTCCTTCATGTTTTGTTGGTTTAATGTTTCTGTCCTGCTTTCTGCATGTCTTACACATGTCTACCTCCGTGGGTCTTCCCGAATTAATCCTTTTTTCCCCCAAAGTTTTAATTTAAATTCCAGTTAATTAATAGTGCAATATTAGTTTTGGGTGTATGGTTTCAGTCAATTCTTGATGTATGGGAAGAGGTATGGATTGGAACCCAGACACAAATGAATGCTAACTAGAGGCTATTCTGATGATGACAAGAGCCTATCAGTAGTATTAGGCTCTTTAAGGCAATATGGGGGACCTCGAGACTGATGGATGAGTCTGGCTGTCACTCTGGTTTCAACCAGTTTTTGTTTTTTTTTTTCCAAGTTTTTATTTTAATTCCAGTTAGTTAACATACGGTGTTATATTGGTTCCGGGTGTTCAATACATAGTGATTCAGCACTTCCATACATCATCCGGTGCTCATCAGAGCAAGTGCCCTCCTTCATCCCCATCACTCATTTCAGCCATCCCCCACCCAGTCTGGTTTTAGCCAGTTTCTGAATTAAGTATCCGCCAGGCTCTGAACAAAGCATCGGTATTCAGATGTGCATTATTCATTCCACATGTGTGCATGGGTGTTTGCCATGCACTGGGTTCAAGGTACAGGTGCTGGGATGTATCAGAGAACAAAATCCCCTGCCCTCAAGGGACTAAAAGTCAGTGGAGACACAATCAAGTCTTCATACAAATAATAATACGTGTGAAACAGTGATAAGGAGCGTGGAGAAAGGGGACACAAAAGGAGGGACCTGACCTCATTCTACATATGCTGAGAGTTGCAAAAGAGCTTTAAAACAGACTCTTTGATGATAGTTAAGAATTACTACTTTTTAAAGATATGATAGATGAATTGTATGTTTTTATTTTTTTAGAGAGTTCTTATCTTTCAGAGATATACTCTAAGATACTTACAGCGAAAAGACAGGATATCTTGGATTAGCTTCAAAACAACTCAGGGGTAGGGACTGGGAGTGGAGCCAGATTTTTCTTCTTGAAGCTAGAAGAACAGGTCCATAGGGTTCTCTATATGTTTCTCTTTCCTTTTATTTATGTTTGAAAAGTCTCCTAAGAGGGTGCCTGGGTGGCTCAGTGAGTTAAGCGTCTGCCTTCAGCTCAGGTGATGATCCCGGGGTCCTGGGATTGAGTCCCGCATCGGGCTCCATGCTGAGGCAGGGGGCCTGTTTCTCCCTCTCCTTCTACTGCTGCTCCTCCTGCTTGCTCTCTCTCTTATAAATAAATAAAATAAAATAAAAAGTTTCATAATAAAAGGCTAAAGAGATTCTTTAGCAGTACTAAACTGGATACTCATCAAACAGGAGTATTTATTCCATGAAAGTAGAAAGCACCCTCTTTGCTCTCCGTGTTTTGCTATGCCCTGAGCTTCTCAGGATTTCCATGTGTTTTTATTTCTTCCCCCCTTTTTCATACTCCTGCTTACCTCCTGTCTTTCAACCACCTTATGGTGTTCTCTTTTACTTGGACTAGATTCTTCTCTGCAGTAATTAGAAGACGTGTATGGTTTTCTTACTCCCCTCCCCGTTTCTCCCCTTTCCTCTCCCACAGCCACTAAATTTAGTTGCCTTATTATCAGAAATGCTCCTTGACTTCTCCCCCCCCCCCCCCCCCCCGCAGGGCGGTGGTGCATAGAACCAGGTCCCTTATCCTTACTGTGGAAATCAGAGGAGGGGTATGCTTGTGCCCAAGCACTACTGAAAGGTCTTTCTGCTTCCCCGTGAACTATGTGTGTCAAAGCACTGTATCTGTCCACTTGTGCAAAAACTGAGACCACTCTGAGCCTGGCAACCCTAGGAACTCAGTCGGGGATGGGAGAATGAGGCATAGCTCATGTTTTACTTCCTTCCCTAAATGGATGTTTCACTGCTTATAAGGAATGTTGAGCAGTCTCCGAATTCTAACAAGATCTTTCGTATACCTCCCGCTTTTTTTTTTGAGAAGTTTAAACTGCTTTCATTTCTGACATAGGTATTTGTCCCCTAACTTCTTTGGGAGGAGAAGAGAGGAAAGTCACCCATTTCCACGAGAGCCAACTCGGGCACACTGAGGGTAAATACATTGTTCCAGGGCTCCTGGGAAGCCAGCAGAATGGCTGGGAGGGACCCTTTTGCCTTATTTACCTGCTGGAGACATGAGGCTCCCACTGCTCCCCAGCTTTCCTGAGGGTGTGGCAGGAGGGGCCTGCATTCTTGTCCCTATTGTTCTGTGCTGTTTACTTGCAGGATGTGTAAGCACAGCATGTAATGTAATACCAGATGTTCTACGTGGGAGGAACTTCATAACTCACACACACACACACACAACACACACACGCACAAAAGCATGCTTTTTTCTAAGGGCACCCAGCCCCTTCCATTGAGCACAACGTAAAGCTGCCTCCCAAACCACTACCAATTCCCTCACTCCCGCAGGAGGTATTGTTGGGCCTTCAGTATTTTTGGCTTTTAGCTAAAGAACACATGTGAATTCTAGTGAAAGCACCATGTGGATTCTTATTTTTTAGATGGTTCCAATCCAAGTGGCCCAGATGGGTTCTGGATCATCTAAAAGCCACAGGCTCATGGTTCTGCATTTCAAGGCCTCCACCCATCGACAGGGACTCCACGTCCAACCTCGCTCCCCACCCCCCAGCTGGAACCCTTTCTCCTGGATAGGCAAGCTGGCTCTCTCCATAACAGACCCTGTGCTTATTATCCTGGTCATTTAGGATCCCCTTCCTGGAAGGTCCAAGCCCTGGCTGAGCTCAGGTCTCAGTTCACGGACTTATCCCTGTCTACACCGGCAGGGGGCGCGGCCTCCCTACCACGTGACTGAGGCACTTAAAGAGTGTGCGTGTTTTTGAGTCCCGTTCCCTACACACATCTGCAGGATTTCTGAGGAAAGGAAGGGAACCTCGCCTAGAGTTTTCTAAATTCCCTTTGGGGCCTAGGAATGGATGTGGATGGAGGGATCTGAACTTTAATTTCTCTTAAGAGCGGTCTCTTTGGGTTTCCTTTCTCATGGGTTCTGCTCCTTTTCCCACTCAGTGATGTGTGATCAATGCACTTAACTGATTACGTCAAACAAAGAGAATGAGGCATGTTCACTGCGCTGTCTCTGCGGGGAGGTGGGCGCTATGGGTCTCAGTTCGTGCTGTGCAAGGTGAAGAACCCGAGGGCTTGGGGCTGCTCGGAATCTGCTCTCAGCGCCACCACGACCACCTTGCTCGAGCGGCGGCAGCCACTCACCGCTGCTGAAAGGCTTTCTGGCCCATCTCTCTGGCGGCTCTCTTCACCTCCTCGGGAACCGCGTCCTTCTCAGCCTCCGACACCTGGTACACAGTATGGCCTGCGTCCAGCCGGTATGGACCTCCTTTGCCACCCAGACCTGCGGTGTCTCTTCCCCCTGGAAGGAAACCAGGAAAATCCAGGTGGTAAGTCTCATCCAGGCCACAAGACAAAAGTCAGATCGTGGTCTGAAAGCAGTTTCGTGAAGCATGTTAACTGCACCTAGTTAGTAATTAAATATCAAATGACCTTCTTCTGGAAACAAAGGGTATGCCCCTGTTCAGGTGCCTTTTCTCTTCTCCATCCAGCCAAAGTTTACCTATATTTCAAGGGTCAGTCCACATTCCAGGACACCTCACCAGATGACTTCACATCACAGGGATCATTCCTGGCAACTATTTATTACCTTTAATATTTATTTTATTCTTTTCTCACTAACCTTATGATGGGTGGGATCATATCTTATCTATTCCTATAAGAGTGGCTTGAACACCACAGACAACTTGGGATGCATTTGTTAATTAAATGAGCAACACTCAGCATCCCTCACATATTACCTTATTTTCCCCTAAAATAAGAAATAGATGCTTAGATAGAGGATATAGTTAGCTTTGGGTACTGTCAGTTTCAGAACAGCTTTTCCAATATAAACTCAAGTCTACATGCTGGTAAGTGTACGTTGTATAACATTGTATAAACTGTTTACATTGTAAATTTAAGTTATATGCCTGGAAGACCAATACTCTAAGAAGTGGGGAGGACTCTGGCTGGCTAGACAAAGCTTGCCTTGTCTCAATACTTTCAAATTCAACTTATTTTAAAGTACTGTGCTGACCCCCAAAATACAAATATTGGCTAGATTTGGCCTCTGGGCTACCAGTTTATTACCTCTGCTTTATAATGATTAAAATAATAGCAGTCAATTTCTTTTGTTCATTCACACACAACGTGGGCACTGAGAAGAGAACTCAACGTTGGAGGGACAGTAGCATATCATAGCGTATCGCTGTATACTACTGTTACACGGCAGAGAATTGTACAGTTAAACTGGACTGCCTGAGTTTGAATCCTGTTCCCATCCATTAGTTGTCTGCCCTTGAAGGAAGTTCCTTAACTTTTTTGGGTCTCAGTCTCCTCAACTGTAAAATGGAGATACTAACATGATTTACGTCTTGGCATTGCCATGGGGCTACAATGCTTAGAACAGTATCTGGTGCAAAATGAGAACTATGCAAGTGGTTGCTTTTACTATTATCATTTAGACAACTTCTGGTCACAGAGAATGAGGTCATTTCTGAGTTGCATAAAGTGGAAATTTTGAAAGCTTTTAGGCTTTTGGTTAAATGATGTTACATTTATCTTTTCTCTCTTGGGGCCTTCATCGGTGTGATAAATTAAAAGTAAAACTCAGTAAGCACTGGTTCCCTTACCAGGGTCAGGCCAGTCACTTCCTTCTGGGAAATACCACGAGAACAGCCTATTAATGATCATATGTTTACCCTTCGATTTGAGCACATCTGATTTCACTCTTCTTTAGAAATTGGGGGTGGAAAATTCCTTCTTAGGTGTCTGAGATTCCTGGCTCTCACTCAGTGACAGCGGGGATACTAACATGGAGGCAGAGGGGACCAGAAACTGGACAATGACAATGAGCTCCAGAGGTAGAAAAGCTCTTTCTGTGACTTGACTCCCTTCCTATAGGAAGTTCCTCTTAGGCATGGGTGGGTCACAGATTAGCGCTTAACATTTCCTGGGCACTGAGATGACATCAGTTTTGGTGAAGAGGAAAGTACCCACAACTGTTCAGAGTCTGGTATGAGTGATATTCAGCATGAGTCAAAGGAACCTTCGGAGGGTCACACCAGGGGACAGAGAGGGCGTGAGTGGGGAGCTCTTCATGACCTCTGCTTCTCAGAGACTTTAATTTGTACTACTTAAATAAAAATGCTGGTCAGAGGTTCTAGACTTCAAGGCATAGTCTTGAAGCTAATCTTGAACACTCTAAATCTGCCGGAAGATATGGGAGAATAAACAAGGGAGGTGCTCTGATGATGAAAGAGGGATCAGGTAACTTGGGTCAGAGCTAAGTTCCACATAGAGAATTCTGAGAGGGAATGGCAGACTGAAAAATAATTTGAAGCAAAAAAGATTTGATAGAAAAATAAAGGCCGAGGGAAACAAAAGCAGGATCTTCAATCTGGACCGAGGTGAGCTAATAGATTCAAATGGAATAAAAAGCGAGAACCTCCGCTCCAGAGTAGTCTACTGCTGGGAGAAACCTACATCTGGCCTGCTCGTTCCACAATGCATTCCATATGGATTAAGTCCTGCCGGCTTGACACTAATTTCAAGATCAAAGGACATTTCTAAAAATACGCTTTCTTTAAAGCTGATGCTTGATGAATAAACAGAATAGGCAAGAAGTCTCCAGGCCTTTTTGATAGCACATTGTCTCAGCACAGAGACCCATTTCCTCCCGAGGCTGTCAAGGCCAAGAGGCACACAGCATCCTCAGGGAAGGTGAAGTATGGAGCTCGGGCCAACACGGCTCCCAGCCGAGATAAGATCAGACAGTGCACACACAGTCTGGCCCTATTCCTGCAGCCCCGCAGATGTGTCTGTCCCAGCTGCCGCAGAGGAAAGAGGAAGACAGCAGGCATGGGAACAATGCTCCCGCCAGGCAGCCAAGAGGAAGGAATGGGCCCCAGCCGTTGGCTCAAACTGCAGCCCACTCTCTTATCTCAAAATCTTGCATCCTCAACATACTCACTTCTGAGATGCGGAAGGCAAGGCCCATTTCTTTTCCAAGTCAGCTGCTCAAGAAAGAATTTACTATAGACTGCCGGCATGATCCCAAGGGCACGGAATTTAAAAGAAGGGCTTAACATTTTTAACGAACACATTCTCCAGACCCGGTCCCGTGCTCAGCACTTTATGATCATAATTTCGTGTAATCCTCACCACAACCTTGTCAGGCAGCTATTATTTCCCCCTTTTCCTGATGTGGCAATGACGGGAGGGTCAGAACAGTCTTGGGTCACAGGGTGGCAGAGTCTGTAGGACTCCAAAGGCCAGAGTTTTTCCATGCCTTGATATCATGCCGGGATGTAGGGCAAAGGCACAGTCCAGCTGACTAAGGGGGAAGGCAGGGGAGGCAAGTGGTCCTTGAGCCTTCTCAGGGGTGGTGTGCAGTGCCCTCGGGCATGAGAAGTCTCAGGATGCTCAACCCCGGGGATGCCCATGCTACCAACCTGTTCCGCCAGCCCACGTATTGCCGCCCACGTGGGGCATGTTGTCTGGGTCCTCCTTCCCGTGTTTGGGAGAGCTCACGTCTTCACCGCTGTCTCTGTTGATTGTTATCTACAAATGAAGGATTAAGACATTATCAGTCTCTCATGTTCAACACCGGAAACTGCAAGGATAGAAAGAAGAATTCTTTTCTCCTAAACCCTTAAGGTATCTTCTAACTTCAGGCCACAGGACACAGTAGATGCTGTTGGTGTCTGGCCAAAGAATTTTATCAGGTTTAACATGCATTTAGTTGGGAAGGAGACATTTAACTTTTTAAAAAATTCCTTAAAAAGAGAAGAAACTGGACTGAATTACAGTTTCAGAATTTTCCTGGTGCAGAACATGCCTCCAGGATCTACACAAGGAACATACCTACCAGAAGCAGGGAGAGTGGATCTCACCAGAGACTGACACCCTCCAGATGGTTTAAAAGGATCACTGCCCAGCTGTCCCAGCCAAGTAAGAGGATATATGTTTACGTATTTAATTTTCAAGGAAATCCCACTCTTCTGAGAAATACTTTGTATAAAATATATGGAAAAGAAAAATAGAAAATGTATCTATGTATGCTTCAGTGACATAGCTATACATAGAGACACAAAAGACTGCTTATTTATTTTCCAGATCCTCTGTAATTTTATTATGGTATTTTGTAGCTTTCCTAATTCAGCTTTACTTTAGAACTGGATTTACTGTTCCTGTAATGGCAAACAGAATAAGCTGCATTTTAGCCCTCGTCTGTGAAAGCTTCTGGCTCACTGGTCATTAATTGCATTTGGCAGAGATTCACCAAAAGGACTGGTAATCACCCAAGAATTCCAACCCTACTAAGGGACTCCAGTAGATGTCATTCGACAATAAAAAGAGCTCAAAGCAGTCCCACTTCATGAATCCTAAGAGCCGGCTGTCAACTGTAATGATTTTCAGGGCAGACCAGATCAAATATTCCTTTATTTGTCCAATAACACTTAGAGAAGACACACTGGCAGGACATCATGCGAAGTACCACGGAGCCTACGAAAGCCACTGGGGATTGGCCACTGCTCTCTAACTGTGGAGGGCAGAGCCGGAGGCTTGCAAATGGACCCAAAGCCTGATGCCAGATCGCTCTTAGAGCTGACCCACTCTTTGTTCATGCCTGGACTTTCATTCTAGGTGTTGGATTAATGAAGGTAGGCAAGTAATTTGGAGTCTTTGCAAATAAATGGCTATTAAGAATGAATTCAACATAACTTCCTTTGTCTCTGTCCAGACTAGTTAATTTCAAAAGTTACAACATCATAAAGAGATCTCTGCCGATAGCTTTGGCAACACTAACAGAGTTTTGGCCACAATTTTAGCATACTTCAAGAAAAGTTAGCTATCAGGACATGACAATTGATATGAATTCCACACACATAATCATGGCTAAAAATGGGTCAAAATAAGTATTTTCTCCTTTTTAAAATTAAACTATGCAGAATAGCTAGAAACATCTAAAGAAAAAATAAATATTAAAAAAAAAGCTTTCCCAGGGGCCTCTGGGTGGCTCAGTGGGTTAAGCCTCTGCCTTCAGCTCAGGTCATGATCCCAGGGTCCTGGGATCGAGTCCCACATAGGGCTCTCTGCTAGGCAGGGAGTCTGCTTCCTCCCCTCTCTCTCTCTCTCTGCCTGCCTCTCTGCCTACTTGTGATCTCTCTCTGTCAAATAAACAAAATCTTTAAAAAAATAAAATAAAATAAAAAGTAAAGAAAACTTTCTCAGAACTTGTCATCACTTTCTAACTTGTCCAGAGGTAATATAACAGATAAGCAGTAAATTAAAATACGTATATTGGCTGTAAGAATTCTAGACCAGCACTAACCGATAAAACTTTCTGTGTTGATGGAAATGTTTACATCTGCGGTGTCTAATATGGTAGCTATTAGTCCAATGTGGCTACTGAGTACTTGAGGATCTGAATTTTAAATTTTAATTAAAATTAAATTTTATATTTATATTTAAATTTAAAATTTAAATAACCATATGTGGGTAGTGGTTATTTCACTGGACAGCCCAGCACAAGGACAAGCTTGTTTCAGCCCAGTAGATACTGTTTGGAGCTCTCTGTAGCATCTCATAGATGTTCTCCATGAGAAATGCCAAAAACAAGGAACATTTAAGAACTGGGGTAGGGTTTTATTCTGTTGCTTATTTAAGAAATTTATATAAAAGTTATAACTACAGTTCAACCGGTTTTTTAAAACAAATATAATGGAACTTATATATAGAGATACATTTACTATAATAAGAATATAAACTTTTTAAAAGAAGCATTTATTACAACAATACCATCACTGCTCAAAACACTTATGGACTGCTTCTGGAAGGACCTACAGAGTCCCGTAGACGGTGAAAGATTCTTTAATATCTTTAATGGTGGCAACTATGTGTTAAAACTAAATTTGATTTTTAATAAACAGCCAGAGGATAGAGTTGATTTCTGGTGTAAAATGTCTGCTAACTTGTTATGTAGTCTTTAGCAAGTTAATTAACTTTTCTAGCCCTCAACTTTCTCATCAGGAACTAAGGGGGTTGGACTAAATGATTTCTACCATCCCACCTAGTGTCAGGATGCTCTGAGTCCAAATCTGGTTTATACCGTGATCAAGCTGGTTTTAGTCAAAACCAGGTACGCTTATACAATAATGAGACTAGTTTGCTTATAAGAGCTGTGACTCTTCTTTAGGCCAATTCTAAAAGATGAAGTTCCAAAAATGGTCTGAGCAATGAGAGCATTATTTCAATAACCGTTCTAAGCATCATTCCTCACCTTGGGGTGCGTGTGTGTGCGCGCGCATGCGCGTGCATGTGTATGTGTGCGTGCGTGTGTGTATATTCAGGTACATTGTTTAAAAATAAATAAAAGAACTTCAGAAGAAAAACAGAAAGTAAATTCTAGGTGTCTAGTCCCTTTATTTGAATAGAAAATGAGTTATCTTCTTTAGACATTTCCTACAATCCAGATATTCTGGTGTAAGCAAAGAGCTTTTTAAGAACAAATACTAAGGGAAAAAAAAAAAAAAGAACAAATACTAAGGGGCGCCTGGGTGGCTCAGTTGATAAGCGTCTGCCTTTGGCTCAGGTCACGATCCCAGGGTCCTGGGATCAAGCCCCACATCGGGCTCTCTGCTTGGCAGGAAGCCTGCTTCTCCCTCTCCCACTCCCCCTGCTTGTATTCCCTCTCTCACTGTGTCTCTCTCTATCAAATTAAAAAAAAAAAAAAACAAAAACAAAAAAGAACAAATACTAAAAATGATGGCATAAGACAAAAGAAAAAGCCCCTCAAATTGCCCCTTTCAGTGACTTCTGAAATCATGCTCTTGGAGCTGTGAAGACAGCTATAATGGGCCAACAGGGAGGCAGAAAATTGGCTATGAAACCTCTGGGCAGAAAGGAACTGGATTGTTCTTTGCCGCCTGTGTCTTCCTAGGCCATCTGCTGGGAAAGGGCATTGGTTACATTGCCAACAACAAGGCAGCCGTGGACTAATCCCAAGTGGGAATCTAGAGGTGTTTCAAAATTGACAAATTCTTGACAAAAACAATCATCAGCCCAAACCTGATTTGTTCCAGAGAAATATATACCACAAAATCCTAGGACTCTTACTTCAAAAAAAAAAAAAAAAAAAAAGGCATTTTGGAAGTTTATCTAATTTTGTGTCATTTTATGAATGCCATTATACTCACAGGAATATATTTCTCTAGCGCATCTGCCAAAGGGTTTTCAAAGGCATTTTGGGGAATCTCCTACATGAACTAACAACGGTTCATAAAAGGTCCAAGGCAGGAAGTCTAAGACAGTCCAAGCTAGGAGAGAAACTGAAACAGATATTAGGGAAGGCCTATCATTCCAGGAAGCTTGTTTCCTGGGGACAGACAGACATGAGCCACTGGTCATTCTGAAAGTTGATAAACCGCTGAATACTTTGAAGTATGTGTTGAGGATTTGGAATGCATTTCCTTTGAGGGTTCGTTTCACCTAGAAAGAATTTAAGTGAATCATTCCAATTACTGAAATTGACACTACTATATTCATTTAAACAGATCAAAATCTTCCCCATACCACAACTATCATGGACCCTTACAAAAAATTTTTTTTAAAGATTTTATCTACTTATTTGACAGAGAGAGAGATCACAAGTAGGCAGAGAGAGTGGGGGAAGCAGGCTCCCTGCTGAGCAGAGAGCCCGATGGAGGGCTCGATCCCAGGACCCTGGGATCATGATCTGAGCTGAAGGCAGACACTTAACTGACTGAGCCACCCAGGCGCCCCCCTTACAAAATTTCTTTAAAGATTTTAAAATTTATTTTGGGGGGCAGGAGCAGAGGGAAAGAGAGTCTTAAGCAGCCTCCAGGCTGTGTGATGCCTGACAAGGGGCTCGATCCCACGACCCTGAGATCACCACCTAGGCAAAACCAGGAGCTGGACATATAACCAACTGAACCATCCAGGCACCCTAGATCCTTACAACTTTTGGTGCAAATTGATGTATGTGCTGAGACCTTGATGTGTTTCTCGCAGCTGACACATCTACTTCCTTTTAGGTAAGGGTACTAAAATCCTAAGAACTGTTATCCTAAGAACCATAATCCCCCAAATCCTCTTACATATGAATTAAAATGGAAAAAAAAACCCCATGGAACTTGTAAAATATAACTCATAAAAATGTTCCGGAGTAAAGCAACCCAAAGTCAGAGCTGGGAAGGGACATGACTCACTAAAACCTTGTAATTCTGGGCAAGGCTCATGTATTTTAGGGTCCTCCTCAAGTTCAGAATTTTTAAAAACCATCAATAAAATGATAAAAATAGCCAGAATATAATCCTGGAAGAAAAGTTAGCTCTTGGAGGTAGGATGGGACAACAGAGCTGATTCTCATTTTCCAGCTGGAGACTAGGTGTGGTCCAGCAGATATTTCTAGCTGCCTACCCAACATCCACGCCCTCTTTCTTCTTCTTCTTCTTCTTCTTCTTCTTCTTTTTTTAAAGGATTTTATTTATTTGAGAGAGAGAGAGAAAAAGAGAGGGAGAAAGTGCACAAGGGAGGGGAGGAACATAGGGAGAGGAAGAAGCAGGTTCCCAGCGAGCAGGGAGCCTGTGCGGGGCTCAATCCCAGGACCCTGGGGTTGTGACCTGAGCCAAAGGCAGACGCTTCACTGACAGCCACTCGGGCACCCCTGCCTCTTTCTTCTTCCTAAACAGAAATCAGATGAATCATTGTTGAGTGGAATTAAGCACAGCAATCCCAGTGCTGTCTGCCTGTGACTAGTTTAGGGAAAGGGGATGTGACCTGAGATGGGAGAGAAGGGCCGTGAGGAAGTTTCTGGGAAGAGAAGAGCTCTCTTGCTGCTCTGAAAGGACCACCCTGCTCTCCCCTGCAACACACGTACACTCGCTGCCTTGGGAAACACGGGGATGTGATGCGAGGAGCTACAGCCTACATCTGGTGACCATGTGGCAATGAGACAAAGGTGGTGGATGGAAGGATGAAGGAGCTTATGTCCCGGACGGCACAGTGGAGCTGCTGAACCAGCCCTGGAGTCACTTCATTCTGATCTTCCACATAAGCAAATAATAAACATCCAGATAGTTCAAGCTACCATCAGTTTCTGCTACCTGGAGCCAACTGTATGCGGACTAATAAACCCATGTGTTGAAGGATGAATGACAGGCAGCAGGGCAGAAGCTACCGTCCTGACCTTTTGGAGGAGGTCCTATTTCTAACAAGAAGACATTCTTTGCATTTTTGGACATCAAAATTGTTATAATAATACCAGCACAGAAATCCTATTTATTATGGTTGCCTACAATTTTCTTGATTGGTTAGCGGGCAATGGAATGGATTTATTCATTCTCTTATCCAAACATTTCTGCATATGGTTATGGCACATCTGCTGCTCACTGGGAAACAGAGATACATAAAACAGGATCTTTGCTTCTAGAAAGAAACTGTATAAAGGGGGAACAAAGTCACAGTATAGGGGACACAGTCCACAATAAGGTACTGAACATACCTGCCTCAAACATATTACTGTCTGGGGTCACTCTAACTCACAGATTTGAAATGTCTTTCCTAGACACAATGGAAGTCACATCAATATGTCCCTAGGAATGATGGTCTTTCACATGTAGATAGCTGTGTTAAAAAAAAAAAAAGCTGACTCTCACCCAGTTTTCATAAATAACACGTAGCTTCTATAATGAGATGCATGACAAAAATGCTTTGTCCTTGGGTACCTTCTATGTGTTCCGATTTCAATTTCTGGCAAACCATCAAGTGTGCAACTCATCTTCAGGTCTTCCCTGGCTGATGGCAACATCAGCTTTCAAATACTCCATGGCCTCCTGCCCTCTTTAATCCCTCTTCATTTTTACAAAGCAGGGAAGGATCTGATTTGTGATCATGAATATTAAAAAATTACACCGTAGTGGATATTCATTCACACTAAATAACCCCAAAGGGCATTCACATTCTAAGTGCCTTTCACACTAACTGAGAAATCAGGTCTTTTCTTTGTTTGAAAATCTAGGAGTGAGCAAGCCGACAGAGTGAGCAGCTGGAGCGGATGGGTCAGGGGGTGGGGGGTGGTGGTGTGCTAGGTCTTATCCCTGGTCCTGAAGACAAATGCCTGTAGGGGTTGATTGTCATATTACATGTAAGAAGCAGAACAGGTGGTAAGAGCTCTTGCTCTGATGGAGTGGATGGACTCTTCTGGCATAGAAAGGGTTCCTATCCTTTCTCGTGGGCTTCTTCACGTCAACCAGCACTCCCTCTTCTTCTGACTTTGGGCTAGACTCTTTGCCCATCTCCCCAGACTCAACCAACTCTGTCTCACCCTCCTCCTCTCTGCTTGAATACTCCTAGAGATGTACGTGTATTTTGCTTCCTGGCACAGCGATGTGCTTGGTAAGTATTTTTAAAACATCTGAAATGATAAATCTAAAACACCTCCCTTCCTCTATCTGATAGGATGTTCTGGAACACATACCTATATACATCCTCTGTTATTTCTCTATTTGAGTTTACAGCTTCTGACAAAGAACTTTCTCACCGAAATGACTCTCTTCCTAAGTCTACTATTATGCAACAAAAATACCCCGCTAGATTAAAAGAAAGGACATTTTAAAGATTTCACTGACGTGGGCTAACATGGGGGGCAAAGTATCAGTTGATTTATTTACTTTGCATTTTGTTATCTGACAGCAGCAGCTGGCACAGTGCCTGAGACATATATCCTTAAACATCATAGATGCTTAATAAATATGTTAAATGAACATGTGGGAGACTGCTCGCAACAGAATCTGAGTTTAACTCTCCGTGTACAAACCTCTCCACAATAAGTGGTCGGTTGTGTGTCTGCTAGACTCTTCCTGGCTCTCTCCTGCCGGCCTATGCTGCTGTGGCAACCAGCACAGCAGGGCCCAGCCACTGGGCAGCAGAGGCCATCTCCTAACAGAGGCAGGGAACACATGGCCCTCTTGGCTCTGCCTGCTCTTACATCCTGACCCTGCTCCTCCCTCCGCTTGACTCTGATCCCTGCGAGGCCTCAGCTCAGCTTCTGGCTGGACCTTTCACTGTGCCTGGGCGGACTCCCTCCTGTGGCCTCTGAGTCTGTGGTAGTGGCCTCCTTGCTCTCCCACCCAGATAGAGCTCTTGGAATGGCTGCCTGAAATCAAATTACAAGGCTGCAGAATCCATCCAGAACAACCTGTTACTTTCCCTAGAGTATTTATTCCTCTCTTTCTTCTTCTTTTTTTTTTCTTTTAAGATTTTTTATCTATTTCAAGAGAGAGAGAGATCACAAGTAGGCAGAGAGGCAGGCAAAGAGAGAGGGGGGAGCAGGCTCCCCGCCGAGCAGAGAGCCCGATGTGGGGCTCGATCCCAGGACCCTGGGATCATGACCTGGGCCGAAGGCAGAGGCTTTAACCCACTGAGCCACCCAGGTGCCCCCTCTCTTTCTTCTACTTCAGTTCAAACAGAAAGAAAAGATGAAGGAGATTTCTGGAAAACGTGAGACTATGGAAGAGAGAGGATGGGATCAAGGGGATAAAGGCTATAATTACAAACAAATCTTTAAGGGAAACCAAATGTTACCACCGTTGTGTAGGTGAGTGTCAAAAACACATGTTAAGAAACCACAAATAATTGGCATGGGCACAGCTGACTGGCACGGAAACACGTCCTTCTTGCTGCCACTTGTGAGCACATTCTACAGCGTTCCCCCAGAAACAGCTGCTAATTAAATTCAGGCCATGGGGGTGGGGGGGCAAACCTGCAGGTCTTTATATATTCTATCCTTTCTATTTTTGCCTCTTTAATCTTCAGGAGCTCTCAAAAGGTTAATATCCAACAACACTAGAGTCAACTGAAGCCTGGCCATCAGGCTTCCACAGTTAAGGAAAAGGTTACCTCAACTACAGCAAAGTGTGTGCAAATGCTTCGGTTCTGGTCTATATGAGGGAGCCCGAGGGAGAGATAGCTACCACCACATACTTTTATCATTATTGCCACGAAACGATCTTGCATGATGTTTCCTGGCCAGGGGATTTCAGTCTTAGACTGCACTTTTGTGTTCTAAGACGCCAAACCTATTTGGCAATTTTTAAAGCTATCGTGCTTTCCGGGTCAACAGAATTCTCCAAGGGGTTGTGTAGCTAAGGAAAAGGAGGAAGGTACAAAAGCCAGCCATGCTACTAGAGTGGGTGGAAGCAATACATGCTTTTAATATGACCCAGGTTCTAAAAATTCTCGGAAACACGGATTGCAACCCCACGCAAATGCCCTTTCTTATCCATACAGCAGTTGGGTGCTCCTCTGAGGCTATAATAATGTTTATAACACATCGCCTACTGATGTTTACCCGGCGCTTCCTGAACCGTTTCCTCAGGCACATGGAATTCGGGTAGAACCCGAGCTGTAACATCCGGCAGCGCGGTTTTCCTTTGCTTCCAACAGAACCCACTGTTCTCACACACTTTTGACAGATACTCTGGGTCAAAGATAGTAATCAGAGAATGCAAAATAATGGCATAAAGAGAGGTCAGGGAGAGAGACGCTAGATGCCCTCTGCATGCATGCGCGTGCACACACATACACCACACACACACACACACACACACAGCTGAGGATAGAGCGGTGTGTTGCTCACAGCTGAACACTTAGTGTTTGGTGCTCCCAGGCTCATGGCGTCAAGGGAGTGCTCCCAGCTGCTATGCTGGCTCAACTGGGCTGAGAGTGTACGTGGGCAAAACACACATGCTAAGTGACTGTGATGGACACTTTTATTATAGTACATTTATGTATGTGTACATGTTTAAAAGAAAATGTTTCTTTGTGTGATAAACAGCATTGCAGTGAACGCGTGAATCCCCACAGGGGGCGTGTTGGAATACGTGGCCAGAGAGGTGCACGGTACGGATTCTAGGCTGTGAACACCCAGAGGGCAGGGCTAGGTCACAGCATCTTCGGGTCATCTTCATGCCACCTTCATGCACGCATGAAATGACCATAGATGCTCTTTCAAAGCAGCAGGATGGCTCCAGGGGTATATACGGCACAAGGATATCTAGAAATCGGGTAACTGCTCTCCTGGGACTTTAGGAGGCAAGTGGCAAAGCAGGAACTCTGGGGCAGGAGAAACGAATACTACCGGATCTTGCTTTGCAAAACATTCTTTTAACTTGTACCTACTATGTGAGCAACAGATTAAGACCACTAAACACCAATGGGTAAAACTTTCTAATGAAATTTGGGCAGAGCTGTATGACACAAATTATGTCCTGTATTATGGATACTAAGCTACATAGTCATTACATACAAACAAATGATTCCTAATAATGACTATAATTAATCACGGGCTTACATAATCAGACCCAAGTGAGTCTGTCATCTTCTCCTTTGTGTTAGTTTTCTTGTTTTTTTCAATGGTTCCCATTTACACCCCAAAACTCATACTCCCCCAAAGACAAAAGCCCTGGATGCCGTTCCAGCAAGTTCCCTCTGCGCTTGCCTCCCAAGGTTCTCTCTCTCCCTACACCTGGCTCTGCGGCTGGGATCTGAGGATTCCCCCAGCAGCTCCAATTCTTGTGAAGCCTGGAGGTCAAGAGCAAGAGGCAGCATGAAGTTGTGTGTTTCCAAGAGTGACATGACAGGGTCACAGGCAATGAAGGGGATAGCCCAGAAGGGGAGAGGAGAGACCACACTCCACAGGGATTCTGACCTGGGGCCTCGGGGGTGAACTGGGGTGAGTGCGAGGGGGCAGCCAGTCCTTCCTCTCTGCCCTCCCGGGGCTGGTACTATCTTCTATTCATGACACTAATTCTTCTTGACACTTAGGAATGTTTTCCTGTCGCTCTCCTTCTGCTGACATCACTGTATTCCTGCTCCCCACACAGCATGGAGTTCTATGTGCAGTCATGTGAGGTTGCTTAACAGAACCCTGGTTTTAAGAAGTGTATTTATACCCTGCTTTTGACTTACTTTGACAGGTTTTAACGTCATTTCTGGGGGATGAGTCAGTTTAATGTAGAGAATAAGTTTAATGCTGAGGCATGCCTAAGAGAGATTTTATAAAAGGAAGGTGCCTTCGAGGAGGTGAGTGGTGTCTCAGGGGATGGAGGTGCACTACCGAGGGAGCGCAGGCTCCGAGCTGGACTGGAATTTCAGCCCCGTGGGGCTCCAAACTCACTGTGTAACACTCAGCAAGTCATTTTAACCTTTCCGGGCGTTAGTCCTCTCATCTTTAAAACGAAAAACCAGATGAAATTCTTTCTAGCTCTACGTTTTTTACTTGGGCCCTTATCTACATTTATCTCAGTTCTAGTTTACAAGAAATATAAGCTGTCACCAGGGATCAATTTGACTAAAACCAGAGTTAAGTGTAAAGAATATTTTGATAGAGTCACATAAATGCTTGGCTTTTCTTCAGATGGGTTCACTAAGATTTTTTAAATTGAAAAAAGAAATTTTTTTGAGAGGCAGCTTGATGTCATGGAAAAACCATTTTACTGGGAATTAGAAGGGTGGCTTTTGACCCTGGTTCTGGCTCTAATGGGCAAAATGATTTTGGCTAAAGTTATTTATTTTCTCTTCACTTTCTTCACCCAGAAAATGAGGGGGTGACTGGCAGAAACATAATTCAAGTACACTATGTGGTTCTTCTGGTTGATAACATTTTATAGTGTCATATGGAACCTGAATGTTGGTCTAAACAGAATGCCAGCACAAATTTGTGGGGGCCTGGTGGGGGAGCATGTATCATAAAACAGGGATAGAGAGGTACGGACTGTGGGTCATGGAGCAGGGATGGGAAAGTATAAGGGTGTTACCCTTGAACTCCCATGGTTGAAGTGAAGAGATAATACTTAGAATGGAAAATAAGGAAGAAACAGAAACACGTAGTTGAGAGATAATGGGGGCAAAAAAATAAATTGGCAAAAGGAGTTGAAAGTGTTTGTCCAAGCTATTTTTTTGTAACAAGTCTTTTGAAATTAAAAAAAAAAAATTACTCATTTGAGAAAGAGAGAGAGTGGGCAACGGATAGAGGGGCAGAGCGAGAGGGAGAGACAGTCCCAGGCAGACTCCCTCTTGAGTGCAAAGCCCAACACGGGGCTTGATCTCACAACCCTAAGATCACTACCTAAGCTGAAACCAGGACTCAGACATGTAACGGTGCCACTGTGATGCCCCACAAGTCTTTTGAATTTAAATTTAAAACTATATATAACTTAGATGAACCTTCAATTGCCTCCCTTTTATCCTTTCCTGTCAGACTGCCTCCCTGCCTCCAGTAGTTTTCAGCAAGCACAGACCATGAGCTGGGCCCTCCGCAAGATGCTAAGGATGCAAAGACTCATGACTCAGTTCTGTACCCTGGGGAGTTTTCATCAGCTTGTAGGAGGAGGTAGGTCTGTTTTTACTAGTCAGTGCAGAGAGTGGGTGGAGTGCCAGGCCAGGGGTAAGCACAGTGTGTCAGTGGGATATACTGGAATGGCTCCTAAGGCTGGAAGACAGCCTGGGAAAGTTTCAGGGAAAGTTTCCTGGAAGAGGAAATGTCCAAGAACAATCCCGAAGGAAGCCTAAGAGTTGCTCAGTACAGGAGGCTGGAGATTTCAAGCAGAAAGGATAGCAGTTGGGTGCTGAATTGAAAATAAGGGAGTTAAGTGATAGTTGACATGACTTTGTCTGTGCTCACACAGCTCCTGCTACAACACCCAGAACAATCTACCCGTGTAAATACATATTCGCTGAGGCTTGTGACGATGAAAACACTCCATCCTAGAGCCCACCCCTGCTGCCAGGTCGAAGTAGAATAAACTAATCTCTGGCCCGTATGGATGAGCTGCATACTGGAAGCTTCCATCTTATTTCAGAAACACGAGACTAGAATATTGTCTGAGAATACAGGAGTAGCCTGAAGTTGAAGGAAAGTAGAAGCTGTATGAAAGTCATTCTGGAGAGAGGCTGAAAGGGCTTTTTTTTTTTTTTTCATCTCAAAAGAATTTAAAAATTTCCAAACATGTTCCGTTAAATGGAAGTTTTGTGAGTAGAACCATCTGTGTGGAGATTAAATATTAGAAATGTTGGTTGTGAACAAAAAGATAAGGAGGCTGGATTAGTGAAATCTCCAGCTTTAATTTGGGACAAACTGCAAGTTATCTGCACAGGAAGGGAGCCATCCTAAAATGCTACCTTCTAGAAGTTGCTCCTGGATTTCCCAAAGGATGCTTTTATCCCTCTGGACTCTCACAGTCCTTCTCCACACTGTCCTCTGTGCCCTAATAGTCCCACAACCCGTGTATGCCTATCCGCCTGTCGACCTCCGTGGGCACTGTACAGGCAAAAGCCCACAGCCCGTAGCGTAATTGTACAGTGTGTCTTTCAATATGTGTTTGCAACCTTTGAAATGGTTCTATAATCAAGAGGAAATGTTATCTGAGTTCTATAAATTGGTCTGATACATGCTGAGGCACACTCTCATGGCAGGACGTGAGGTATCTCTGTAAGAACAAAAGATTTCCAGAAACAGCAACATAACAAATGGGTGGGCCACGGCTGGGGAAGCGACGCGCTCTTTATGTGGGCCACACTGCGGCTCTGTTTTATAATTTCAAGAGTCTGAGGTAGTCTAGTAAAGAAAATTCAAGGAAATCTAACAACTCCCTCCCCCATGCTCCTATTCTTCTGAGATACAAAAGACAGATAATTATCTAAATTGTTTCTCAATATGAACAAAATGGAGAAGTGACCTTTGCGTCTGTGACAGAGTCTATTCACGTCAGGGTGTTTAGCAGAAGCAAAGCCATGTCCAGGCTTGGAGAATGCTCACAGGAGCCAACTTCCGTTCTCCCTCATGTTACACAGACCATAAATAAATAGGCACAGTTTAACAGGCGGCCAGACCCAAATGGCTCATACTCACCCTTGGGGAGTGATAAAATTCTCCTGCTGGTAGACTTACATAAACTAAGATGCAGTGAAAATTTTAAGGATACTCCCTTTGCTCAATAAACCTGAATTTTTAAACTTGAAAGATGGCTTGACTATGAAGGAAAAATAAATCAATCCGGCAAGAAAAAGCAATCATTCTAAGTGTTGGTAGATTAACTGAAACATAGGAGAGATCAAATTCAGTGATTTAAAAATCATATGCTTGCTAGTGAAAATCTCCATTTCTAGTTTTCTGCCTATTTTTTTTTAAGATTTTATTTATTTACTTATTTGACAGAGATCACAAGTAGGCCGAGAGGCAGGCAGAGAGAGAGGGGGACACAGGCTCCCCGCTGAACAGAGAGTCCAATGCGGGACTCGATCCCAGTAACCTGGGATCATGACCACACGAAGGCAGAGGCTTCAACCCACTGAGTCACCCAGGTGCCCCCCCCTCCCTTTTTAAAGATTTTATTTAATTTTCTGCCTATTTTAAAACACACTAGTTGAGCTTTAGCTAGTGATCTGGCTACTTCATGCTAAAACTGGACCTTCCATCTTGTTTATATTCAAAATAGAACGTACAGTGAATTTCAGGTCTGAGGCATCTTACAGATTTATCTATTGGTTGGTGGCAATCAGGTCTGAGGCATCTTACGGATTTATCTATTGGTTGGTGGCAGATAATAAGTTAATCTAGTGGATCATTCTGATGATGTTGACAATCTTAGATTTTTGAGGAAAGTGACATTTCTAATTTATTGAAGCAAAGTATCCAAATAGTTAATTGTTTTATTTTGTTTAAGAAGAAAAAGACATATGTTGACTATACTGGAATTAAAATGAAAACCTTAATAACAAAACAAGAACAAAGCCCGAAGAAACCCCACAAAAACAAAGGACAAGATAAACATGAACAGGTTGGAGGAAGCAGCGGGGAAAGATTCTGAGAAGTCCTCCTGTCCAGTCCCGGTCTCCGATAACCCCTAGTTTTATATGCAACTTGTGATACTGAAGGGCAGGTACCCCTCTGCTCTTAAGAACCCTCATTCCTTCCTCCGAGTGACATGTGCATATTTTAAAAGACCTTCAAGCACCAGCTTGAATAAAGACAAAGGATAAGAAGGGAGAACAGGAGAGTTATATTGTGTGTGGACAAGATAAGGATAAAAGGTGGGGGGCATTTTCTGGAGGAAAGTACATACCAGAGTGTACAAGTAAAGTAAGCATTAGAGTCCTTCCAGAAAAAAAGGTAATATTAAATATCTGTAAAACAAAACCAATTCAAACTAAAATAGTAATTCTATGATGAACAATTAGGTTTCAAAGCAGCTAGAAATTACAGGTTTTTGAGAGAACCACAATGCCAGTCAAAGTCAGGTAGATTATTTCACTTTGAAATCTCTTCAGAAATTTAATGTTTGGGGGACCATAGAAGGTCAAGTTTGTCTGGAATTCTGAATCCCTTTATGCGTACTGGCTCAGCTTTTTAGAAAAGAGTTATTATAACATCTGTTTACTGGCAAGGGGCCAGTAATGCTGTGTTGCTGATTATTAGTTTTAAGATGGCTGTTATGCTCTCTTAGTACTAAAAGAAAGCTATTTCCATCAGTCTTGGGAGATTCTGACCATGGGAATGATGTTTCCCCTGGCAACTCCAGGATCTTAGGTAATGAGTCAGCTATGCTAATTTGTATTCATACTGTGTGGTGTTCTAGAATGCATTATAAGTTTATAATGCCAAGAAGACTTTCATTAAAAAACTCCTTAAGCTGGAGGAGTGGGCAAAACCTTTTCTTGGTACGCAAATATGTTCTATATTATCATATGTTCTGGATTTATATTCCCAAAATACCAGAGGAGTCCTACAAAACTGCATTCTAAATAAAATATAACAAATGAGAATAAGATGACTAATAACCAGTTTAGCGAATGTCCTGCTGTGCTGGGACAGTCCCCAGTTAACGTCTGTTGTCCCAGGGTAATTATTAATGGTACCATTTCAGTCTCATAAGTGGAATTATATAATCATCCTATAATAACTGCACATTGTAATGTAACCGAGCCCCTTGGAGGAGTTTATGACTCCACTTGGGTATTGAATTAAACTCTATTTCTGGGCAGTAACTGCCAAGGGCAACACTGGGCTATACCCATCTTGCCATCTGATAGAAGAACACGTATGTGATTGTCTACACTTGTCTATAAAAATTTGTTTATTCCATGTCCACATTAATAGCAATTTTGTAGAATGCAGAAGTTTTTGAATTTTGAAATAAAAAATCTGTAATTTTGTATTTGTCTTCAAAATTCACAGGTAAGTGTTCTGGTATGTTTCTTCTAGGGCCTCTTTATGAAAATTTAATAGACAAATTTCAGCCTTTTAAGATAATTCTATAGGCTCTGGACTAAGGTAGTTTGACAGCTCTGGTCACTTAGCCCCTGATGCCACTCAGCCTCAGGTCAGTCCTGCTGTGGGTCCCCTCTCTTTTTGCACTTTACATATTTTTTTTTTAATATTTTATTTATTTATTTGTCAGAGAGAGTGAGCACAGGCATAGGCAGAGGGAGAAGCAGGTTCCCCGCTGAGCAAGCAGCCCAATGTGGGACTCGATCCCAGGACGCTGGGATCATGACCTGAGCCGAAGGCAACCGCTTAACCAACTGAGCCACCCAGGGGTCCCGCATTTTACATCTTAACTGACCTTCCGGCTCTTCCCTTGAGAACAAGCCCCTACCTTGAATCCCTTTTCTTGGAACCAGGTCCCAATTCGGTTTTGTGTTATATGAATCTATGCTTTTGTTCCCCGGCTTGTCCTTTCTCTGAAGTTTTAGGGATCTAAAACTTTGCCTGATCCTGAACCTTTCCTCCCTGGGCTCCCCACCGTTGTCATGCATCACACTCCTGATTCTCTCATTTGCTCTTGCTCTTGCTCTTGACAGTAAGGCTAGACATTCAGGACTTCTCATCTTTGAATAGCTGGCACCTGGTACAGTGCCTGGAGCCTAGGAGATTCTCTACAAACAGTTGTTGAGTGAATGAATGATGAGTGAAACCCACAGCTTTCTTCTCACTGACTGGAACTGGGTTTCCTTCCAAGTACCACTTCCACCTTGGCTCTCTTCATTGTTGACAGGGCTCAGGGAGTGAATGTTGTCTGCATATATTACTCTTGGGTGAGACACGACAGGCATGGAGTTTAAAGAATGCTGGGGCCTGGTTGGTTGGCATGTCCCTCACTAGGCAGTCGCTGTCTCAGCTGAGGTGGTGTGAGTGGGGCTGAAGTTCACACTATGCTCCTGTCGCTAGCACAGACTCGGGAGGGCAGCCTAGAGAAAGAGGCTCTTTTTCTTCTCAACTGGTTTGTCCAGAGAGGGCCCCTTGGCAATCCATCCTCTCTGGGGAAGAGCCTTTTCCACTTGTGTCTGGTGGCCCCATGTGCTCGAGGAGGCACTGGTAGGACGGTCACTCCCAGGGAGAAAGGTTTTCTGTGAGTTTTGGCAAGTACAGCTATTAAGGAACAAGCATCTGTGAAGGAGTGAACCTACTATCTCCTTTTCTTGCTTCTTATTGTAGGCAAAACCTAGTCACTTTGCTAGCAAGTTTTTCATCAGAAACGCAGATGTTTTGATTGTGCCATTATATTAAAGTGTATTTTCCCTAGGAAGGTGACCCTTAGCCTTGGGAGAACCCTGGGAGGGCTTTCTGGTAGGATCGCTTTAGAGCAGCCTCTAACCCACATGTGAAAGCCAGGCATGTTGCTCATGAAGAAAAGCAGAGTGTAGGGAGGTGGTCTGCCTTGCCCTTGTGTACTTTTCTAGAATGGTCAAACAGAAACGAATCTTAATAGAGATATGTATTACCGCTACTCAAAAATGGCTTCTACTGCAGTGGGTAAAAGCAAAGACATGAACCAGACTGCTTGGATTCTGACCCTGGTTGTTGACAGTTACTTCATCTATAAGATGTGGGCGACCACGCTACCTACCTCGTAGGGTCACTGTGGGGGTTAAAAAGTATACCTAATCGCTCAGAACAGAGCCTGGCCACAGTAAGTGTTGTACCGGTTAGTTGTAATTACCACTGCTTTATTTTCTGAGAGTGAAATGGTATTGCTTAGTATAAAATATTCCTTTCTCAGCAGAGATGTGCCATATATGTATCAAGTTAATATCAGCATCGGGGAAAAGTAACTCAGGATTTTAATCAGGGATATTTTCTGAAATTTAAGTTGAATGAGAATTCAACACCCTGTCCAATTCTTATATTAACTTTCATGATCTGCTGTTCATTCATGACCTCACACAGGAAGTTCAATGTTGCTGCAAGTATTACAAATACCAAACTGATGTTTCCTAGTGCTGCACTCTGCCCAGAATGCAGCAGGCCTCTTTTATGGTCCTGGCAGCTGGAATGAAAATTTGATTACTTCTGAGCTCCTGAAAACATGTTTGCTCTCAGCTGCAAGAGATGTGACGTGAAGGGGACTCAAAACATTTTCAGCCATGTAGCTGCTCCAAGCAAGACTTGAGAGAAATGGACACCTTAAAAAATGAGAGTAAAATGGTGGGGGAGGGGTGCCAAGGAAAAGACCATTCTTTGCCTACAAATTCCAAGTTAGGATTTGCACTTTATTATTATTATTATTATTATTATTATTATTATTATTGAAGTGGGCTCTAAGCCCAGTGTAGAGCCCAGTGTGGGGCTTGAACTCACAAACCTGAACAAGACCTGAGCTGATATCAAGAGTCAGATGCCCAACTGACTGAGCCATCCAGGCACCCTAGGATTTGCACTTAAATGCACTTGGCTTATTCACTTGTTAGAGTAAAAATTTTTCTTTTAAAATCAGGTGATATGAAATATGAGTTTTGCATTTACCTCATATTCTTTTGGTTGCATTTGGAAGAATGAAAGGCATTTCCAAAAATGCAAAGATGAAAATGTGTACCATTTTTCTTCCTGCTAAAACTTCTCATAGAATTTTCCTGATTTGTACATGTGAAATTGAATGATGGAACCTACTTAAGCTGATTGCTTAAGAGAATTCATGCATTCACTCTCTCATTCACTCAGTGGATACCGGTGACAAGAGCCCCATGTGCCTGTCCAAGCATTAGGAAGATAATGTGGACGACAGGTCCATGATCCCTGCCCTCATGCTGTTCACTCTCTAAGTACTTTACACATGTTATGTTTAATATTCAATTTTCCATGGGAGGCACTGTTGTTTCTACTTTGTAGGCCAGCAATCCAAGGCCAGGAGATGTAAAACAACTTACTGTCACACAGCTTGTAGGTGGTAGACCTAGGATTCAAGTCCCCAGTCCACTTCATTACAAAAGCTTAGGTTCGTTAGATTCTTTTTTACCGTATCACACTGGCTTTAAGTAATAGACGTGTTCTTGAAAGTCATAGAATTCTTTCTGTTATTTCTAAAGCATATCATAGTGGAAGAAAGCAAGGAGTATTTCTGAAAAGCAACTGCTTTTTCCTTTTTACTATACATCAGATTTATAGAAAATAATGAGTACCTGTAAGTGGGACACTGGATGGGCTAGCACAGTTTTCAGCAGGCTGTAAACGATAGCACTCATACAGGATATACGGTCTGGACCGGTTTTATACCAGACAATCCTGAACCTAACTGGCAAACTCAGTGCCTGTTCTGGTGGACACAGACCTGATGGTGTCACTTACTGGCCCCAGGACACTGGGTGTATTACCTAATGAGCTTCTGTTTCTTCATCTGTAAAAATCGTCACCTAGCTCATGGAGAGCTACAAAGAGTAAGTGCAGGAAAGTATATAAAGTGCTTATTAACAGTGGGGGGCATGCTCCAGCCTCTCCCCTTCCCCCACACACAACGCCCCAGTGTCTCTAACAACAACAGTAAAGCCTATCTCTGTTTGGCATTTGCAGACAAAAAATATCTTCCATGGAAATGTGCCAGAGCATGAAGATCACGGACTCCAACGCCCTGCTTATGGCAAAACCCTGGACATAAAGGAGGATTAGAAGCTTCTAGGATACATTTCCAGATGACTCAGGTTTAGGGTGACTGAAGAAGGGTCTGAATAACTAATCCCTAAACCACAAGTAATCTCCCACTTATGCAGATGTAGTACGTTTACAGAAACACTAACACAGAGAGTATACCTACACACCAGTAAGAGTAAAACAAAAAACTAACACATATTCACGTAAAAGACTTATTTGAAATTGCTATCCTGGAAGGGTATGTATTTATTTCATTCATTCATCTAGCAAATGTTGACAAGGTGTCCTGTAAGCTCAGGTCACTGTGTTAGCACGGGGTGTATGGGGATGAATGAAACAGCAATGTTTTGTCCCTTCAAAATCAGTTCACAGGGGCGTCTGGGTGGCTCAGTTGGTTAGGTGACTGCCTTTGACTTGAGTCATGATCCTGGGGTCCTGGGATGGAGTCCCTCATGGGCTCCCTGTGCTCTGTGGGGAGCCTGCTTCTCCCTCTGCCTGCCATTCCCCCTGCTTGTGCTCTCTCTCTGTCAAATAAATAAATAAAATCTTAAAAAAAAAAAAATCAGTTCACATATGGAGTCAGTCACAGTATTTGTCATTAAATACGTAATGCCAGAGAATTCAGATCAGAGTTGTCTAAGCCTGAATTTATCATAAAACTAGTTCTGGATCCCACCAAGTGGGAGCAAACATTAAACTACACAAATCTTAGAGCATCTGTACAGTTAGCAGTGGAGCTCTTTCCCAACACAATAGAAAAGAGCCTTTGGACTCTGTCTATAGCCCCGAGAGAGTGGTCTCCTATTTCCTGAGCCTGATCACTGTTAATTATGATGACAAAAAAAGAATCCCTTTTTTTAGCCTTGGAAAAAATCCTTCCCAAATAGCTTTTTTGAAGCTTGAGATGACATTATTTATCTCTTTCGGGGTTTTAAAAATGTTTCTGATTTTTTCTGCCAATAACCAAGCCCTCTTTCCTCACAGAGAACAACCCTGATTCCTGAAGCTGCTCTTCCCTTGACAGTACTTGGGAGGTGGGCATTATTTCCCCTGAAAAGCAAACAAGGGAATAAAAACAAGGTGACTCAAAGGATGAGGAAGTATGTTTTTCTAAAGAACAAAAGAGCCTTTCACAGTATGTCAAAGACTTAACTGTGAACTTTCCTGAATGTAAACACTGTTCAAATGGCAAAAGGAATTTCATCTATGTCTATAAAAGGTCCCGCACAATGCTTCTTGCTGGAAGCTGCACTTGGCAGGCAAGGAGAATAATCTTTTCTTCAGATACTTTGCATACAGACCTACAAAAACTTTTTTTTTTTTTAATTGTCTCAGGAACGATACAATTCTAATGACCTCCACAGTAGCAGTGGTAACGCATAGATCATAGTACTGCTAAAGGCAATAATCCTCTAAATTACAAGTTGTATCATTTGTGCTTAGGCTCTACAGGAATAAAGAAATGCTTTAGAAGAAAGTTTAAAATAATAGGCTGATGTTTTGCATTTGGCATAAGAGTTTAAAACTTACAGGGCACTAGATTTTTTAAAACAGATTTTGTTACGATCATAGAAAAGAACTATTAGTATTTTAAGCTGCAGGAATTACGAGACAGCGATTAGCTAATATAAATATTCAACTTTTCCCACATTGAAGTTTTATTCTTCACAAACTTCCTTGTTCTAATAAATTTAAAACTGATCCTGGTAATTATGTTTATAATATTTAACAGAGCTATACGCTATAACCAAATTATATAATTGTTGTGGACCTTACCCATCCACAGATTTTCTTTTTTCAAGTTATTTAAACTAAACAGATTGTTATTATTATCAATCCAAACCCTACTGCAGTCTACTGCTGGGGTTCTATCTCCCACCATTATGGAAGGATTGCCCAAGTTCTAGTGAATGATCTCTAAGGGGTAAAACCCAGAGTCAGAGGACGTTGAGATTTTATTTCTGATTCTCTATTTTCAAACAGGGAGTATAAAATTACAGTAAGTTGTTCTCCAGGACCTTCTGGTGGTGGGGGGTGAGAGTGTGGGGACAGAGGCAAGGTTTCTGTGCTGCAGAGATCGGCCTCTGTGTGACAGTCCCTCTGTACTTCTACTTCCATGGGTCTGTGCATGGTCAGTTTTCACCAGGAATGTGGAAGGAACGTGTCATTTAGTCAAATCTTTGAGAAAGGGACTTGGTGCTTTCTCAGAGTCTCTGGGAGAGTAGGGGGCACTGAGGAGCACCTGCAAGATTTACTCCATGTGGAAGAAAGAGATTATGATGTCTAAAGCGGGTGATGACACTTCCTAGAAGTCACCCCTGGCCAGAGTGGGTCCAGCAGTTCTCTTGGGGGAGGAGCATGTAATTTCAGTTTCCTGGAACTGACTCAGATGGGCAGAGGAATCACAAAGTTCACATTCTAAAAACAGTAAGAAAGAACCATTCCTCCAATTCCCTCTTCCTCAATTCCCTTTTCTTAAGGAAAGGAAGAGTCCTAAAAGTACAGAACTGTCTTTTCAACTTCTGCCATAATAAATGAAATGAAATAAATGTATCATTTCAGGTAAGTCACTTCTGGGACTCAGTTTACTCATCAGGAATGCCTTGTGATCCTTGAGATTCCTGGCATGTGTCCCCCATCCAGCACCTGTAAGCACTTGATCTCCAGGGCAGAGAAGGAATGATTTTCTTCTCTAAGAGTACAATCTCCACTGAAACCAGTCTTTTGGCCCTAAGGAAGCCATGTGATGAAGAGGAATAAAAACATGGCCTCCTGGGTTGGAAAGATCTAGGCTGAAATGTCAGTTTTGTTCATTGTTTAGGAGAGTGACCTTGGGCAAATTATTTTACCCAACCTCAGAATAAAACAATAAAATTACAGTTGTAATGATTGTTCAAGAGAAAGTATTGATAGTGGCTGGCACATCCTAGGCAGTCAATTAAAAAAGAATCACTATTATGGAGAAGTTCTCTGATGTTTCTCTCAATTTTAGGTTTTATCTTCATTACTGCCTTTCATAGAAAGGCCTAAAGGATCAGCTTACAATCTATCTCATTTTATAGATCAAGAGATTAAGGCCCAGAGAGACAGTGTGACTGCCTAAAGCCACACATGAGTGGTAGAAACAGGAAGAGGATCTGGATCTCTTAATTTTTTTTTTTTAAGATTTTATTTATTTATTTGACAGACAGAGATCACAAGTAGGCAGAGAGGCAGGCAGAGAGAGAGGAGAAAGCAGGCTCCCTGCTGAGCAGAGAGCCTGACGTGGGGGTCGATCCCAGGACCCTGGGATCATGACCTGAGCCGAAGACAGAAGCTTTAACCCGCTGAGCCACCCAGGCGCCCCTGGATCTCTTAATTTTTGACCTGAGAAAATACCTCAGTGTATGCAACTTCACTAAAAGTGCTGAATTCTTCCCATAAAAGCCTTTCATTTAATAATCAAAAGATCTTCAAATGCAAAGAGCATTAACTCAAATCCTCTGCTTACCCCGACTACACTTTTTAATTACAACTTCCAAATATAGAGAATTGAGAACAGTTATTAGTTACTGAAGTTTTATTAGTCACTGAAATTATCTGAAATATTCCTGTTCTAAGCTCACAGACACCCTCATGTGGTCAGCAGAAATACCAATTTCAGCCAAATGAACTAGAAAAATTTGAAGCCTACTTAATGATCAATTGTAGCAAGATGGATAGATAACCATCAAATAAGAGTAACAGTCACTATAATATTATTATTTTAGGCCCTGGCCAATGGCCAGAGGAAAAATTATTCTCTGTCTCTGACCAAATCTCTAACAAGACTTAAAGATTCTAATGGTTGATTTCCTAGACCTTGTTCACAAGACAACTTTGTTACAATGAAGAAAAATATTCAACACATACAGTGGCTATATTAGCTCACATCTTTGTAGATTTTCCTCTGTTATATATGACTATGAATGACAGAGCACTCTGGGACTCTCTGAGTGTAACTGGTATGCATACGTAGTTCATCCTGAAGGTTCTACTAAAATGTCTCCTGTCAAACTCAACTAGAAGGTACAACTCAACTAGTAGGAATAGAAGGGCTAGGGTTTATCAGAGGAAGCTGATGAACTATAAACATTCAAGTTACTCTGGAGAACCATTCAAGAGGGTAGGTTAATTTGGTGAGTTGGTTAAATGGAAGTAGTTTAGAATGCTTCTTTTCTACTAACAGGTTGATCTAAGTCAATAGGCAGTTATTAAAGTAACTGCCCAAAGAAATCATATTTCTACCAGGGCATAGAATCACAGACAAAAGTAACTAGATCTATTTTTTGGTGCCACGTATTAAAGAAGTAGGGAAAAAAATGAGGCATGTCAAAAGGATAAAGAAGCTGGCTTGAAGGGGTTCCCATTGGCTAAATCTGGAACAATCTGAACATCCAAATAAATAAGAATGGCAATAGACTATAACCTGTTAAATAAGATAGAAACCCATGAGGTAATACTAATAAAAAACAAAGGGGTGGGGGTCCTTTCTTAGCATAAAATGCCAACTGATAAATGTAGGAGGACTGACTGGCAACCACAGTGGTAATGATTGATTCAAACAAGAATCACTGATGGATGGTAAAATTAGAGAAAGCAAGCTTGAGGAGAAATAAAGAGATTTACATAGTCTCAAAACAATGGCCACAGAAGACATATATGAATTATAAAAGGAAAACTATTAGCTTCACAGTGGAGAAACACAGAGGAGATAACACTGTACCCAGATGTTCAAAGTTAGCATTACCAGTAATGGGACAAACCAACACTGTGCCACTTCATAGGACACACCGAGAAAAACATGGCATCATTTCTGTGATATTCCTGCCACAGATGCATAAACCGAATCTAAAATGAGGAAACATTAGCTACACTCAAATTGAGGGATGTTTTAAACATTTTTTAATTTTTTAAATAAACATATAATGTATTATTAGCCCCAGGGGTACAGGTCTGTGAATCGCCAGGTTTACACACTTCACAGCACTCACCATAGCACATAACTTCCCCAATGTCCATAACCCCACCACCCTCTCCTTCCCCCCTCCCCCAGCAACCCTCAGTTTGTTTTGTGAGATTAAGAGTTTGAGGGATGGGGGCACCTGGGTGGCTCAGTGGGTTAAGCCTCTGCCTTCCTCCCAGCTCTCTGCTCGTGCTCGGCGGGAAGCCTGCTTCTCCCTCTCCCACTCCCCCTGCTTGTATTCCCTCTCTCACTGTGTCTCTCTCTGTCAAATAAATAAAATCTTTAAAAAAAAAAAAAGAGTTTGAGGGATGTTTTTACACAAGAATTAGCCTATGCTCTTCAAAAATGTCAAGGTCAAGAAAGCCATGGAAAATGAGTAACTGTTCTGGATTGAAAGAGAACACAAAGTGATCCTGGACTGCGTCTTTGTGCTAAAAAGGATGCTAATTTGAATAAGATCTGTGGACTAGACATGATGATGTCTGGTCACCGACTTCCTGATTTTGAGGTCGGTACTGTGGTTATGTAGGAGAGTGCTTTTGTTTTGAGGAAATACTCACTGACATGTTTAGAGGTAACAGGGTACCATGTCTACAGCTTACTTCCAAGTGGTTCATGAAAAAATCACATGGAGAGAAAGAAAAAGCTTTAAAATGTATAATTAGATTTGGTGAGGAAAAATTTAAAAATTATTTGTTGACAGAAATTACAAATAGGCTTGAGTTTAAGGCTCTGAGGGGGAAATGCTTTTCCTTTCTATTGTTTTTATCAGCAGTTGTCCTTGGTGAACAATACGCTCTTTTCAAACTGACCAAAATTTAGAAGTGACAGTGAAAAACTCAGAGTGGGAGAGTCAAGGCATATTTTTAAAAACTACTGTACTGCAACTTTAGAAAGGTTATATATATAAAGACATATATTAATTATATGTCTCACATATATTTATAAACATAAAAATAAGTAAATATAAATATACTTCCTACCTGCCTACCTACCTAAATATTTCCTGAGCTGGGCTTGAGTGAGAAGGAGAATTATATTCAGAATCTTGAAGTCTGTTTAATCTTGAGAGCAGTCAGAAGCTTATCCCTATCGTCAAACCAGAGAGATGTACAGCTAATTTTTTTTTTCAGAGTTTATTTATTTATTTGAGAGAGCAAGAGAGAGCGAGTGAGAGCTCACAAGCAAAGGGGAGAGGCAAAGGGAGAGGGAGAAGCAGACTTCCCACTAGAGCAGGGGACTCATGACCTGAGCTGAAGGCCACCCAAGCACCAGTGCAGCTAATTTTTAAACTTCTAAGTAATTATGGGCTATAGGATAGGAAAAAACATTGTACTTTAGTATTAAGAGAGCCACAGTAACAATAATAGCTTCTATTTATTGCTGTGAAACAGTCCTTACATATTTGTTGGGAGCTCTACAGGTTAACTCAAACCAGATTTAGAACACATGAATTTGTTTCTTATATTTTGACAGGGTTTCCCCTTTCTGGGCAATGACTTATATATGTAAATATGATGGTAGAGTGGCTGAGGTAATGACTCACAGCCAAATGCGGCACTTTCCCCTTTGGTTCGCACAAAGCCTAGTTATGTTTTAGACTTCCCTACCGGGGCTCTAGGGATGTCACTGCTCTTTATGGAAAGGATTACTCAACCCATACCAGCGTTGCGAAATGTAGGGCTTTTAACAGCACTGCGTTCACTTCTTAGAACAGAAATATCTAAAAGAAAAAAATAATGAAAATGATCCAATATCACGAAGTTCTTCTCGCTGGGAGAAAGACCCACAGTAATGGCATCAGAGCACTGTCAAAAAAGACTTGACAATTTCATTCAAAACCCTCGCAACTGGAAAGTCTCATAAGACACTTGTAACTAGAGTGTTTATTTCTGTCCTACATGTGCTTAGAAAACCAAGCATATATGTCTGAGGTATTCGCTCTAGGAATTAAATGAAAGATGAAATTAATGAATGCTATAGATCAGTCATTGGCCTAATTATCTTCATATTGCATTTGCTAAGACTCATGTATCATGAATGTCATGCTGAGTGCAAAACACAGTAAATCTGACAATAGTTCTAGCCTTCAGGAAGCCCTAGCCTAGAAAGGTCATTAGTTGTCACTTGTAAGGGGGCGGTTCCAGCTGTCAAAACTACCAAAAAAAAAAAAAAAATCACATGGTCATGTTTTTGCTTATTCAGTATTTCTTTTGGGGTATTTCCCTTATTCTTAATTCCTAATTTTGTGGTTCAGATGGGACTGATAGGGTCCTCACTCATTCCAAACTCTTAAGAGTGAAGACATGACCTAGGTCTGGCCAATTAAGATTATCTGACCCCTTTGGTCACAGTGATTGGTTCAGGATGGGCAGGTGACCTCACAGGCCTACTGGAGTATCCCTCAAGACTTCTGCTGAAATTACTGGCAAAGATGTGCCCTTTTTGCTAGGATTGTCAGCTACAAGAACCATGTATTGCTAGCACTACTGGGGCTAACTTTGCCATCAGATGGAGAAAGGCTTTGTAAGAATGAAGCCACTCCAGAAAAAAGCAGAGCCAGGAGGGGAGAGACTAGGTCACATGCGCCAATAAATTCCCTTTTGTAGTTTATGTTAATGTGAGCTGAATTTCTGTCACTTTTAGTGCTCTATGTAAGCATCATTTTTCATACTTTTTCCATAATAAATCTGGAATCAAATGCAATAATAGGTCCTCTCTTCAAAGATCCAGGATAAATTATTCTTTTAACTGTCAACCCTAGCATTGCAGATTTATTTCCTTAAGTCATACATGCCATGCAACGTGGCTGTATCCTAACCTGAGTCAGGTTCAGAATTAGCATAAAGGTCTTGTCATAAGAGATCTACTACACAAAGTCCATGATGAAGTGAGTGAAGACAGGAATATAAAGCCTGGCAATTGGAATACCTAGGTGGCCCAGCTGGTTGAGCATCCAACTCTTGATTTTGGCTCAGGTCTTGGGGTTGTGGGATTGGATCCTACGCTGGGCTCGGCACTCAGCGCAGAGTCTGCTTTGCTTGTCCCTCTCCCTCTGTTCCTTCATCTCCTCCCCACTTGTGCACATGCTCGCTCTCTCTCAAATAAATAAATAAGTAAATAAATAAATCTTTAAAGACTGGTAACTTGCTGAAGTATTCAAAAGACTTTGAACAGATCTGGAGACTACTGGGTTAAACAAATTAAAGAGGTTTCTTTACTGGGACTTCCCAAAGCCATATATTTCCTAATTGTCATTTCATTTCTAAGAGGCACCTAAATTATACAGTGTCTTCCAACAGCTTGAACATGGATTTCTTATTAAAGAGGGTTCTGAGAATATGCTTTTGGAAATATTGGTAGGTTTTTCTAAAAACAAAGCTCAGTTGTTATGATCATTTTCTCTCTACTCTCCTTAGCATCTAACCATTTTCATGGTTACAGCTAAAACCTCAATAGTGTGCTAAAGATCGTTTTAACTCTCACTAGCTTGAATCTCTGGTCCAGTGATCTATTTCTAATTGCCAAATGTACACTGTCAGTGAAGTATCTCACCATTACCTCAGACAAAGCATACTCAAAATGCTTGAACCCTATCTCCTCTCCAACTTTCCGGGTTCCTACAATGATCTGCCATTTTGCCAGGTATTCAAATTAGAAACGTCCACAATGTCTGGCACCATGTCCCATATGCAGCCTTTCTCCACCAGATCATACCCATGTTCATAGTTGCCCTAGTTTACTTGGGGTTCTTTCCCAGACTGCACATCACTACCAAGTCCATTTTCCTAATACAGCCTTCAATATTCTATTTTTCCTATTCAATGCCCTTCAGCAGCTCCTAGGTAAAGGAACCTAGAAGCCTCATTGTACCTTCACAAAGCCTTCAGGTGACTCCTGATTGCACCAATCCCCAAAAGATACCCTTTGCTTTTTAGTTAGGTTTGTCTTATAACTTGCTACAGATAACGCATAAACAGACTAACATCCTTTCAACTGCCTTTAAAAATGTCCTGCACCAGTAAGACAGGGCTGAAACTAAATCACACCCAGTCTTCTGAAATCCCCCAGCCTGTACATTTCTGGTGGCCGCAGACCCAGCTCTTACTTCTGCCCCTGCTCTGGTATACTCTCCACTGTCTCTTTGGCATAGGTGGTGTTCAACCTGGATTTGCCCTCTGGGCTTTGAGCTTGCATCACATTGGCTGTAATGTTTGCTTACTGTTCCTTTGGTATCTGCACCAGGTCACTCCTGGATTTGGTATGATCCAAGCCTATGGCAAAATTCATCCTCTTATTAAGGAAACACACAGTGCTCATTTGTATCTATGCCTGTGGTCATGAATTTTGGAATGCCTGGAATGCTCTGACCTCTCCTTTTGAACTATCTAAAGATAAAATAAAATAAAATAAAATAAAAGTGCAGCCCAAGCCCCATTTCCTTCACTTATAAATTTTGTCTGCATACCTACTTCTCTCCTGAACTATTATGGCACAGGGCCCAAACTCCCCGATTTATACTGAACCACACACTGTTTGGTACTACTTGCTGCTGTTTCATGACTATCAGCCTCATCTCTCCAATCACATAGTACAAACTCCCTGAGGAGAAAAACCATGCTCTATATTTCGGTATTTCCGCCATCTCTCCACAGGTCCTATGTTGGTGGGTACAGAGCAAGTGCTCCACTGGAACATTCTAGATGGCTGGGTCCCAGGGGACTCGAATATCTATTATTTGTCCATAATTTCCATAATTCAACAGAAGACCACCGGCCCATCTCACAAAGAAATTCTACAGCTAGGATCACCACCATCTCTCTGGGAGATTATGGTTTGTTGACTTTCCTGAAGCCAGGTCTAGAGTATATGCACTGTTATATGAAAATTAAATAGAAATATGGGGTGTGGTTGGGGGGAACCAACAGAGCTTTTAAAGAACTGAGATTCAATTAATAGAGCCATTCGATTGTAGATCGACATGACAAGAAAACTTCTTCCTCACCAAAAAAAGTATTTATGATGGCAAATATGTAATCATATTTGGATCTACAGGTGTCAATTGTTGCTTGAGGGCCATTCATTAGTACATATTGAGATTATACTTAAAAGTTTTCATTATATTTATATGCAGACAATTATTGACAAATCAATTAATTTAAAAAGCGCAGGGACAGGTTTTTATTTTGTTTTGTTTTGTTTTTTGGGTACACAAACATGGCTGAGATAAGATTGATCCTTGACTAGTTAATTAAATAAAATCACGAGAACACAGCAGCTTGGAAAAGAAAAGCAACTTCTAAGTGAATAAAAGGCCAGTTTCCTCTGGGACAGACCCGCGAGGCCAGTTCCTCTGGCTTTTGGGTCCCGGACAGTTTTCTGCTCTGCCCTATAGCTTGTAAGCTTCACACTCCTGCTCCAGAAATACTACGTGTTTCTCTAGGGGATCCAATGCTTTTAGCAGTTTTCTGATGGAAGCAGAGAATACTGACAGCCTTGTTAGGCTGTAGATCATGGGGGAAATATATGGGCTGTGTTCTGCCTGTGAAGTGACCAGAAGTCCGTGGGAGAGACCCATTTTCCTACCTGTCTTCCTATCAGCAAGCCCTCAGAGGTTCATATGAAACACGCTCTAGAAAATCGTTTTAACCCCCTACAAGGCCCCGTGTCTTTTACCTTTTAGATATGTTATAGAAATTGGAGACTACTAGCAAATGAATGGCCAACCCCTTCTATAGAATTTATTTTTGCTACTACTTTTTTCCTCCACGGAGCATTTGTTTGTTTGCTTGGTTGGTTGGTTATTTAATTCCAGTAGAGTTAACATGCAGTGTTACATTAGTTTCAGGTATAGGATATAGTGATTCAACATTTCTGTACTTGACTCTGCTCAATTTCCAAGACATCTTTCCTGTTCTTTGAAGGATCCTATGTTAAAATAGCATCATGTTTTTGTTTTATGATCATCATATTTTCTTACTTCTCTGACAATATCTACTGTCACTTTGTGAAATAGTCTTCTTTCTGCATCTCTATTTTCTCTGTTCATTTGTTTTGATTTCCATTTTTCTTTCTTTTTTTTTTTTGTAGAAGAGGCTATCCATTAATATTTAAGAATAAGGGGCTGAAAACTTTTTGCACAAGGTAGGTCTTGACAACAAGTGGGTCTTCTTGTAAGGTAACTAAGAAGAAACTTTCAAATATTAGCAGCAGAAAGGCTTTTCTCTTGGACATGTCAGTTTCCAGAAAGGATTTTTCTACTCTTCTGCTCAAAGTATATAAATGTGGATGCCACCTTCATGGGATCCAAATAAGAAAAGCAGACTTTCACTTTATTTTCTTGTTTTCTATATGGTCACACTCTTGTCCTAAATTGTATAAATCTCCATGACAGCTCCTGTTTCTGACCAGCCTAGAGAAGAGCCAGTGGTATAAGAGCCAGGTGCATAAGATGGAGGAGAAAATTTGGCTCTCTAAATTGTCTCTATATAGGCTTTCAATTAATTTTCCAGCTTCCGGTGCCACCCTGCACTCTCCAACCTTCAGAGGTCCATGGTGTTTTCAAGTCCTGATGTCCTGATGCTTCGCGGGCTTCTGCAGAGTACAGCATCTTGGGTCTTACTGGCTTCCCCTTTTGGAGGAATGGGTTTTAGCTCTCTCCAGATGATAACTCATTACCACCCACCCATTTATTTTCCATCCTCCAAGTGTTGTTGCGTCTCTAGTTCTCTTTGTCTGGGTGGGGTTTGTACTTCTTTTTGATCCTTCACTGTTCTTTTACTGGGATTTTGGCAAGAGACAAAACTAATCACATGCATTTGATTTATCAGGAGTCCCTTCCCTCTTCCTGAAAAACTGGGTTTGGGGATTATTTCATCTTGGAACTCCTTCCAAAGATAGAGTCAAATTTTTCTGCACTGTCTTTTGAGCCTTTGATCATTCTCCCATAAGTTTATTTACCACCCTGCACTACGATTTACTTGGTTGTAGCTCTACGTGACTGTAAGTTCCCTGAGTCAGTACCTGTACCTTATTTCTTTCTTTCTCCTAGCAATTCTGGGTGCTCAGCAAATCTTAATTAAATAAACAAAAGAATAGTTGGAATTATTCAAAGAAGAAAGGTTAGAGATGGTGTCTGTGACCTGACCTTGAGAGAAAATCAAAAATAAAAAGAGAGACATTTTTTAGAATGTTGTAAGGAGAGACAAGAGTACAGCATATGGAAAAACTAAGAAAGACAACTCCAAATTTGACTTGCTCTTTTTACTGTTTTCAGGACTCAGGCTAAAGATGATATATATTTTACTGTGTATTTTTTGGTCCTGTCCTAATTTGTCTTTTGAATAAGGCTAAACACTATAATTCGTTGCTGAGAATTTTTCTATCATTGATTTCCTGCTTTTCTTCAAGCTGACAGGTTTCGGCACAGACCCTTTTTAATTCCTTTTTTGGGCCTGACAAAACTTTTCTTAAACAGGATTATAAATAAACCACACATCTTATAACACTAAGATGGTGAAATTATGTAACTCATTGGGTCATGATTTAATATTAGTTGTTTGAGGAACAGAAAACCTCTTTTTAATTTGGCTTTGTTTCCATATAAGCATAAAAGAATTCTATGGCCCAATATTACCTGAATTCTAAGTTTCTGATTTTTATTTGTTTATAGAGTACCTCTGTGTTAGGTACTAATGCATTTCATTCCTTTTTTTTTTTTATTTTTTTTTTTTAATTTATTTATTTGTTAGAGAGAGAGCGAGCGAGCACAGGCAGACAGAGTGGTAGGCAGAGGCAGAGGGAGAAGCAGGCTCCCTGCCAAGCAAGGAGCCCAATGCGGGACTCGATCCCAGGATGCTGGGATCATGACCTGAGCCGAAGGCAGCCGCTTAACCAACTGAGCCACCCAGGCGTCCCTAATGCATTTCATTCTTAAAATAACTTTGTAAGGTACAGTGCATTGTACTGTCTTTATATTATAACTGGAAAGTAGAGCCAACAGGTTGTATTGCTTATGAATAAAATTACAATTTTATTTATGAATATAACAGCATAGTTTTATTTCTAGAGTCATTGTGATTGCACGAAACTATATACATAATGAGCTCAGAATCATAAAAATTCTAGAGCCATTGCTTGTCAACATATTCATTGCATTTGACATCTCAATTTATAACTGATATATTACAGAATTAATTTATTTTCCTTATATACTTTAAATATTGCTAAGATCACTTCTTTACTTGATCATGTTGTTAAATGAAATGCACTGGAGGTGGGGGGTGCCTGGGTGGCTCAGTGGGTTGGGCCTCTGCCTTTGGCTCAGGTCATGATCTCAGGGTCCTGGGATCGAGCCCCACATTGGGCTCTCCGCTCAGCGGGGAGCCTGCTTCCCCCCTCTCTCTGCCTGCCTCTCTGCCTACTTGTGATCTCGCTCTCTGTCAAATAAATAAATAAATCTTAAAAAAAATATATGCACTGGGGATATAGTAACATATAGAATAATGATATTAAGGTTTGCCATGAAAGAAAGGAGTTAGAATACTTCTGTTGCTGATGATCTGAAAAGCAATTTCCTAAGGTTAGGTCTTTTCTACAATGAGAAGGCAAGATGATATTTCTGTTTTTAATGTTAGTTTAAGGCACTATAATGCCCACAGTTGCTGTGATTTAGAGGATTATTATTTTTGTTAGATATGCACAAGAGGTTAATGAAAACTCATGACCTCCCTGAAAGTTATAAGCTTGTCGATTTGTTTGTCTCGGAGAGGTAGTTGCTCATTTAATTTTAGTTATATTTAACAATTACCAACAAAGTTGTGATCTAATGGAAGCACTGCTTCTGGATGAATGTAAAAATCAGCTGGTGATTTCCTTCTGAAATGTTTCTAAAAAAGGAGGCTTGTGCTCATGAACCCAGGAGCATCATTGTATATGAGTGCAGACTTCCTCCCAATTCTTTGCTCAGACTGAATTCCTGATTCAGAAGGAGCATCGCCAATCTATAACTGGGACAACGGCAGGTTTCAACATTTCCCAGGGATAATGCGACACCAACTTACCCGTGTTCTTAGTACTTCTTTCCTTTTTCTGTTGCCTTTTTCTCTCACCTACATTTCTGTTGCCTGATTTCCGAAAGACCTTGCAGATAGGTAACTGTGATAATTTTCCTAGTGGGGCGAGGGGGTTAAAGGTTTAATCAAGACAGCGGCACGCTGGAGCCCGACTGTACCACTTTGTGAGAGATAGCTGCTAAATACTCAGACATTTAGCAACTAGATTGTTAACCTTCAGTGGCTTGAAATCAGCCACCGAGGGAGTATTTACACCATGGAAATTGGCAAACATCATAAACAGTCCTCCCCTTCCCTCCACAAAGAGCTGGTCTATCAGCACACCACGGGGTACTCCTCCCCTGCCATCTTGCATTTTCATTAGAGATCTTATTCAAATCTTTAAGCCTTATTCCAAATCTAGATTCAAAATGAATTTCTATGGCTGGGAATTTCTCTAACAGGAACATGGGAAAATCATTAGAGGCCTTGTTCAAATGTTACCGCATAGGCAAGTGGCTAGAACATCTTGCTGAAAACCAGCTCTGCTCATATTGCTAGGAGATATGGTGGGAAATTATAAAAATTTAAAAAAAGAAAGCATTACCTTTTTGAGCCAAGGAAGATTTCCAAAGATACATGTACATATAATAATCCTATAAAATATGGGTTGTTCTGTAATAATGACCCACTGAATTAGACTGTTAAGTATTTCCAGAGTTACTGACCAAAGTGAAGAATGAAGTATAAGAGTGAACTATGAACTATCCTCCTTAAAAAGAAGAACTGCAAGCCCCCTCACATGTGGAGAGAACAGTCCGCATACTGCAAAACTAAATGTGCTATTAGAGGTCCAGTGAAATGATCTAGTGGTTTCCAAAATGGAAACAGGACTTTCTATCTTACTGAGATCTTAAAAAAAAAAAAAAAATCCTGTTGAGCTAGTAGTTAAAGAAAAGGACAGGACTATTTACCAAAGTGCAACAATTCACCTTTACTCATATTGCTAGAATGTCTTCTTTTAAAGAAGGAAAGGATTAATGGTGCTTAATATAAATTAGTTATCTTTTCTATGTATTTGTTTCATGCCTGTACTAAGCATTTACTGTGTACTGGGCACTATCTTCACTGTACGAATGAGTAAGTTCCAGTCCCACAGTGTGTTCCAAAGATTCTATCCATTTTACAAATATACAGTATTCAAAGGTCTCAGAGAGATTTTACCAGTAATATATAGATGATTTGCTTTCTAATTAGTTTACTGTAATTAGACAATAACATTTGGCAGCTATAACCTTTTAGCCTTTGTGCTCCCACAACAACAGTCACCAGGAGCTTTTTAGAGAAGAGGATCTGATTTTTGAAGAAAAATGGGGTGTAGCTTTAATAGCCTTCTTGGGACAAATCCAAATGTAGCTAAATAAAAGTGGAAAAATATACTTTATAGAGAACACTTTGAAGTACGGTCAGAAAAATTTTGACTTATAATTAACACATGCTTCTGAAAATATGGAGTCTAAAAATAACAAATAGGAATTCTTTTTTTAAAAAAATATTTTATTTGAGAGAAAGAGAGCATGAGCGGGGGGAGGGGCAGAAGGAGAGGGATAAGTAGACTCTCCACTGAGCAGGAAGCCCTATGTAGGGCTCCATTCCAGGACCCTGAGCCAAAGGCAGACGATTAACCTACTGAGCCACCCAGGCGCCCCATAAATATGAATTCTTAATTATGGGCTTTTAGAACTACAGTTATGCTGACACTTTGAATTTGTTGTTTTAGTTGTTTGCTGTGAGAAAAACACATGTTCCCATCAAAACATGTAAAATTAATGAGCACATTTTATATGCAGAGCTCAATAAATACTCTCTTTCAAACTGTACTCATGAAAGAAAACTATCAAGGAATTCATTCGGCAAAAATAAAAATTCAAAGCAACAATGGCTACAAGAACTAATAACTCTAGAAGGCTGAAATGTAGCAAGATGTAAAGGAGAGTGATAAAGTGTGTAGCTGATGTTTATCTAAGTATCAACAGTTCTGCTCCCATGCAGAAGAATCAGGGAAAAAAGTGGGTCAATAAGTGGGGCATGGTTTGCCAGGTTGTTTGCCTGCCTTCACTGACCTTAAGGAACATCTCGTGACCAACAGGAACCATACAAGACAGGCGTGTGCACATCCCCCATGCAAGCAGGCCTGGGACTGAAGTGCCAAGCGGGCCTTTCAAATTTCCAGGATGTAAAGTAAGTCCATTTCGCCACTAGGTGGAGATCGGGTTACTCTGCCAGGAGCAGGGAAGGGGTGGGCATTTAGCCAGCATTAAGGACAGTCCCTAGAACATACTCTCTTTTCTCAATATTTCCAAGAAAGGCATTTTTCAAGGTCCCAAACCAGGAGTAGACATATGCCGAATAAAGGGCCCATAAATGAGGAATAGCCTGAGGGATCACACGGTACGGGAATTGAAAAAGGCACATTTCTGCTTGTTAGAACCATTGCTCTGTCATGGTTCCTATCTGGATTTGGTTGTGTAAACTACTCGTAAATAATCACACCAACTGGTCTAAATAAGAGCAATTAAATATACAGTCTCATTATTTACCAAGCAGGGAGAAGAGGAGAGATGTGACCCAAAACTAAAACAATGGCAGACCATTTGGACAATTAATCCTGTCTGTTTACACATAAAGATGCAAGATCATAGTCTGTTTCCCGGTTTGAGTACATATATAAATATATATTTCAATATCGACCAAAATGGATTCAGGAACACAGAAATGGAAGGAGAAAGTTGGATAACATCTATTCTAAGTTTCTAAGGGAAACTAACATCCAATTCTCAAATGTGTAACTTTATTTCTAAGTACGTCTTATTTCTGCTATAGCAGAACTGTGAACTGGAGACATAAAGTTATACATTTCCTGGGAAAAGTTTGGTCTGGAAAGGATCAGATGTTGCCTTGCAAACCACAGCCAAGCATTTTGATTATTTTTGGCATATTAGATAATATATTTCTGTTCATTTCTAACTTATTAACTATAGATATTCATTCAATAAACACTTATTCGGTTACATTAAAAACAAATGAGTAACCTGTGACAGTTTAAAAGAACAATTCCATTTTCATCAAATAGCTTCAGTGGCCAGTGCAATTTAGTATATACGAGTGTAACATACACAAATACATTAACTGCCTACTGTGTATCAATCACTATGCTAGGAGTTGGGAAAAGGAAGACGAACAACAGAGTTGGGGAAGTCAGGGAAGAGAAGAGTATATGGCTAAAATGCAAATAGGGGTTAACTTTTGCAGCAGTCAAGACTAGTTATGAAAATCATGAATAAAATTCCTTTTTAAAGTTCTATTGTGGAAGAAGCCACAATCTTGACCCTTGGAAAAATAGGACCTTTCATCTCTATGACTTTTGAGAGATTGAAACAAAATATAAGAAATACAAACACAATAGTATTTACTCTTAGGCCTCAAGCACTGTAATGAAAAGAGGAGATTAATTCACAAGAAAAAGAAACTAATGCTTAGAATAATAAGAGAATCAGAACCACAGTTAATTAATTTTCTAATTATTGTTATGGATAGTGACCAACATTCAGTCTGTTGCTATGATAGCATCACTGTACTTAATGACATGTTTATTTTAGAGCAATACATTTGTTTTAGCTTAATTAAATTAATACATTCATACCCTTTCAAAAGAAGTTGAGGTTGCTTGCCTACGTTGGTTTGCAATCTTGACAATGTTCCTATAAACTTTTAAGAATCTAAGAAAAATATGTATTATTCATTCATAAATCTAAGCCTTTCTCCTTTAAGGGAAATCACAAAAATAACCACATAAAGGAGTAATTATTAATCAGGTATCAGTGGAATAGTTGGTGGAAATTTTATCTTGCAGAGCAACACAGCTGGCAGGAACCTACTTTTCCTTCCTACCTTGCTGGATAAAAATGAAATGTAAACAGCGAAGTTTTCTTCTGAAGATTAAAATAAATCAATTACAAATAAATCCTTTAATGATATGCTTCAGTACTTATGGGCACACAGCTCTCCTCATTGTTCATGGGAGTTCCAGACAGCAACTAGATTAGCTGAGGACTGAGCCATTTCTGGAGCTTCCTCTAACTTTGGTGCCCTGTTGCCATGTTTCTTTCCAGTGCAGGGTTGGGGCAACTTTTGACCACTGCTAAGTCAAGATGCATCTCTACCGGATGTGCCATTTACTTATCTTCTCTAGGCTATAGGTTTTGGCCCTACGGTAATGGGCTATATTTTATATCAGTATCTCCGCTTCCTTGGTAGCATGAGGAGATGCTGAAGATGACGGCAGTAACAGTCAGAACAGATGTGAAAGTGGTGCTGGAAACTGATTACTACTGGAGGTTAGACAACAAAAGCTGATTGTATTCTCATGCTGTGATGTGAGGGACCTGAATACTTAGGCACTGACCAAAAAAAGGGGCACATTTTAACTTTTTCACTCTCTAGAGGGATAGGTTTGTCTTTCTCTATTATGAGAAATTATTTTAGCTATTAAGCAACCACATTTAAGTTTTGGGGCCAGAAGTTTCCACAACTGTGGCAGCTGCAACTAAAAGATATACTTGAATATGCACCTGTAAGAGGGGAGGTCAATTTGAGTGGTACCTGCATATGTCTGTCACCTTCTCGACCAATCATGTTTCTCCATTCCATGAGGGATCGCTGCAGATGTTCCAGTCCAGTTTCCCAGAGCCTGATGTGACCTCCCATGTCAACGGTAACAACGCCACCTTTGCCCCACTCAGCTAGCAGAGCATCTGTGTCCGAAATAGTAGAGAGCCATGTGGTATATGGCGAGAGATATTCTGATCTGATAAGGAAATTACAGTAGTCAGTCGACTGGTAGTAATGAAGCTAGTTTGTCCAATTTTGGTTCATTAAACTTGCCATAAAATGACTCTAGTAGCAATCACATTAAAAGATAGCAAAAGAGTCATCTGTAAGAAAAAAAATACACAGTTATCTATTGGTTATTTACATTTTTTCTGTATTTGTGGACTCCCGATGATGTTAGCATTCACTGTCGGAAGGAAAAGAACTCTAAACCGTCTCATATCTCATGCGCCTGTAATGCTGGGCTCACTCCTTAGGGCTCTAAGTTTCAGTGTAAGTGCTGAAACTGAAAACTGATATCTTGTCTATGGGTTTTAATTGCATTTGTATTTAATATTTTGCATTTTCTAACTTAGGGAGTTACAGGACTTTATAACAAGGAATTTATGTATTCTCATATTACATATTTCATACTTATACATATTTCCTTTGTTATATATTCATTTCTAGGGATGCAGCTATTGCCTATAAGTCAACTGCATACTTCCTTCTTCTGAATATAGCTCTCACTGTGCAAAAGAAACAGATTAGAAATTCTAATTACCAGTGTTGGCTGTCTAAATACATCTGATATTTTCTATACGAAATAAATGGTCTAAAGGGATAGTCTGATCAGATAATAAAAACATAATAAACCATCAGTGTAGATCTGGGAAAACCATTATATGTTGGGTAAAATCTAATATTCTAAAGAATAAACCAAGACTACTTTGACCTTTCTTCCCAGTCTGCCTTAGTAGATATTTGACACAGAGTGACCGAGCTAGCTACTCCAGGACACAGAAGTTTTAGAAAATGTTAATATGAAGAGGATGATAATAGTAGTATGGGTCCCGGGGTTTCAGAACTACTTTACAGGGCTAGAAGGACTCAAAGAAGGTGACATTTGATATAATACAGGATTTACCTCATGGTAAAACATGTGCCTTAGTAAAAAAAATTAATAAATAAAAAATAAAATAAATAAAAATATTTATTTTTATTTATATTTATTTATATTTTATATAAATAAATATTTATATTTATTTATAAATTTATTTATTTATAAATAAATAAATAAATTTATTTATTTATTTTTTATTTATTTATAAATAAATATATTTATAAATAAATATATTTATATTTATATTTATTTATATTTATATAATATAAATATATATATTTATATTTTATTTATATTTTATTTATATTTATTTATAAAAATAAATAAATAAAAAAATTAATAGGTACAGATGGTGAAGTAAAGGGCTATTCCAGAACAATGAAATTTATCTACATGAAACAATAATGTTTGAGAGTCTTCCAAGAATACTCAAGAAGTAAGACTGTGGAATACTGTATTTACTGGCTAAATGTTTAACTCTTCATACCATGAAACTTGAAAAGTCTATGGGCAATTTCTTCAATATGTCAAAAAACAGTGCTGAAAAAAAGTTATGTATTTACCACAATTTGCTCCCCAGCTCTAGAATCTCTTCTTTACCTTGTTTTAAATGTATCTTCTCCTTACTACATTATAGAAAGGTCATTAAAGAATGCATAGAATTATAGTAGAGTGAGGCCCAGATTTCCAGACACCCACAGATGAGAGCTAGGCAGTATCATTTTACAGATGTAAATAATACAAAAGCTTGAGGAAAAAGACTCGAGTTTTACTAGGGGCAAAAGTGATGTATTCATTTTGGCCCTGTAGTTACAGTGTTACTGTATTTTCTGTTATTTGAAGTTAGCCATCAGATGGAAAATTCCAGCTATCTAGCAGAATGCTAAATTTAAGCAACTAGCAGGAAAACTGAAATCCAGATGGGTTGTTCTCTTGGATTGCATATATGCCAAAAATGGCAATAGCTAATCTCAAGAGAAATTCAGGATATACTGATAATGAACAGACTCCAAATCACATGGCACTTGAAATATGGCAAGTCCAAACGGAGATGTTCCAAAAGTGTAAAATACATAACTGATTTCAAAGACTAAGAAGAAAAAAGGAATATAAAATATCTCATTAAAATTTTTATATTGAATACGTGTCAAAATGATAACATTTTATGTTTTTAAAATTTTTAAAAAATATTTATTTATTTTAAGGAGAGAGTGTGCATGATAAGATGATAACATTTTAAATACATTGGGTCAATAAAATGTGATTAAAGTCAATTTCACCTATCTTGTTTTCCTTTGGAAAAATATGGCTAATAAGGAATTGACAATGACACATCTGGCTTGCATTCTGTCTCTGGTGGGCAGTATGGTAGCTCTGAAGGACTGCCTTGTGGTGCCCAGCTGGCCCGGGCTCTTTACACAGCTGCTCTGCCAGATGTTCCTTGCACGGCAGGTATCACGTACGGTTCACACAGAAAGTTAAAAGAGAAGAGCAATGAAATAAAAGCCAGGGCTAATGAGAGAGCAATTAAGAGAAATACTGGGAAAAAATTATTAATGTTTTTAGAAATGTAAAAAACACAAGGTCGTTCTTTGCTTTTGTTGCTTGAACTCATAGTGTATTTTAATAAGCATATACTTCATACAGAATGAGGAATTTTCCCAAATGACTAAAAGCCATTTTCCATTAAACTGACACATTAAGGTGCTCTAAGAAGGCATATTTATATATGTTGGAACAAGTAAAGCTATTTTTTTGAGTAATGCTTTGATTATTCATATTTATTGACCCTGATTAAGGGTCCTAAGAAATGAAACTGTGTTTCTGAGTTACTGTGTACTGTCACACTGGGCTGGTTTCTTCTAGGGGGTTGGAGGAGTGGCTGGAAAGAGGCCTGGTGATGCTGAGGGTGACTGAAAGGTCTCTGTGTGGCCGGCCTTTCTCTCATGCTGGAAGGCTCTCTAGGCTCCTCTGCTAGAGAGTTCAGGTGAGGTTTTCTCCCTGTGTTGTGAGGGCTCAGTCGCCTATAAGGAAGTATATGTTATGAGGGGATGTGGTGTTAAACTAGGCCAAAGCAGAGGAAAAGATTCGAAGGAGGCACTGGCTGAGGAGCAAAGTAAGGAAGAATGAGGAAGCTGGGCCAAATAGACCAGAGCAGGTGTGTGGTTCAAGTGAGAGAGGGAGATCAGGAACCGACACATCCAGAAAGGGACGGGCTACTGGTGAGGACACTGTGATCCTCAAGGGTAGAAACCAAGCACGTAGTTCTCCTTCTGTGTCCTCAGTCTAGTGGGTTTACGTACCTTGCTTCCATCACTGGACAATAACAGAAGCAGTGAATGGTCACGAGTTCCATTCAAAATCTCTGGAAGACTTTAGCTACTAAATAGTCTTCACAGCATTTTTAAAAACCATTTTAAAAAATGCTATTTAAATTCATTGACATTTTGAACACATTTACCTCTGAAAACTAATATATAAAGTTAGAAAATACGGTGGATGCAGCTCGAGAGTATTATGCTAAGCAAAATAAGTCAGTCAGAGAAGACAATTACCATATGATTTCACTCATATGTGGAGTTTAAGAAACAAAACAAACAAGCAAAGGGAAAAAAAAGAGAGAGAGGGAGAGAAACCAGAAACAGACTCTTAACTGTAGAGAACAAACTGATGGTTACCAGAGGGAGGTGGGCAGGCGGATGGGTGACGCAGGTGATGGGGATTAAGGAGGGCACTTGTTGGGATGAGCGCAGGGTGGTGTATGGAAGTGCTGAATCACTGTCCTGTGTACCTGATATTACACTGTATGGTAACTAACAGAAATTCAAGTGAAAACTTAGAAAAAAATAAAGTTAATAAGGATGAAAATTTTCTGCAATACTGAAAACGCTGTTTCAAGAACAGAAAAATTTATCATTGGGGATCAATCAATGACTAGATCAATGATAGAGAAATGAAGTCCTCAAAGGCTGTTAGACTTATACCTATAAAATGTTTGAACATTTTTCCCAAATGAAAATAAAAATAGCAGTAAAGCATGAAGAACAGCAGCAAGATACAAGCTAACTGCAAGTGGGGGAAAAAGAGCTTTGCTCTTTCAGGAGACAAAAGCACAGATTTATTCGGAACGCACGATAAGATTTGACTAGCTCTTGATCTGACATACGAAATGAGAATAAAGGTGAATGTGGCTTACCTGGGAACAGGGATATATCGGAGTTTCTTTGATTGAAGGTCAGTGATTTCTATATAACCAGCTGTTTGCGGAGGAGTCACATCTGCAAACAAGTCATGGTATGAGCTGAGTATTAAATTACTGCATGATACCAACGTAGGACCAGCAGAAAGCACGAATGTTGCTAGAAGTTGAATGAAACTACCAGTAGCCTAGGACAGAGCTCTGAGACCCACCTGACAAGGTCCTGGGCCAAATCTAGTCTGTAGGGTTATGTTTTGGTCAAGAAAACACAAAGACTGTCAAATACATGCGCATCAGGCCATGGTTCTTTATTGTCCAGAAATGACCTGAGTTCTTTTCATTGTCTTTGCTAGCTTTCCAAGACGAGCCATTTTAGCACTTACAGTTTATTTAAAAAGATTTCTTCACCTGAATTCTGTCTTTCCTTCCTAGGAAGTCACAATGACAGTACAAGCAGCCACTCTGCAACTGGACTGGCTGGGTACAAAATCCCGGCACTGACATTTCCGAACCGTGTTTTATGCTGGTCAGGTTAGGTACCTCGCTTCTGTCATTTGTAAAATGGGGATCACAACAGCATCTGAGCACCACAGACATTATTTTGAGGATTAGATGCAGTTAGTGATTGGAAAGCACTTAATTAGTAGGTGCTCAACTTGTGGTACCTGTAATCATTAGCGCCACCAAGACAGGCGAGGGTGAGGTCAAGGTAGGTCTGTGCAATGAGGACTCTGGACCATGGAAATGATGAAAGGGCGGGGGGGGTCTGATATATGGAGGCCAGGCCCCCCTCCCTCTGATCTTGGAGTTGTTTCCTAGCCAATTCCAGGGGCCTGCTGACTTCTCTTCCAAAGCCCTGAGTACCACCACTGACCATCACGTGCTGCCCCTACTGTGTGCCCGAAACTTTGCTCCGTCTTTCTAGGCAGTGTTTTGAATCCTGACCACAAAGACTCATGATTCCTGCTTGAGTGAGGAGAAAACTGAAGCTAACAGAAGTGCGAGGGTAACGTGACCTGCTTGAGGTGACACGGCTGGAGAGTGACAGAGATGGCACTCAAACCCAGGCCTTCTTGGCTTTGAAATCTCTGCTCTGTCCACCCCTCTACATGGCTCCTGCCTAAGCTGACCCATACTTTTTAAAGATTTTTGTCTGTTGTCCATCTCTTATTACAGCTTCAGGTTAGAATGAGATGTCCAGGACGTTCACAGTGAATTTATCCAATGTAGTTTACAAAAAAATAAGAAAATAAGAAACTTGGTATTTTTATTTCATGTTTGTAGCCAGAGGTTTTTGAGTAGACCCTCTAAAAAATTCAAAACTCAAAATATGTCTTATTTATTCAACAAACATGGTTAGGTTTACTTTGTACCAGACACTACTATACAAAGTACTGAGGAGAGAGAAGGAGATGGGATTCCTGCCTCATCTGAGGAGCCCACAGCAGAAACAGGAAAGTTCCTTACGAAACAAAAACAAAAACAAAAACAAACCCCACACAACAAAACAAAACCCACCAAGTGGGCCTCTGGAAACCCATAGGCCTGGGGGCTAGGTATGAGCTGCAGAGCAAGGCAGGGAGGAGTGCCAGAGGTCAGAGGGTTAGGAGGCAAGGAAGGTAATGTCCAGGGCAGCAGAGGGTAAGAAAAGAGAGTTACTATGGTAACCTGACCACCCGGCTGAATTGGCCATCCCTAGATGGCCATTTATATAAAACAAGCATGCTTATCATCAGTCACACACAGCCTGCATTGGAAACGCTGCCTGGGACGAGAGGTCAGTCTTGGATAAAGTTTTGCACCATATATCACTTTTGACAGTTCCTGCTGCTAAGACCCAGCCGAAGTAGGTTAAATTATTTATAGACCCAGGTTCTTTGCCAAAAATGACCAGTTATTGAAACGGCTGCCTTGTTAACTGACTTACATGTTGGCTTGTCACTCACGGGCGCGTTTTCTTCGTAAGTAGTAGCGAGAAGCTGAGCTAGGAGCTGTGGCCACCAGAGCTTTCAGACGGCCCGTGAAAGCAAAGTAAGCCAACTTATTTTAAAATATCTTTTCTTTCACTGTGCAAATTAATTCCATGGCATAAAGAGGGTGAGAAAATGCAGTAATGGCTGTGTCTATTTCAAGAAGGGGAAAGTAAGAATTTTACTCCTGGTGCTAAAAAATATTTTCACGTATCAGAAAAGGCACTTTGTGGCTATAAAGCACTTTTGAAAGCAGTATTAAGGGAGTGGTGGTGGAGGTGGTAATGGGGAGCACTTGAAAAATAATCGGCATTGATGTTTACTGATTTGAAAACGAATCGGCTCAGAATGCATGACTGAATTAAAGAAGCGAACACCGTGGCCAGATTTCCCTCCAAACTTGGCCAAATCCTTGTCTCTCCATTTTAAACGTTTCAACGTTAGAGAGAGGAAATAAGGCTCAGTAAATTTCCATTACATTTATAATCCAGGTGGATTTCAAGGATAGGTATAAGCTATGCATGAGCATGAGTTCACTAATGTCAAAAGGGAAGTCACGGCTGCGTATTTACCACAGAGTTCCCGCAAATGGTGGGGACAGCTATGTGCATAGCGCCAAGGTTAGGAGGAGGTATAAAAGTTGTCAGGCAAAACAACCAAGAACACATTCGGAGGGAAGATGAAATTATATTAAAAAATTCACTACTTTTAGCAATGTAATTCTATGTACATCTGTTAACTACCAAGTTTAATGCATTTCTGTGTTCACAGATTAAGAGTGATTGTGCCCTGCAATCATGCCAATGCCAAATCTTTGAATTTACTCAAAGTTCAAAACACAGATTATCACTTTTAATCCAGAGTTGTTATTTTGTGTTTGAAGAGCTGAGGTCTGTGATTAGAAAGAAAGAAAGAAAGAAGAAAAGAAAAAAAAAAAAAGCAGCTAATAATTAACTAGGAAAAAAAAAAGAAAAAGACCGGAAGAAAGCAGTACATCTCTCCCTGTTTGCATTAAATAAAAATTATGCCATCTTTGTGAAAGCCACCAGGAGAATAACCTCTATAGTTTCCATTGATTTCTTTAATAAAAGGCTGATCTGCACTAGTTCCTGACTAATCAGACTGTTGGACTCTATTTACTTAAAGAAAGGCCAAACTATTTTTTACACCAGTGTCAGCTCAAAGATTGCTTCTTAACCAGGGCAAAGATTTCTTTTTTTTTTTTTAAATATATTTTTAAATTTTTATTTATTTGACAGACAGAGATCACAAGTAGGCAGACAGGCAGGCAGAGAGAGGGGAGGGGGAGAAGCAGGCTCCCTGCTGAGCAGAGAGCCCGATGCGGGGCTTGATCCCAGGACTCTGGGATCATGACCTGAGCCGAAGGCAGAGGCTTTAACCCACTGAGCCACCCAGGTGCCCCCAGAGCAAAGATTTCTTATGCCATTATCTTTCCTCTACTACTCTGGAAGTTATATACTCTACTCCTAACTTACTGACACACAAACTTAACATCGTTTATCCTTCCTCCTGAACAACGTAAGGCACTTAGAACACTTTAACATTAGTCACTCCTCTCCCTAAGTCGTGGATTATAATTGTCTCATAGTTTTGACATATGCTTTTTAAAATTTCACGAACTTTTATTATTTTTGTTTCTTAAAATTAATGTTTGTTAGCCACATATTTACTACTTTCTCATGTGTCCTCATCTGAACTGTTGATCCCTAGGCCTGTGCACAGCTATCCTCCTGGCATCTCCCTTTGTCATTCTCCCAGGAATTTTTTTTTTTTAACAGCCCACATTTATAAAATTCTTCCTGTGTACCAGATACCATGCTAAACATTTCACGTACATTTGAAATACTTAAGGAATATTACTTAAACAAATGAGGGGAAATAAAATTCCTAGCAACCAAGAGAAATCGTAAAAAATAGAAACAGGCAATTCTCAGAAGAGTAAATCACAACATATGAAAAGATTCTCGGAGTTATTAAAAATTAGGGAAAGATAAACTGAAACCATAATGAAAGGTCTGATCCCTTCAAGAGTACATAAGGATGGGGAGCATCAGGACCTCTTTAATTCACCTGGAACAACACTGGGAGACAATCTGGTAATTCTACTCTTAGATATGTACCCTGTGGACTCTCAGCATGTACACAAGGAGAGGGGTACAAGGATACTCGTTGCCCATTATCTGTAACAGCAAAAACTGGAAAGAACCTAAGTGTGTGTAACAGAGACTAGATGAATCAACTGTAGTGTTCTCCAGTGAAAGTAAATGAAGGAGCTATCAATAAGGATGATGACAAACACCATCTCCTTTGACCGAACTCTTGTCAGCTCTTCTGGATCCTCTTCCCAAATAGGCCCCAACTTTTGGGCTTCTGTGTTCACCTCTGTACCGTTCACTTTCAGCAAGAGTCCTTCTAAGTCATTTTTAACCAGAACCCCCCACCCTGCACATGTGATCAGGTTCCTCACCCTCCACCCTCCATAATCACCCTGGCCTGCCTTCAGCAAGTATCCTCCGGGGTCAGTTTAGCCGGAAGTCTTCCTTTTCCCTGATTTCCTTTCAGCAGTTTTCTATGTATTGATCCCTACCAACAGTCTGAAGAGCTATACACTCACTATCAAGTAGTGTCAAAGCTAGAAAGGAATCCAGTGTGCTAGTAGTGGAGGGATGGACACAGAGATCAGTGGAACACAACTGAAGATACAGAAATAGACCCAAACGTATGTGGTCAGTTGATTTTCAGCAGAAGTCCAACTGCTGAAATTCAACGGAGAAAGGACAGATCTTCCAGCAAATGGTGCTGGAACAAGTGAATATCCGCATACAAAACAATGAGTCTCAATTCACACCATGCACCGTATAATAAAAATTACCTCAAAATGGAGCCTTGGGACGCCTGGGTGGCTCAGTTGGTTAAGCAGCTGCCTTCGGCTCAGGTCATGATCCCAGCGTCCTGGGATTGAGTCCCACATCGGGCTCCTTGCTTGGCAGGGAGCCTGCTTCCCCCTCTGCCTCTGCCTATGCTCGCTCACTCTCTCTCCCTCTCTCTCTCTGACAAATAAATAAATAAAATCTTAAAAAAAAATGGAGCCTTAAATGTAAAATCTAAAACTACAAAATTTCTAGAGGGGAAGTTTTCCTTTCATCAAAATGAGAGAAGATGTTTGAAAAGAATATATCTGATAGTGGACATGTGCCCTGAATATATAGGGAACATACAAAACTCTTAAAAAAAGCAAAAACATCCAAATAACCCAAGGGCAAAAAATCTGAGACATTTCACTAAGGGAGGTATACACAACAAGATGCTCAACATCATTAGGCACTGGAGAAAATGCAAATTAAAATCATAATGAGATATTGCTGCACACTCACTAGAAAGGCAAAAGACTGACTATACTGGCAATGAGATAGCAGAACTAGAACTTTCCTTCATTGCTGACAGGAATGCAAAAGGTATTGTCACTTTGTAAAACAGTTTGGCAGTTCTGTCATATAATGTAAAAATGCCATTCCTACGTTATTGTCAAAAAGTAGAAAAGATCCAACTATCCACCAACTTGTGAGTGAACAGACAAAGTGTGCACACCCACTACTTAGCAATAAAATGAACTACTGGCACACACAATGATAGAAATGATTCTCAAAGACATGATATTCGGTGAAAGAAACTAGAGTTGAGAGACCATATACTGTATGATGTTGCTTATATGAACATTCTGGAAAAGGCAAATCCATAAGGACAGAAATCAGACTGGTCAGGGGACAGGGAGTAGGTGGAGAGGCTGACTGCAAGTAGCCTGGGGGAGGTTTTCGGGGAGATGGAACTGTTCTCTGTCAGTTCTGGTGATGGTAACACAACTGTATGTGTTTGTCAAACTCACAGAACTATCCACAAACTGAACAATATATAAACCGAATCTTAGTAAGAACAAAGGCATACTTTAAAAAATATCACTCTGTCTGATGCGTGGAGAATGGGAAAGAGTGGAAGAGGAAACATCAGAGGCTGTTGCAATATTCTAGTTTAAGACGGTGGTGATTTGGACGTTGGTAATAGAACTTTAGTCAAGTGGGTGGAATCAAAATATATTAGTAAGGTTGTATCAAAAGGACAGTGTAATTTATGGTGGGGTTAGATAGAGAGGATGAGGGAGAAGAACTATCAAGGAAGCCTCCCAGGTGTGCTGAGTTCTAGTAGAGAATTTCTTGTATTTCCTAGAATGGTGTCATGCTCCTGAACCTTTCACACAGGGTACCTCTTCCTGAAATAATTCCTTCATTTGATTCACTCCCATTCACCTTTTCAAAGGCCAGCTCATAATCACCAGTCTGGACCGTAAGCTTCTCCTTTTATAGATCACCTTGTGAATATTCCTATCATAGCACTGTGCTGAGATTGTCATTTTATTCACCTGCCTCTTCTACCTTAAGAAACATTTTGAGGAAATGGTGATTTCTTTGGAAGGAACTAATTCTAAATATTATCATATAACCAGGACTTGTCAAACCCAGTAGCAGATTATAATATGATACATTTAGCATTATATTTATTAAGCCCACAGTGATAATAATGAATGTAAACATAGGACAACATGTTACTACCAGGGGCTCAATGAGCAAATATTCTCATAATTATCCATGATGATGAAAGCCCATGTAGTTCAGTGAGAAGAGCCCTAGGCTTGGGTTTGGAAGATGTGATGCAGATCTGGGCTCTGCCGGCCACTGGTGGGGCAGCCTTTGGCATGACATCTTATCTCCCTTCGCCAGCTTCCCTGCATACAAGTTCAAGAGTACACTAATGACAGAATGGAGATTTGAAGATTAAATAAGAGTAAGGAAAAGGGATCAGCATAGGACCTGGTCTGTGTTTTGCAGTAATAAATGTAAGATGACTCTTAGGAGCACTGCTTAGGGGATCAGTCTGCATGACTCCCTGACCTTTCATCATGGGAGCTAAAGACAAAAGTCAGCCCCATTTTCTGTGCCTTATGGTCTAACAATTTTTAAAAGTCTCTTTGAAAGCATCTTCTTCTTCTTTTTTTTTTTTTTGAAAAAGATTTTAGTTACTTATTTGACACAGAGATAGGTAGAAAGAGAGAGCAAGCATAAGCAGGGTGAGCGGCAGAGGGAGAGGGAGAAGCAGATTCCTGCTGAGCAGGAAGCCCGATGCGGGACTCGATCCCAGGACTCCCGGGATCATTGCCTGAGCTGAAGGCAGATGATTAATGACTGAGCCACCCAGGAGCCCCGAAAGCATCTCCTAAGTAAAGTTACTGTGTAGACTGTAAGGCAAAGGAAGAAGAGTTTTAACAGCGGTGCCTTCTACCACACTGTGAGAAACTGAGTGAAAACTTTCTGAGTACGCACAGGGGTCTTTTTAGCTACCAGACCCTGGTAGAATTATTCACATTTATACATACAGAATGATAATAATCAATTAAATATCCCTACCTAAAGCAAACTACCCTTACTACTTCGGCAAATTAGGAATTGGTAAATTTCTTACCTTTTGGGTAGACATCTTTTAGAGGGACTTCTCCTGGGGGCAGAATCCTGACTATCTGATTAGTATCTAAAAGAGTCACACAATTGCTCTGTTTTGGAGTTTCACTCTTCTTCTTTCCTCCATAGAATGTTCTGTCAGTGACACTTGGTTTATGCAAGGATGACGGCCTTTTCCAAGAATAGACTTCACTGGGTGACTGAAAGAAAGAAAAGATCAGAGTACTGAAATATGGGGGTGCCGGGCTCAGTCAGTTCAGTGTCTGACACTTGATCTCAGCTCAGGTCTTGATCTCAGGGTCGTGAGATCAAGCCCCATGTTGGGCTCCAAAAAGAAGTACTGAAATACAGTTGACCCTTGAAGAACATGGGTTTGAACCGTGCCAGTCCACTTATATGTGGATTTTTTACAGTACAGTAAATGTGTTTTGTCTTCCTTATGATTTTCTTAATGACATTTTCCTTTTTCCAGCTTACTTTATTATACATACATAATGTATGTAAAATACAAAATGTGTACTTGACTGTATATGTTGTCAGTAAGGCTGTGAGTCAACTGTAGGCTATTAGTAGTTAAGTTTTGGGAACTCAAAAGTTATTCATGGAGTTCTGACTGTGTGAAGGGGATCAGTGTCCCTAACTCCCATGTCGTTCAAGTGCCAACTGTACTATAAACTACATTCACCACGTCTGGTACAATGCAGTCCTTTAAGCAGATACCAGAGGTAAACTTGTATTTCACAAGTGTAAGAAAATCAAATTACTTCTTAACCTTCTTGAATTTCACATAAAAAATAGCTATTTCACCAAAAATCCCATTTTTCAGGCAAATGTGAAATATACAACATACTTTTTATGTTGAAATGAATTATAACTAATAGAGGGAATATAACAATATAGTTTAAAAAAGAAATAAATATCTAATACATCTACTTTCTGGCATTACCAGCATTCTGAAGTCCCTGAGTGTGCCTTCCCATTCACATTTCCTTCTGTCTGCCCTAGATGTTTAGAAATCTTCTGGAATTTTGTGTATTTATTTCCCCTTGCTTTATTTAAAAATTTTTTTTTTTTTTTACCACATCTGTATTCATCCTTCCCTACCCCAAGATCATAGATATTTTCCTATGTATTCTCTAAACATTTTAAAGTTTTGTCTTTCACATTTAAGTCTTTAACCCATTTGGGATTTATTTTTGTGAATGGCATGAGACAAGATTCATATTCATCCTTTTTCCACGTGGATAGCTAACTGTCCAAATACTGTCAAATACCGAACAGCACCAATCAACACTACTATTATAAAATACAGTTCTGAATATGTATGCATCTGCTGCTGGGCACTTCATTCCACCCTCTTTTTTAAATTTTTTATTTTTTTATTAACATATAATGTATTATTAGCCCCAGGGGTCATTCCACTCTCTTATTTATTTTTCTAACCCTATGTCCATACCATTGTCTTAGTTACTGAAGCTTTATAGTAAGCCTTGAAATTTAGTAGGGCAAATATCACTGCTTCTACTCGGTTCTTCTTCAGGAATGTCTTGATTATTGTCTTTGCTCATTCATAAAATTTTATGAGAGTTGGATCTGCTCTGCATACTTGTTAGTATTTGATATTTGTCAGTATTTTTTTATGTTAGCCATGTAGTTGTGTCTCATTGTGATTTTAATTTGCATTTCCTGAATGACTAATGATGTTGAACATCTTTTCATGTACTTAATCTCTGGATCCTCTTAAATCATGTGTTCAAGTCTTTTGCCTTTTTCTCCCTCTCATATTTACCTCGTTACTTCTATATCTATCTAAATATATTGAAAACTGAATTCACACAAATAGATTCAATTCCAATGCTGACTATAGGATTCATTCTAGTGTTCTTCCTTTCTCTATCTGTAACTCCCTTTTCCAATAGTGAGAAACTAGACTTCATGATCTTTAAAATATTTACTTTCTTGCTGAGTTCCACCAAATGTGACTCAAATCCCATCCCACTACTAACCTTCGCTCTCAGGCAAATGCCTTCCTTACTCTGCTTGGTCCTGACAGTCAACATTGGGCTATGCTCATGAATGGACGCCCTCCTTACCCTACTTGGGCTCCTAAATCCTACACCCTACCTCTACCTCCTCAGGGGCACCGCCTGCATCCTGCCTGGAATTCATTCCCATCACTGGTGGTTACACCTTCCCCCATCTGGGATGTCCTCACCTCCTCAGCCTTTGACCTCTGACACCTTACACTGTTAGCCCATTTTCTATATTGGATGATTTGTTTTCTTGCTCTTGAGTTTTAAGCAATCTTTGTGTGTTTCAGATACAAGTCCTTTGTTGGAAATATGATTTGCCAACATTTTTTCCCAGCCATATCTTTTCATTCTTTTAACAGTGTCTTTTATAGAGCTGAAGTTTTAGATTTTGATGAAATTCAATTTATCAAAATTTTGTTATGGATCATATCTGAGATGCTCAATAGAGTGTTTAATAGAAGTGATGATTGTATCTTGTCTTATTCTTTTTTTTTTTTTTTTAGAGATTTTATTTATTTATTTGACAAGACAGAGATCTCAAGTAGGCAGAGAGGCAGGCAGAGAGAGAGGAGGAAGCAGGGACCCTGATAAGCAGTGAACCACCCACTAAGCCACCCAGGCGACCCTTGTCTTATTCTTAATATTAAAAGGAATGCTTTTAATGTTTCACTACTGAGGATGATATTTGCTATATATTTTTTATGGCTATTTGGCATTAGGTTAAGGAAGTGATAAAAAGTTTGTAATAATTTAGGTGCCTCTGATAATGTTATAAAAAGTTAACAGGTGACATATCCCTTTATTGTTAGCTTTATGAAGAGTAAAAAGAAATTCACATCAAAGCAGGAAGGCACTGTGGTACAGGAAAAAGGCTACAGGTTTGAGGGTAAGTCACCCTTGACCTCAAATCCCAGCTCCTTTACTCATAATTTTTATGGCCTAGGAGATATATCTTCTCTGTTTCTGTTTCTTCATCTATAAAACCTTATAAAATTGTTTTAAAAATTAACTGTCATGTATGAAAGGGTTTAGAATAGTGCAATGCCTGATTTTTGTATTAGGATCTAAAAAATACAACTGTTATAATAAAATGTTGAAAGGCTGCCTAACTGACCCTAGTTTTTCATTTAACAAATATTCAATAACACCTCCTTTGTGTTGGTTACCATACTAAGTAGGGGGGATGGAACTTTTAATTTAACAAGGTTACTAGTCCTACTGGTTATAAAGGATTTCTATAGGGTTAATACAAACTGTGTTATACTCAGTGCCAAATACTTTTAATTTATAACCATTTTTTACAGTAACAGTATATTTCTATACTGATTTCTTCAATCAGAAGATCAATATTTTAAATGACTCCACCTTCAGAAACATAGCTCTAATATTTTCCTTACTGATCGCAGCAATCATTAAGAAAGCATATTAAACACAACTCTCATTCAGTCAAGACTGCCGTAGATACTGTATTTCAACAACATGTTTCATTTTCAGTTATATAATACCATAGCAAATGCTTTTTAGTTCATAATTAGGAAGACATATGGCAAAATCCTAAGCCACATATTATTCATTGGGTTTTGGATTTCAGATGTCTTATACCCTGAAATAGTCACCATTCATTAATTACATTAAAAATCTGAGATTATGTGAGACTAGTATGCCATCAAGCAGAGCTGCTATTTTTATCCTTAAATGATTCTATTAAAAAATAAAAGCCACAAAGGAAATTATGAAAATTAAATATTAAATCAAAACACACAGAGCTACATCTAAGGTTATTACATGACATCTTAGACTTAAATAACCTTTATATTTAATTTTCCCTCATTTCTATCAGGGGAAGATGGTGCTTTGTTTCACTGAAGTCAATTACAAATAGCCCCTTCTTTACAGATAACAGTACATAATAGCAGAAAGAACAACCCAAGAACAAATTAAGCTGAAATTATCACCATAATCTGGATGCTGCAAACATATGGTAAAGCAGAGCAAAACTCAAGGGAAAGTGAACTGATGTTCACGAGTGTTGAAAACATTTAATCTATAGTAATGAGACACCCCCAACTAATTTAACTTTAAAAAACTCTAGAAGACATGTTATTTCGTTAGTCTCAAATGTTCCTCTTGACAGATTACATGAGCACACATTAAGACAACATGATGTAAAATTACCGTCAGGAGGTTAAACATTTCACTGTGTCATAGGGACTCCCGTGTACGGAGAATACTGGTTTCCCCTTACTAAGTTACATAATTACATTACCCTTTAAATGTTAATTTTAAAAAAGCAGTGAAACTCTATAGGTAGAATGCACTTTCTAATGACTGATTTGGAATTCAGACTTGATCTAAAATGTATATCAGAATATCATTACATTTTTAACTAACCCTCAAACAGCCTTACACACTATAGCCTACACCAGAGAGAAGAAATATTTATTCAATAATTGAAAAAAACTGGTGCTTACCATGAGATCTGGGAAGCCAATAACAACTGTAGCATAACTATTCTCATCTGAGAGAATTCGGTTAGGAGAAGCAATCTTTTGTCCCACAGCTGAACTTAAATTTTCAGATGATAGTTGATCACTTGAAATTTTATGAGGTATGCTGAGATCTGCTTCTGAAGTGTCAGAGAAACATTAGATACCATATGTCCCTAAAATGCTTCAGGAATTAATTTTTGCAAGATTTCATTCTCACCAACTCAAACAGAAAAGCACAAGTTAAAAAAAGAGAAAACACTTTAAATTATATTCATGGCCTTTTGTTTGAGAAAAGTCAGTTTTTACAATCAAGGCATCTCCTCTAAGTGAATGCAAGTATTTACTGAATTCAAAATTTGATTAGCAATATATATTACCATTAATAGCACCCTGCAGTAAAGACGTGAAACTGACCCAACCCACTGCTGGTAATGGTATGTTTTAGGTTTTTTCCTAAGTACTATTCACCCCCCCAAAACAGTGATGAATTAAGTAGAAATCCTGAGGGCCTGTGTAAAAAAAAAGAAAAGATGTTACGCTAGAAGACTAATGGACTTGGAACCTAAATGTATAGAGAAATTCTGATTTCTCAGTTCAAAAAATTCAAAGAAGTGAAAAGATAGTACATTCTTATTTACTAATTCTAATGTAATTACTAAGTTCTTTTCTTTGGGCATAAATTTAACATATGTTGAGGTTATTGTTCTTAAACGATTCTGGAGGACTGTAAGGGCACACCACACAGCCCTAAGCACAAAGAAAAGGGAATTTACCTTGTATAACTCCAAATCCTGTGCTAGGCGGCTCCTCTTTCAACACGTACAGCTGGCAAACCCCACGATCCTCAGAGTCAATGTGTGCAGGCTTACTTAAAAGATATTTCCTGTAAATAAACAAAACATCTATGTGAAAAGTTTTTCCTCTTTAATAATTGTGAGTCCAGACTATGAAAGATCAGAATTCCACACCCCCTCCCCCAACTCCAAAGCTTTGTTTTTTCATTCTGAGTATAATTTGCAGTTTCAGAGTTCTGTCGTATATTAACACATAACTTCTCAACACTGTCGACAGGGAGCAGTGCATGATAACAATGCAGTAATAAATAGGAACTAAAACCCAGTACTTCCTATAAGAGGAAGGGCTTGGGGGGGGGGATCAACCCTAAAGTGACACACCCCCATTATCACGGAACCTGCTCTTGATATGATTTTGATCGGCCAGCACAACAAGTGAGAATCTGGCCTCTTACTTGTGACTAGCCGAGGGACAGAAGCCCTCAGCACCGTAATCCCCTTGATCTACTTATTTTTAAGAATTCTAAAATAGGGATGTATAAATAGCCAGAAATCTTTTGCAGCAGGATATTTCTGCTTGTCACCCTAGGGGCAGAGAGAATCTGTATTTAGTCAGTAAAGGTAATGAATGAGGCAGGGGGACTCAAAATTCTCTGTGCACCCTACTTATGCCAAGTGCAGCTAATGTCCCTTTCCTCAAGATGTATATAGTCCAGTGCGGGGAAGCAGCACAAACATGAACATAACTAAGAGCAACCAACATAAAATGAAGAAGAAACTTCTAAGAGGTGAATTCTGGGAAGCTCCAAAAAGGCAACAGCTCTAGGACAGAGACTAAGGCCCTCTGAAGAGAGGATAAATCAAAAATCTATTTTGAAGTATCTCTAGTTTGGCAAGAATACTGTGGATTCCCAATGTACTAACAGGAAAAAAATCTGAAGAATATGGATCGTATATAAAAGTCATTATGTTTTTGCTATTAATTTCCATGTCATTCTCTGAAACACTTTCATAATTACTCTGTGAAGTAATATTTATTTTAATTTTTCCCTGCCCTTTCTTCTTTCTCCTACAGAGATGCCAAATTCAGAAACTGTTAAAAGACAGACTCTGGAAGTCAGAACAGTAAGGATTCTGGATAACTGATAAATATGGCTGAGCTACGATACACTCCATGAGATGCCATGTAGATCTACCCACTGGTTTGTTTTGTCTTCCACCAGAAGCCACTTGTCCTCTGCTACAAGAAAAACTGTCTTGACGTTGATGGGAAGGGAGATGGTGTGAGTTCGCCCTTCTAGGACATCCAGCACAGTCAGGCTATTCCTGAAAGAGGAGAAGAAAACTATCTGAAAGGAAATGGTGAGGATAATGGTTGAGTAATGATGGCACAGTCATTTCATGATCTATTATGCAATGCTAAGAAGAAGGTGTTCAAAACTAAATAATGACAGAGAAAAATGGTAATTGAGACAACTGGGGAGGGGAGTCAGAGGGAGAGAGAGAGAATCTTAAGCACCCAGCACAGAGCTGGACATGGGGTTCAATCTCACGACCCTGGGGTCATGACCTGAGCCGGAATCAAGAGTTGGAAGCTTAACCGACTGAGCCACCCAGGCACCCCCAGCACTGTCTGTTCTTAGGTCTGTTTTTAAATGTTCTACAGTGTGGGAAGAGTTGCTTTTACAATAAAACATTTGCAATTTGGTTACATTGCTTTTATGATAAGGAAGTATAATTAAATGAGGAAAGAGAGTGGGCAAAATAAGGATTCCAGTTCAAATCTTCTATAACAAAGAGCTCACCCATTTTCTTTGTAGAATACTAGCCAGTTTTTGTGCGAAAATTCTTTACACATTTTATAAGTTTCCTAAAGAAAAAACAAAATATTCACATTAAATGTGAGATGCAGTCATGTCTCTTTCACTCTTTTCCCTTAAATAAAGTTCTTTGACATATAAACATGTAATTCCTTGAGAAGCTACCTCTTCATTTACTTCGAGACTCTTATGGTAACATGGATCAAAATATATTTTGAGAATTTATTTCATCTTTAGGATAAAAATTTTAAAAATAATGCCCAATACGGGTTAGAAATAAACCTGTTATCTGTTGATTAACTATGGAATTTATACCATGACATAAACACACAAGAAATGCTGGTTTTTTTTGTAGATTTGGATACATTTATAGGATTTAAATTATCTGTTGTTGTTTTTTTTTCATGGTCTTTTAAGACTTAATTATGCTTTTTGCAGGGCAAAAAGTAAGTCTTACTTTTTCTGAATGACAGAATAAATTTTCTTGGATTGGCCTAGTACTTATTTACTAGTTTAATTTAGTTAATGTATTCAAACATTTATTTATCTAGTAGGTGCAATCAGGTGTCTTAGTCATCAGTTTATTACATAAATCCAAAATATAAACATATAACTTGAAAACAGTTCAGTGTCTACATGGTCAGGAACTTGTCATGAATAGCATGTTTTAAAAAGTTCATGATTTTCTATTATTATTATAGTTCAGTCCTGAGAAGTCTTCAGTGAATATGACGTCTACAAACAAGAAGTTATTGGTTACTTAATTATATGTGTATCTATGTCTATTTATAGGACATGAACATCTATAAGTACACAGTAAGAGAATTCTCTTGTTCAGTGTAGTAGTAAACCAAAGGTATGGAGAGGGATGGGCAGGCATGTATCTTTAAGGTAGAAAGCTCCAGAAATCCTTGGCAATTTGCTGGGCAAGTTGGGTGTACCTTACCATCTCCTCTTTGTTCCACCAGGAAGGTTTCTTAGATGGACTCTCTTCTGAAGGGAGGACGAGACGTCGAAGGGCTTGGCCAGTGGTATCCAACAACAGGATGACATTACTCTGGAAATAAAGAGAAGAGTTAAAAGCTCAAGATTTGTTTCTTTTCTTTTTTTTTAAAGCAGCAGCCTCTTGGCAACCTGGTAATAAAAGATACAGTGGTAAACCAAAGGAAAGATGACAATACTGAGTGACTTTAGAGACACCATAAAGACACTAAATGGTTTTCCTTAACATAGAATGTAAAGTATGAGATGGTTGTAGGAAGGTATTTCAAATTATGTAATGCAGAATGTATTATCTTTGAAGATTTTATCTAAAAACCATCTCCTTCTAAATATAGACTACTTTAACCATGATTCTATTTTATTGTATTCTTGAGGAAACTAAGAGGATCGATAATTTTTAAAGTCCATTTACTTTTATTGAAACTACACTTAGAGAATATTTTGTTGAAAACTGTCCTATGTTGTGCATATTAAATCTCACTTTAGCTTTTCACAAATCCAGGTTTACTTCAGAAGAGACATACATGATAAAAAGATGGGTTAGCAAGAAAAGATCAAGGATCCTAAGAACCTAGCTCATAATGAGTGTTTCTTCATTTTAAAATTCGCTAAGCTTTAATAACTCAGAGTTAGTACTGCAATAATATACAAACAATAGATTTCTCCAGCAGTATTAATCACAGTTTTGCAAATGAAGTAATAATCTCAGTAATTAGCGTTTTTTCAAGAAAAAATTTTTTAAATAAACCTTAAGCATTAAAATCAATGAACAGAAACACATGAATAAGAACTTAAAATTGAGAAAGCCAGAAAAGATGAAATATTTCATTTTATTATTTATTATTATCATTATTTAAAAGACTATTTATTTGAGACAGAGAGAGAGAGAGAGAACACGAAGGGGGTGGGAGGAGGGGCAGAGACAGAGGGAGAAGCAGGCTCCCTGCTGAGCAAGGAACCCCCCCTCCCCCAATATGGGACTCAATTCTAGGACACTGGCATCATGACCTGAGCCCAAGGCAGCCGTTTAGGTAAATGAGCCACCTAGGTGTCCTATAAGATGAAATATTTTAAAGAGATGCAATGAACTTGGCTTTCTTTGGTGAAAATTTAAAGACCCTTGAAGATTAAACAAAAAGGTTTACAAAAAGGGCAACTTTAAGTTGTCAGGCCTCATTGTTATGCAACTGTCTTCTTTGTTTTGTTTTGTTTAAATATGAGGCTCCTCCAGTTATCCTAACCCCTATCAACTTTTCATTTCAAAAACTTTCTTTGAGGGGCGCCTGGGTGGCTCAGTGGGTTAAAGCCCCTGCCTTCGGCTCAGGTCATGATTCCAGGGTCCTGGGATCGAGCCCCACATCGGGCTCTCTGCTCAGCAGGGAGTCTGCTTCCCTTCCTATCTCTCTGCCTGTCTCTCTGCCTACTTGTGATCTCTGTCTGTCAAATAAATTAATTTAAAAAAAAAAACTTTCTTTGGGGAAAATGAAGCACCCAAGAATTAATATATAGTTTGCAAAATATAGGAAACAAGAAGTGTCTGTTTCCTTGTCCTTTAACAGTTACTGGGCAGCTTATGTTTAAAGCACAGAGGAGAACACAATGATGAATTAACCATGACCCTTACTCTGTCTTATGTAGTCCAGTTGGAAATAAAAACAAATGGAAAAAGTCCGATGATTCATCTGCAAACCTGGGACCTCATCGTGCGGTTTCAAGTTTATTTGACAAGCTAATTGTATTGAACTGCTCAAGCATTAAAGTCGTATTTGTACATAGATTCCTTCACTCCGAATCTTGGCTGTATTAAAAAATCCCACTAAGCATGTTGACAGAGCCTAAGCTTCTCTGCAAAAATCACTCTTTGAGTGCATCATTGGTATAATATGCAATTCCCCATTCAGAATGTGCGTTAGGGATATTCTTAAAATCATCACTTATAGGAAGTATTATTTCTGGCCTCTGAAAGTTTGGAAATGATGGCAATACCTTAAAAGTTTTACTTAAGAAAATGTATTAAGTTAAAAAATTTACAGCCTCCATTCTAGGTTAAATCTTTTTTTTTTTTAGCAAGTACTTTTTAAAGGAGAAAATCTTTCTCGTATGATAAATATGAACATTAACATGAATTCTTAGCACTTTAGCAATTTGGGATAATATTAACTCTTCTAAGCAAAAGAAAGTCCTAAAAATAATGTTTGATTCCAAAACATGATTAAGCAGAAGAATAAGCAGATGATTAAACAGATACGATTAAGCAGAAAAAATAAGTTAGTACGCTTTTGCATTTTTCTTCCTTTTTAGGGTCTAATACTCGTATGTGCATAATTTGGCATTAGTGGCCTGAAAAACTGTATCTTTCTAAGTGACAGAAAATATATATATTTCCAGCCATTGTTGTATTTAGACTGTTTTAGAAGCAATCGGCAACATGAAGGAGTTCTGTTGCTCCGTCCTTTTAGATGTTAATGGTTTCCTTCTGTAAGTGACTAATAATATATTCTGTCTGAGTTTAAAAATAGAATTTTGCGTCACATCTGAGTACATGTAACCGTGGCTTTGGTGCTCCTTCAAGGGGGGAGGGAGGAGAAGCAAGGGAGCAATTTTATTATGTTTGTATCTGACTGGGAGAAAAGTAACCTCTGGATGACCTCAGTGTCCTAAAGTCTGAAATTCTGAACTTTGTACAGATGAAATAAGTAATCTCATGGCAGGGGAGGGGGAAGGGAGGAGGGTCTTTATTTTTAGGCATGGCAAAGTTTCCCTTTCCTCACTTACGATTTTATTTTAGCAAGGAAGTTTTGAGCAACTTTTTTAGCCAGGGAAATGCATCCATAGCAAAGCTTTATAAAGACAAGGCACAGAAGAATTAATGGGAGTGTTTCTCTACAATATTTTAGCTCTGCTTTCAGGGAGGGCAGAATGGGGAAAAAGGAATTAAGGGCAGTGCACTCATTTGTTAGTTGATCAAAATTATTTACCATTTGTTAAATTGTACAGATGCATGCTATTCATTTGGAATCAAAGAGGTCTTACCTCCTAACAGGGCCATAATATAGAATAGGCAGCTACGATACCCTCTCTGGGAAAAGAGGCAGTTCAGAGTCCAGTGAAGTATTCTTATAAGCTATGCATTATAAGGGTGCAAGGGTGTTGAGGTAGTTTTCTAGAAAACGGTTCAGACTGTAGTCAAAGGGCCAAGTCAGGTGGTAGAATGCAAGAATGCCAGGAGGCCAAGGGCTGCTATGGAAGTTAGGCACCTCTTTGCACTCAATAGAGTATTAATCCGCAATGTTGCCAAATAGTTGGCTCTTTTGAGAAAATATAATACTTGCTAGCAACCTAAAAACCTAGTACTTAATAAAGAATTGGTATATGTAGATTTGACAGTTAATTTGACAGCTGAAAATTAGGCAGGATTGTTTGAATAAATACTCCAAATTTAGATTCTTACTAAAATGAGACTGGCTTACTGAATTAAAAATTGCCAAGATATCTTGTGCTTTTTATGACAGATTCTTCTCATTGTGGAATTCAATTCAATGGCACTGATATTTTATTAGAAACCTATAAAGTAAAACCCATATTCCATGTGCTGGACACAAATTTTTATAAGCAATATCTGGATTTTTATAAACTCTGCCTGGAGGAGAAAGTGAAAAATTTTTAAAAAGTGATAATCAGACAAAAATTTAACTCAGCATTTATGATAATTATTTATGCAAGGCCTAAAGTTAAAGTTGACTTACTAACTCAGTGAAACACCAACATGTTATTTATGCAATATTTCCTCTTGATTAGACATGGTCTAAAAGTATTGTTTCTTGGTAACACTTTGCTCTCCTGGTGACTTTACATACTTGTAAATGACAATACTGCATTTCTTTAATATCTCCCTATTGTGAATACTTTTTAATTATTCAGGCTATTCTTTTCCCCAAGTGGCTGCTGAGTGGGAGGGTGGATGAAATTTAATTCTGGTGGGGCCAATCCACTTAAGTTTGAATCTCAGTTTTCCCATGTGTTTACTGGGCAGGTTATCTGAACTCTCTGAGCCTCCACTTTCTCCCATGTAAATAAGGGTAAGGGAGGCCTCAATGTGCTGCTGGAAGAATAACATGAAATAAAGTATGTCAACTTTATTTAGTACATTGCCAGCATTAGTAATCCTTGAGAGGTTCATCACTTGCTTTCTGGGACACCACACTCCTGGTCCATCCATCTACTTTGCTGGGCACTCACCTTTAATACCCTTGACTGATTTTCCCTGTGTCTCCCTGATTTCTTAGTATTTCACTGCCCCAGAGCTTAGACTTCTCTACTCACCATCACTCCCTTGGTGACCTCTTTCAGTCTCATGGTTTTCAATAACATTTGTCTGCCAAGGACCCCAGATTTATATTTCCTATTCTGAGTTCCACCGAACTCCAGACTCATCTACTGGATGTCTAACAGGCATCTCAGATTTAATCCAAGGTCCAATCCCTGCCAGATCAACTCCTCATCTCAACAGATGGTGACTCCATCCTTTCAGTTGCTCAGGCCCTAAACCTTGAAGTTGCCCTTAATTAACTCTAACTCTTTCACCCTCTGAATTTGATCTGGTAGGAAATCCTGTTGGTTCTACCTTCAATATACATCCAGAATCCATCATTACTGACAACCTTCCTTCTCTAAATTGCAATGATCTCTTGCTGGATGATTGCAAAATTTTCTTAACTAGTCTCCTTCATGGGGCGCCTGGGTGGCTCAGTGGGTTAAGCCGCTGCCTTCGGCTCAGGTCATGATCTCACGGTCCTGGGATCGAGTCCCGCATCGGGCTCTCTGCTCAGCGGGGAGCCTGCTTCCCTCTCTCTCTCTCTCTGCCTGCCTCTCTGCCTACTTGTGATCTCTCTCTGTCAAATAAATAAATAAATAAATAAATCTTTAAAAAACAAAAAAAAACAAAAAAAAAAACTAGTCTCCTTCATTCTGCCTCAGCACCTAAAGACTACTCACTGTGGAGGAGCCAGAGAAATTCTTAAAAATTTAAGTCAGGTCATGCTACTTCTCTGCTTGAAACGCTCTAACACCTTCCTCCTCCTTCCCTAGGCCGGGCCCAGGACATTACAACGGTTGAGGAGGCTCTGCACCATCTGCTTCTCCATCCCTTGCACCATACCCCTTCCCCAGCCAGCTGAGCAACCTCTGTGACCTCACCTCCCTACACTCTCCCCCTCACACTGTCTTCCCCACCATATTTCTTTAAAGATGGAACAAAACCATGCTCCAGCCTCTGGGCCTTTGAACTTACATTCCCTTTGCCTAGAACTCTCTTATTTCAGATATCTGTTCTCCCCCTCACTTCCCGAAAGTCTTTGCTTCAGCATCCCCTCCTCATTTAGGCAATCCCTGCTCATCCACCCTATTTTAAATGTCAATCTTCCTGCCAGCCTTCTATTTTACTCTCCCTTGCTTCTCATCTTCTAACTTGAGATATTATTTAATGATTTCTTTTGCTTATTTAATGATTCCTGCCTTCCTGCACCAGAATATAAGCTTTTCAGGCCAAAGATTTTTGTGTTCTGTTTGCTGCAGCATATCCAGTAACAGGCACATGATATATATTTGCCGAATGAATAATATGCTCAGTATGGCAGATACTAGGTGATAAGTATGCAAAAACCTTACACGAGCCTTACCTGCTGCTCGTGGAGAATCACTTGACCCTTGAGGGGATTTCCCAGTGGTGCCACTGTCACAAATGGGTGCCAAACCCTACCGGCTATTCTTGGGAAGACGTCAGAGAAGTCCGCCAAGTAGCCACTTTTCCCGGTCATGTTCATGAAGTATAAGGTGATGGGATTGCATGCAACTACGTAGAGGGTATTTTCCTCATTTTCTGGAATGACAAAAGGTGTTAATTTTGTGGTCTGCACAAGATTTTCTGACTGGTCAACATGTCCAGTGCAGTCTGAATCATGAGACAGAGCACACAGCTGGAACTCAGCCGATGATCTGTAGACGGACTGATTAGGAGACAGATATCTATAAATTAACTCTGATTCTAAGCTTTTCTCTAACAAATACAGAAGAGGGAAAAAACCAGAGGAAAAAAGCAACAAAAACTCTAGTTTGCATAAATGGACAAAACTGAAAGAGAAAGTTAAGTGATAGGAAGGACAGCATCTGGGTTTTGTTTGTAAGGGCTAACTCTGACGGACAGCAGCTGCCTGGAAGGATGTTTGGAAACGGTAAAGGCCAGGACAAGGTCTAACCAGAAAAGTGCTCCTGACTAGCGAAGCCTCTCACAGGTGTGGGATGGAGGGTCATGGCATACTCATTTCCAATCCCAAGAGATGCAACAAGGGGCCAAAGTTCAAACTTTATCCGAAAAATCCATATATATTCTCTACTAGTGAATGTAAGATATCTTCACAAGAGTACCAGTCTGTTAACAAAAAACTCTGTATTTTTTTTTTTAATTGACAGAGAGAGAGAGAGAGATCACAAGTAGGCAGAGAGGCGGGTAGAGAGAGAGGGGGGGAAGCAGGATCCCCGCTAAGCAGAGAGCCTAATGCGGGGCTGGATCCCAGGACCCTGAGATCATGACCTGAGCCAAAAGCAGAGTCTTAACCCACTAAGCCACCCAGGCGCCCCATCTCTGTATATTTTTAAAGCACATATTTTAATTTAACAAAGCTGATTTTAGGAATAAACAATACTCATAGAACTGATATGAGCAAAAACTTCCTTCTGTATTTTTGCCTCAGCAATCCCCATTTTAGGCAAGTGAGTCTCTCCCTTTCTCTTGTCATCATCTCTGTTTAATAGGACCTTAGTAACTGCCATCAATTGAAAACTTCTGCCAAAACGTACCCAGGGCACACTGCATGAATCAGGAGGTAATGGCAACAGTCCAGAAATGCAGACACCAAAAATTCACATCCTTTATTCGCCGTTCTTTACAATAACTTTAATGACTGCAAATCACTCCAGCCTTTCATAGTTCATGTAATCATCAAACTGGAATCCCTGCCCCCACAATCCAATGTTTCTCTTTTTCTTTTCCCCTTCTATTTTTAGCACATGCCTGGGTATGTTTAACTTTGTGCTACAATTGTAATGAGAAACAGATATATGCACACAAACTTAGCAGGGCCTAAGTGGATTCTACAATAGTATTTTGTTAGGTTATTATAGGAAATTAGTTCTAAATTACATACAATTACTATCTAATCCAAAAATGACACAGTTCCTGAGTCTATCATAGACTTCTTGATGTTTAGGGGTTCTTTTAATCCCTCTTTTAAAAAAAAATCAATGCAGGAAGGAAAAATCAAAAGAATAAATTGACATACCATGTGATGTAGCAATGTCACAGACTAAGTTAATTTCATCCAATGGTAACTTCCAGGAGGCACATTCTTCAGTAAAGGTTTGGGCTCTTTCTTCATATCTTTCTATTGGATATTCCTGTATGTTTATAAAGGCTGGACCCTATAATAAAGTAGTTATCTGGGTTAAGGAATTTAGGTAGTTACCAAAATGTAGAAAGGCTAAAGTTTTTCTAAAATATAGAGTTTAAATTCAAATACTCAACATATTAAATTACCTCGTCTAATTTTATTGACTGTGATGGTGCCTATAACAATAGTAATACCACATACTTGCATTTATAAATGCTTTCATTTGTGCTATCTTGTTTAATTTCTCACTTTCTTTTCTGTTTACTGACAAAATATACCCGATGTAAAATCCCATAGTTTCTCATTACTGTATCCCTTCCTAAGTCAAGAGCAAGTTTTGAACTGCGAATCTTAGGACCCAGGGCTGGCCAAACCAGGAGAATAATCTGTAACTGTACGAATCAGGGCCTGATACAGTTCCACTGTAAAGAATGATTATTATATCATTATATAGAAAGTAAGGGCTGAACCTGGGTCTTTGAAATAAAATATACATGAAAAGTGACATTCTAAATTTTAAAAAAAGCTTCCTGATAACCACTACCGTTATTTACAAAAGGCAGACCATAACACACTTAATGAACATTAATCAATATAAAGAGAAGGAGAGGAATAATGTTATTGATATTAGGGCTGGGTCCTTCAAGATAAGAACTATATAGACATAACCACACTTTCAATATCTGCATGCTGTACAGTTCTTAGTGACCCTTGTGGCATCCCTGGCACCCTCAACCCCGCCCCTTTTGATCTAGTCCGAGTCTCAGGAGCCAGAAGTCTAAAAACTACATTCCTCATCCTCTCTGGTAGTAAGGGTTCCAGGTATGACTGAGGTTCTGTCAATGAAATGCACTTGAACGGTCCACAGATCAAGTCCAAGCCACCGCCTGCTTTTGTAAATAAGATTTTATGAGGACACAGCCACATTTCTCTGCTAACATACTGTCTACAGCTGTGCCACCCCCAGCAATGTCAAGTAGCTGCAGCAGGAGAATCTGTGTGGCCTAGAACAGTTACTGTGTGGCCCCTTCCAGAAAAAGCTCGCTGATCTTGCCTGGCTATGTGGCTGCCAGCCACAGGGGTGGTAGGAGAAGCAGAAGCACTCATCCTGAGACTGAAAATCCAGCAGTGACCTGTTGACTTCTGTTTCTTCTGTCCCTTCTAATGACTTTATAAGCATCCAATTCCCCACAGTAAATCCCTTTCTGCTTCAAATATCTAAAGGAGTTACTGTTACAACTATTGACTGATACTCTTTCCCTTTGCCTGTTTACATGGAAACAAATATCATGGAGTCAGTGTTCTAGGATAACACACAACATACCTGACTCTAATTCAGGTTAGCTTTTAGGAATTCTATTAGCCATTAGCAATGATCTACATTGAGCTCCTTGGAGGCCAGACTGGCTTGAGACGGGGAGCAGAAGCTAAATCTAAAATTACCTCAGAACAAGTCATTTCTGAGATTGTATGGGTTTTTCTCAGGGAAGACAGAGAAAAAAATCTGTAACATTCAATATTTTAATGAAGAAATAATGATATCAACCTTTATGTCTATATGATGAGTTTCTGCTGGACACAACAGTTTTTGTATTCCATTTCTTGACTGACCAACTGTCCAGTAGCCCATGAACGTCTGCTCTGGCAGAGGCAACCTGGCAAGGATGATTTGAAAGGTCAACATTTCTTCTTGTTTCCAAGTCATAGAAAAAAAAAATGAGCCGTCTATTATCAACCACATGAATAAATTTGAAGAATGTTTCACTTAAGAGTGAGTTATATTTTATTTTATTAAAAGATAGTCTGTAGTACGACATTTAGAATATACTTTAAGAATTAGATTATACTCCTGCTGTTTGCAATGACATGGATGGAGGTAGAGAGTATTATGCTAATCAAAATAAGACAGAGACAGACAAAATACGGTATGATTTCACTCATATGTGGAATTTAAGAAACAAAACAAGCAAAGAGAGAAGAGAGAGAGGGAGAAATCAAGAAACAGACTCTTAACTATAGAGAACAAAAGTGATGGTTACCAGAAGGGAGGGGTATGGAGGGATGGGGGAAATAGGTGATGGGGATTAAGGAGCCCACTTGTTCTGATGAGCACTGGCTCATGTGTAGAATTCCTGAATCACTATATTGTACAACTGAAACTAATATCACACTGTGTGTTAACTAACTGGAATTAAAATAAAAACTCAAAAAAAAATTTCACATTTCTAAAACTCAGAAGGTAAAGTTCTGTTCTGTTTTTAACTTGATGACAATAATGAAGGTTTACATATTTTTTCCTTGAATTAGTAAAATACTTGGTGATTTAATACCTCAATTCCTAATAAAGTATAGGAAGGATTTAGAGAAAAAAAAATGAAGCACTCTAACCATTTTTTAGTCTATTTTTTAAAATTTGGAATCAAATAATAAATAGTACACAATACTACAAGTCCTATATTTATAAGTTGTACAGGGCAAGTTTCATAGAGTGTATTTTAGCACGTTAACCTTTTCTTCTTCTTTTTTTAATACTTTGAATTAAGTATGATATACATACAGAAATTTCACACCAATGTATCACTTAGCCCTGAATGCACCTCTGTATCCAGGTCATTATTTCCACTAGGGAGCTACTGTCCTGACTTCCAATGGAATTACTGTGTTTACATTCCTTTTTATTTAAAGTTATTTTTAGATAAAGCGATTTGTCAAAATACAGCAATCCTATAAAACCACAAATTTTTGAGAATAAAGCCTTTTCATTTTAATCATATTATCTCTTCTTCGAATCTTTAAAAAAAAAGAACCATTAATTTGTCCTTTAATTTATTATACATTTCTTATTCCATGGCAAAAATGATTTAAAAAAATGATTCAGAGTTAAAAAGTTGTTTAAAAATAATGCATGTGGGACTATCAACTGAAATACATGCTTGCAATGAGTTTGATGATCATTAAAAGAGTGTATATTTATATTCAGAAATTATTTTATTTTCACTAACAGGAGTACACAATATTTCCATATGCTTAATAAGACCATGTAAGGCTCAGACAGTTTTTACGTAAAATAATGGAACCAAGCATTCTGGTGGAATATGCTTCTTGTCCCTTTGAAATGCTAATATCTACCATACACACAAAAGAATTTTACAGTGAAATTCTTCTAATTCATATGACATAAATCTCTCAAAAGGAGTTTCGTGCTTTTTTAATCTATCATCTAAAACACATTTTAAGTGTCTGGACAATTACCCTGATTGGTCAGCCACTTCCCTGTTTACTAGAAATGAGGTGGGAGGGGCACCAAATCAGGGGATTTACAGTTATTGTGTTTCCTCTTTTAAATGTAATAAAAACACATTTCAGTGTCAAAAGGGCAGATCTTGAAATCATGTTGCAGACTAGAATCTCTCCTTGTTAGGGAATGAGCAGCATTCTTCACTTGTTTTCAGCAGTTCACTAAAGGAGAATTAGATCTCTAAAAAGAGAAGGAGAAAACGAAGGAAGGACACACCTTATTTCCCTCAAGCCTAGAAGACTTAGTGTAACAAGACGCAGGAGACCTGGGTTCTAGTTCTAGTTCTTCTATTAACTAGCTCCGCAACACGGGAAGGGAAAAGTCAGCTAATTGCTCCGAGCGTTATTTTCTTCCCTTGTGAAATGAAAGGGATGATATGTGCAAGGTTCCTTATAGATTAAGGAGTTTCTGATGATGGATCACTGGAGTGGGTAGAGGGAAGCGTCTGTGCTAAATTCAACAGCCTTCCAGTACAGTACCTTCGCACTCTTAAGTAAAAATAGAATGAAAATACCGATACCTGCCAACAGAATCAGTGCCCTGACAGACAAGTATGCTTTATTAAAGCTTATAAAAAGAGGGTCTAAATACATCCCAAATTAGCTCTTTGAAGACAACAGAAACAGTTACACATCTTGAAGTCTAATTAGAAGTGGACAATTGCTTTAAAAAAATGATCCCTGTGCACCTGGGTGGCTCAGTCATTAAGCGTCTGCCTTCGGCTCAGTCATGATCCCAGGGTGATGGGATGGAGCCCCACATTAGGCTCCCTGCCCAGCAGGAAGTCTGTTTCTCCCTCTCCCTCTGCCCCTGCTTGTGTTCCTTCTCTCACTGTCTCTCTCTCTCTGTCAAATAAATAAATAAATAAATAAATAAATAAAATCTTAAAAAAAAAAAAAGATCCTTGGTTGACAGGTTGATATGTACCCTAAAAAATGGATTTAATAGCCTTTAATAATCTCACAAAAATATACAGATGCTTAAAAAAAAACAAACCTTCGTCCACTTGAGAAAAAGTAACTTTATTCAACTTCTAGTTTTTATGCAGTTTCTGGGATGCTCATGAAATCTGGTTTGAACTTGCAAACTCATTCTACATAATACTCACGGAAATTACAGGGTGCCTGGTTCCAACCAAAATTAGCAAGCTGTTTGGTTGGCAGCATATGGGAAGGACTTTCAGGTACCCCATATAGAAACTATCTGGAACCACACAACAAGATTGCTGTTGGCAATAACGGCTAAAACCAAAAGACGCACGTGGGGTGTTCTGGAGTCATACAACAAACTGACTCCATCTTGCTTCTTGGTAACATAAAGTCTTGTCCTAAGACTTTTGCTGTGGGCTCCAGACTGGCCACCTGATGTAAACCAAAGCCCCTCATTAATTTTTCACTACTAAGTCCTCCCAATAAGCTGTGGGAAAATCTATTAGTAACTCTTTCCCCTTCAATAAGTCAGTAATCAGGGGAAGGGGAAGCAGTGTATTTGGGTGCATGAGCAAGCTTTGGTATTGGAAACATAATCACCAATTCGGGGCCAACTCTAAAGGAATAACCAGTTAACAAAATGCCCTATATTCCATTACTGAAATCTGTCATCCAATTTTAACCACACTTAAATTGTTTACACCTGATTTCACGGAAATGACAGTGGCATTTTCCATGATTTTTAGATCCTGACACTTGTGTTGTTTAACTCTATTAAAGTCTTAGCTGGAATGATGTCTGGATTTGATTTTAAGGGGGAGGAGGATGAACTTAAGGCCTATAAACAGCACTACTTTTTATCGTCAATGTCATTCATGAATTTATGTTTTTTAAAACAATGAAGTATTTCAATTCATATGTTGTGATGTTTCTTAATCCCTTTTGGAAGTATTAATAAAGATCTAGAAGTTAAAGTTTGAACTGAAAGAAAGGTGAATACCAAAATTATGACTCAGATCAAATTATACAGAAGGCAAACCAAAGTTTTTTTCTAAGCATGTACACAATTCATAACATGATGGATATGGACCCCAAAGCCGAGTAATAGAGTCTGAAAGACATGCAAGAGATTTGTCTAAGATTGTTTCCATAAAGAGGTGATCTGGGGTTTTAAAGAGTATGTTCTGGCAAATTTCTGCCTTCTCTGAACATTTGCCAATACTATTTCTGGAGTCTGAAAGAAACACATGAAAAAGATTTGTATCTTTCTAAGGGCATTATGCAATTGGAAGTTGTTGATGTACCTATTAGCAACAATTCCTAAAACATCTCCTCACCACAAGAACTACTAATTTTCACGGGAATAGTGGAACCCCTCAGGGTAGTTTCACCAACTCTCAAAACTTCATCAATTACTACCATCTTGAAGAAGAAAAAGAGCAACTCTGATTTTAGCAGTCCTCACACACCTCATGTTTTAAATCTAACCTCTCACAAAAATTAGGTTGGACTGCCCCACTGAGTTTACTAGACCCTTTCATAGAATAACCCTGACAAATATTTCCACGTATGGCTCTTATGCCTTCCTCTTACTCTCCAGCCAATTTAGGCCTTCGCCACTTTGAACTGCTACTTGCTCTTCCTGAACAAGCTATGCATTTTCATGCCTCCATGAGGCTATTACCTCTTCCCAGAATTCCTCTCTGCTATTGCCTCTTTGGTGAAATCCTTCTCATTCTTAAGGCCCAATTCAAACATCCACTTTTCCTTGCATCTCTTGCCCATATTTCTTTCTGAGAAGAATGAATCTCTTGCTCTTCTGGGTTTCCACGGAACTTTGCACATTTGGAACTCTTAGAAACTCTTAGGATACAGTTCTGTAGAACTTGCAATTTTCAAATTTAAGGCCTGATAGAGAATAAAGTTTTTGAAAGCAAGGTCAGAAGTGAATCCTTCCAAAGATTTGTGTTTACTAAAAGAAAAAGTCAGCATATTTAAAAAAAGGAAATAGAAAAGCCCCTTAAAACACTTTGTTATAATGGATCTTACTATTTCCCAGTTACACTCCCTTACTTGCTAGAAACTTGTGAATCTCCCTGCCCTATAATCTCTTGTGTTGCTGGCAAGTTAATTTTGTTTTGCTGCATATGCTGTGCACACAACGAGTATGTGTAGGTGTGTTTCCTGTCTCTGCCTGGCTCTGCCTTAGACACGATGGCTTTCACTTTCTAACTTAGACTCGTGTTCCTCTGCTGCCTAGGTCCTGCTGACGTCACAGAAATGAAGAGTAATTTGGATGCATGAGATGGAAAAAGATCGGGGGAAACTTGCTATTCTTGGCTGACAGTTCTCAAATATGTGCCCCAACATCCAGAATGACTGTGTGGTCTTAGTGCTGGTGCCTCGAGTCACTCTGTGCCAGAGCGGACACTGTCAGCTTGCTCAGCACATCTCTGGCTTCCTTCCTCCTGGAAGAAGCTGCCAAAGTATGGTTCTGGGGTCTGGGATTCCTTTCTCTCCTCTTTCTTCAAGTTTTACTGCAAAAACTTCTCTTTGTCTGCCATCTCCTTTACCAACCACATCTTAGTATTTTCTCATCTTCAGTTCTTCCCTTTTCTAATTATCCACATCAAGAATGACAGGGATTGAATTTTCCCCAGTTGGAAATTCCCCATCCTTCCAACCCTCCCAACAGAAAACCTCTGTTATTTGCCACTAGAAGGACTAATAGGATGAGATAAACCAACCACGAATATAGCACTTTGAATATAATGCTGCATAGCAAGGTTGGTACTTTACCTATTTTCCCAATGAGATGAATTCATCAAGGGTAAGGCTTACATCTTACTTGAATCCTTGACTCTCTGCTACTCAGAATCCATCCCCTCTGCCACTGAAATCTCTCTTGCTCTTGGGCCTCCCTTCCTTCCCACTGCCATAGGCCAGCCCTCACTGATCATCACTGGGATGAAGGCAGCTGCTTCCAGGCAGGTCTTCCTGCTGTCAGTTTCATTGGCTTTGAGTTTGTTGTTGTTTTTTTTAAGGAAAAAAAAAAGCAACCAAAGGAATCCTTCTAAATTACACATTTGACCATGCTACTTTTTGGCATCAAATTCTTCTGGGATTCCCTCTGACTCTTTTCTCCCTTTTAGACCCATCACAAGGCATGCCCTTACTCCACCCTTTGAGTCACCAAACTAAAGTGTACCCTGGCCTCTTAAAACGGTCTCTGCTTGAAGTGTTTTCTTCTTTTTTGCGTGAAGAAGGCCTAGTCATCCCTTAAGCATTCAGCGGGGTTAATCCTCCCTGACTCTCCCCCAGGGCAGAAGGCAGCAATCCTACGTCTCTGATTCTCTCTAGTGTGGCTTTAACGGAACACAAGTCGCTCTTTACTTGAGTGCTTCCCCAATTAACCCTGAGCTCCCTGAAGGCAGGTATGAACACTTCATCACCTTGATATTTCTGACTCTCTACCTAGTGTGTATTGATGTGAGAAACAAAGGCAAAAGAAAAAATTAAATCTCCCTACTGCCTATAGCCCACTGACAAGTCTTTGAAACAGGTAGCGTGACCTTCCTCTGGGAGCTCAGCTGCCTGAATGTTGACACTTTGCTAAGAGCAAAAGGCAATCTTAGCCTGATCCCCAGGATCCTCTTTAACAGACAAAAATTCCTTTGGAAACTTCCTTTATCTCTACCCCCTAATATACATGTTGGCAATATGGCCCACTGATAGACATCTGAGAGGTCTCCTGACTGAGGGTTTACTAAACAGTAATAAATGACCTTTTCCTAAGAATAGCTAGCCCCCTCAGGATCCTGGAAACCTTGTTTCCAAAACACACTGGAGGCTTGTGCTGTCCCTAACCCCTCCCAACTTGAAAGTATATAATGGGCTACTTCTCGTGACCTCAGTGCAGCTCTTTCTGCCCATGGGTGTTGTCCCTGTGCTTTAATAAGACCACTTTTTACACCAAAGACATCTCAAGAATTCTGTATCAGCCATTGGCTCCAAACCCCACCACTTTAAACAGCATCATTTACCAAATAAATGCTCAAGGGTTTCTTAAATAAATGAACGCTTGGCTACATCAGAACTGCCAACATCTTCACCTGCTTGTTTCTCATTTCAATGGTAAGTTGCAAACCACTACAGCTTTCTTCCCCCATTGCATCCTGATTACATGACTGAATAAATGATGCGATCTACTTTGCAGGTGTATTTGGAAGAACCAGCTATAGGTGGAGACTGGGAATTTCTATGCAGGTAGCTGACAGATTATCACTTGCAAATGCTCAAGGGAATCCAAGGATATTCTGTGAGACTGTTTAAGATGGGTATGAGAGAAGATTCATAGACCTTAATGATTTCTATGTAGATTGGTTATATTTTAGTTTTTTTCTGCACCTTCATAAAGGAGTTGAAAGCAAATAAAATGGTTGTAAAGCTACTTTATCATATACCAAGAGAATATGGGGCAAAGCCTATGAAACTATAAAACCCAATACCACCCTTCTGCTCATAATAGTTCTGGGATGTCATTATGTAAATCTTATTACTTTTGAAAACTAAGAGCTCCTTCAAGAGTTGTGATGTCATTTTGTTGCCCTTGAAGTGAGATCCACAGGTTCCTTATGTCTATTACTATTGAACAATCGGTCATCTACTTTGGGTAGGATTGCATGGTAAGTGACAAAGTAATGGCCTGGGAATTCAATAATTAGTCACATATTGAACCTGTGTGTCTGGTCAGTGATGGAGAAACACATCTTAGCCTGTTGACAAAATGAGGGCATTTTAAATAGCATAATTATAGTCGACAACATCTAATTAGTACATGTTTAACAATGGAAGGGGGTGCATGTAATAATAACTGTAAAAAGAGATGTAAAATAAGTGAAGCCAGAATATAGGGCCATTTTCATAAAGTTAATAAGGTTAATTTTATTGATAAGATTCCTTCCTATTCTAACATCCTTTGCATGTTATTGTAATCTTAATTTTCCCCCCTTACAAAAACAAATGAAAACTAAGAGCTCTTTTATGAAATGAAATAAATCATCATGTAGAGTGGAATTGTACACCTTAGAACTCCACCACCAGCACTGTGAGCTTATTTGCAAACACCAAGACTACAAAAAGAAAATTATAGCATATAAGAGTTCAGAAAAATGGAAGGAGAAGCACAAAACTTTAAGAAGAGACTCTTAATGCGATAAATAGTAAACCAATCATTATTCCTAATTTCAAAAATAAAATTAATAAAATTACTCCAAAGAGATGTCCCCGTTGGAATGTTCTCTTGGATGCCTATGGTACACCAAAGTTGGTTTTGGTGAGGAAAGCAGCTGCTATCGATGTTCCAATTACACAGGATAAGTCTTTAACATAAAAAAACAATTCCAGGCAGATACCCTTTCAAAGACATTCAGTCTAGATGAAGCTGTCCTGTCCGCACGTATGCACAACTATTTTTATTTCTGTTGCTTTAAAAGTGTTGTCTTTTCTCACTTGATAGGTTTACGTTAATGTCAACCAATGCATAAATTTACTTATATTGTGTTGAAATGCAATAGAAATGTCTGGTTAATGTGATTTCTCCTTTGCCGTTGGTCAGGGTACAGACATTCCACCCTGAGGGCAGGCATTGCAGTTGGTGTACCAGAGGCAAAGATCCCCAGATACAGTGATTTCAGAATAGACCTTTACTTCATCATTTTTATTTTATTTAAATAAGAAAATGAAAAGAGGGGCGCCTGGGTGGCTCAGTGGGTTAAAGCCTCTGCCTTCGGCTCAGGTCATGGTCCCAGGGTCCTGGGATCGAGCCCCACATCAGGCTCTCTGCTCAGCAGGGAGCCTGCTTCCCTTCCTCTCTCTGCCCGCCTCTCTGCCAGCTTGTGATCTCTGCCTGTTAAATAAATAAATAAAATCTTAAAAAAAAAAAAAGAAAATGAAAAGAATAATTCCAGTGCCTAGATAGTTGGTGGACATTTAAATAATAAAATATAGAAAATAATACATATGTTAGAATATTCAAACAGTACAGAAAGTGGGGCTTCCTGTCTCTACTCTGGGGGCCTCTCTCAAAGGCAACTCTCAACAGCTACCATTGCATTTTTAAGTTTAAAATGTGAACCCATTTAAGAAGTTCAGTAAAAATATTGGCTGGGGTGCCAGTCGGTTAAGCATCTGGCTCTTGATCTCAGGTCAGGTCTTGATCTCAGGGTTGTGAGTTCAAGCCCTGTGCTGGGCTTATTTAAAAAAAAAATAAATGGGACATGATTCTTCATTTAGCAAATATACATCATAAGGAAACACATATAAAACCTTTTTAATTTCCTCAAACTTGTATTCCCTTTGGCTACTACAAATTAATGATTGGTAGATAATAGGTAGTCAGTGACAAACAGGTAGTCAGTGCTTAAGGGGCACCTGGATGGCTCAGCTGGTTAAGCATCCAACTTTTGATTCTGGCTCAGGTCATGCCTCAGGATTGTGAGATCGAGCCCCGCAGAGCCTGGGGGGAGCCTGCTTAAGCATCTTTCTCTCTACCTCTGCAACCCCTGCACTGGTGCTCTCTCTCTCAAAACAACAACAACAACAAACAAACAAGCAAACAAACAAAAAACAAAACACCATGAAACAAACAAGCGAACACAAAAAAAGAAACTAGCTTAAGAATAAACTGTGAAATTTAAGAAACAAGGCAGAGGATCATAGTGGAAGAGAGGAAAAAACAAAACAAGGTGAAACCAGAGAGGGAGACAAACCATAAGAGATTCTTCATCTCAGGAAACAAACTAAGGGCTGCTGGATGGGAAGGGGGTGAGGGGATGGGGTAACTGGGTGACGGACATTGGGGAGGGTATGTGTTGTAATGAGCACTGGGTATTATATAAGACTGATTAATCACAGGCCTGTACCTCTGAAACCAATAACACACTATATGTTAATTTTAAAAAGAATAAACTAAGCAGCAATTAAAAAAAGAAATCAACAGAGTTGAGGACAAAGAATTTTAATATTTAAATATTTTATAGACATGTATATCTCCTAGGGGCAGGGAGAGAAAAATGCATAATGCTAACTTCACAGGGTAGAGATAATTTCTCTGAACGTTTGCTTTATTTAAAAATGACCATAACCTTTGAGAAGATTTCATAAATTAATTTTGTGTTACAAATCAGGAAGGAATAATGGCCAGTATGTTTTTTATGTATGGCAGCCAAATAAAGTTTTCTAGTTTGTTTTTATTTTTCTAAATGAATTACCTTGTATTTTATTTCATGATCCTTCACTATGTCAGGAAAAAAAAAAAAAAAAGAAAACTTAACTGGGAATGAAGAGGTCTCTCAAATGATCTTTGTTGTGTCAAAGTCTATGTTGATCTACTTTCTGACTTACTTTTCATTGTGAAATATCACTGGGGGCTACCCCCCCCCCAAAATCTGAATCTATCAAAACTCTGTGAAGAGTTACACTTGTATGACATCATAGACAGTGATGTTTTCAAGTTGTTTAACTAAAATCTCAGGGCCCTTTTAAAACAATTTCAGTAATTTTCAATATCCAAAGAGTAACTCTGAGTTGTAATTTGCATATCAGTCTGCCTTCATTTGTCCTTACAATTGGATTAAAATTATGTATATGTATAGTATTTGCCCCCATTAGCCTTCTAACCTTAAGCAATTGACATAACTTCTCTGTGTCTCAAATTCCTCATCTACAAAATGTAATACTAATACTATATGTGTGTGTGTTTGTGTGTATATATATATATATGTATGTATAAAACATTATATATGATAGGTTTTTTATGAGGATTATCTAAATTCATGTAAGCGAGTGCCTGGAAATGTGCTGGGCACATACTTATCTATAAGTTGTTTACATTACCATTGTCACTATTGTTGTTAATGTTTAGAGTATTCATATTCCATTATAAATCTATAAAATGATAATTCTCTCAAGAAATGTGAAGTTGAGAGTGGCATATAAATGTAAGATTTAAAATACTGTATAAGTCACTTAAAATTATGTTAAAAAAACAAGATTTTTTTCTTTTGAAACAAATGCTTCCCCCCAGCATGTTAGAGATCATAAATTACTCTGAAAAACACTTTTAGATTTAGAAGAACCACTGTGCTAATAGTACCTTTATTCCTAAATAAAAGATACTATTTTTGAAGTAAAAAATAAAAACTCATTTTAAGGAAAAACAAGAAAACTTTGCTTTGAAATTTATTATCTATCCCTACCATAGCAGATAACTGATATGTTTTTAGTTGGGTCTTTAGACCTAGCTGTATGTATGTGCACTCATTTTTCCCTCCAACAATGATATCTGAAACTCAATAGATCAGGTTATTTTTTTTAAGAGCTCAGATTTTAACCCAAATCTTTCTATCTCTGCCTAAATTTCTCTCAGTGTGACTCCTTATTTGGCTAGGTCTGCCATCTCTTTGGCCTATCCTATCTCATGTATTAGAAACTTGAAAGGGAACAATAAACAAACAAACAAACAAACAAAAAACCTCGGGAAGTACTGGTGGGAAGAAGCCAATGTAATGAGGGGGTCGAGGTGGCCAATACTGATCTCAGTACTAAGAACTGGCAATATATTACAGATCAGAAAGAGCTGTGTTACACATGACAAGCATGGTAAAATAGCCACCTAGGATGACTCAGCCTAAAAGTACCAGGTTCAGCAAAGGTTTAGTAAAGAAGGTAAGTCATATTCACCTCATAATAGGATACTGGGCCTTTTAAAAATGTGCAGAAACCTATGAGATAGGTACCATCCTGCACTCTTCAGGAGAACAAAAGGGGAAGTGACAGCATCTCTTCTGGGAATTCACCAAACAGCAGGAATGGGAATATCACTGAACAGCCGAAATACAGTCTGATTGCAGCTGAGGAAGAAGCTGCTGTAGAAAATGGTACCAACAGTGCTCTAACATAATCTGTGGCCATGTGAAAACTTCCTTTTTCTACGATGTCTGCTTTACATCCTTTCTTAGTTATACACAGAGGGTGCCAATTATTTTTCCATCCCCATCTTGAGCGTGAATGTGAACACCTTATTCTGGACTCAATGTAGTTTTGCTCCCAACCAATAAACACTATGGTTGGATTAGAGAACAAGAAGAAGAGGCTGTAGCAAGGATTTTTCACTCAGGGCAGAGTGATAGTAACAATAATTAAAACATTTTGTCTTTCTTTTTTAGGAACAGAAGCCCAGTGAAGACCTTTTTCACTGGCATAATATATGCAGAGGTGGGCAGAAGCAGCCTGGAAGAACTGGGTTAGCAAAAGGTCTAGTGAAGTACAAGGTTTAGCAAAAGGCTTAGAAAAGTCAAAGCAAATTAGAAGACCACATGGGGACAACTTTAAAACTTCAGAGGTCTATGTGATTACTATTAATGATGTGCTACTCTAGGGAGAAACAAGAAAATGTCAGTATCACTCCTTTCTTATTTGTTTTTGTAAGGGCAGAAAATTAAGATTACATTAACATGCAAAGGATGTTAGAATAGGAAGGAATCTTATCAATAAAATTAACCTTATTAACTTTATGAAAATGGCCCTATATTCTGGCTTCACTTATTTTACATCTCTTTTTACAGTTATTATTACATGCACCCCCTTCCATTGTTAAACATGTACTAATTAGATGTTGTCGACTATAATTATGCTATTTAAAATGCCCTCATTTTGTCAACAGGCTAAGATGTGTTTCTCCATCACTGACCAGGCACACAGGTTCAATATGTGACTAATTGTTGAATTCCCAGGCCATTACTTTGTCACTTACCATGCAATCCTACCCAAAGTAGATGACCGATTGTTCAACAGTAACAGATATAAGGAACCTGTGGATCTCACTTCAAGGGCAACAAAATGACATCACAACTCTTGAGCTGCCCTAGTCATTGTAATTTACCAGCATGGAAACAATGCTGTGAATGTGCAAACTGTAGTCTACTATTATCTCCAACCCAAGGGAAAATTCACTCCTCTATGAGTCTGTTTTTAGCTATATGCAGTGGGTGGACAACGAGCTGTTTCCATCCCCATCAGAGGCATGAGTGTGACCATCCTGTTTCTAGGCTCAATGTACTGTTTCCACAGATAAGAACTAGAATTGGAATTAACTTGCCAGAATTTTTCAGTTCAGAACTGAAGACTGGAATGAATAAGTTAAACCATTTTATCTGTCTTCCTTAGAAACTTAAAATGCCAACCATTTTCTTTTGATTGATCTTACCAACTGATATATATTTTAATTTTTATTTCAAGTTGTTCAAGCATCCAAAAAAAAAGTTATTTTTAAATCATAAGTCTGGTTTCCATGAAGCCAAGACTCTATAGAAATTTGTTAACAGTAATAAGAACCATCTTACTTCCAATTGAAAATAAAGATATAGTTCATAAAAAAGAAGTAAAATACATGAGCACTTATAGAATTTTGCACATTAAAGATAATATCTTAAACTCTCCAATATAAAAGGTATGCTATTAAGTTAGCAAACTAGTTTCAAAATGCCTACAAACATTGCTAATTAATCAGTAAAACCGTAGAGAAAACTGTATGTCTTAACAACAGACACCAAACGACTCTTTTCAAAAAAATTTACTCATTCATTAATAATATAAACCAATTCACTGATGTTTTCAAACATAACTCCATCTTGTGCTTTTACCACAAAAGGGAAATATTTGTTTCTCTTTAAGAATCTTTGAAAAAACTGTTGAAGCTTTAACAATTTATTTTTATTTGTATATATTCTGACAAGTTTTTATAATAATGTCAAAGAATAAATAAGGATGATATATCTACTTAGGATATATATGTATATGTATATGTATGTATATGTGTGTGTATAGCTGGACTAGTCATTAATTTATAGTTAACAATTTTTTTTTCTTTTTTAAAATTTTTTCTTTTAAAGGGGAAGCAGGATCCCTGCTGAGCAGAGAGCCCGACACGGGACTCAATCCCAGGACCCTGAGATCATGACCAGAGCCAAAGGCAGAGGCTTAACAACTGAGCCACCCAGGTGCCCCAACAATTTTTTTCTAAGGAAGGTAGAGAGTGTGTCCTATATGAGACTAAATTTAAGTAATAATTTAAAAGTAATTATTGTTCCTTGAGAATTATGGTAATTGACTATTTTTTAATAGAAAAGATAGCATTAGATGCATTATCACTTGAGTGACAAACGTCTAAAACTGTGTTCTAGAGAATCTGCACTGAACTTAATTACAAACTATATCAGCTATCTTTCTGGTAAACAACATATTTGCAAGATTCTTTACTAAGGTTAAGTACGTAGCCCATAATTACAAAATAAAAGGCAGGCAATTGGCCTCCGTGAGACAAACCCACTTGTTTTCACTACCTCTTTCAATCTGTCGAGCTGAAATAAGAAACCAACATTCTCTTAAATTAATATGATTATAAATTTAGAAAATGATCACAACAGAAAACTATATGATGACATAAACAAGATCTTAACGTAATACATATTACCCCTTTATGTAGCTTTCATGTTTGTACCGAGATTTTGCACTAGAGTAGGAAATGAGAGTCATAGTAATTCAACAAAAGGACAGAGACTGTTAAAGAAACAAATATTTCCCTTTATTTGATTACATTACATCTACTCATGGGAAAGTCAAAATAATTAAAATTCTCAATCTACAGGCCTATAAATAATGCTATTTGACTGAAATCCAGCCAGCAAATAGCAACATACATGTGATGGAATTTCCACCCCATGCCAGTTTAGCAGCATGTAACAGTAGTTCAGAATTATCACCATTATCACCAATCAAAATAGTAATCCCCAAGAGTATTTGATCAATAATGAGTGTGCCTTACTCCTTCGCCAGCTGCACACTGGTTGGTTTTGCTCCGATAGGTATTCCATATTTGTGCAAAGTGTTAATCAAAATCTCCCTCATGTCGTTGTTGTAGGAATCGAAGTCAAAAACATTCTTAACCACGCTGGAGAGACCTTCAGTGGGAAATTTCTGTATTAATAAAAAAAAAAATTCCTTATGACACGTGTGATTTATAAAACTGATAGAACAATAATGATTGAATCAACTTTAGCAAATATTTACAAGCCTTGTCAGGTAACAAGATAGGAGGAATATACACATTTTCCTTTTAATGTTTGCTCTGATAACTTAATATTTTCTTTTTCAAATAAATACTAGAATTTGAGGGGGCATAGTTCCTTCTCTCAAATGCTAAATCAGTGCTTAGATCCTGTCTGGTGACTTTCACTGCCTTTAAAATGAGTAGTAGATTGACAAAATAAAAAAAATGCTATTTATATAGATAGAGGAGTGTTGAATATCTATACAGAAGTAATTAGAGAAATCACAGGTCTGTGAATAAATGAAAGAAAGATAAAGGAGTAAGAAAGAAGTAAAGAAGAACATAGTAAGTACAGTGAATAGACAAATAGGAAATAGAGGGAAAGAAAAATATAACTAACAGCAAGATTCATACTGGCTGGGGCCTCTGGGTCCTCTGTTGGCTCTGTCTTGATTTTCTTTAGGCTCTGGGAAACGAACTGGTCTTTTCATGGCTTAATATGCAGAATGAAGCTTTCTATTTTTCTTTCTAGATTTTCCTTAGAGGGTTGGGGACAGGTCAGAGGTCATGAGTCATTAGGTTGTGACTTTCTGCTCAGAGACTATTATTTATTATACAAGTAGAACTGACATCAGTTTTTTGTTTTCTTTACCATGGTGGACTATACATTGTATTTGGCTACAAAGAACTGCATTTTCCTGTCCATTTATTCTATCTTATAGAACTTTCTTGCAGTATTTACAGGCATATCATAAATACTGTTAGTTCCTAGTAAGTTTTCTATCTTCACGTCTTTTGTCTTCAAAATGGAAATACTTTTCACTCAGATACCACATGCTTGTTGTATGAAGTCGAATGGTGGTAAAGTTTCACTGCATCTCACTCTCTTGTCTTCCCTCACCCCTCAAAAAACCCCCACCAAATTTCCCAGCTCCTTGGTAGTGGCCATGGCATAGAACCTTGCCTAAGTCAACTCAAAGGCTAAACGTCAACTGTTCATCAGTCTTCCAGATTTAAAATTTAGATTACAAACACTTCACATTTTATCTGAATCAGTACTGTATCTTAGAAATGGAAAGACTTGGTATACATTAAGCAGTCTAAAAAAAAACAAGACTGATGGTTTCTCTTAAACCTTTATGCACAGGCATATGCCGTACCTCTAAGTGTTTCACTATGTTGACAACTTCTCTAGTAGAATAAGGATAGTTAATAATCCCCTGGTCAGCTAAACTCCTCAGCTCTCCAAAGGCAGCCACAAGCTTCTGAAGGATGGGCTCAGGCACATTTGGTCCATATTGCCTGAGCATTTTGAGCTCTGAATGGGGTTTGGGATTATCAACTGCATGGCAGCTAAAAATATCACCTATAGGAGAAAAGAGATTCACATTCAGCATGCAAGTAATCCATTATAATGCCATAGGAAATACAGAATGACCATTTAAAGAGTCACTGGTCATTCACCAAAGCACTTCCATTTTTAAATGTATAAAACTGCACAGAAAGCCTGTCCAACAATAGGATGGTATCGAGAAGAAAGCAAATGACTGAAGCAAAAGAAAAGGAAATGGAGTGATGTGTGGTTTATTCTTCACGGATTTTTCTGTTTAAAAATTATGTAATATCTGAATACAATCCCACGGGAGATACTCAAATAAAAAAGCCAAAAAAGGGAAGTCTCCCTGTAGCTCTGCCAATCCCACTCTCTCCCCTACAGGCACCCAGGATTAACAACAGTTCAGTGTATTTATTCTTCCATCCCTGCATTAATCTTTGTAAAAATGCATACATACAAACACATAGTTTTAGTGATTAATTCCTTTTTCATTGGAAAATACTCTTCATACTGTTCTGAGACTGTGTTTTTAACTTTAACACACGTTGAATATTTTCAAATATTCTATACATCTATCTCATACACATGTTTCTTTATGTACACCAAAAAGGGAGAGTTGGTAATCACCACTCTATACACAATTTATATCTTATGCAGATTGCTAGAATACACTTTGGAAGTTAGTATTGGAAAAGTAAGCCTTCAGAGACAATGTCTAAACTAAAATTAAGAAAAAGGAATGTAGAAACACAAAATATTTCAACTGTAATTTAGGCAACTGAGATTATCCTAGAACAGCATAATCTACGCTCAAGAGAGATGGATTTCTCATTTAAAAGTTCATGTAATTTTACTGATTCACAATCCAAGAGACCAGGGGCCAAAGGAAGTTAAAGTAAATAGATTTGCATTATTTAATATGTCCATTTCAGAAAGAACTTTCTAGTTCTTAAAAATCATTTAAATCATACAGGTAACCTGGGTGGCTCAGCTGGTTAAGTGTCTTGTCTTTTTTTTTTAAAGACTTTTTATTTATTTATTTGTCAGAAAGAGTGAGAGAGCACAGCAGGGGGAACAGCAGAGGAGGAGGGAGAAGCAGACTCCCCACTGAGCAGGGAGCCCAATGCAGGGCTCAATCCTAGGATGCTGGGATCGTGACCTGAGCAGCCTCTTAACTGAATGAGCCACCCAGGCATCCTGAGTGTCTTGCCTTGTTTTTTTTTTTTTGTTTTTAATTAACATAAAATGTATTATTTGTTTCAGGGGTACATGTCTGTGAATCATCAGGCTTACACAATTCACAGCACTCACCACAGCACATACCCTCCCCAATGTCCATCACCCAATGTCTGGACTTTTGATCTCCGCTCAGGTCATGATCTCAGGGATGGACATTTGGGTTCTTTCCATTGTTTGGCTACGTAAACAATGCTATATCACCTATCTTTATACTTAAATCATTGCATGGGTAATTCTCTTGAATAAATTTGCTGATATGGAATTGCTAGATCAAGAATCCTACTGGGATACTGTGCCTGCTTCATACTGAGTATGAGAATTATTGTTATCCAGAATTACCTCCTTGCTATACAGAAGAGAAGTCCTTCTAAAAGGCTCCTGATGATGAAGCTTATCTCAGGACCATCCTGATCCATGCAAATCAGTCTTCTCAGAGCTGGTCTCAAACTCTCAGTTAGGGGGATGTGACAAAAACCAAAGACTACAAACCATTCCTTATTTTGTGTTTTATTCTAAGAGGCCCTAAACAACAATGTATAGTGTAGTTGTTTGAGAAAATAGGCTCTGGAATCAGAGAGACTTTGATATGAAGCCAAACTCTAATACTCTTACCTAAAATGACTCCAGAAAAAAAAGGATCCCTCTGAATTTCCAATATTCTCCTTCTCTATATTGGGGATAACAAATATTCTCACAAGGTAGTTGTGATGATGACACAGTACACAGCAGCATTCAGTGACAGCCACTTCAGCATTGTTACTAAGAATATTATTATTGTTATTAATATTTTTGTTATTGTTTTCATTATTGTTTTTACCTAAAGTACCGAAGAAATCATTGCCTAAGAAAGGGAATCCAGGTCTGTTGGCCAAGACAATCATTCTAAAGTCAGGATGAATCACAATAACATTTTCTCTTCCATTAACATTAGCAGAATCTGAAAAACAGAATTTCTATTTAGTCTTTATTGATATTTGATAATTCTTAAGAATATCAAGTTATAGCCTTTAAAATAATATAAGGAATCGTGCTGCTCCATCATAAAAAACTCTAAAAATCTGGTTGTCACAATTTGGTTACAGGAAAAAAAAATTTCCTGAGAAAGTTTGCTTAAGAACAGAATACTGATAAAGCATATACTGAATTTTACAGGGACTTGTATTTTTATGTAAATTCAATGTACATCTAAAAAGCAAACTTGTCCAAATATTATCTTGCAGTATTGAAACCCGACTCGAGATGCTATTATTCCTTTAAAAAAAAAAAAAGGATAAGAATCCATAATGAAGGATAATCCAAAGGACACTCAAAGGATGACCCAACCATCCTTTAGATTTCATGAGATCAGCAGTTGCATCACTTTGCCTGCCGTTATGCAGCTAAGGAGTGACTCCTGGTTTAGATTACCTACCCTGAAACTTAACACAGAATAAAAGTCCTAAGCACCTAGTCAGCTCACAATGTTGATTTATTTCCAATTAAAGGATTCTACTTCAGTTCTTAAAATAAGTAATCGCAAGTTCATGGAAGCTTCCTTTGCGCAAATGTCAAAAAGGTAGTAAAGAAGTTGAGTATTATGTTCTACTGGCTGATGTACATTTCAGACAGAACTGCTAGTCTAGACTACAATTTCAGTTGGTAAAAACTTTACTGTGGTTATTTTCAGAAGGAACACTTGTCATCCGGGTTTATTTAAATTCCAGCCTTAGGTTGTCCATCTTTTAAAAAGGATAGCTGTGAAGCACCTGCAATTTTATTTGCGATGAGTCTATAAGAACCTACACTTATCCTTTTTAATACAATCTTTCAAATATGCCACATATTTATGTGCTAAATACAATTAGTATCCTTAATGTTTGATCCCTGTTAATTTTAGTTGTGGTAAATAAAGGGTATGCCTCACAGGCAAAATTTAATTAGTTAATTAAAATAAAAATGACAATAAAAAATGAAAACTTAAAAAGGAAAGAAAATGGAAAACAAGGCCCTACAAGTGATGCTTTAAGAAACCATGTTTAGAAGGCCTTAGGGGATCTTGTGTTTAAAATGTTGTATACGATTAAATTGGAGTTTAAAAATTAGGATGACTCCTTTTCTTCTAGATTACTCTTCTAAAATGTATTAGAAAATGTAGACAGTCACCAAGAGATAATCACTCTTTAATTACAATTTTGTTTCAGCAGTTCTTTCTTGTTTTCCATTCACTATCCTCAAAATGTATCTAAAAAGGGCAGGCAGATTTTAATCCTGAGAGACTGAATGATCTAAGAGGTAGCATTCAGGCTGTCTAGATCAAATTCTCATTTTTTTGCATAAGTTCACTGTGAAGCTGGCATGTTGGAATATTTTTATTATTATTTACTTATATTTATATTATTTATGTTTTATGCTAATTTCCTAGACTTGGAAATTGCCATCTTCCAATGATAATGTTGAAGAAGAACCTCTCTGGTGATGTACCTGTACATTTCTAATGGGTTTTCTTTACATATTCTCTTTGAATATTGAAGATTTTAGTTATTAGTCTCAATTTTTTATGGTTACCCTGCTATTGGCTACATATATTTTTAATGGCTAGTTACAGATGTTCAAGTCTTTTCATCACACAAAAAAATTAAATTAGAAACTATAAAATATTCTCATGTCACATCAGACAATTTGTCTTTAGGTTAAACAGACTGATGAGACTCATGGATCTACAGTTTTCCTAATAACAAGAAAAAAAAGTAAATAAATAAATAAAAGGAAGAAGATAGTCCAAAGTGAGGGTGGGGGGTGTGTGTGTGTGTATATGCAAGTGCGTGCACGTGTGTATATACATTTTATATGGATTTACCCATATAAAATCCCTGGTAATTTTTTCTAATTGAGTAATAATAAAATTAATTTTAATATTATAAGTCAAAGAAACATGCTAGAGCTTTTAAAAAATCCAGATAACAACAAAAGAAAATAAATTACACACAATAATGGATAAATGAGTATAATAAGGATTATAGTATTCTCAGAGCAGAAAAATATAAAGCTGATTTGTCTTAAAACTACTATGGAAATTTTCAAAAGTGCATTCCAGCAATAAAAATGTGAAACAGACAAAGATAGATTCCGATGTACCGACTTTTATAAATGACTGTCAATACAATCAACTTCAGTTCTAATGAACTTATGCTTGTTAACTTGCAGATAAGTGGCCAGCTAAGTGTGCGATTTGATACCAAAGATGTGAACTTTGCATGTAATGAAAGCTTTGTTATACTCACTTGCAACAATGCGTCTTCCATCTGCTAGAATCATTTCTCCATTTTCCACTAGAGTTTTTAAAATACAGGTGACATTTGTTGGGGCTTTGTCTGCCTCATCTACTACCAGAACATGACCCAATTTTACTGCTTTAACCTTTAAAGACAGAACATTTATCATAAACAAACAAAATGAAAGCAAATGTTTAAAAATTTTTATCACTCATTGTTTTGGGTTTATAATAGTAGCTAGTTTTATTTAAGTTATGGATGTACTATCACAAAAAAAGTGTGTAGCAGAGCTGGAAACAAAATTTATGAATCTCCACCAAAAGCTTCACCTTGTTACTAAACTGTTAACTCTGCAGTAATCACTTTATTTCCTTTTAGCACCATAATTATTCCTACGTTGGTGATGTCCGCACTTCACACCCCAGAGTAGGGGAGATTTAAAACAAGTATAACAAATACAGAAATTAAAGTGCCTTGGGAGTTAAGAAGACCGAGACATCACAATCAAGAGTGGATATTAGGGGCGCCTCGGTGGCTCAGTGGGTTAAAGCCTCTGCCTTCGGCTCAGGTCATGATCTCAGGGTCCTGGGATCGAGCCCTGCCTCGGGCTCTCTGCTCAGCGGGAAGCCTGCTTCCTCCTCTCTCTCTGCCTGCCTCTCTGCCTACTTGTGATCTCTCTCTGTCAAATAAATAAATAAAATCTTAAAAAAAAAAAAAAAGAGTGGATATTAGACTACTGCATTTGTTAGGGCTCTAAAAGAGTGTAGGATTTTAATAGAGCAGAATGGATGGAGCTATACTTTAAGATGTTCTATCTGGCAGCAATATGCAAATGGACTAAAAGGGGATTACTCTAATAATTTGGTAAAAAAGTGATTTGGGGGACCTGATTTTAGAAAAGGTATGGACATGTGGAAATCAAAAGCATTAAACTGATCTGAAGAGTTTTTTGGAGGTATAAGCTATAGTCCTGGCAACTGATTAGATGGGAAGTAGGGAAAGGAAAAATAGGAAGGAGCCCTGGGTCTTAGGTATCTGATTAAATGGTGACGTTATGAAGAGAAAGAAGGTAGGAAGGGGGAATGTTCAATGAATTTAAATGTAAACCCAAAGCTTATTTTTTTAATAGTAAGAAATTTCTCATAACATAAAATAAACCATACAATAAATTTTTCTCATTATATAGTTTTGGCAAATAATTTTAAGGACATACAGAATGAGAAATAGTTGATTCCCTCTACCACAAATATTTTATTCATATTCTAAAAAAAAAGCTGGTAAGGGTTTTTCTTTCTAATTTTAGGGCAAAAGTAAACCGAATTTAAAAAGAGGAAGAAAATATATAGCTTTCTAACAATAATCCAACTTCAGCCTTCACATCTCTGTTCAGGGAAAGTAGGCCCAACCTGGGGGAATTCAGGAAGGAGATTCTAAAGACTTCAATCACTTCGAAAACCTCTGACCACAGAAGTTCTCATGTTGGCGTATTTGTGCCATTGATACAAAGGCACACAGAGGGACACACCTGGCAGGCCAGCATTTCTTTGGGTCTTATGTGAGAAAGTGAGGAATGGATCTTTCCAGCTACCCAAAACATGGGGCTAATATTTTATTGATTAAAATCTTAAAAAAAAATTCTAGAAGTATTATCTAATTTCAAACTCTACATATTTGAAAAGAGCAAATTTTTTTAAAAAAAATTCTGGAATGATAAAGAAATCATTAGAGGATTTCTATCATTCCCTATATCACTCCAAAGAGGGAACAGAATAAGAAAACATTTTATTTTCTCAATTATCTGTATTTAAATGTCCACTCCCCAAGTGACATATGAATGTTTCCCTGTTAAGACTGAAATCTATCAAAATTTATGGGAGATTCACAAATCGCCCCTCAAAGGCTGAAATACAACTACCATTCAGAAAAATACAGTCGAGAATATTCATAAAGTTGGATTACTAACCAAAGGTGAGTCTTCATACACAATTAGTCCATCTTTAACAGAAGGCTGAAGAGTAAGGGTTTGTACTGTGGTATCCCTAAAGTTAAAACAAACATTTTATAGTTAGTAAGAAAATATACTGACATGAGTAAAAATATAGCACAGGAGGACTTCTTTTTAAGTTTTTGTTCACCATCCTACTTTTCTCAAAATGAATAATAAAAAATGCAATCCCATTCAGCAACACTATTTTGTAGGTGTGACTATAAATTACAAGGGTTTAGGAATCCATTCAGGTTTACAGATTATTCAGGTTCTTTACTTCTCTTTTTCCTTCTAGGAATTTCCCTTGTGACCATTTCACTCCTCAAAATTACCTTCTGAGGGTGAAGAGGAGAGGTTAAAAAGATATATTTGCATTAAAGAAACAATATTTTTATTATTTGAAAAGAATTTTTATGGTGAGTTTGGTGATGACTGGTGAGCTCATGTGGCCAATTAAAAGCAATTCTGTGAATTACACATTCTGGCCCAAATTGCCACCAGTGTGTGCAAAAGCCAGACTGTCTCACCTCAATCCCAGAACCATAGATTTTGGAACATTTCTCCTAGGATTAAAGCAATCCTTTTCGTCTTCTTAAATCTCTTTGCTAGTATATGCCAGACCTTCCTTTAGATCAGGATATTCGAATTATTAATAGTGAGCTACGACTTCCTCACATGATGAGATATGAAGTTCATATCACCTAATAATATTTTTGCCAAAAATATGTACATAAGCTACAGGTGATAGGAAGATCTATACATGTTCAAGGGGACCAATTTTCTATCTTCATCTTCTACATATACTCCATCTTTAAAATAAAAAACTCTATGGCCATCTTGATCATGTCACATGGAGAATTAAATTACTTTAAAAATGTGAATAGCACCTTTCTTTATAAGAATTCAAAGTCGTCTTTTCAAACTATCCTACCACTTATTCAAGTAATGAATGGAGTTACAGTTGTGTTCTTTTGAGTACCTACTATGTGTGAGACTTGGGTTGTGAATCTCAGACCTTAGAGGTATCATGTGCTTCTGAACTTTCTCCCCAAATGCTACCATTTATCACATGCGTATCTCTTAAAAAAACCAATAAATACCATACAACACTCACAAATAAAGCAAACTTGAGACATCATTCTAGCGAGTTTTTGGTTTAGCAAAACAAATTTAATCAAAATCAGTCAACTACCTTGAGAAGCAGTTGTGGGGTACTGGAAAGATGATTTTGGAGTCTGACCAATCAGGACTGAAATTCTAGTTCTTGTCATTTATTAGACATTTGATCTTGGTAAGTAATACAACCCCCACAAGGAGGCTCAATGATGGAACACTGGGAAAGTAGCTGGCACAGTGTATGGAGGACAGAAAGAGTCTATGTCAGCTTTGGCAATTTGTTAATCTCATTCTTGCTTTTGTTGTGACTGAAAGTTCTTGCCTGTCTAACTTCCACCTATCTTCAGGTTTTAGCACAGTTGGTTCTAGGCAATCCCCTCCTTGACCCTTTTTAGTCAGGTTAGGTGACCCTACTCTATGTCCCCTTTGAGCCCTGGATCTTCCTTATTCCACTAACACACTGTATTGTAATTACTTATTTTAATATCTTTCTACACAGACTATAAGACTATAAGACTGTGAACCACATCTATCTGTCCCTCCTCCTGTTCCTAGCATCTAATGGATGTCTGGCTCACGGGATGTATTAATTAGTAAATATACGTTGAATAAATGAATGCATGAACAAAATGACAAAAATGCTAAAAGTTAAAAATCGACACTGTAGCTTATAATATGACATACAGTATGTGGATTTCCAAATTTATTGGATCATGGAACTCCCTCCCCTTTTTAACAGAGAATCTTGAATATAGAGCCTACTTTAGTAAATGTTGGATTAGATTAAGACTGACTCTCCTAGATGTTAGGAATCTTTATTTATAATATTTTATTATTTTATTAATATTATAATAAAATATAACAATATATTAATATATAATATTTTATTATATATTATATATATTTTATTGATTTATAAGTACACATTAGAAAGTACAGTCATATCAAGAAGGACATTTGGGGTTGACTAGTCAAGGGATTACTGGGAATACGGTTTATGTCCATCATGGACTCCAACTAAGTTGAATTTAGACTTACTAAATTACTAAATTATGAGTAACTCTGAGTAACTCCTCCACTAGAGTCCTCATTTACCAGGGCCTGAGCGGGTATATTGGCAACGCAATTATCGGCATTTATAATTTCTAGACTAACCAGCTTCTTTGTGCCTAGCTTGAAAGGCTTCTCCCTCGAATTTGACTAACTGGTGACTGGCTTCTTCAGTGAATTCCCTGGAGATCTGGCCTATTGCCCTTCTTGACCTCTATTCCAAGCTCCCATTCTCAAGATTCTGGGTCATATGGGTCTGATGCCTGTCCCGTGATCTACTGCTTCCTATAGCCCAAGCACTATACTTTACAAAGAAATCCATATTTTTCTTTCATATTGGCTAAAAATAAAATTAAAATGTGTTTGAAATAAATCCTTGAAGATGTTAAGAAAAGTGAAAACATATTGTGACACTTTCTTGGTGCTTATCAACTTTTAGTAGGAATAATATGTATTGTAATGATATCTAGTCATACACTCATTTTCCATATTCCTGGGTCTTATAAGTCTCCTGTAGGACATACTTTATGCTATCTTCTACTAAAAAGTTAATTTTTAGAGTTTTAAACAAATAAGAACACAGTTTAACTAATTTCACTTGAATTTGCTGTTAATATTCTAGCAATACAGAAGGGGGGGGTGAGGACGAGAAAGAGATGTGTTCACAAAGATTTTTATAGCAATATAATGAATTTCTCACCTCATTCGTCACATATTTAATGGGCAACAACATGACACCTTCCAGCACCAAAATGGAAAAAGGAACTCTTATATCATTGTCAGTGGGAAGGAAATTCAAGCTGAATTCCAATTTAAAAAAGGCAAATATAATTGTTCTCTAACACTTGAATTCAGATAGGATACAACTTGCCAAATTAGATTTATCAAAAGACTTCTGTGCTAGAAATAAAAACCATAGTTTGATGGAACATGCACAAATCAGATGATTTCCAAAAGGGACTACAAATGAGAATGAATACAAATGGAAAACATTGCTTTTAGTGGAACACTGTGAGAAAGAGGAATTTATAGGAAAAAAAGTAGTTTTGTTCTATTCTTTTTATTGATCTTCCATCCTATACATCAAAGGAAAAGCAAAGGTTAGTAAAATATGTCAAATAATATGCAATTAGAAAAAATGTTCAGCTTATATGACAGTAAGTTTCACTGGTTACATAAGAGTGGAAAATAACCTACTATCTACTGCAGAGTACTAATATAACAAGAAAAAAGCTTGTTTTTTCAAGGTACCTTACAATATTATAAAGTTCAACTTAATTAAGTGATAAGGTAATCATTACTGTCACAAGTAGCATATGAACTGATTCTTAAAGTCAATATAATGATTGTTTTGCAGAAACATTGACTAAAATCATTGCTCTGTATTTAGGAACATCTTAGATCAAAAGATTTTAGTTCTCCATACAAATAGGCAATAGACCTAAGAAAATATTTTATTTGCTACAATTTTAATTCTATTACGATTTTTTTCCTCTCAAGAACAGCTTTGAAGTAAAAGCTCATAAAAGTTTAAATGATTTCAACAATATTGGGGAGAAGGAAATTTAAAACACACCTAAATCACATTTCCTTAGCCTAAGGTTTAATTGAAATATGGTTTTCTGGTATATAACTGCTATCTGTAATATTGAATTAATTAGACTGTTCAGCTAATTGCTGACATAAATGTTCTCACTTCTCCCTATCCTGCAGACTAAAGCTGTCTATCAATTAAGGCCTGTGTAGATAAAGGGGTTACTCAGAGAATTATGGTGCCAAACTCTATTCTTTTAACTCTTTTTTAAAGAGTTTTTTAAAAAATTAGAGTTATTAATGTTTCGATAGAAATTTAATTTCATTCTTGACGCAATGAAAGTAATTATATAAAGACCAGGTTTTTGTCAAAATAAGGAAAAAGAAAATTGGCTTCTGGAGAACAAGCCCAATCTGTTCTTGGAATGTTGCTTGTAAAGGTACACTAAGCTAATACCTGCTAATTTACAGAGGAGCAAGTGATCTCAAAATAGTGACGTTTATTTTGAAAACGGTATTTTAGTAAATTATGTTTAAATTGGTTACGGTCAGCTTTCTTTTAGGAAAACAACAGTAGTTAAACATAGGACTGAAGGAAGAAAGAAGACACCCTAGAGCTTCAAACAGCTAACAAAAATTATCTCTAACTTTATAGTTCATTAAATAAAATTGGCTATAGGAACAGACTGCTTGTTAATATAAGCCAAACATGAGAAAGGAAAGAGAGAATATGGCACACAGGAGGCACTTAACAAATATGTGTCGAATATTTTTAAAAGAGGGATGATCATGAAAATAGAAATAAAGAGTAATTTTTGCCAAAAATAGATAAGCATAACATCACTGATTGAAAAGTAAATGATGCTGAAAGATATTTTCAAGTGAAAAAGAGTTCATGGCATCATCAAGAATATCATTTCCACAGTCTTATTTTAAATAATCAATGAAATAAAGGTAAGGGACACAAATAGTAATTTTCACCAATAAAACAGAGAGTGGTATTTAGACATAGCTAATGGCAACAAATTTAAGATTTAAACAATGTTTACAAACATTCTGGGCTCTCCTGAATAGCAACACACCATTTCCTACCCTTGCCTATAAAAGGCAAAAACATTTCGTCATGTTGAGAAACTTCCCAAGGCCCTCAAACAGAAATAGCCACTAATATAGCAATCCAGCATACAATACAAAAAAAAAAAGACACAAATTAGCTGTGATAACTGCAGTGTTTGTTAAAAACCAGCACTGGCCTAAATCTGAGTCCTCCAACGTTGGTCAATCACTTAATCTCTCAAAGCCCAGGATTACTCATTTCTACAGAGGGAATTAAAACAGAATATATGAGGAATGTAGTTAGAAAGCAAGGAAGCTCAAAGTGGAGAGAGAAATAGTATTATTGTATGTGATTTGAATGCTTTGAGGGAAAAGTCCTTTTAATAAGATAAGCAAAATATTATTTCTGCCAAAGTGACTGAAAAGACTCCAGCTCTTAAAATAGCTGTTTGGGAGGACAAACAGTTTATTTAGTAGTCAATCACTCATCACTAATGTGTCCAGATGCAAAAAATCCTAACAAACCATAAAAGAAAGGAAGACATTAGGGGGATAATATTTATGGAAGGAAGTCCACTGTGATGCAACACTCGCCCTTCAGGGGTAGATTCTCACTGAGAACAGCAGGTAGAAAACAGCCACAGCAAAGCAGTCATCCAATGGAGGCTAAACATTTCAAAATATGCCTCATTTTCAAAATCTGCTTCCCTCCTCACATCTCCTAGCACTATATTAACACTTCTTTAAAAAGAAATTCCTCCAATACGCAAAGCCATGCTGATAATCAAATCTTTTAACTAAATCTGAAAGTTCTGAGCTGTCCAGCCTTTAAAAATAGATCTACTAAAATGATATACTTAAAGATTGGATCTTCTGTCTCTACTCTGAAAACTAGCTCCCCGACTTGGTAAATTTAAGGAACTCGACATGATCTAATTTCTTTGTGGGAACTTCATTTCCCCTTTTCCAGCAAAAAAAGAAAAACGGTTATACCGGTCCCTTATTTCCCTTTCCCCCTGACATTTAACAATGCATTTTCTAATCTGTTTTTTTTTTTTTAAGGTTTTATTTATTTGACACACAGAGAGAGAGTACAAGTAGGCAGAGCAGCAGGCAGAAGGAGAGGGAGAAGCAGGCTCTCCACTGAGCAGGGAGCCTGATGTGGGGCTCGATCCTAAGACCCTGGGATCATGATGTGAACTGAAGGCAGCCACTTAACAGACTGAGCCACCCAGGCGCCCTATAATATGTTTTTTAAAAAGAACAGAAGAACAAAATGCAGATTCAGCTGCAAAGCTGAGTGAGTGGGCAAAGATACACAGATAAAAATGTGTAAGGCTGGGGAACACAGTGTCCACTGGGTAAATCTTTATCAGAAAATATAGTAATGAGAATTTTTATTTTTTAAAAGCCTCAGTAATTGGGTAATAACATAAAAGTGTGATAGAGACAAAATTTAGTAAGTGCATACCCTTTCATATCAGGATATTACCAAATCCTTCCCTCAGTAAGTATGTATTGAATATTCACTAATGGGCATCACTGTAGATGTTGGAGAAGTATCTGTGAACAAAACAGGTAGAAATTCCTTTCCCCGATGAGCTTAAATTCATAATATATTTAAGTGAACTTAACTCGCCACACTAATAATGTGCCATCTTTGGTACAGTATGAACTAGACCTTGCGTGAGATTAAATATCAAAAGATGTTTTACCAGATATTTTATCATTTACCAGATACTTTCTCATTTTATTCAAAATGAAAATGAAATACCTATTTTATTTATTTATTTATTTAACAGAGAGAGAAACAGTGAGAGAGGGAACACAAGCAGGGAAGCAGCAGAGTAAAAGGGAGAAGCAGGCTTCCTGCAAAGCAGGGAACCCGATGCAGGGCTCGATCCCAGGACCCTGGGATCATGACCTGAGCCAAAGGCAGACGCTTAATAACTGAGTCACCCAGGCGCCCTGAAATACCTAGTTTTGATCTCTTAAGACAAATGAGAAACAGCCTGCTGCTACTGAAGCCCATCAGAAGACTTATGTCTGCCAGCCCTCCATGATACTGGCTCAGCACGTGTCTTCTGTTAATAATACGGAATACATTTTCCATGAAATACTTATTGCCTAAAACTCGCTATGTAAGTTGCATTTTGTATATGTCATAATATTATTCGGTATACTATAATCTTGAATTATCTTATCCTCATTTCTGACTGTCCATCAACTTAAAAAAACTCACAATGCTCAGTGTTAAATTTATCACACTTCAAGTCCTCAGGTCAAGTAGAAAAATAGGACGTAAATAAGCATTGTAGCTGGAGAACTCTTAAAGGAAATCCATGTTTAAGTTTTTTGTAATATACCTACTATTTTATTAAGCTTTTATCAGAGCTTTTTCTTAAAGGAAGATGCTACTGCATCATAAGAAAAACAAGATATATCACATCTATTTATTTATTTATTTATAAGCTATTTGCTTTTATTTTTTTTTTATTATGTTCAATTAGCCAACATACAGTACATCATTTGTTTTTGATGTGTGTGGAGATGAGCACTGGGTGTTATAAGCTATATTATATATATATACTGGGTGTATAAGCTATATTGCTTTTATTTATTTTATTTTATTTTTATTTTTATTTTTTTTAAAGATTTTATTTATTTATTTGATAGAGATTGCAACTAGTCAGAGAGGCAGGCAGGGAGAGAGAGGAGGAAGCAGGCTCCCCGCTGAGCAGAGAGCCCGATGCGGGGCTCAATCCCAGGACCCTGAGACCATGACCTGAGCCGAAGGCAGAGGCTTTAATCTACTGAGCCACCCAGGTGCCCCGCTATATTGCTTTTAGAAGCAAAAGTTAAAGAGTTCATTTCAGTCTCAGCCATTTTCCAGTGCCATTTTATTTTATTTTTTATTATTATGTTCAGCAAGCCAACCTATAGTACTTATTTTATTTTTTTAAGATTTTATTTATTTATTTGAGAGAGAGAGAGGGTGCACACATGCAAGTGGGGAGAGAGGCAGAGGGAGAAGCAGACTTCCAGCTGAGTAGGGAGCCTGATGCAGAGCTCGATCCCAGGACCCTGAGGTCATGACCTGAGCCCAAGACAGAGGCTTAACTCACTGAGCCACCCAGACACTCCCATTTTATTATTAATTTTTAAAGATTTACTTATTGATTATTTGAGAGGGAGAGAGAGAGAGGGCACAAATGGGAGGGGTAGAGGGAGAAGGAGAATCCCAAGCAGACTCCATGCTGAGCGTGGAGCTCGACACGGGGCTGCATGTCATGACCTGAGATCATGACCTGAGCCAAAACCCAGAGTCAGATGCTTAACGGACCGCACCCCCCAGGAGCGCCTCTAGTGTCATTTTAATGGCAGAGAAGGAACACATACCTCCAAGGACTTAGAGGTCAGAGGATGGGAGCAGAGCTCTAAGGACATTTCTTTGTCATCTTGAGTTTTATCTTAAAATTTGATGGGGATTTTGAAGGCTATTCCATAACATACCCAGTTGTTTCAATACAAAGACAGTTCAGTCACCATTAAAGAAGCGGCCACGAGGAGCTGAGCCAATACCTGGGCTGAGCTGAAGAGAGCTGACACGGCAGAGCCAGGCCAGCCTCTGGCCACCTTTGCTCTCCTGGCTGCTATCTTATTTCTTGAGTCCAAATTAAGTAAATGAGAGGTTATAAGTGGCCATCATGTTTCCACTGTTTTATGAACTCTTCAGGCTAATCACCGTGGAGGGCCTCCAGAATGATACCACAAAGGCTGTCACAGCGCTCTCTGACTCGTGCTGGTGGGCATCCCATTAGCTCACCTTTTTCAGATATCAAGCAGCCTATGTCCTGTTGGGACTTGAAAAGTTCTCTCACCTGCTAGGTGATCTCTTCTACTTTTACAGGATGAATAGGAGGGTGTGGTTCATTTGTCCTGTTCTCTCATTTGAGTTTAGGGATTACTGGTGTTTATTTAAGGTTGTTAGTCAGGAGAGCTCTAAAACCACACCAAAAAAGGAAAAGAGTACTGAGTATTCTTTAGTAAAGAGTACTGAGTACTTTTAGTAAAGTGTACTAAGGTGAAACTTACAAAAATAAAAGGGGTGTTTATAAGAGGCAAAAGATTAGACAGACTACTATCCATCAGTGCTACTCAAATGTCAGCTTCTCAGTGAGGCCTTCCCTGGTCAGCTTATTAAAAACTGTAAGCCCTCGTCCAGCTCCCTCCTCTGCTTTATTTGTCCCCACGGCACTTACCACCTGATGTACTATGCATTTTAATTATCTTGTTCTCACTCTCTCTGTGCCTCTCTCTTTCATGAGCAACTAGAATATAAACATAAAGGCTGGGGTTCGTAACTCTTTTGTTCCTGACGTAATCACTCAAGCTAGAGAAGTGACCAGGATATAACAGATATTCCATAATGTTTGTTGAAATGTATGCCTTCCACTCAACTATTTCAGTCACACATTCTAAGGCTGTAATGAATTATTCGGAGTTTCTTAAGCACTGTGCAAATTGTGTATATTTTTTCTGATAAGTTTCTCTTCCCTTCTCCTCACTTTGCCTGGCAAACTATTCAGGCCATCTCCTAAAGGCTCAGTCCAAATGTTGTCTCCTCTTTGAAGCATTACTTGTTTCTCACTTCTATCCTCCTGGTTGAACTAACTGATAGAAAGTACTTTACACTGAAGAACTTTTTAGTTGCTCATATGCCTTTCCTTGACTGTGAGGACAAAGCATACCATCTATACACAGGGGGGTATCATCTATATATTTAGTGCCTGTCACTGTGCCTCATACCTTCTAGGCATGCAATAAATGTTTGCTCAAAGAATGAATGAATGCATGAGTATATTAAACAAGTATGATGTACTTCCAACACGGAAGGCAGATTATTAGGTATGATGGATTCTAAAAGATCAGAGATGCTGTTCTCAAGAAGCACACAGGACAGAGAGGTATAAAACAAATATAATTCATGTCAGAGCATGAAAAAGGCAACAACAGAAATTAAAACAAAGTTCAGTGGGAACAGAGGAAAAGGCAATTAATTCTGACTAAAGAGAACAGAGTCTTTTTTTTCTTTTTTTAAAGATTTTTATTTATTTATTTGACAGACAGAGACACAGCAAGAGAAGAAATAAAAGCAGGGGGAATGGGAGAGGGAGAAGCAGGCTTCCTACTGAGCAGGGAGCCCGATATGGGGCTCGATCCCAGGACCCTGGGGATCATGACCTGAGTTGAAGGCAGATGCTTAATGACTAAGCCACTCAGGTGCCCTGAGAACAGAGTCTTGAAGGTTAAATATTATTTTAACTGGCAGGGATAGGGAGAAAATGCTTCCAGGCAGAGAACAGACAAACATGTAGAAGTTCAGTGATACAAGAGAAATTTGGGGGAACACTGTCTAGAATATAGTTGCATGGAGGGGAGTAGAGCTGGCCAGGTGAGGTGAGCCAGAGTGTTCAGTTTTCTTAAATGTCATGCTCAAGGTTTGATTTTCATCTCATGGAAATGAAGGACCAATCACCTGTTTATTTCAGAGAGAGGACTCTAACTGGATGTCTCAAAGATGGATGGGAAGGAGGAGACATTGCATTTATTCATTTGTTTAACAAATATTTATCAAACATCCACCACGTTGTCCAGACATTATGCTTGAAGGAGGCAGTTCAAAGACACATCCTTGCCCTTAGGGAGACCTCTATGATCAGCAGGGGAGACGGAGGTGGGAACACGGAAATGTGATAATAAATGACATGCACAATAGCAAAGACTGTTCTAGGTCAGTGGCTCTAAATATACTATCAGTGAAAGTTTTTTCTGATAAGATACATTCTAAAATATATAAAAACAGAAACAAAATCTGAGCTAAGATGAAAAACAATACCTTAAAAATGCTTTTAGATTCTATTTATTAATAATACAAAAAACCTGTTCTCTTTAAAAATTAAAGAAGGATATTGCACAGCAAAGGAAACAGTTAACAAAACCAAAAGGCAACGGAGAGAATGGGAGAAGATATTTGCAAATGACATATCAGATAAAGGGCTTGTATCCAAAATCTATAAAGAGCTTATCAAACTCAATACCCAAAGAACAAATAACCCAGTCAAGAAATGGGCAGAGGACATGAACAGACATTTCTGCAAAGAAGACATCCAGATGGCCAACAGACACATGAAAAAATGCTCCACATCACTCGGCATCAGGGAAATACAAATCAAAACCACAATGAGATACCACCTCACACCAGTCAGAATGGCTAAAATTAACAAGTCAGGAAATGACAGATGCTGGCGAGGATCAGAGAAAGGGGAACCCTCTTACACTGTTGGTGGGAATGCAAGCTGGTGCAACCACTCTGGAAAACAGCATGGAGGTTCCTCAAAAAGTTGAAAATAGAGCTACCCTATGACCCAGCAATTGCACTACTGGGTATTTACCCTAAAGATACAAACGTAGTGATCCGAAGGGGCACGTGCACCTGAATGTTTATAGCAGCAATGTCCACAATAGCCAAACTATGGAAAGAACCTAGATGAATGGATTCATTCATTCATTCCTCATTCATTCATTCATCCGTTCATCTAGAACCTAGATGAACGGATGAATGGATAAGGAAGATGTGGTATATATATACAATGGAATACTATGCAGCCATCAAATGAAATGAAATCTTGCCATTTGCGACGATGTGGATGGAACTAGAGGGTATTATGCTTAGTGAAGTAAGTCAGTCGGAGAAAGACAACTATCATATGATCTCCCTGATATGAGGAAGTGGAGATGAAACGTGGGGGGTCTGGGGGGTAGGAAAAGAATAAATGAAACAAGATGGGATCGGGAGGCAGACAAACCATAAGAGACTCTTAATCTCACAAAACAAACTGAGGGTTGCTGGTGGGAGGTGGGTAGGGAGAGGGTGGTTGGGTTATGGACATTGGGGAGGGTATGTGCTATGATGAGTGCTGTGAAGTGTGTAAACCTGGCGATTCACAGACCTGTACCCCTGGGGCTAATAATACATTATATGTTAATAAAAAATATATTAATAAAAAAATTAAAGAAGGATATTTTCCAGGAGAACAAGGTGACTGATATACTTTAGTATTTGTGTGATATAAAGGTCTAGTCCTAAATTCAGTTCATTTTGAGACCTGTTAATGGCTACTGTAGCTGAAAAAGCACTCACAAAGACATGGAGATCTGAATAGAAGGGCAACATTGACTGTACTCCCTATAGCACAACATGCATCTTTCATTCTCATTTATCAGACATATAAACAATTTTGTTACAATCAAGCTTGGGAATTTCCATCTCTCCTGATGTCTATCAATGGCTCTGCAAACTAATCAATACCACATTTTATATTTTGAACAAATGGGTTCAAAACTCATGGCAACTCTTCATTTGTAAGATTTTTAAACATGTCAGGAAATTTTATTTCAAATTGTTCTAGTGTATAGATGAGACACTTGGGGAATATATGATCTATTTCTACATTTCCCGCCTTCTGATACCACATGTGTGGGATTTCCATACCCAACAATTCTCTAAATTCTCTGCAGACACCAACTGGGTGTCTACAGGGTAATTCAATTCTGCCACTAATTATGGGGTGGAGTTAGCACAGACCCCACTGGTCCGGGGCTCAGTTTTGCGAGACTGCCCCCACTTCAGATGGCAAGTCCCAGGCCTCCTATACTTTGTAAAGAACAGCTCTAAGTCAGGGGTTTCCAGGCAAGTCCCAGGCCTCCTATACTTTGTATAGAACAGCTCTAAGTCAGGGGTTTCCAGGACCCACTTTTCAGGTTCCATAATTTGCTAGAATAGCTCACAGAACTTAGGAAGGCACTGTACTTACTACTCCTGATTTATTACAAAGGACACAACTTAGGAATAGACAAATGGAAGAGATATATAAGGCAAGTTATGGAGGGAAAGGGGAATGTGCATAGAGGTTCCATGCCCTCTTTAGGCATACCGCCTTCCCCAACATGTCAGTGTGTTCACTAACCCAGAAGCTTGCCAAACTCCACTGCTCAGGATTTTTATAGGGGTTCCATTAAGTAGACATGATTGATTAAATCATTGGCCATAGGTAACGAACTTAATCTGCAGTGCCCCTCTTCTCCTCTCCCAGAGGTAGGGGGGCTGGAACTGAAAGTTCCAACCCTCTAATCAATAGGCTTGGTTCCTCTGGCAACCAGCCACCCAGCTGGAAGCTATCCAGGAGCCTAAGAGTTACCTTCTTTGCATACAAAAAGACACAGTCTCACTCCAGAGATTACAAGGGTCTTAAAACTGGGGAAGAAGATCAATGTTATAAAAGAAAGATACTCTTATTACTCAGGAACTTACAGGGTTTTAGAAGCTCCTACGCCAGGAATGGGAATGAAGACCAAACATATTTCTTACTCTATTACAGTATCACAGGGTGAAATACATTATTTTCAGCAATAAAAAAGTCTAACCATTGAAACAGTTATAAACACCTGATTTAAAAATGCTCTCTGAAGTTTTTTTGTTTTTATTTTGCTTTGAGAGAGAGAGGAAGCAGGGGAAGGAGAGGCAGAGAGAGAATCCCAAGAAAGCTTCACACTTAGCCCACAGCTCAAAGTGGGGCTTGATTTCATGACCCTGGGTACAGGACCTGAGCTGAAATCAAGAGTCAGACACTTAACCAACTGAGCCACCCAGATGCCCCGAAGATATTTTTTAAGTAGTTATTTCCTACTTTACTGCTAAAGCATGACTTTTACCCTTAAGGATCAAATTAAATGTTTTTTTAATTTTTAAAATATTTGTTATGGGGCATCTCTCTGACAGTCTTTGAACACACATCAACACATTGTGACCTCCTGACATTGTAGAAGACAAATGAGTAGTTCTGACAGATCTTTTAAATACTTCACAATAAGACTGCAGGTGAGACTGCAGTGTAAAAAATTTGCATGGTTAGTTTCTATCTCCTTACAAAACATTGAAATAATTCTGGCTTTATTTTAAAAGTCTTGGTTTTATATGCAGTATCAAAGTGGAGACATCCTGTAGCACTTTGTGCAAATCTACTTTCAACCTCTTTGTAGCCATCTTTGTTCAGAAACATTATGAAGAGAACACTACTCATGTGTGATGTCCTCTATAACCTTACTCCAGAGACTTTTCTCTTTTCAATCAGATCAGATGTACTATCTGATGGTTTTACTTACATAATTTTCGGCCAATTTTGTTTATATATCAGTACTCTTTTCAAACCAGTTATTTTTCAAGCATCTTTTAAACCACTGTCCATTCTGCAAGGGCCAGCTTAGTTAAAATTAGGTAAGTAAGACTTCTCCAGGCAGAGTTGATGAGAAAGGGCATTCCAGGCTGTTAAGAGCTGCATGTGGCAAGTTATGGAGTCATGAATATGTATGTGATACTTGGGAATCATAAGCAGTTCATATGGCTTACGTGTAAGTATGTGGGAGAGGAAGGGTGGAAGACCAGTGAAGAAGCAGATGGGGCTCAAACTGAGGAGTATGGACTGGGTGCTGTTGGCAGTGGGAGTCATCAGAGGGTTCTAAGTAAGACAGTAAGTGATCAAATTTATTAGTTGGAACAACATGAAACATGAGAAAGATAGACTGGAGGCTGAGTTCTTAGCCAGGCGACTACTCTGATAATCTAGGCAAAAGATGAGGAATAGAATTATGGCCCAGAGGAGAAGGGAGGGAGATACTAATCTAATAGAAGGGTGGAATTGAAAGGACTTGGTTACAACTCCGGAGTGCTGGAAAAGAAACTAATGCAATAATTCAGGTACTACCAGTGACCTTGGAAAAGGAAAAGAGGATGATTTTACCAATCACCAATCACGTAATTAACACTGCTTTACTGACACTTGCCATGAACCAGGTAGAAAGGGAGCGGGAGGACACTGACAAAAGAAATTTGGTATGAAAAGATGGGTATTTTAGATTTGAAATGCCCCAGAGATACCTATGTTGGTATTTTAAAAAGAAGAATGCAGATACAAAGCCAAGAAAAGAAGGGGCAGAAGATGTGGCACTCACCTATATATGGATAGAAGATAACACAGAATTATAGAGAGAAGATTTAATTTTAACTGGCTCCCTACCACATGCCAGGCGCTGTCCTAGTTACATGTGACATATGTCATTTAATCCTTATAATAACTCCCTAATAAAATTTGGCCTCAAAGAGGTTACCCAAACTCATGCTTTCTTTTAAAAATGTGAGGCTTCCAGGACGCCTGGGTGGTGCAGTCAGTTGAGTATCCGATTCTTGGTTTTGGCTAAGATTGTGATCTCATGGTTGTGAGATCAAGCCCTGAATTGGGCTCCATGGTCAGTGTGGAGTCTGCTTCAGATTCTCTTTCTCTCTCCAGCTACCCCTCCTATTCATGCTCTCTCTTTCAAATAAGTATTTCTTTTTTAAATGTGAGGCTTCCATTTTCTTTTAGCTCAGTTTTATAATAAATGGTTTTATAATAAACCATTTATAGTAAATGGTTTATGATTTTTGACAGCGCATTCCTGAAAACCGTATCTTAAAACATATTAATAGGGTTGACTGCAGCATTATTGCCATCTAACCAGTTATGATTAGAAACCAGTAAAAAGTATTAGTAACACTGTTTAAGTAAGGCACAAGCAGAATTAGAGTCCTTGGTGGAAAAATGATAGTCAATTGCATACAACTGTCACTGAGAGTTGGTTAAAAAACCCTCACATTCAGAATGTGTGTGTGCATATAATATAAAGGACACCTTTGTTGGTACAGTGTGCAAGACTCATAGTCCTATCCCTTGCTTTATTCAGTTTCACTTGGCTGCAGGCTCACCCTGCTCTGTTCCTGATTTCCCATTCTAATCAGGGAATGAGATACATGACTCACTGGTGTTGCTCAAAGAGGTTATACATCTCATATCCGGGGATTTTTAACAAGTCGCGTATACTTCTGCCTCTGTGTCCCCCAATTTCTGATTATCACACCAATACTCCCCATAGTACCCTAATTCCCTCTAATCCTATTCCCCTGGGTCAGACCCTAGCTAGGCCCAGTACCTTGGGCGGTTTGCTGGAGTCTTATTTCAACCTATCACTAGCCTAAGTTCTCACCACCCTCTCTCTAGTTACTGTCACCTGTAATCTTTTATGGATGCATCTTGCATTGGGCCAATTTATCCATGGAGTCTCCAGAACACACAAAGCTACTGAAATGCTAGTCTGTCTTGCTGCAAATCCCACCACAATTATGAAGATGGTCATTGCTGGCAAATGTATCCATTTTATCCTTATCACATTAGCCTTTAAAACATTTTCACATAATTTCCATTCTAGCATCAATACTTCTGTTTGTTGTATTATTTATTTATTGCATATTTCCTCTTCACCACCAGAAACAAAGCTTCATGACAGCAATGACCTTGTCTGTCTTGTTCACTGCTATATTTTTCAAGGCCTAGAACAATGCTCGGGACTGCACTGTCCCTCCATAAAGGTTTCTTGTAGTATACGGTGTCGGTGCCCTCCACAGATTTCCTTTACCACCAAATGCACCTAGCCCCCCGCTACTGCAGCAATAATTTCTGAAAGCTCATAGCTGTACCCTTCTCCAAAGAACTGCCCTCCACCAGTGGGGAGCTACTGTGCCCGGAAATGCCTGGGAGGTCACAGGTTCCCCTTATTCTCTCCTGGGTGAGGGGGAAGCCCATAACCAAAGACTTACTGATACGGGGGCAAAAAGTACTGATACGGGGGCAAAAAAGGCTGACCCTCTTGCTTCCAGATGGATAACTGGGTAGTGTCATTCATGCTCCAGAGCTCTGTGTGAGGAGGCTGAGGTCAGAATTCAACTAAAACCATTTCTTTTCCACAGCTGCATCCTAACTCCTTCGCTTCTCTGCAAGTTTTACCTCAAGGCACTCCCTCTAAAATTACTTACACAAACACTTCCATCTTAGGCTCTGCTTCTAGATATTTGTTGACTGACTGACTGAATGAATGACGTAAAAAGTAGAAACAATTCTTAGATTTTTTAGCAATGTCCTGAATTCTTCCTGTACAAAATATTACAGACACACTGCAGTTACCAGAAAATACTTAACGGAGTTGTGAACTGAGCAATCCTATTAAGACACAAATGTACTTAATTAATCTAAGCACCTCATGCCATCCCTGTCTGCTCTTGTCACTGCTGCCAGGATCTGAAGAGTCTGGCCGACAGCAGTATCTGCCTCACTTATAAGGAGCAGCACCTAATAAAGCATTTTAGATTTTAATAAATAGAAAGACTTCTGAGAAGTAGAGGGCACTGGCCCAAGATACTTCTTCAGTCTCTCTGCTTACCTAAGGGTGTTGTGAGAAAGCGGCCACTCAAGCTTACTGGAGAGGCCGAGAGAGAGAAAAGAGCAGGTATGTGGTTAAGATGTGATGTTAAGTCTGTTCAAATAATCTGATATGGAAACAACTGTAAACTTGAGTTTGTCTTTATTTTTGTTACAACTAAGGACTGAAATCTTTTTTAATCATTCCCCCATTAGAGTAACCCTAATTTTATAATGGGAGTCAGTGTGAGAAAATAATTCTCTTAGCAAAAATGTGTTTTACAAGTTAAAAAAATACCCACAAAGGATTGGAAGGTTATAAATTAAATTGACATTAGTGACTGACTTGAAGAGGGAGAGATGAGATTGGGGTGGTGGTTGAAGGGGGCTTGAGCTATAATTATAGCATTTTATTTCTGTAAAAGGAAGAGCAGAATCCAATTTGAGAAAAATATTAACAGTTGTTAAATCTCAGTGATAAATCTAGGTAGGTGTTATATAGTTCTATTTACATTTTCTGGATTTTTTAAAGTTTTTCTCAATCTAAAAAAGTACGTAACACTTGACAGGAATGTGGCTATTCTCTAGGGGCAAGGGATATAGCAAAATTAAAACAAAATGCACCGGGGATCGGTGGTTCTCAAGCTTGTTTAGCTTGTGACTTAGGAAATAAAAATGAAAGATCTTCCTTGTTTCCAGTCTTCTCTTCTGAAACAGCCTGCAGCATGCTAATGGCTGGGATTTCTAGATTCAGGGGTCTGTGTGCAACTCTGACTGAGCAACCTCTCTAACCCTCAGCCTGTGGCTGGAGCACCGAGAGAGCTGACGCGGCATCGGCCTGTGGGGGACATCGCATACAAGGCCACAGGAATTCATTCAATTTATGTTCTTATGAATTCCCAGGGTGACAGTTGATGAGCTACCTCAGGGGAGGCAAAATAAGTTGGATAACCAGGAAAACTGGTCAAGAAAACAGAAAATGAAATTTTATAAGATGTTACTATTGAAAAAATGGAAAAATATGCAATAACTGGCCAAAGGAAAGACCCTGTGGTCAAGTTGAGCAAGGATTAGAAATATCATGCTAGAATTAAAAAAAAAATTAAGCTATTATCCATGGACTGAAGTCTAGAAAGTAAAACCTACTTGACTGACAATCTTACCACATGGCTGGTACTTTAGTGAGTAATTGACTCAAGTTTTGTTTTGTTTTTTTAAGATTTATTTTTTATTATTTTTAAAAAAGATTTTATTTATTTATTTGACAGACAGAGGTCACAAGTAGGCAGAAAGGCAGGAAGGGAAGCAGGCCTCCTACTGAGCAGAGAGCCCGATGCAGGGCTCCATCCCAGGACCCTGAGATCAGGACCTGAGCTGAAGGCAGAGGCTTAACCCACTGAGCCACTCAGGCACCCCTAAAGATTTATTTATTTTAGTGTGAGAGACAGAGAGAGAGAGAGAGAGAGAGAAAATTCAGGGACAGAGGGAGAGAGAGTCTTACGCAGACTCTGTACCGAGTGCAGAGCCTGACACGGGGCTAGATCTCACAACCCCAAGATCATGACCTGAGCCAAAACCAAGAGTCAGACACTTAACTGACTGTGCCACCCAGATGCCCCATGAATTGACTGAAGTTCTAGCATCACGGAAATACTATTCAATCAACACAACAAAGTCAAGAAGCAACATGGTGCAGTGGTTAGAGCACAGAGCTGATGCCAGGTCATAAGAAGCCCGTTCTGTAACCTCAGCCAAGTTATTTAACTTCTGTGCCTCAGTGTCCTCATCTGCAAAACAGAGAGGGGGAACCATACTGATCTCAGAGAATAGTAGCAACAATGAGTTACAATTTGAAAACAGCTTAGAACAGTGCCCAGTTCAGAGCAGCGGCTGTGTACATGTTTGTTAAAGAAACAAAAATAATATAGAAATTTAAGTGGATTTGAAGATCATCCAGAAAGGAGTAAAAAATTATTACAAACCTGGACATCTATGTGGAAAGGTTGGAGGGACTGGCATAATTCCTTTAGTGAAAAAGAGGCAGTAGAAGACATTCTTAGTGGGAAAACTACTGTCCAATGGCTGATAAAATTGGTTCTAAAATACCTTTTTCAAGTTCAGAGTGGGTAAGATGAGCCAGGAGTATCTCAGAGGTTTTGCAGAGCAGCTGACATGTGGCGTGTCTCCAGTCCTCTAATGCTCTTATCAGTGCTAAGAATGTCCTGATGGCTCAATACTAGTATTTTTCTGTGAGACTTAGAAAAGCTCTCAGTTTTTCTATTTTCTGTCAATACATCTATTTTCCCTCTGGGACTTTGTGAATTTCTAAATTTAGACTGTCACATTCAGTTTTCTTCAGCCTGAGGACAGTCTTGTATGTTGAATTATGCTGTGCCCGCATCTTCCTCTTGGCAACAACCCTTGCCTCTATGCACATACAGCCCACGTTATACCAAGCTGCCTCTCATGTCCTGGTTTTTAGATTGTACGTTTTCAATAACCATAATGCCCTGTTCTCTGTTCTGTACTTAGAAAACTCCTGCTGATCCCTTAACACTCTGTCTGAGTACCACCTTCTTCAGACACCTTCACCATATCACATGCGTATACTCAGAGCTGGGCACCTCTCCCCAACGTTCCCACAGAAGCTGCACATGCTTCTTTCCTAGCTCAGATCCAGTGTCGTACTGTAATGTTGTAGTCTCACCCACTGACAAGCATGCAAGCTCCTCCAGGTCAAGATCGATATCATCATCTATACAACATCAGTGCCTTAAAAGCCACTGACAAACAAGAAGAATTCAGTAAGTACAAATTAGATAAATGAATTAATACATTTTGAATAAACCAGACTCTTGCCCTCAAAAAGTGTCCGATTTAGATGGGGAGGCATGGCTGGGGAAAGTGGAGGGGATGCAAATGAGATGGAGAAATTAAATATAATGCAAATCCGAGTGAGAAAAGAAAGTGGGTTATGTGGCAAGAAACTAATGTTTATTAGTTTGCCTAAATACTTAAGTGCCCAAATTATGTCAGACACTGATTGGTCCTTTCCACATAGTCTCTCATTTAATTTTTACAAGCAGCCTGGCAGATATTATTATTTCAATTTGATAAGTAAGGACTCAAGAAGTTCAAAGTCATGAAAAAGTTAATGGCACAGACAGGACCTGATCTCGAAAACTCTTATTCTTTCTTTCACAATGGTACAAATTTAGTTCTGTGCAGTTTCAGAGGATGGAAAAGTTACATTCATAATGACAAATCAGAAAAGGTTCCATGTAGAGGTAAAAACGAACCAAATCTTGAAAGATTAGAAGAGAAACAGAGTATATTTTAGATGGAGGAATAAAGACAGGCATGGATACAAGCTCAAAACTTGTGAGTAGGAAACTGAATGGTCCAGTCTGGAATAAGCTGAGCAGACATGAAGGAAATCCCACTAAAGAAAAAGTCTGGACTGTATAGGGAACCTGGAAAGTCTATATTCACAACGGGCATCACTATTAGAAAAATAATCAACCAAGAGCATATGGGTCATGCTAATGACTGATATGTGCTGTCATCTTCATATATGAAGGGAAGCAAATGAAAAAGAACCCTGGTAAATTAAATATTTAAAAGCCCTATGATAGTTCTTAATATAGAATTGTACTTTTAGAGGAAATACAGCTAGAGAAGGTGACATATCAAGTGTCCTCTTATTTGTCAAAGTAACATAACATTGTGGAAAAACAAATAAAAAGACATACTTCACAAATATGAGACATGGACTCTCTTCTGTTTGTAATACATACCATAAAAGTAATCATATCCATTAATCTTTTAAATTAAATCATATACAGGACAATATCTTGATTTTAATTAAAGAATGAATTAAGTTGCCCAGCTTGCTCATTTTTATGAGACTGATCATTCAAATATAAGATGGTAATACTTAAAAAATACACTGGTTTTATGTTTTATTCATGTATGTCTGGTGATGGTTTTACTTATCAAGAGAATGTGCTGAGTGGCCCATAACTAATTTTGTTGGAATGACATCTATAAACTAAACTGAATGTGACTGATTATTTAGATGGTGACATCACAAATCCATGAAAAGGAATCTAAAATAAACAAAGTAAAGATGTTAAGTAGGTCACCCATAGATCAGAGAAGTCCAGAACATTTTTCTGGACTGCTGTTTTTAGGTCCTTTAAAACATGTTTTTCTTAAAGGAATTTTATGACCTTAAATTTTATGGCAAATATAGCCCTAAAGTTGAATATAAGGAAAAACTCCCCACATTGAAATGAAATTTAATTAATGAAAATCCTTTAATATTTTGTATTTTAAATAGAAACAGAGAATTTTTACTTCCAACTTCATATAATATATTAAATATCAAATATTGCCAAACAGAGATACCTGGGTCTGTGTTAAAATGAGTAGGTATTTTATTTGTAATAAATCATCAACCACATATGTAGCAATGGGTGCTATAAACAAAAATAATACAAATATTGGGCTCTGAAGTTTATTATACTATGAATTTAGAAAGTTTTTTTCATAGATAACATATCTGTATAGTTGTGTGGGCAATGTCAAAATTACCACAGAACATAAATAAACAGCCCATAATTCTTTACTATTTATGGATCATTTGTTACCTTAAGACAAAAGGCTGGTATAAAAGATACTGTAGGCAGAAAGTATGGTGTGGTATCTCTAATCTTTTAAACTATTAAAGCACCTTGAATACCATCTTCTTCTTGCCTAAAGATATTAGAATATAGAGCTAAAAGATACTAGAAATGACCTTGTCTACCTTTCTTAATCAGAGATGAAAGAACTGAGACCCAAAGGGAAACCCAAAGATACATAAATTAAAAAGTGAAACAATTATATAAGCATTCCTATAAAAAAGTTTAAAAAAGAAAAGCACATTAAGCCCAAAGAGAATAAAAGAAAGGGTATAATAAGATAAAATCAGAAATTATTGAATAAAAGCCAAAAGGTGGTTGTTTGAACACAGCAATAATGTTGATAACCTCTTGGCAAAACTGATCAAGAATAAAAGAGAGAGAAGACAAATAACCAATACCAGGAATAAAAATGAAGATACCATTACTGAGCCTAAGGACAGTAAAATATCATATGATATTATAAACAACTTTAAACCAACAATTAGAAAAACAATTCCTAGAAAAATAAGACATCAAAACTTCTTATAACTATTAAAGATGATGAATTATAAGCAAAAGGCCTGTTTACAATCAGTGTGACAGTGACATACACCCAGGAATAATTACTAAGTACCTGTTTTATTTCTTTGCCTCCTTTTTTTTCTGATTGTGCTCCATAATTTACAATCAGAATTGACTGATGCAATTCAGCCTTATACATCTTTCTTTAAAAATATTTTGGTGTTCAATATATACAAATGGAAAAACTACCCCATCATAAAAAGGGACTCTCACATAAAGTGACTACTTTCTTTCGGGGGCATAAATGTGTGAGCTAATTTCAACCTCTGATGTCATCTTTAAGAGAAGTTGGTTTTTTGCTTGACTATTTTAAAATCTAAAATTTAAATTCATTTGTTTTTGCTCCAAGTTAACATTACATGCTTAAAGTGGCATCAGAATACATACTATTTAAAAGTTTCAAGTAATTACGTATTTTTAACGGCACCACTGCATGGTAGAAACTAAACACATGCAACCAAAATAAAATACCTCAAATTCTCCTAAGAATGAACAACTGAAATGCTCACTGTATCATACTTAAAATGTAAAATATGGATCTTTCCATGTGCCTTTTGGCTCAAAAACTAGAACTGTGATGTTATCAACAAAAGTTACTCAGGTGAGGGGCACCTGGGTGGCTCACTGGGTTAAAGCCTCTGCCTTCAGCTGAGGTCATGATCCCAGGGTCCTGGGATCGAGCCCCACATCAGGCTCTCTACTTGGTGGGGAGCCTGCTTCCCCCTCTTTCTCTGCCTGCCTCTCTGCTTACTAGTGATCTCTAACTGTGTCAAATAAATAAATAAAAATCTTAAAAAAAAAAAAAAAAGTTACTTGGGTGAGAAATAACAAATGAGTCAAACTTCATGATTCTTTCATTATTTTCCTCAAACTTTGTCCATAAGGTAGAAAAACTGGTTTTAAAGCTTAAAGGTAAAGGGAAAAAATAGTCAGCTTTTCAGATTAAGGGAAACATAAAATATTGAAATAATTCTAAGTAAGAATAGTATTATAGCTTCTTAAAGATGGAAATTATGTTTCTTATCTCTTTCGGTATCACCTAAAACACCTAGTCCTATAGTCTTGACATAGTAAATTCCTAAAAAACAAAAAAAGGGAGTTGAAATTCTTAGGTTTACATAAGGCATCATTCATTCATACAAAGAATAATCATGAGAAGTTGTGGAAATAGGCTGGAAATTTTCTGAAATTATGTAGGTGACCTATAAAAGTTATAGAGTTGGGTTGGCCTTGCCATGTTCATTTACAATAGCAAATTAAAATTCACATATATTTTGTTAAATTTATTCCTAAGTATGTCATGTTTTTATGCCATTATAAATAATATTTAAAAATTTTTTATTCAAATTCATTTAGCCAATGTATATACTACATTATTAGTTTTTGATATAATATCCAATGATTTGTTAGTTGAATAAAACATCCAGTGCTTGTTGTATCATGTGCCCTCTTTAACTAAATACAAAACTAAAAAAAAACAAAAACTATTTTTCCACTGCCCATTGCTATTATATAAATATACAACTGATGTTGTACATAGACCTTGTATCCTGTGATCTTTCTTAATTCACTTATTCTGATGGCTTTTTTCCCCCCATAGATTTCCTAGGACTTTCTATATATACAATCATGTCATCTTTAAACAAAGACAATTTTACTTCTTCCATTTAAACATGTATTTCAGGGGCATCTGGATGGCTCAGTGGGTTAAAGCCTCTGCCTCAGGCTCAGGTCATGGTCTCAGGGTCCTGGGATCAAGCCCTGCATCATGCTCTCCACTCAGTGGGGAGCCTGCTTCCTCTTCTCTCTCTGCCTGCCTCTCTGCCTACTTGTGATCTCTATCAAATAAATAAATAAAATCTTTTAAAAAAAATAAACATGTATTTCGGTTTTAGTTTTTTCTTGTCTTATTGCACTGGCTAGAGCCTCCAGCATAATGCTGAAATGCTGAATAGTGAATATCCTAGCCTTTTCTCCATCATAGAAAGAAAGGATTTAGCTTTTCACCATTAAATATAAGTTAGCTGCAGGCTTTTCATAAATACCTCTTATCAAGGGGCACCTGGATAGCACAGCTGGTTAAGCACCTGCCTTTAGCTCAGGTCATGATCTGAGTCCTGAGACTGAGCCCCTCATTGGGCACCCTGTTCAGCAGGGAGCCTGCTTCTCCCTTTCCTGCTCCCTCTGCTTCTGTTTTTTCTCTGTCACATAAACAAACAAACAAACAAACAAACTAACTCTTTTTTTAAAAAAGGCCTCTTTTCAAGTGAGGAAGTTTCCTATTTTTAATTTGCTGCCATGTTTTATTATGAATGGGTATTAACTCTTCTCAAGTGCTTTTTTTGCAATGATTGAGACAATCACATGGTTTTCCCCTTATGCTGTAAATTAAATGAACTACATTATTTAATTTCAAATATTAAGTCAACCTTATATTCCTGGGATAAAACTCACTTGGTTATGATGTATTATCCTTTTTTATATATTCTTGAATTTGTTTTGTTAATACTCATTAAAGGTTTTTGTATCTATGTTCATGGAAAATGCTGAACTATAATTTATTTATATAATGCAGGTCTGTTGCTGAAAAAATATTCTCAGCTTTTGTTTTTCTGAAATTATCTTTATTTTTAAAGAGTTTTTGGCCAAACACATTATTCTACATTCACTTTTTTTCTTCTTTTGGCACTTTCAAAACAATCATTTCATTGAATTGTGGTATTTATTTCACATGAAAAATCAGCAGTCATTTTCATCATTTTCCCCTGTATGTAATTTGTCTTTTTTTCCTCTGGCAGTTTTAAAGATTTTACCTTTTAATTTATTATTATTATTATTATTTTTAAAGATTTTATTTATTTATTTGGCAGAAAGAGATCACAAGTAGGCAGAGAGGCAGGCAGAGAGTGAGGGGGAAGCAGGCTCCCTGCTGAGCATAGAGCCTGATGTGGGGCTCGATCCCAGGACCCTGGGATCATGACCTGAGCCGAAGGCAGAGGCTTTAACCCACTGAGCCACCCAGGTGCCCCTATTTTACCTTTCAATTTAACAATGATTTGAGTATAATGTACTTTTTTGTGGTTTCTTATTTATCCTGCTTGAGAGTCACTGAGTTTCCTGGGTTGGTGATTTTATACTTTCAGACAAATTTGGGAATTTTTCCACCATTATATCTTCAAGTATCAGTCTGTCCTATTCTTTCTTCTTTCTTTTGAGACTCCAATTGCTTATATGTGAAACTGTTTTTTAGGGTTGCCATTCCTTATTGAGAATTCCTAATTATTCCCTTATTATGCTCATTTTCCCCCTTTAAATGCCTAAATATATTTATGGCAACTGTTTTATAGTCCCTGTCTGCTAATTCCACCATCTGTCATTTTTGGGTTTATCTATTGACCAATATTCTTGCTTCTTTGTATGTCTAGTAATTTTCTATTGAATGCTTGACATTTTGAACTCTATGTGTTGTTGAATGGATTTTGTAGTCTTCCTTCATTTCATGTTAAGTATGTTTGGCTAAGAAGTTAACATACTTTTGAATAAGATTGATCTTTTAAAGACACTTCCCCCCTAACATCTGTTCCCTTAGTTTTTAAAGTCATTCTGTTTGAGAAAAACTTCTAAAATACTATGAAATAGCAAGGATTCTTAATTTATCAAGGCTTATGTTTTAACTTATTAAGGATGGGCATAGAGTAGCTTTTATTCTAGGGGCAGATTGGTTCTACTTCTAATGCACAGACTTTATAGAGTACCTTCTGAATACCAGAAGTGTTTAATGAAAGCTCCTAACCACCTGGAGCTCTGACAGTTGTTTAGCTCACAGACCCCTGGTAGCTGTAAACCTCCTAGTATTTGTGAGTCTTGTTTTATAACCTTTTATTATGGTAGGACTAATCAGATACCACTTACTCTGTAACAGCCAGAGGTGTAAATCCCAAGAGGGAGCTTTTGACCACTTTATATTAGTTCTCTTTATATTAGTTCTATATTAGTTTTATATTCGTTCTCTTCTCTTTTTCCTATGCTGCATTAGTTCTGTCCTCTTTTCTTCTATATTTTTCTTCTTTTTTTTTTTTTAAGATTTTATTTATTTATTTGACAGACGGAGATCACAGAGAAGCAGGCAGAGAGAGAGGAGGAAGAAGGCTCCCTGCTGAGCAGCAAGCCCGATATGGGGCTCGATCCCAGGACCCTGGGGTCACGACCCGAGCTGAAGGCAGAGGCTTCAACCCACTGAGTTACCCAGGCGCCCCACATTTTTCTTCTAAGAACATATCATTATTTAGTGAAAGGACCCAAATGAGAAATTAATTCTTGCAAATCAACCCAATGTTTTTTTACACTACACAATATTTTCTTATCTCCTGGAATTAAAATAATTCAATCCAGTTTTAAGTGGTTATTACTTGGTATATTCTTTGATTTCTCTATTTCTTTCTCTTTCTCCCCATCTCTCTCTCTCTCTTTCTTTCTCTCTCTCTTTTGGTGGATCTGCTACTTATTTTTATTTTAGAAAGATTTAGAACAGGTTAACTGAGAAAGCTAAAAACAGTTCATGTCAAGAATACCTATCTGATTAAAAGCTGTCCCTGAACCAGCATTCTGACCACACAAAACTAAATGATCCATAAAGTGTTTATAAGGAAGGGAAGGAGATTAATAACTTATTTCTTCTACATTTTTGATTCCTTACCTCATATCTGAGATCATATAGTTTGTTTCTCCTTGTGAACTATTTTAGCTTCCTTTTAGCGAATGGGTTTAGCCTCTACATATTTTTATTCTAATTTAAGAGCCTTTATGTTGACGAAATCTGCTCCTAGAATGTAATGTTCAACACTCTCTGTCCACAAAATATCTATTAATTCATGTTTATAAAGCATTAGTCACTAAAAAAAAAACAAATTTTGCAATGTTTTATTGCCTTTTAAGGAAAAGAGAGATAAGGACAGGAGGAACAGAAATGAAACTGGTTTATAAAATGGGCTTTTAAGAAAGTATTTTTAAATTGTGCTGGGAGAAAAATAAATGATTAAACTAGATCTCAAGAGGTTTGGGTCTTCTATTCTTACCTGTGCAGCTGGATGTATTCTCGGGGTCTGTTGAGCAGGTGAAGGAATCTGTCAACAATCTTATTTTTTCCAACACCCTGTAATTACACAGAGAACATTAAGTAAAAAGAGACTTTTGTGGAGGTAAAACAAGCCAGAAGATCTTTTGCCAAAACCTACTTTCTCAAAGTTTGTACTGTTTCAGCTCATTATTAATGAAAATATGCACATATACATATATACACACATACATGTTTACATATAGCAAACAAATACAGCTACTCTGACACAAAGATTTTTTTAAAAATTTACTTCTAAATACACCAGCTTTGTTTACATCAAATACACTAAACATGCTCTTCTTATTTAAAAGGAACTTCATAATTATTTTTAGCCTTCTATAGATTGTTTTTTTCTGTTTCATAATTTTACACTTACGTTTAGACATTACAATACAATATTAACCATTTCAGATTTGAAGAAAGGCATCAAAAGGAATAAAGGAAGTATAAAAACAATGACTTTTCTTATCAGTTCTTTGGAAGTATGGTTTTCAGTTACAGGCAGATAAATATAATACTATACTTCTGTTTTAATCAAACACTCCTTTCTTCTTTTTCTATCCTACTTTCCAGTCCTTCAAAACAGTAGAAACCTAAATTATAACCAGTGTTTATTAATAAGTCTCAACCATATCTACTCTTGCCAGGAATGTCCTCATTTCCTTACCACTTATTGATGCTGAGAGTTCCTGTCCTTTTGTGGAAGACAGACTATTAAAAATGGAAACTGTTCCCATGTCAGTTCCCCATTTTCAAGTTTTCAAGTAGAGGGGGGAATACTCTATTAATGGAGTGTGACTCTTTTAACAAGTGGGTTGTGTGAGAAGAATAGAAGTGGTTAAAAAGCTAAATTCCATATATTATATGTTCCAGCAATAAATAACTTATTAATTTCTTATACCGTGGCAGACTCTATCCTAAGTATTTGCATGTGTCCTTTCATTTAATCATCATAACAGTTCCATGAGGTAGGTAGTATGATTACTCCAACCTCACAAATCAAGATACCAAGACTCAGAAAAGCTAAGCAACATGTTCATGGTCATACAGCTAGTCATAGGGGAACCAGGATTCAAATCCGGGTCTGTCTGGCTCTGATGCTCATGCTTTTAGTCCCAACATAATGGATTATATTTCTTTCAGTCTGAAATTTATTTAGGTAAACTAGGCCTTGAATTTTATCTTTCCCCACTTCCAGGAATCTATCCTAAAGAAACAGGCAGATTAGGGAAAGGCATGGTGCTGAGCAGTGAGGACAGAAGAAGCCCAATAGAAGGAAACAGGCATTATTATTGATATTTCTGCTACATCCTCAAATATCTTATAAAAAAAGGCATTCTATAAGCACTAATGATAGAAATTCAAATCAACCAAATGAGTATTTATTGAGCATCATCAAAGTCCTAGAACTGTGACAGTTCCTCTAAGATAAACAAATTCTCAAAGAAATTATTAGAATTTGTCCTTCACAATTCTCAAAAGGAGGCAAGACACATATATACATGTGGAGCACAGAAGACAAGCCACCAGGGTAGATAAATAAATGTTAATTTATATGATACAGGTTCTTTTTTCCCCCTTTCTTTTTTTTTAGGTAGGTTCCATACCCAATGGAACTCACAACCTTGAGATCAAGAGTCACATGCTCTACCAACTGAGCCACCTAGAAGCCCCCTATGATACAGGTTCTAACAGCCTTAGAATCTTTCTCTCTTCTCTTCTCTTTGACTAAATATATCATAAGATGATAGATGTAAGAGAGGTTAAGGGGACTGGACTGATTACCAACTACTTAATAAATAAGACAGAGGTATGTAGCACACATAGAAAGTAGCAAGCAATTAAGATCCATTGTACATCCTCAATTCAGAGAGAAACACAATGAAATCAATGTTTAAAGAAGGTCAATATGACAATAATATGCAAAATATACTGACTGACAAAAGGAAAAACTGGATCCAGGAGACGGGCTGTTTATTTATTCAACATAGAAACAAACATTTAGGGGCGCCTTGGGTGGCTCAGTGGGTTAAAGCCTCTGCCTTCGGCTCAGGTCATGGTCCCAGGGTCCTGGGATTGAGTCCCGCATCGGGCTCTCTGCTCAGCAGGGAGCCTGCTTCCCTTCCTCTCTCTCTGCCTGCCTCTCTGCCTACTTGCGCTCTCTGTCAAGTAAATAAATGGAAATTAAAAAAAAAAAAAAGAAACAAACATTTATTGAGCACTGGTATGTGTCAGGAGAGAGAGCAGTGAATAAGGCAGATAAGGTTTCTGCTCCTATGGAGCTTCCATTTCAAGAGTGTGGAGACAGACTGGAAGGTAGATTAGAAAAGTGGGTAGAAAGGCAGCAAGATATAATTAGACAACTAAATAAATAAATGAGACAATGATCAAATAGGGATATTCTCTATATACAATTAAGATAGGGTGAGGCAATACCAACTGGGTGGTCATTAATATTGATTTAGAAGTGAAGACTTTTCCTTAGGTAACTGAAAGCTAAGATCTAAATAACAAGGAGCCAGTTCTAGGACGATTACAGAAGGGGCATTCCAGGAGAAGAGTGGCTACAGCTGATCCCCTAAAGTGGAAATAAGCTCAGGATATTTGAGGAACAGCCAGTGTGTTCAAGTGTTGTGGGCAAGAAAAGAATATACAAGATAACTAAAAGTGTAGGTCTGTGGGGCACCTGGGTGGCTCAGCTGGTTAAGCACCTAATCTTGCTTTTGGCTCAGGTCAAGATCTTAGGGTGGTGAGATGGAGCCCTGCGTCAGGCTCGGCACTCAGCAGGAAGTCTGTTGGAGATTCCCTCTCCCTCTGCCCCTACCCCCTGCTCTCTGTCTTTCTCTCTCTAAAATCAATAAATCTTTTTTTTTTTTTTTAGTAAGTAGAGTCTAATCAACTAAGTTTTACAAGCCAAAGTGAAGAAGTGGGATTTTATTCTATGAGATGGGGGGGGGAGCCATTTTTTAGCAGAGAAGTGACATGAACTAATATAGATTATAAAAAAATCACTTTGGTTAGGTACGGAGAGTGAATTATAAAGGAGGAAGGAAGGAAACTGGGAAGCCAGTTGGAATGCTACTGCAAGAGTCCAGGTGAGAGATGGGGATGGCTTAGATTAGGGGGGTATAAATGAAGAAGGACGGATTCCAGGTGTTTTTCAAGTAAAGGTGACAAAACTGGTTGATGGACTGGACACAGGAGGATAAAGGAAAAGAACCATCAGAGATTAATTCTAGATCGTTCCTTGACCAAAAAGATGGGAAAGACTAGGGGAGGAAGACTCTTCTCCCACAGGAAAATCAAGAGCTAATGCTATCTTTCTCCAAAGCACTTATTATCATTTACAATTCTAACAACATATTTACTTGTGTGTTGTCCTATTCCTCAACTGTAAACGTTAGCTCCTCGAGAGGCTTGTTTTGTTCACTATCGTATTGCTAGTGTCTAGAATAGCGCTGGCACAGAGTAGGCACTTGGCTATTGGTCAGATGAATTAATGATATCTCCCTCTCTATAGCTGTTTGTGAGAGCAACCCCTGTCATCCTCAGTACTTCTCATTCCACCTCTCAATTTGTAACCAATTTCTCTCATTTCTGCCTCCAAAATATATCTTAAGTCTGCCAAATTTCTCTGGAATCGTTTTAAACCAAAGGAATGTCATATCTTGTCTAGAACAGCGCTTTTCAAGCTTTGATTAGCAAATAAGTCAGCTTTGTGATCTTGTTAAAATGCAGACTGATTCAGTAGGTCTGGGGTGGGGTCAGAGACTATGTATTTCTAAGACATTTCCAGGTTGGCACCAACGCTGCTGATCTGCAGACCATCCTTTGTGCAGCAAGAATACATACCGGCAATGGTCTTAGAACTGAGCTCCCTACATTCATTCATGTTATTTTGAATGTATTTTCCAAACTGCTGCTGGAATAATCTTCTTAATGGATAAATTAGATCATGTCTTAGATCAAGAGTTAGATAAGCTCAACCCCATCTGATAGCTTCTCATTGCATTTAGAATAATTTTGAAAATCCTTCCTGTCGCCTGCAAATTCCTACATGCTCTACCCATCCCTCCAGCCCTCCTGTGTCACCCTTTTCCTCCCAAATACCGTTCCAGTCACACTCAACTTCCTCCAGTTCTTAAAAAGAATCCAAGCTCTTCCTACCTCAGGGGCTTTGCACAAGCACACCCTTCTCCTTAGGGAGCTTTTCTCTCACTCACCATCCTAGCCATTCTCATTCATTATCTTAATTCCCTTCCTCACAAAGGCCTTTACTACCTTCTCATGTAAGTCAGGTCCTTCCTCATCTCCCATACTTACCTGTAATTTTCCTTCTTAAGCGCAAATAGATTTATATGTGCGACAACTTGTTTAAAGTCTCTCTTATCCACTGTTGTGTGAACCGGAAGTGCCATGCAGGCAGAGACCAGGCCTATTTACTGCTCTATTCCCAGAGCCCTGCACAGAGTCTGACACAAAAAAATGTACTCAATAAATATGTGTCCAATGATTGAATGAATACAGAGAATTTGGAAAGTACCAGAAAAGGGAATAAATCTCAGTAAGATAAATACTATGACCAAGTTTAAAAAGATAATGAATACTGCAAACTGTGACGAGTTATAGACCTGTAAAAACCGAACAAGGTTTGTAAATGATCCAATTTATACATTTTACCTACAAAAGAGTCAGTTACCAGAGCTGACTGTCAGACTGGCAAACACATGAAACTAAGAACAATGGATCATTTCACCCTCTAGCAATCTTTTTGATATCTAACTGGATCTCTCCCAAAATAGTTATAAGCCTAACATGGAAACAAAGAGAAGGAAAATATTTTCACATTTGCATGTCTACTACAAAGCTCTGTAAGCTTTAAATGGCGTGCTACAACAAACATAAAATTTTAAGTAGATACATTCAGATGAGTCAAATGTGTTTGTTAATGTATCACGTCTGTTAACTTCAATGACTCCAGAGAAAAGCAAGTATCATAAATGCACTATAATGTCAGAAATATAGAGGATTTCCTGAAAGAAACAAATCATGAAAAGCTACTATCGGGAGTTCCGGCTCCCTTCCCACCTCCAAAGTTACTGAACCAGCCAGGCTTTTTCAGACTGCTCTTGAGCAAAACACTGTTATAGGGCCTTATAAGGACCATAAGTGTAGGATGTGACATGATGTCCCCAGCTGCCACTAGGGAGCTCTTCTGCTGTTTTCTTTATATTAGGGTCTTCGGAACGTCAACCTCAGCTGTCTTCTTGCTCCATATACTCTCTCTGGGCAATCTCACTCGCTCCCATGACTGGAGTCATCACACATGGCTCACACTTCTTTCCTAAGCTCCAGCTGAGATCCCCTGTCCCGAACTGCCAATTGAACTTCTGCAGATGTTCATACTAGACTCATTATGTTGCCACCGAAACCTATTCTTTTTGCTTTTTAATCCTAATAAACAAGTGTATTGCCATGTACCCAGATGCTCAGTGAATGAATCTTGGAATGCTTTTGACTACTCTGTTTTTTCCCATGACCCTATTAAAAATGTCACTTGAACCTGTGTGGACTCTACCTGCAAAATGTTTTTATTCTTACTTCTCACTCCTTTATCTCCTTCCTATCTTCCCTCCCTCCCTTTCCTAATTCACCAACTATTTTAACACATAATTTATAGGTACTGTACTAGCTGAGCAAGATATGAAGGTAAACAACAACAGCAACAACCCATGGCCATACTCACAGCTTACAATCAAGTAGGAAACAGAGACAAGTAAGCAACTATAATAGATAAATACCCATAGCAAATGTTATGATATGGGACACCCAAGATGCCTGAAGATTTTAGCAAAGGGCTCAGGAAGGCCCACCACCCACCGTGATGTCTACTGGGGGACATCAAGGACTTAAAGAGGTAAAGGGGAGGAGGAGAAGGAGGAGTGTTCCAGGTGGAGAGAACAGTATGTGTGAAGACTTGAGGGTAACTGTGAGCTGGAGCACTGGACAGGTCTGAGAGAAGTCAAAGGCTAAAGCAGGAATGAGAGAAGAGAGTGGTAAGAAACAAAACAAAAATGGCTGGAAGGGTCTAGCCCTGGCAAAGCCTTGGAAGCCACTTAAAAGACTCAGGACTATTTCCTAAAAGCACCAAGAAGCCACTGCAGTACAGGAGTCATCAGATCAAAAGCTGATTTTTGGAAAATCACTCTCGTATCATGATCTGGCAGAAAGAAAGGAAGAATGAAAGCACAGGAAAACAGTTTGGAAACTCCTTCAACAAATAAGAGATGATGGTGGCTTCAACTAAGGAGCAGAAGAAATGGAGGGATTTAAGAGATATTTAGGGAAAAGAACAGGATTTGATGATGAACTGGATGTGGAGATGAGACAGAAGTCAAAGTTTCTATCTTGGGCAACGGGGCTGGGGAGGGCAGGGGGCGCGGCTACTTACTGATAAATGAAGCAGGGCAGGAGGAGTACATTTGCTGGGTGGGGGAGGGAAGTCTAGTTTTAAAAAAGACAGTTTAATTTTGGCTTTGTTTACTTTGAAGTGCCTGCTTCCCATATCTGCTCCTTCCTCTCCAATGCACTGTCCCTACTCAAGGGCAGCCCACCTTCTTGCTCCAACTCTCAGAAAAGATCCTACTTGGTGTCCCTCTTCCAGACTCACAACAGGCCAGCCCACAAGTTGTTTAGTTATTTTTCTAAAACAGATCTCATCAGGTCATTCCTGACTTCATTTAAAAGCTCTGATAGTTCCTTCGAAGAAATGCTAAAAGCATAACCTCAGAAGGGATTTCTATAAATATCCTGAGCAAAAAGGAACAATTACAGCGATTTGCTCTTTCTCCCATCCAAGTAGTAACCAGGCCTGACCCTGCTTAGCTCAATTTGCTCTTTCTAATCGTAGTTTTCGCCTAGAACAGAAAATCCCAGGATTACTGTAATTGAATAAATACATAAATAATATCTTATTTTTCCATCATAAAAGTTATACATACTCATTTTCCTCACTGGGAAATGGAAAAAACAAAACATTACCCAGTGTGCAACTGCCAAAACAAATCTGCTACCATTTTCATTTTGTTCCTGTGAATATTTCTCTTTACTTGTCATTATTCTGTATGTAAAAATGTGTGTTCTTTCACAGAAATTAGCATGAAATAAACAGTTCTTACATCATTATTAACTCTTACTGAGGATAATACTTAGTGAGTGAAAATTTAAAACATGTTTTTTTAAAGATTTTATTTATTTATTTGACAGACAGAGATCACAAGTAGACAGAGAGGCAGGCAGAGAGAGGAGGGAGAAGGCTCCCTGCTGAGCAGAGAGCCCGATGCAGGGCTCGATCCCAGGACCCTGGGATCATGAGCTGAGCCAAAGGCAGAGGCTTTAACCCACCGAGCCACCCAGGCACCCCGAGTGAGTGAAAATTTAAAAAGAGAAAAGGAAGCTGTGAATGAGAGATCCAAAATAATACACATTGTCTCGGGACACCTGGGTGGCTCAGTTGGTTAAGCTGCTTTCAACTCAGGTCATGATCTCAGGGTCCTGGGATCGAGCCCCACATCAGGCTCCTTGCTCAGCAGGGAGCCTGCTTCTCTCTCTGCCTGCTGCTCCCCCTGCTTGTGCTCCCTCTCTCTCTGACAGATAAATAAACAAAATCTTTAAAAATACAAACTGTCTCATGAGAATGGCCTTTCTTTTACATTATTGTTCTCACTGTGTTCTTTCTGACAATCTACTAGAGAGAAGGACCTTCGAAGAGGTAGGAGTCCGATGGCACTTTAACTATAGAATTAAGACAAGTAGGGAATATATTATGTCCCACAGATAGGAATGAAACCGAGGATAGGAAGTAAACAACCTTCCAGTTTCTGTGAGAGAAAATACCAGGGGCCATGACTTTAAGAACTTTGCAAGATTCTGGGATTCTTTCAAATTCCTCAGGTTTATTATTTTAGTTATCCTGTTTCCTCAGAGAGATTAGCAGTGAAATCCTTTAAAGGAAAAGGCTGTAGTAGACTTGTCTTCCTGGACAAGAAGACCATCAGAACTTGGAAAATACCATCTGTATCTCATCAAGGAGGAGGAGGAGAAAGAAGTAGAGCAGGGGAAAAGACCTAAAGAGGAATGGAGAGCAGGCAAGAGAAGATGAGTCTAGGGATGGGATTTGGGCTAAGAGTAAATGTCCGGAATTAAACTTTGAAGGATCCCTGCATTAGCAGGTAAACTAGCAAGCTTCTATATCAGCCCTCTGTAAGCACACACAAGCATGCACTTTTTTTTTTAATTTTTAAAGATTTTATTTATTTGAGACAGAGAGCATGAGCAGGAGGAGGGGCAGAGGGAGAAGGAGAAGTGAACTCCCTGCTGAGCAGCGAGGCCCATTTGGGGATCAATCCCAGGATTCTGACCTGAGCTGAAGGCACACACTCTACAGACGGAGCACCCAGGCGCCCCCTCACTCAAGCATGTTCCTAATCAACCAACAGCCTCCAGAACTTTTGTGCTTCCACATCTTTGCTTATGCTGTTTGTTCTGACTAGAACAGCCCATCCTTCTGCCACCCAGCCATCTTCGTCCACTCACTCCTTAGTGTTCCGATGAAATGTCTCACTTCCCAGAAGTGCCTGACTCTCCCATTCACTTCTTCCCTTCTGCTCTGAGCACCAGAATGGTTTTCTCCTTTGGGTTCCTAAACCACTGTCTGACAGCATTCACCACACTGTACTCTAGCAATGCGTCAGGTGCCTGGGCAAGAGAACTGGCTCTGTGAGGCCAGGATCAGCTCCCAGTCCATGTGCTCCCTACGGGCGCCTCACATATAACCTGCAGGGAATAACTACTAAAATTTGAGAAAAGAAAGTAAGAAAGGAAAGGGAAGTCATGCGATGTGCTCCTGCTAAAGGAGGTAGAAAGCTGTTCCAGGAAGCTTCTGCTCCCTTTGTGCAAACAAAGAGGAGGAAGCTAACGTTTACGGAGCCCTCTGCTGTACACATACACACTCCTTCAGTGCTTAATCACTTGAATCCTCAGGCCAGCCCATGTGAGTCGAAGCTAAAGTACCTGTTTTGGAAAGACACAAACTTAATTCTAAGTAGTTAAGAACTCTGCACATGGCGGGATTTGAAGGCATATCCATTCTGACTGAATGGACTGGGCTGTTTTCTGTTTTGCCATTCTGCAAAAGAGAACGTCAGGAACCTTCTGACGTGCCTTCCTGAACTGATGTGCATGGGAGTTTAGATCTTGATGTCACAGAGTCAATTTCAGTTACTCCAAGGTTATAATAGCCTAGAAAATGAGTCCAGGAACTCCCTGTATGAAATCCTCTCAAGAGGGAGAACAGTGAGAAAGTCAAGTTGGATCTTTCCTTCTGCAGTAATTTCTAAAACAGACTCCAAGCGAGTGTTTACCACTGCTAGTGTTCACTTCCCTCACGTGTTTCCCTGAACTTAGGGCATTCCTTCCAGTTCGCCCTAATTATTTAATAACATTCGTGGAGTCAAATCAGTCTGTATAATATGTATAGATGATTTCTGCAGAGTGTCCTAATATCCTTTTTTAAAAAGCTACTATATGATTGTCATTAACAACTACCAACAGCAGTAAAAAATAACAAACTAAAGAGACTAGTATTATAGTAAAACCAGGAAAAATAAATTACAGTTGCTTTTTTTAAACCTTAAAATGTCCATCAAATGTTGATTCCTTGCTTCCACCTGAAAACCTTAATATACTAGCAGTTAAGAGACTTGGATTATACTCTCTGCTTCATCTGTCCCTAGATGAAGGTCTTTACCACCATCTAAGCCTAGATTTGCTCATTTGAATATAGAGGGCCTAGACAAGCTGATCTCTAAACACTATTTTTATTCTAATATTCTGTAATCCCATAATAAAATGTGAAATTACTGCTCTATGAATCTCTGGAAGTCTATTTTTCAAATTCTCTCAGTGAACACACATTACTTAGGTAATCAAAAAAAATTTATTAAAACTGAATAGTGAACAATCGTACACATTTGCACAAATGTCTTCCCTGTCACAGAGCCAAGGAACAGTACCCAGAAGTCAGACGAGAAGACATACATTTCAACTACATTATGAGTTTGCATGGCTCACAAATACACCGCCTTATAAAGCTCTCTGTCAAAGTCATAACCTCTTTTTCAAACAGGAATAACACAAGCCACATCCCTGAAATTTCTCTTTGAAATACTGTGTTGCTATAAATGGCAAAGGTATATACTCTTAGGTAGTTGGTCATTAGGTCTGATCAAAGGAGCCATGACAAACTCTGTGGGGGGAAAAGAATCAATGTATGTGCAAGAACAAAATACAGATTCAGAATAAGTGCAGGAAAAAAATTCACTACGAAACACTGGATCGACAGAATAAATGTTAGAGAATAAATGTTAGAGAATGTTAGAATAAATGTTAGAGAATGGCAGAATGGTAAAAAAAATTCCAGATTGCAATTCAAGAAACTTCACTAAGCAAGGGGTTGGAGAAGGGACACAACACAATATAACACAAAATAAAGATAAATGTCACTGTATTTGATAAACCCAAGTATTTCGTGGGCTTGGGACTCCCAGGCTGTTGGGGCTACTAGAAGAACAGCATACTTTGTTATCAAATTCCCTGCTGCCACTAACCAGCTGGGTACTACAGGCAAGAAGATTTCAGGACAAAGTGTTCAGTCCCTTCCAAGACACTAGACAATTATGCTGGCATGGCAACATGGTGTATTTCTGATGCTGCATGATAGTAACCTGCCGGGGCTCAGTTCAAATGATTAATTAGCAAAATTCTCACATTCTTTCATTTTGGCAATAGAATATTCACAGTCTCTCAATATTAAATAATTCAACAAACATGACTTTACCTGAAGAAAAACTAAGTCCATGGTCAGGGTAAGCCTATGACTAACAGGTGGAATGAGATACAAAGAATTATATGGAATTATATAGTAACATGTGCATAGAGTTCTGCTTAGTTGGCACTAAATATATGTTTACTGATTTTCATTGTGTATAAATATCTTAAAGTCAAAGGCTATGAAGATCAGAAAAGAAAGCAGTTATTTCTAGCCTGGAAAAAAATGGATATGGCTTGACGTCATTGTACAAATTAATCAGGAACTTAAATTGGCTTCACAAAATATACTCTACACAATATTTCCTCAGAAGTTTATCAATATTGGTATAATTCTGAATAAAATGTTTATATTCATGAACATTTGTTAGCACCTCTCAGGATAAAGAGAACAGGAGGGTGTAGCTTTCCTTTTTCAAAGAGACTATATATTTCCTTTTGCAGCTAAATACAATTACCAGCCTTTGTTTAAATGCTGATTGGAATAAACCAACTGTAAAAATGACACTTTGGAGATAACGGAAGAAAACTGAAAATAGGGTATCAGAGTATATTCAGGGATTATTATCAATTTGCTAGGTATAATAATGAATTGTGGGCATATTAGAAATAAATATTGAGATATCTGTGAGAAAAATGCATTATGTAAAAGAATAATGTATGAAAAGACAACATAAAAAGTGTCGGGGGAATAGATAAAACAAGTTGGATAAAATGCTGTTAACTTTTGAGGCTACATAACTAGTACAAAGGGGTTTTATATACTCTGCTTTTTGTAGAAAGTTAAAAAATGCCCTATACTCTGTATGTGAAGCATAGCCTTGGCCTACTATAAGCACTCAACCAAAGGTAGCAATTACATAGTATTATTATTGTTGCTGTTGTTATTACTGTTACTAGTGTAAGCATTAGTGTGCTACTGTGAAAAATAAGTTTGAGCTTGGGAGCCCTACCTCCGCCATTAACTAGCTAATATGATCTTGAGCAAATATTTTAACCTTTCTGAGTTTTAGAAGGCTAATTTGTAAAATGTGGAACATAAAAATATTTACCCCAAAAGGCTGTTGTAGAACTAAATGAGATTTTTAAAAAAAAGGAAATTGGAAATTATAAAATGTACAAATATTACCATTTTTAACCCTTACTCATAAGAAACTTCTAATACAATTGTACATGAAATCAAATACATATCACAAAAACTTTAAAAGAGTGACAAATACTATAAAATTTCAGGAAAAATCAAGATTATTTCTATTTGGGGAAGACTTAAGAAAGGCTTCACTGAAGAAGAAACATCTGAGCTTTTGAAAATTGGCAGGATTTTCCTTGGCAAAGACAAGGGGAAACTCTGTATGAAGCAAACAATATGAAAAATGGTGGGGGGAGGGGGGACAAAAAGGCCTGGTTTACTCTGGGTGGGTAAAAAACTCAAATTTGGAAGAACTAAAATTATAAAAGGAGTTTGGAGCCAGGTCAGTTTGTTTTGTGTGTCTGCCTATGAAAGAGATTTTATCTGATAGGCAAGGAGGAGCCACTCATAACTTTAAACAGGAAAATAAAATTAAAAGTTACTTTCTAATGATGGAACTGAAAAGAATACCTAAAGAATCAGCACTGTAAAAACATGAAGCACATGAAAGTCAGAAACAGAGAAGATAACCTATATGAAAGTGAGCCAGAGCTGAGTTTTCATTTGATAATGAAGACATAACACAACAGAATTTTGTTCAGGAGAGCCTAAGTGTGAAAATTTCACCAGACCGCTATTATTGGTAAAATGATATAGAGGGCTGGCCCAAAAATGAAGAAAGAAACAAAAACAAAAACAAAACAGAACAAAACACAAAAAGGGAGGAAGGAAGGAAACAAATCTGGCAAATTACTAGATTATATTCATTTAGAAGTCATTGTGAATTATTATGTCTCATTAATACAAATTAAAATTTGATGACTTGCTTTATAATTTTATATAACATTATATATAGATGCTTAGATTTTTATCCCCTAAAATATCACATAATAGAAAAATAAGTCTTATGTAAGGGGATACCTGAGCATTTTTAGAACACTATATTGCTGAAAGAGTTCTTACTTCAAATATCTGATAAAATGCAACTGTCTCTCAAAAGTCAAGCGTTCTTACATAAAATTGTAAGTTTATTCTTAGGGAGTTTTTAAACAACAACAAAAAGTATGCACCTGTAGGTTGATTCTATAACCCCAAACATTCACAATCAATATTTTGTGTACTAAACAGAATAAAACCCCTCTAGAAATCAAAAGAAAAGAAAATATGGGAAGAAAAGAGTTGGGACAGAAGAAGCACCACTGAGTCAAAAATAAATAAGCATTTCTCTTTTTCCATCTCAGTAAAGATAAAATAAATAGAAACTCATGCTATGATTTAAAAAAAAAAAAAAAGCCAGCCTGAGAACTCCTAATTGCACGAAAGGCACATGCAATGTTATACTTATAGTCGTGGAAAATAATACGCGTAGCAGCACACATAAGTCATGCTACAGTATGCAGCATTAGTCCTAAGGGGCCGTGTGTAATTTCCGGCACCTATCCCTTCTGGTTGACAGGGAGCAATTCTGCTTCTCGTACTGGAAAGCTGCCGCACTGTGCCATAGAATCTGACACAGAAAATTGAAAGGATTAAAAAAAAGTCAATTTACTTCACCAAAACAAGATATGGGCTACTTCATTTTGCAATGTAAGTGATGTTTATGGAACTGTTTTCAGCTTCCCAACAGTTATAAAACCTTGTCTAATATCAGGTTTCTTCGAAAAGATAGTATTATACAGAAAGAAAAGGTGTTATTGGGCTTATAAAGATGATAAACCTCGAGACACTTCAAGATCACCACTTACTCTTGAATTTGCTCATAGCAAAAGCTGCTCCTGGTAACAGAGCAATCTTTCAAGACATCTCTAAAGGTATAACTTCAACTATGAAAAGGTTTCTTTCCTGGACTTCAGCCAGTTTCTAGTTTGCAAACAGAAGGCTAGGTAGACTGTATGTATCTACAGGAAGTTTGTATTAAGAACATTCATCACACTTTATTGTGGAATTATACCAGCCCACTATTGGCTTCTCTGCCAATATTGAATCCCCAAAGCAATACTTCTGATTTTTTTTTTTTTTGAGTAGTCATCACTCATTTCTAATGTTTTAGAAGGAGAAAGAAAGGAGCCTGATCAACTGCTAAAAATAGTTTACACAGGTTCAAAATAAACCATGTGGGGGTGCCTGGGTGGCTCAGTCGGTTAAACGGCTACTCAGGTCATATCCCAGGGTCCTGGGATGGAGCCCCGCATGAGCTCCCTGCTCAGTGGAAAGTCGGCTTCTCCTACTCCTTCTGCCCCTCTTGCTGCTCATACATTCTCTCTCTCTCTCTCAAATAAATAAATGAAATCTTAAAAAAAAAATCAAACAAAGCAAATCATATGATTAAAGTAGGCATTTTCTCACTTGTCACTTTGCATTTGAGTGAAAACACCAGTGACATCGCCCCATCAGATTCAGCAGTCCTCATTCTACTTCTCTGCCTTTTTCCTGTATTTGTTATTTTCTTTCACAAGATAGAAATAAGGGGGCAGATGAGAAGGTGCACAGATTATTGAGGGGTGCTGAAATACCACTGATAAATGAAGCAAGGCATTTTCAAAGCTGCTGATGAGTTACTATGGCCTGAGTTACTATGGCTGCAAAAGCACACACTCCTGAAAAAGAAATCTAGATGATCAGAACTCTGAGGCAAGCGCAGGGAAAGAGAATGCGAAACTCCATTCCGTCCTCGGCAAAACACTTCTCTGTGGGGTTCTTGCTCTGCATTTGCCAACAAATACTGCAGGCGGCTTTACACTGCTTTGTACGTATCAAATGGAAGCAGTCAATCTAACTTTACTGAACCTGGAGGGCATCATGCCAAGCGAAATAAGCCAGAGAGAGAAAGACAAACACTATGTGGTATCACTTATATATGGAATTGGAAAAAAAAAAGTCAAACTCAGAAACAGAGTAGAGAATGGCTGGGGGTAGGGTAACAGGGAGAGGTGGGTGAAAGGCACCAAATTTCATCTATAAGATGAACAGGCTCTGATTTATTTAGCAAACATTTGTTGAATGTCTAGAACTGCATGCTACTCAAAAATAACTAAAGCTTTTCTCAAGGGGTTCTCTCTCTGTGTAGTAGAGATGGCAGGTAGGTCCGTAAGTCTAAGGCAAGTCAAAAGAAATCAGTAAGTGGGCTGCTATCACAGCTCAGGGAATGGGGCCAAAGCTTCAGGCCTGTACTCAGGAAGCCTTTATTAAAGAAGCATATTATAGAATATTATAGCCAGAGGGACCTTACAAAATACCAATTCCAATCCCATCATTTTACAGATAAGGGAAAAAAGAGAGAGAGGGAGAAGAAAAAAGAAAAAGCCCACTGAAGAGTAGTAACAATGTAGCTAATATCACCTAGAGAGTTGAAGAGTCTGGATGAGAAGGTAGGTCTCCGGATTCCCAACTTTGTGCTTTTCTGATCCTGTTGGTATATAAACCTATCCAGTTGAATGGGCCACTTAACTATTTACTCTCTTCAGTAGGCCCTCCCTAGATTCTAACTTATTTGTTTCCTTCACTGACAGTTGCAAATTTATAAAATAAGGAATTCAGTCAATGAGAGCACATCGCCACTCTGGGGTTGGAAGGATTTCAAAAGGCAAAGATGAGGAAAGAAGAGAGAGTTCTGATAAAGGTCAAAGGCTGGGATATGACACTGATAAGAAGATCCATTTTGAAAACAGTGTTAAATGTATCTGAGGACAGGAGTTTGAGGGGAGAGCTGAGACAGGTTGTAAACACAGTGGGATTAGACAATGGAGGACATCAAAAGGCAGGAGGACAGCCTAAAAGAGTTAGTCTTGTCCACGAGATAATTCAATGAACACATGAGCAGAATTTACTTAGTAAATCTGTAAGTTCCTTCAACATTGGTACTATTACATGACACTGATGGTCTTAGAGGTTTCTAAAGAATGAACAAAAGACCCTTCTGATATGAAAAAGCCAGTTAAATGTAGCCCAAGTTATACTGAATACAAACTCCCTCTGTCAATTTTTCTTTCTCCAAAGCTGAGGTGACAGAACAAGGAAAAAAGAAGGCAAGACACTATGATCTGCTGATGGAACGTGCAGTGTGTGCCAGCAGTGACTGAGAGGAGTCTGTGGGCCCCATGCCTCCAGCCCTGCTCCTCCTGAGAATCCTCAACCTGCCAGCTCTACCCGCTGGCTGCGGAGCCAACCTGAGGAAGCCTGAAAATCAGTGAGATCTCCTATCCTCACCAAGTGCTGGGGTCCAGGCATGGACCTGCAGAGTGGTAGCTGCTCTTCACTCCGCCCCACTGCCTAGCGCTTTGTCCTGCTGCCTTGTTCTCTTCTTTGGGACCGGAAATAGACTGGCGGTAGCACACCGGATTTCCCGTCAACATCTGTACAGTGCTCTAGAGTAATTTCAAAGCACACTGCCCCTTTTCCATTTATCATGAAGTAGAAGCAAACCACTGCTCCACCTCACCCTCATCCTGCATAGCTCTCCTCAGTCCTCAGAGTCACGTGGCTCTTAGCTGAGTGTGTGCTATTTTTACATCCAGGTTAGATATCAGGGAACCCAGCCTTGTAAGATAAGCAATTCGCCCACAGTCACAGCGAGCCGGGAGAGGGTTCCTACTGCACCTCTAGCCAGCTAACATCCAAACCTGTGCATTCAATCAGTAAGCCATTCAATTGGCCCATTAAAAAAAAAAATCAACACTTTAAATTGTAAGTTTAAGGGACTAAATATATAAAGAATATGTATTTTTTATAAGTTTAAATAAAAGGAAAAATTAGGACCAAACGCCTTCTGAAAGTTTATTAAATCTGATAATTCAAGTGGGGAACATTATCAGAAGATAATGATATATATCTATCTATAGATATATAAATAGAAAATGTCCAAACATTATCAGAAGCTTCTAAATAGAAAATGTCCATTCTCCATAAACACATGCTGAATATCTACTATGTAGCAGACACTGTTCTAGGAACTGAGGATACAGAGATAAGCAAGAGAACTATGGTCCCTGCCCTTGAGGATCACATAGGTAATTTGGAAAGACAATCACTCTATATATAAACAGAGTGACATGACTAGTGTGATAGTGTGATGACAGGGAGATATAGGGAACCAGGAACAATGGAAGACCCCTTAGGAGTTAAGGGAAGAGAGTGGAGAAGGGGACTGGGAGTGCTCTGTGTAGAGAAGAACATGCACCAAGGACCAGGGCAGAGATAAGAAACTAAAGGAAGTTCACAGTGGCTCAAGCTACCACTGAGTGAGACAAAGGAGGGAGGGAGCCAAGCCTCAGGCCTAGAAAGGCGGGCAGAGGCCAGATCCTGCAGGACACCATTAGCCGTACTGAAGACTATACCTAAGAGCAACAGGAAGCCAATTTAAGCAAAAAAGAGAGACTTAGTCAAATTTTAGTTCGACAAGTATCACCCGGTTGCACAGTGAAGGGCAGATCAGAGTGAGCTATACTGGCAAAGCACTGCCATAGTCCAGGGGACCGGCGATGGCCAGCTGGGCTAGGGTGACAGATGTGCGAAAGAAGAGTCGATATCTGTGAGGCAGAATGGACAGAACTTGATGGGTGACTGAGCGGTGATTTCAGCTGTGAGATAACTCTAAATTTTAGAAGATGGAAGATAATCTGTGCTTCATTAAAGCAGTCATTTAGTAGAAAATGAAGAATCACCTCTAAAAACGTATCCCAACAAGGAGAAGAAACTTACTGCTTTTAAGCTCATTATCATTTATACATTAGTACCTGAGTTCCAGCCACACATAACTCACCTGGTTACCAACCAATAATAGGTGCTCTCCGAGAAGAAAGTCTTTCAGCATGTCTTCCATCACTACCATGTGCTAGAAAAAAAGAACTAGAAGTTAATTGTGTTTTGTATAATCAAGATGGAATAATAAAGTTAACAACAAAGATGTCGTCGTGCTAAGTAAAGCATCTAGAGTTTCAGTTCAAGATGGCAGTGTGAGATCCTGAACTCACCTCCTCCCATGGACATGCAGATTGTACAGCAACATATGAAATCATTTAATTAAACATGCATCTTGGGGCCTAGCTGTAACCCTTTCTAGAGGATGTGTGCTCACCCTCTATGACACTCCAAAGCACTAGTGTATCCTGGAGGGGAGATTTACACGCATCTGGTGTCCTGGTTTGTATGTCTGGTGCCTGGTTTCTGCAGCTGTCACCCCACAGATACTCCTTAATCACATGGTGGCTGGGTGGGGGGAGTCTTGTATTTCTGGGTCCCATGGGACTATGGCAATTGTAAAGATGGTTCTAGGCAGGCTACCAGCCCAGGACACTGCATAGACAGTGGACTGAGGCACAATCCTTAGTCTTCTGTGAAGGAGGCCTTTGTTTGTCCTGGAGCTTCAGCCTGAGGAGCAAGCTTCGGGTCTGGCATACATTTAGAGGTCAATGGATCACTCTCAAGGAACACAGAATATGGGTGCCATCTTGGATCTCTTTCTTTCTTGGCCTTGCCTGAGTTCATCAGTATCACCCAGGAAAGGGCTTATATACTTGTCTGGAACCCCAATCTCTATGGTTGTCACCCAATGGACACCTCTGGATCACCCGGCTTTTGCGGTCAGTGAGGCTTCCAGTCGTAATACACAGGACTGTATATATTTGCATACTTTTAAAAGGTAACACCCGAGGATGTGGTTTCCAGTCAGTGTGAATCTAAGCACTGAGATACTCCCATGTGGGATACAGAGATCTTTGCACATCCTCAATTACTGGGAACTATTAAAAATATAATGGGCAGCTTGGACAAGCACAAAGATTTAAGAGCCAATCAAGAGCTAAGGCAGGGTTGAATGACAAGGTTCATCTGCCTGAGGCCACTCCTTTGAAAGACTGGGAAAAGTAGTCATCTCATATACTGTATAGAAACCAATAAAGTCAAGCAAAATGCAATAACAGAGGATATGTTCCAAATGGAAGAACAAGATAAAACCTCAGAAATAAAAACTTTAATGAAATGATGTAAGTAATTTACCTGATAAAGAGTTCAAGTGATGGTCATTAAGATGCTCAATAAACTGAGAAGAATGGATGGATGCAGTAAGAACTTCAATAAAGAGATAGAAAATATTAAAAAAAAAAGTGTCAAACAGAAGTTACAATGTTGAAGAATACAATAACTGAACTGAAAAGGTTCAACAGCAGACCAGATGAAGCAAGAGAAAGGATCAGTTAACTCAAAGACAAGGCAGTGGAGCTAACCCAATCAAAGCATCAAAAAGAAAAAAAGAATTACAAAAAATAAAGATATTTTAAATGACTTAAGAAACAACATTTCATGGACTAACATTTGTACCACCGGGCCCCTGTTTTATATTTGAAAATATATTACCTTTATATTTGAAAATATAAAGGTAAACACAGGCCCCTGTTTTATATTTGAAAATATAAAGGCTGAAAACTTCTCTAATACAGGGAAGGAAACAGACTTCTAGATACAGGAATCCCAGCAAGTTCCAAATAAGAGGAACCTAAGGACACCTACACCATGACATGTTGTAATAAAAATGTCAAAAGCAAAAGAGAGGAGAACACTAAAAGCAGCAAGAGAAAAAAAAATGTGTTACATATAAGGGAACACTCAAAAGGCAATCAGCAGATTTTTCAGCAGTAATATTGCATGCCAGAAGGGAGCGGCATGATATATTCCAAGGACTGAAAAAAACCTTGCCAACCAAGAAGACTCTACCTGGCAAAGTTATCACTCAGAAGTGAAAAACAGATAAAGAGTTTTCCAGATAAGTTAAAGCTAAATGAGTCGTCATCATTTATTTATTTATTTATTTATTTATTTATTTTATTTTATTTTTTATTTTTATTTTTATTTTATTTATTTATTTATTTAGTTTTTTTATTTTATTTTTATTTATTTATTTTATTTTTATTTATTTATTTTTATTTATTATTATTTGTTATTATTTATTTTATTATTTTATTTTATTATTTTATTATTTTATTTTCTTATTTTATTTATTTATTTTATTTATTTATTTATTTATTTATTTTAACTCAGCCTTACAAGAAATGTTAAAGGGACTTAAGCTGAAAAGAAAGTGATCTGATTAGTATTAAGAACACATATGAAGGGGGCAACTGGGTGGCTCAGTGGGTTAAGCTTCTGCCCTAGGCTCAGGTCATGATCTCAGGATCCTGGGATTGAGCACCGCATCGGGCTCTCTGCTCAACAGGGAGCCTGCTTCCTCCTCTCTCTCTCTGCCTGCCTCTCTGCCTACTTGTGATCTCTCTCTGTGTCAAATAAATAAATAAAATCTTTAAAAAAAAAAAAAAAAGAACACATATGAAAATAAATCTCACTGGAAATTAAATATATAGAATGATAGATTAACCACTTATAAAGATAGTATGAAGTTTAAAAGTCAAAAGTAGTAAAAATAGCTATAAATATGATAATTAGTTAAGGGATATGCAAGATAAAAAGTGCAAAATGTGACAGCAAAAACATAAAACATGGAAGGGAGTAAGTACATTGAGATTTACAACGGGATTAAATTTAAGTTGTTATCAGCTTAAAATAGGCTATTGTAGATAAATTATACGTAAGCATATGGTAACTACAAAGAAATAACCTATAGTAAATTCACAAAAAGTAGAGAGAGAATATAAATATAACAAAGCATCTGACAAAATTCAACATCCATTTATGATTTAAAAAAACCCCTCTCAACAAAGCAGTATAGAGGGAACATATCTTGTAATAAAAATCATGTATGACAAGCCCACAGCCAACAACATACTCAATAGTAAAAAGCTCAAAGCTTTTCCTCTAAGATCAGGAACAAGACAAGGATGCCCATTCTCACCACTTTTATTCAACACAGTACCAGAGAAATTAGGCAAGGAAAAAAAAAAAGAAAAAAGGAAATAGGAAAGGAAGAAGTAAACCTGTCACTATTTGCAGGTGGTGGTATTCATATACAGAAAACCCTAGAGACACTAACACAAAGCTGTTAGAATAAACAAATTCAGCAAAGCTGAAAGATACAAAATCAATACCAAAAAAATCTGTTGTTTTTCTATACACTAATAATGAACCATCAGAAAGAGATTGCATCAATAATTGCATCAACAAGAATAAAAGACCTATGAATAAATTTAACCAAGGAGGTAAAAGACCTGCATATTGAAAACTACAAGACATTAATGAAAGAAATTGAAGACCCAAATAAATGGAAAGATATTCCATGTTCATGGATTAGAATAATTAATGTTCAAATGTCATACTACCCAGAATAATCTATATGTTTGATGCAATCTCTATCAAAATTTCAATGGCATTTTTCACAGAAACAGAACAAACAATCCTAAAATTTACATGGAATCATAAAAAATCCTAAAAAGTCAAAAAGTCATGAGAAAGAAGACCAAAGTTGAAAGCATCACACTTTCAGATTTCAAACTATATTACATTATAGTAATAAAAAAAGCTATAGTAGTCAGTAAAAAAAGCTATAGTAATAAAAAAGCTATAGGAGTCAATCAAATTATAATATTTTCAGAAAAAGAGACACATAAATCAATGGAACATAATAGAGAGCCTAGAAATAAACCCACATGCATCAATGGTCAATTAACTTACTAAAAAGGAGTCAAGAAGGAAGAAAACAATGGAGAAAGGACAGTTTCTTTGATAAATGGTGTTGGGAAAATGGGCAGTTACATGCAAAAGAATGAAACTGGATCACTGTCTTCCACCATACACAAATATTAACAAAAATATATTAAAGACTTGAATGTTAGGCTCTGAAACCATAAAACTCCTAGAAGAAAACATAGATGGTAATAAGCTCTGTGATATAGGTATTAGTGATGATTTTAGAATCTGTCACCAAAAGCACAAGGAATGAAAGCAAAATTAAACAAGTGGGACTCTATCCAACTAAGCAGCTTCTGCGGAGTGAAGGAAACCATCAACAGAATGAAAAGGCAACCTAGTGAGTGGCAAAAAATATTTGCAGATCATGTATCTGATAAGGGGCTAATATCCAAAATATGGAAAGAACTCATATATCTCAACAGTAAAAAAACAACCAGTCCAAGTAAAAAATGGGCAGAGGATCTGATTAGAGACATCTCCTAGGAAGACTCACAGAAGACCAATGGGTAAATGGAAAAATGCTCTATATCACAGTCATTGAGAAATAGAAATCAAAACCATAATAAGATGTCACCTCACATCTATTAGAATGGCTATTATCAAAAGACTAGAGATAAGTGTTGGTGAGGATGTGAAGATGAGGGAAACTGTGTATTGCTGGTGGAATGTAAACTGATGTAGCCACTATGAAAATCAGTATAGAGGTTCCTCAAAAAATTAAAAATAGAACTATCATATGATCCAGCAATTCCACTTCCTAGGTATTTTTTTGAAGAAAATGAAAACAATTTTTTTGTTTGAATTTGAAAAGAGATTTGCACCGCCACAATCACTGCACCATTATTTACAACAGCCGAGGTATGGAAACAACCTACATGTCTATTGATGGATGAATGGATAAAGAAGATGTGGCATATATATATATATATATATATATATATATATGATGGAATATTATTCAGTCACAAAAAGAATGAAATCTTGCCATTTGTAACAATATGGCTGGACCTTGAGGGCATTACGCAAAGTGAAAAAAGTCAAAGAAAGACAAATACTGTATGATCTCTTGTATATGGAACATAAAAAATATATATGTGTATATTTATAATATGTAAATAACACATATATGCATATATACATATATATGCATATATATATGTATATATATATGCATATATGTACTAAACAAATAAAATACCCAAGCTCATAGATAGAGAAAACATATTGGTGGTTGCTAGACGCTAGAGGTAGGGGTGGGAGAAATAGGTAAATTGTTTTTTTTTTTTTTTTTAGTTTAAATACATTGAATAAAAAAGAAAGTAAAATATCTATTATAAAAGACCATACTCAAAACAATTTGATTTTTTAAAAAACCAAAAATTAATGCAGTGATTATAAGTTATATAACCAGTTAGGTCACTGGTACTTAAAACTTGAAGTAGTCCACTTAAGCAAGAATAAGCTACTCACCATTATTTCAAAGAGTTTTCATAATTTAACTCAAATATATTTTAACTATTGCTCTATGCAGGGTTGGCTTATAATTTACTACTTAAATTAGTAGTTGCTAATAATGTAAATATACATAAGCTTTCCAAAATAACTGAAGATTTCCAAGGAACATTTTACACTAACTTGGTCTTAACCATTACCTCCAAAGGATGTGCAATTTTCAAATTAGAAATGTAGTATTTAGCTTCCACATTTTGTTATTTGAATTAGGACACGATATAATAAAAGAACAAGATTAAAGTTGTTCACAATAGCCACAAAGGAAATTACATTGCTCTTTTATATCTGGAAAAATAGGACAACCTAAGTAGGTCACAAAGGCTCATTTTGGGGGATGGGGGGTGTTGGAGGAAGAAATATATTCCAGAACAATTAATATCCCTATTTCTTTCTCTTGGTTTTCTGTATCAAAACAGTAATAGCCTCATAAGGACTGAAGTTATTGAACCTCCCTAATTATGGAAAAGGCAAATCAACTGTTTGTATTTAATACATGCTGCAGATATTTTCTAGCTTGTTACCTGCTTTTCTTTTTTTGACTTGCTTTATGGATTTTTTTTTGACATCTCAAACATTTTCCTTTTAACTTGTCAAATTAAGCTGTACTTTCTTTCAGTTTCTTTCTTAGAAAAACAAAGTTTTTTCTTTCCTTCAAAAACAGATGAGTATTTCCTAAATGTTTATCTTTGTAGTTTTTATTTTTCTGAAATGCTTGCAGATACAGCATTGAGCTAGAGCTTTAAAAAGCTTGTCAACTGGGACGCCTGGGTGGCTCAGTGGGTTAAGCCGCTGCCTTCAGCTCGGGTCATGGTCTCAGGGTCCTGGGATCCAGCCCCGCGTCGGGCTCTCTGCTCAGCAGGGAGCCTGCTTCCTGCGTGTGTGTGTGTGTGTGTGTGTGTGTGTGTGTGTGTGTGTGTGTGTCTCTCTCTCTCTCTCTCTCTCTTTCCTGCTTCTCTGCCTACTATATGATCTGTCAAATAAATAAATACAATCTTTAAAAAAAAATAAATTAATTAAAAAAAAAAAGCTTGTCAACTAACTGTCCACTCTGGAACACTTTTTAAGACTCAAAAGAGACATTGTTAATAATAATGAACAACAAATGCAAATAGAAACTATTTTAGGGACTATCTTCAGCAAGCCTGTATTGTTACCCTACTTAAAAGGGAGTCCTAGAATACCCCTTTATTCTGGGTTCTAGTGAGAATGTGGTCTGGAGACCTCTTCATTCTAACTAAGATGAAAAGTCAGGGCCAATTTCCAGACATTTAAGTCTTCCAGTAACAAAGGGGCTAATCTGCATGAGAAACAGACAGAAAAGTTGGAACAAGCACCTGCATAGCCAGATAAAAAAGCAGTGTAAATACTGAAAAATAATTCAAACTATAGTTGTATTCTTCTGTACTGTACTCATGTTCTCCCTACTTCACACCCTCATTCCATCTAACTAGATTATTCAAATCAACAAACATTAGCTAAGGCTAAGGTCACTGTCACTGCCTATGTAATTCTTCTCTTAACCTCTTGGCCCACTTAAGTACCACAGACAATTTCTTTCTTTCTTTTTTTATTTTAAGATTTTATTTATTTATTTGAGAAAGTGAGTGAATAAGCGCGTGCACGCGCGAGAGAAAGAGAGAGAGACAGAGAGACAGACAGAGACAGAGGGAGGGAGAGGGAGAAGGAGCAGGGGAAGGGGCAGAGGGAGAAGCAGACTTCCTGTTGAGCAAGGAGCCTGGAGGTGGGGTGGGGGGTGGCACAGCGTTCCATCCCAGGACTCCAGGATCATGACCTGAGCTGAAGGCAGACACTTGACCAACTGAGTCACGCGGGCACCCCAACCACAGACAATTTCTTATCCAGTTAATTGTCCATCTCTCCTGAATCCCTCCTACCTCTCTAACAATTTCTCTCCCTAATCTTTTAGGTTGGATCTTCCAACCTAATTGTTGTAGCAATTCCTTCGATTCTGATTTCCCCCACGTTCCTTCATTTGCTCTCTGTCAGTGCCTTTTTACATGCTCTCCCCAGGGGACAAGGTTTAGGGCAGAGTAGCTTGTGCCTACTTGTACACAAGGGTGAGGGTGGGCTGTGTGAGACTTGAGTATCCACTTCTGTGCTTGAAGAGCTACTTCAGACCACTCTTCCTAAATCCTCTCCTCCGTTCCATTGCTTCAGGCACCAATTCTATGCTAATCTTCAATAGTAAAACTTTCCTCCTCAACTCCAGCCTCATATTCTGAGTGACTATCAAACTATGTACTGTTATTTCCCAGTCTCTTCAACCTCCACATATCCAAAACTTGTCTCTTTTTTTTCTCAACATCATTCTTTATCTTGTATCTTTTATCCTCATTAATAGCATCATTTCCTACCACCTGACCAAACCGCTACCATCATCTTCCTGCACACTTCATTCCTCCCTTGCCAAGAGCTGGTTAAACACCAAGTGTAAGCTATTAAGTCACCCTAATGTCAAGGGTATCTATCCCTTCCTTTCTACCCCAGTTTTCATTTAGTATTTTACATCTCTGGCCTAGATTTTTATCAGACAATTTGGCTTCTCTGACTTCAGTGTCTGTTTGAGGCAATGTGTTCTTTATGTAACTGACAGTTACCTCTTCATTGAAAAATCATGTCACTTCTTTAGGCGTGCCTGGGTGGCTCAGTGGGTTAAAGCCTCTGCCTTCGGGTCAGGTCATGATCCCAGGGTCCTGGGATCAAGTCCTTTATCAGGCTCTCTGCTCAGCAGGGAGCCTGCTTCCTCCTCTCTCTCTGCCTACTTGTGATCTCTCTGTCAAATAAATAAATAAAAATCTTTAAAAAAAATCATGTCACTTCTTTTTTTCAAAATTCCTTAAATGACTCTTAATACCTTTGAAACACAGATTCATCTCTTTTTTTTTGGCTAAAGGCTACTTATTTATTGATTGAGGTATAATTGATATTATAATGTTAAATTAGTTTCAGGTTGTACAATATGATTCAACATTTACAAACACTGTGAAATGATCACTACCATTTGCCACCTTGCAAAGCTGATACGATTTTATTGATTATATTCCCCATGCTGTACATTACAACCTCATGACTTCTTTAATTTATAACTGGAAGTCTATACTTCTTAACTCCCTTCATAAATTCAGCCTGCCCCCAGGACTCCCCTCCCCTTCATATATTCTTGATTTAGTCTTGGCTTCATCTCCTGTCACTCTCCTCCAACACCATATTCAGTCAAATTCACTATATTCAGTCAAAAATTCAGAATAATTTTCTCTGCTCTCTTCTGTTTGCTTTTCCAGCAGACTATGAGCTCCCTGAGGGCGAATCTTGGCTTTCATCTTACATACAGCTCCACTGACTCTACCCACTGCCTAAACAGCCCTGCCAGGTGTCTTCTCCACTCTATGCCCACGGTCATTCCCTTCATTCAGATCCTTCATAACTTGTACTTAGACTACTGCAACGGCCCCCTAACAAGTCTCTCTTTGCCTTGGTTCCAACTCATAGACAACATTAAAGAGCGAATGCGAAGTTAGCAAGTGAAAATGTGCTTAAAATCTTTCAGTGGCTTCCTCACTTCTTCTGAATCGCATCCAGATTCCTTAATTAGCAAGGCCAAGATGTTCTGACCCTTTCCTAACCTACTGGCCTCATCTCTTGTTACTCTTGCATTTGTAACCTCAGCTCTGCGTCAGTGATAATTAATTATATGTAGCCTCCTAAATGAACTACTCTGTCACATAGCCAAGTCTCTGCAAATGCTAGTCCGTCTGCCTGAGAGAGTCAGCTTTGCCTGGTTAACTTATTTTCCACGATCATTCCAACCTGGGACCATCATCTCCTCGGTGCTACCAGAATAACCTGTGTGTACTTCCATCCCACTGTACAGGAATCATGTGTACTTTGTTGTCTTTCTCCCCTGACAGAGCCCTGGAGCTATGCGAGTGTATGTGTGTACGTGTGTGTACTGTAATCTCTTTATTCAAATACCTTCAGGACAAGGCTTGATACATGGTAGATATTTTAAATATTTAAAATATTTAAAGGTCCTCGGGGTTAAGAGGCTATTGCTCTTTCCTCCGATTTCCCCTTACTACTGTAAGTATAACATTCTTTAATGACAGATTTAATAACAGTCCTCATTATGAACATTCAAAATCTTACTCCTTCTTTATTAACCCACTCACCACATACTTGCTCAGCATTCATGATATGCCAAGCACATGCTATTTGCTGAAGACTCTAAAGAAAAACAGACTTGACTTCAGTGGTGTGGAAAACACATTTAAAAAATCAATCTCAATACCATGTGGAAAGGGGACCACAGGACATGAAAGAGGATGGTACAGAAGCTCCTACATATTCAAGAGACACTGAAGACTACTGCTTCAAAAGGAAGTACAGACTAAAAGGAAATCATAACATACGCAACAAAAGCAAATGTAATCCAAAGCCACAGTTCCTTGAATTGGTACAGCTCAAAATTTTCTTTAGTGGTTAAGTCATAATGCTTTATGAAGCAAAGGTACATCTGGAGACAGGCTATAGCAAGTCCCTCAGGGCCGCTGTGTAAAGTTCACAGCATCCCTGCGGTCCTCAGCAGCTATGTCACAGACACCATGGCAACAGACACTGTGTTCAAGGGCACAATGGCCCTCCCTGCTACTGAATTTCCTACATTCTCATATGCTGGGAGGTCTTTTCAACCTTTGATACCATGGGGTTTTTCAAATTGTCACTTATAACAAAGTTTTCTGGCTCTTTTTTCTTTATCCCTTTCTCTTTCCACTACATGGGCAGAATGTGATACCATCAGTGCTTAGAAACAGTCTATTTTCCTTACAATTATGTTTTTGTCTTTCTTTGATAGGCAAGATTGTTTTCCTTCTTTGTGTCTTAAAGGTAACTTCATTGTCTGCTTATTTGTCCACTGCTTGCATAAGAGCATTAATGCTCTGAAAGAGAAGTAAAACCTACATTAATTAATGGGCTATAGAATAAATACAAAACCTATCCAGGTTATGTCTTTGCGTATGTCAGAGGTAGTAATTACAGTTTTGACAGATTTCAAAATACTGGATCAAGATTTTTACTGAGAGAGAAGGATTTTCCCAGATGCCTTCTGTATTGTTAATATAGGGAAAAGAATTATGGTACTCACTGAATAAGAAATATGATTGGGAAATGGCAGACAAAAAGCTTAAGTTTTTCTAACTCCTTAATATAGTAAAAATAGCAAGTGGGGCACCTGGGTGGTGCAGTCAGTTAAGTGTCTGACTCTTGGTTTCAGCTCAGGTCATGATCTCAGGGTCATGAGATCGAGCCCCAGGTGGGGCTCTGCACTCAGTGAGGAGTCAGCTTGGGATTCTCTCTCCCTCTCCCTCTGCCCCTCTGCTCATGTCTTTTCTCTCTCTCTCTCAAAGTAAATAAATAAATCTTTAAAAAAATAGTAAGTAGAAATTCTTCTAACATAATGTAAGGTTATTATTTATGTTCAGATTAGGGACCAAATATTAAAGAAAAATTTAAGTATGTTTCTTTTTATAAAATAAATATATAGCCACTTAACAGAAAATTTGGAAAAGAAAAATCTCCTACATTATGGGTAATTTTCTCTGAAAAAAATCTTATTAAGGTGAACATCTATAGTAAAGCTTTCTGGGTATACACTATTTCTGTGTCTTAGCAGAAGGTCCATAATTACTGGTTAGTTTACAAGTGAGAAATTATCTACCTTCCTCCCTTAAAAAGGAAAAAAATACAGGAAAAGTAAAGAACATTAAAATATTAGGAATTTTCAGGAAAAGGAAAGGAAGATGAAGAAGAGAGTGCACAGGACACATCCTCTTTGAACCAGTGAAAATAATTTAACAGGAAAGCAAAAGAGAGTATAAGGAATAGTTCATTTTGTTTTTAATTTAATGATATATTCATTTTATTTACCTGGAGTCTAGTGCATGTGCACATATAAAATATATTACCCTAATCACAGTAGCGACTCCTCAATTTTCAGGTGTCTTGGGAAAGAATTTAAAAGTTTATAATGCCTTAATAAAAGATGTGTCAACACCTCATTTGGCATCATCTGAATTGAACTTAGCAAATTAGAAAAATAACTAAACATTAGTTTCACTGCGGAGTTAATTACCACAATGTAAGAGGAGATTTATCCAGAAAGGCAAAGCAGTGATCTTACCTGAATGTTGTCATAGAACAGAACATCAGGCACTTTCATTTTCTCGTGGGCATTATAGATCGGTGCACTAACAGCCCCAATCCTCAGAGATCCAGATGCTATTTCACCTAAACATTTCACACAGGATAGAGAATTACTCGTAGTTCTGTACTCAGAGAAGCCAAGTCCAATGTGAACATAAAGCAACACAGCATCTTTAATTTAATATCTCATTAAGGAATTTCAATTTAACATCTAAAAGAAGTAAGGTTGAACGTGGAAATAAAACATCATAGCTCTAAATAAAATGCTTAAAATGTTCCAAAAGATAACGAATTCTATATAAAATATTGCACGTTAGCAAACAGCATAGAGATAGAATTAAAGAACCACCCCCCACCCAGAACTCAGTCAAGCCACCTTCCTAAACTTGTTTTGTCAGAGACTTTAACACATAAAACAAACCAAATATACATTCAGAAGCTCTGAAATACTCTGAATATCATTTTTGGGAATCCACCCATTGAAAAACTCCAAGTGAGAACTTCCTAGAATTCTAGTAAAAAATACTGATTAATCAACCCCCCGCACAGACCTCTGAAATTACTATTCCCAGAAATGGTCGAGGAGATCTGTATTTTCAAATAAGCATGCCAGGTGCTATACAGTTATTCTGTGATGATTACTATTGTGTTATCTCCTATTTGCTTTAAATAGTTAATCTAGAACAGAATATGAGCTCCCTACAGCCAGCAAACCCAATAATAATAAATTTGAAGTCAGGGAATACATCTCATATGCATTCTCTCCATGGTTAATAATCATAACATTAACGGTGGTAGTTGTTACAGTGGTACTGATGATCACAATAGAAGCTATCATTTATTGAGGACCTTCTATGGGCCAGATCTCAAACCAGAAGCTTTGTTGTTTTTCATATAATTTCATGTAATTCTCTTAACAATGAAACAAGACCTATGAGGAAGCTAAGGACATAAATTAAGTAATTTGCTTAAAACCACCCAGCTAACATGGGCAGAGCTAAAAATAGAACTTGGTATAGTCTAATGTTCTTTCTGCCAAGTGGGGCATATTTAATCCTTTGACTCCAAATAACACTCCATCCTATGGAAATACCCAAGCAAGCAGAGAGATTATCACAATGCCTTAAACAACTGACCCATCCACCAGCCCTGTACTCCTCCACCCTTCAAATAAGAAAACTGCCCTTTTGTATTAAAACATTTTGAAACACAAGTGGAGAAGAGCAACGCTTGCGTTCTGCAATGCCATGAATGATTTTGAGCTAAAAGTAATTAAACTGTCACCCTGTTTAATCAGTGCTGAGTGCTACACATTTGCCAAAGCACAGGAGACCTCTCCCTCCAATAGATCCTTGCCATTTCCCTTTTTATTTACAAGTTCTACAGGGAAGAAAACCTATAAGCTGTCACGCGGAGAATCTACTGTTTATTTACTACCAGCAGGGGCTCTGAAACAGACCCAATATAAAACTGTACAAAGACCAGGATTGTGGCAGGGACTTCACTATATGCTTGTATGTTAAGATGACAAACGTAATTTCAGATTCAAGTAGCATCTGATATCATCTGTGGTTTATGGAACACATCTGTTCAGTAGATTTAGGGCTTCAGGACAATTTAATTCACTCATCTAATGTTTACTGTCAAAAGTTCAAGCTTGAAAAGAGAAATGCCCTCAGAGGATGGTGATGCTTGTACTTTCCTGGGAGAAACCGGCTACCTGTCTGCTAAGAAATCTCATAGGATGGCATTATTTTAGTCCATCTGTCAAGGTCCTTAGTTCAGTAGATTCAAAACCTAATTTTGTCACGTCTATTGACCATAAATGTGACTCTCAGGAGAATATTAAAGACATATATTCTGATCTATATGTAAATTCTGCTATAGAAACAAGAATTGAAAATACTACAGTGTAATGAAAGCTACAACTTTCATATTGACCCCATGATACACTGGTGGCCATATCAGCATATTATTTGGAGGCAGAACTACACAGAAAGCCAAATCCTCATCAGAAGGTTATTTGGTGAACCTTGTTCTCAAACAAGGAGAGTGCATTAAACGAATCCTTCTCAAGAGAGATGACATTAAAGATAAATGGAACCAGATGAGTCAACAGTCTCTTAGGTTCCTTATTCACTACACAAGGCTTAGATGGGAACTGCTGACACTGGCCCGTTACCAAGACTGAACAGTCTATAGTCAGAATAATTCAGTCCATCGCTGGATATGTGTTAAGATTCATTCAAGTAACTATACAAGTCAACAGATCCCAGAGTGGTCCTGTCTCTTCATGCTGGCTCTGCATATCTGTACCCAGATCCATCAGTAGGTGGAGTTTTTAATTTTACTCAAAAAAGTCATCTCATTTCTTTAACACAAATTCCTGTCTCAGTGTAGCCCCAACTATTAAAAACAGCTACTACAAAGACAGCCACAATAAGTCCTCATTAGAGAGGGGTCCCACGTTGGATTTTTGATAGAACAGGTATTAATCTCAAACAGTAGAGAACCTATTGTTGGACTCTAATTGAAAAATAGGGAACTTCTATAGAAGAGCTAAACTTTCCTCAAATTCAAAATACTTATGGTTATCCATAAGAAAAGTACCACAAAAGACAATATGAGTGGAAATGGGAGAGTAAGAAGGCATGAAACGGTACTCTAAATATTATTGTAGTTTACATGAACCTAGAACAGTTTCCTGAACATATCCCACAGGACTAGTGGTCCTCAAAATGTAAATGTTATGTAAAGGAAGGAGAAGTCTAGATCCTATGGTGAAATATATTTGGGGGGGAAAAAAAGGTAAAACCAAATCATGGCCGTTTCTTTAGAGCAGGGATTCTCAGAGCCGTGAATATGTTTGTGTCAACTGTGACTCTTTGAAGGAGGACCTGTATCTGGTATGCACTGAAATAAAGAAAATATTCTTTTTTTTTTAAGTTTTTATTTATTTGAGAGAGAGCATGTGCACATGCATGAGCAGGGGGCAAGGGTAGTGGAAGAGGGGAAGCAGACTCCCCACTAAGTAGGGATGATCCCAGGACCCAGAGATCATGACCTGAGCCGAAGGCAGATGGTTAACCAACTGAGCCACCCAGGCGCTCTGAAATAAAGGAAATATTCTAAGATTTAATTGGTAAATGGGTTTCAATTTAAAAATAAATAAAGATTAATTTCTTCAACCTAGTACATAAAACAAAGTAGATGGAAAACAAAACCACTTTTTATTTAAATTAAAATAATAAATACAAAAGTTTGATAATAATTATTTCACTTAAAAAAGAAACAAGTCAAATACTTACATTTGTAATCCTCCAGTTCTGGTTCCTGATGGTTATTAGTACTTATTTCTATCGCAGCATCTGCCAAGTTTTTTTCTAACGCTGACCTTGCAAGGCTTGGTAAGAACCTGGTGGGGCAGGAAGGACAGAATGATAAAGTCAAAGCTTTCTGTGGTTCCTAAAGAGCTTTTGGCATGTGCACACACAAACTCTCTCTTTCTCTTCTTCTTCCTCTCTCTCTTTCTCAAGATAACCAATTAAGGAAACTCAGTCTTGAGCTGTGAAATCCAAATAGTAAAAAATTTTGCAATAAATATAAACTTCAAGTACCTGTGAAGAAGAGTATCTGTTTGTTGATCTCCTTTAACAAAACTTACATGTAATTAGCAATATTCATGTATACACAACATCTTACAGGACAAGACTTAAAATGATTTTCTTTTCAAAATGGATTTAGTAGACCTCATAAATCTTCTTTAATTGTTTAACTGGATTATCAAATTTTCTTAAATAGATAAAACAACATTTGAATTGGCTCCAACTTAGCAATCACAAATTCAAATTAGTGGAAGTGGATTTATGGGGTTTACTTCTTAACACAAATTATTCAATTTAGGATTATATAGCCTGTCTATTCTATATGTATGTTGTCAAAGCAACAATCTGGTGAGTGACAGAGGCATTCTTCATCTACAAATAGATGGTATGAACATCATGGGCTTATTAGATCATGAAAATGGAGTTTCCCACCCACACAAATAAAACTGTATCTGGAATTTATGATCCCAAGGGAGCTTGCAGAAGTGATTTTTAACCTATTACCTGTGTTATACTACCATAAACTAACCACTACGTGCCACGATATCCCAAGAAAACATACTAAGAACATCATACTTCTAACTTAGGTTTTCCATAGCTCAAAATCCTTTGTGGTGGTTCCCACAGCCCTGGGTATAAGCTCTAATAAAAGAGATGCCGGTGTGAGCGAGAAGGCAAAAGAATGAGTGTGTGAGGAACTGATGGATTTCTTGTCTGTGTGACAGAATTGACATAGCTGACCCTATCTCCCAGCTACCTCCTCATTCTGGTTCCAGGCTATGATGGGAGGATTCCTATCACTCTGGGTCAGTAGCTCATCAGTACAGCATCGAGTAAGACTTACTAATGTTCATCTCTGGCTCTTCATCATATTGTTGCTTTGTTTAAAACCAAGGCCTTACTTTATCTCTCAGACCCAATAAATGGGCTTTTATGTTGTTTCCTGAGCCCTTGTCTTGGCACTTTGCCCACCCGACCTGCCTCTCCCCACTAGACCATAAACTTGAGTGTGGCCTGGTGACATTAGGTTCTGCAGCTTTAACTGTTACTTCCTGTCAAACTACCTTGAGTGACAATTACACTGTGTGCTAGTCCCAGAAACCCCTTACATCCATATAGTCTGCTCTCAACACACCCTCACTTGTCCCCACATTGGAACATTCCTAGATTGCCCTCCAAAGCCTATAGAGAACAGCAAAAAAGGCACGTATGCCTCCCTTCCAACATCAGTGACATACACTGCTTGCCAATATGATACTCTTTCCTACTGACACTGAACATGTTTCAGAGTTATTTTCAATCTCACACCCAGACAGCAATACCAAATAATCAGAGGTAGTATGGAAGTTGAAGTATGTTTACCTGTAGAATTTACATTTTTAAAGATACTGACTCACCCCACAAATGACAAGTATGTCAGGTAATATGAGATCAAACTTTACTTTTCTAGCTTTCAATTTTTTCTAGTTAATGGCTTCTTTTTCCATTGCTCACTGATATTTTCTACTTGCTTTTTCCTCCCCTTGTCGCCTTTTGTAAAATAAGTGAGTAAATGAGTGAAATATCATTCATCTATCCTACTTTCCTAGAACAAAAGCAAATACATATCCTACTGTAAAGTTTTCAAGGGTATTTATCATCATGAGCATCACAGTGCCTTTTAAAAATCATTATCATCATTATATTCATTTACTACAGCAAAAATACAATCAGAAGGGCTCCAGTCTCTGTGATCTTGGTTGTAACAAAAAAACTATAGAAAGATTCAACCATATTATGGGAAACATAAGAACAGAAGTAGTTCCCTGAGGCTAACTCAGGCTAACTATGTCATTGTCAGAGAAGTGAGAAGTATGAAATTATAGCTGATTAATGTTTTAAATCTCATTTCCCTGCATCTTTTCAAATATTTTTGGTCATCTGAATTAACTTCTATGCATGCCTACTCATCCTCTGCCCATTTAGGGTTGATTCTTTCATCTCAATAATTTGAATACTTTATAGCCCCTGAATACTAATCCTTTTATGATTCCAAATCTTATCAAACATCTCTTAGTCTGTGGCTTACAATTTATAGAGTGGTTTACAGTGTTTCTGTCATATATCTGGATTTTACTTTTTTGTATGGCATAAAATGGATATTTTTTTATTTTTAATAACTTATTGACAAGTCCATCCATTCCCACACTGATTTATATAATGTTATTTTTGATATATGCTAAGTTCCTACAGATGTGTGGGCCTGTTTCTGGTCTCTGTAGTCTATTCTAACAGTCTATTTGTTATTCTTTGCACCAATATCGTACTGTAACAATGAATATAGCTTTATGATGGATCCTGATATCAGAAAGAAAAAGTACAACACCTTAATCTTCCTCAAAATTTCCTTTGCTATTATTTCCAGGCCAATTTTGAGATCAGCCTGTCAAATTCTGTATAACCTTAGTAGTATTTGATTAGGTCATAGCTATATATAATTTGGAGTAAAATAGCTTTACAACACTGAAGCTTCCCTTCCGTGAACATGGTATAGCTTCCCTTTTACTTAAGTCCTTTACAGCTTTCAATGAAGATTTATGCTTTTCTTCATAAAAGTATTACATGTAATTTGATTTGCTCTAGGTGCTCAAAGCTTTCTACCATTATTACGAATGGGGTGATTTTGAAAAAATCAGATCTCCTCAATTGATTGTTAGTGGAATATAGGAATGTTACTGATTCGGATTTATAAGTAATCTCACTAAACTCTATTTTTCTAATGACTTATATATGGTTTCTCTTGAATTTTTTATCTAGCCAATCAGATAACTTTGGGCAAATGCACTGGTTGAAAGTACAAAAAGGCGACATTCTTGTTCTGTTCCTAACTCTAAAGGAAATATGAGTATTTTACCATAAAGATGTTTGCTCTAAATTTTTGGTACATACTCCTTATCAGATTGTAGAATAATCCCTCTTTTCATGGTTTACTAAGAATATTCCTGGTTTACTAAGAATTTGGTTTGTTTTTAGGTTTGGTTGTTAGGTTTTATCAAATCCTTTTTATTCATTTTTTAAAATAATATTTTTTCTAATTCCTAGTTCACTAATATAGTGAACTAAAAATATTAAACTTTCTTCACATTCTTGAAATAATTTAAAATTGCTCATGATTTAAAATATTTCATGGTTTATGATTTTCCTTTCATACATTATTCTTGTCTGGTTCAGGTATCAAAATTATGCTAGACTCAAAGTGAATTGCTGTTTTCACTGTTTGTCTATTCTTTGGAACAGTTTGTAGAATGCTTTGGGTATGATTATTTCATTCTGATATCCAAAATATTATTTCCCCTTAGGCTCCAAAACTGTTTACACTGTTTAGTACTGAATATTTATTCCTATTAACACACATCAATACCCAAATTCTGACTAAGAAAATACTGGGTAGGTAATGAATCTATCTCTCTGTCTATATTTTTTTTTTTCAGATCATGACCCTTAAAAATAAGCAACTGAAGTGCTTTTTTTCTAATTTTCATTTGGAAGCCTAATATTTTTCTACTTAAAAGAAGAACGAATTCCATTATTTCTCATAATTATTAGTTTTTTTAAAAAATTACTCTAAAGACACTAGAAAGGAGCCTTATTTTACCTGAATACACCATAGAGAGAACAAATTTAAGTTGCAACACAGGAAGCATACTTTCACTATAAGAAAAATTGTCAGCTAAACTGGAAATTGATAGAGGGCAATTTCAGATTCTCCTAAGCTGAGAATAGGTTCTTTTAATTCCTGTTTTTTTTAAATCAAGGAATAAATGGACAATAGTCATAACCACCAAAAAATAATTGGCAGATCATATGAAAAGAGTCTAAAAGAAATCTCTGAGCTTCTTGGGCATTGTTATTAATCCTTATTATTCTTTGTTTTTAAAAAGATTTTTTAATTTATTCATTTGAGAGAGAGAGAGTGAGAGAGATCACAAGCATGAGCACTAGCAGTGGTGGGGGGGGTGCCAAGGGAGAGGGAGAAGCAGACTTCCCACTGAGCAGGGAGCCTGATGCAGGGCTCCATCCCGGGACCCTGGGATCATGACCTGAGCTGAAGGCAGAGGCTTAACTGACTGAGCCACCCAGATACCTCCGCCGCCTTTATTACCCTTTTAAAATAGTTTCATGCAAGTGTGATTTTGTAAGAAAATTCTATCAGCCAATATTTTATAATAATTTCCAAACAAGTATAAGAAATATTAGTGTAGACTGAAAAGATATTAGTTTTGTTAAATTTAGGCAACAGGAGAGTAGGGAGTTGGGAGAGAGTAGAGAGTAGAGAGTAGGGAGTAGGGACTAGCTCAGAAGACATATAAACCAGAGCTCAAATCCCAAACCCAGTTTTACTTACTTCCTACTCTCTAACTTAAGCAAGTGATTTAAATAGTTTTCTCATCTACAAAATCCCTCTTAAATGATATTTTTAAGGGGCACCTGGGTGGCTCACTCCTTAAGCATCTGCCTTTGGGGCACCTGGGTGGCTCATTTGTTAAGCATCTGCCTTTGGCTCAGGTCATGGTCCTAGGGTCCTGGAATCGAGTCCTGCATTGGGCTCATTATTCAGTAGTGAGCCTGCTTCTCCCTCTCCTGCCTGCTACTCCCCTGGCTTTTGCGCTCTCTCTCTGTCAAATAAGTGATATCTTTAAAAAAAAATTGTTGCTATGCCTAAATAGGATAAAATATGTTCTAACAACCAAATATGAGATCGAAATAGCTACATATTCAGGCAATACTTTCTCCAGACGTGTGGGTACTATTAATTAAACTTACATTACTGTTTTAGCAAAGACCCAGAAACTTGAATGCACTGAGAAAGGAGAACACAGTTACCTGGAAAGGCAGGCTTTAGTAACTGCACTGTGAAGATTTTCATTAGGGTACTGTGACAGCCGACGAGAAATCCGCAACAGCTGTCTGGTAGAAAGTGATGCTGCCAGTGACTGTGCCTATCAAAAGGCAAAGACAGCCCGTTAAGAGTCTTGTTTAAACTTGGCTGAGAGTCCCTTTAGATAGTTGTGAGAGCAGAATTCATTATTCCTGAAGGACAAGGCCAAACTTCAAATACATACATACTGTTAATGAATTACAAATAAAAATAAATGAAAACCAATTTATACTTAAGGCAGCCTTACAGATAGTTTCTTTTTTAAATCTATAAACATGTTTATCAGTGAAATTCAATAAAAGTGTTTTCATTATACTAAGTGCTGTTCATACATGTTTTTTGGGTTGGGGGGCGGAGAACAGGATGAATGAAGGAAAGATGTTACACAATACAGGCCATACCCGACTTACAAATAGCTTTTATGAACCATTAACTAATTATTCTTTTTTCCCCTGCCTACACAAAGCTGAACTGTTCAGATAGTCTGAAAATGCTCAGAGCTTTAGGTAAATCTATGGCTTCTAAAATGGAGAAAAGGAATTGTGGACAGTTTAGTTTGCTAACCACAGAGGTGTGAACCAGTTTGTCCCGTGGGTGGCAGCTTGCAGTCTGAAATCGTTCCCTTATACTGCCAGAAGAATTTCACGTTGTTTTCTTATTCTTCAAAAAAATAAGAAATCCCATTAATAGAGCTGCTAGTACAGAACTCAGGATATGTGAGTACCAGTAAATGTTTATTGATGTGATTCTGAAGTTATCTTGGTGGGCAGCGTAATGTAATGACAAAGTTTATCAGCTTTGGAATTAGACAAATCAGTCTCCCATGCATTAGCTTGATGGATTATTCAACATCTTCAAGCCTCAGTTTTCTGATCTTTAAATTGGTGACAAAAATGCCTTTACCTTTAAGGTTGTTATGTGGGTTAGTATCCACAGTCTATAGAACTTACCAAACTCAACCCCTAAAAAATAAATAATCCAGTTAAAAAATGGGCAGAAGACATCAATAGACAGTTTTCCAAAGAAGACACACAGATGGCTAACAGACACATGAAAAAAAGCTCAATATCAGTCATCACCAAGGAAATACAAATCAAAATCATGGTGAAAAAGCATCTTACACCTGTCAGAATGGCTAAAATTAACAACACAGAAAACAACGATTGTTAGCGGGTAGGCAGAGAAAGGGGAACCCTCTTATACTATTGGTGGGAATGCAAACTGGTGCAGCCACTGTGGAAAACAATATGGAGGTTCCTCTAAAAGTTAAAAGTAGATCTACTCTCCAATCCATCAATTGCACTGCTAGGTATTGAACCAAAGGATACAAAAATCCCAATTTGAAGGGGTACCTTCAAATGTTTATAGCATCATTATCAACAATAGCCTTATTACGGAAAGAGCGCAAACGTCCACTGACTAATGAATGAATAAAGAAGATATGGGGTGTGTGTGTGTGTGTGTGTGTGTGTGTGTGTGTGGAGTATTACTGAGCCATAGAAAAGGAATGAAAGTTTGCCATTTGCAGTGACATGGATGGAGCTAGAGAATATTATGCAAAGTTAGTCAGAGAAAGACAACATATGATTTCACTCACATGTGGAATGTAAGAAACAAAACAGATGAACATAGGAGGAAAAAAAGAGGCAAACCAGAAAGCAGACTCTTAACTATAGAGAACAAACTGAGAGTTGCTGGAGGGGAGGTGGATGGAGGATGGATAAATAGGGGACGGGGATTAAGGAGGGCAATTGTGATGAGCACTGGGCATTGTATGTAAGTGATGAATCACTAAATTCTATACCTGAAACTAATATTACACTGTATGTTAACAAACAGGAATTAAAATAAAAAACTTGAAACTAAAAAAAGAAAAAGGGAGAGAGAAGAAAATTGTTCTAAAGCACTTAGCAGAGGTCAGATGCAGGGGTGCTCAACAAATGTCAGCAATTATTGTTAAAAGTCACCCTCTTCAAAATGAAAAAAAAAAAAAAAATCTAACACAGGAAGGGGATGTGACCTGTATTTTAGTATGAATTTAATGCATCAGATTATTATTGGATTAATTCCCAATTTAGATCAGCAGCATTGGGAGACAGCAGTTTTCATTAAAAACCAGAAGAGAGAAGAACTTTCAAAGCAACGAGCCCTTTAGGAGGGCAAAAGAGGCCAGGGTGAAATGTCACGGGAGTGATGGGGGTAGTACAGTGGCCCTGAGCCCCTAAGTGAATGCAGAAGAGGACTCCGTGAAGTTAGCAGAGGGTTCACGATGGATGGTGGGAGGGTGCCAAGATGCTGGAGACACACTGCACACTGGCTTGTTTCAGCATTTCAATTAAGGTGATCTCAGTAGGTCCCAAGGAAGAACAAAGAGCAGGGATCTCTCCTCCTGTGTGTATTTTGCAGCTCCATGAGGTGCTGGTGTGCTGTGGTTAGTATTCTATCTCAGCTACAACACAGAATAAATGGTCCTCTGGGGACTAGGTTGGGAGCATGATCACCATTTATGATGTATCCCTTTTTCTATTAAAAAACACATTCTATGTCTCAAAGAACCCATTTATAAGCAAACATTTGGTTCATCCTTGTTTTCAAGAAATTTGCATTCTAGACATGGAGACAATATTTAAATATAAGAAAGCATAAATTGCAATTCAAAATAGCATACAATTTAATGCCAAAATAAGTGAAGCACTTGACAACTGCTAGAGGGGCTTAAAATGAAAATGTTCAAGTGGGCACAAGAAATGCTATGAGCAAATGCATGAGAGCAAAAGGAACAGGAACAGATGCAGAAATGTGAGGAAACCAGCCCGGCTTTACTAGAGGTTCTTGTTGGAAAACTTGCTCCTAAGTAGCAAAGACCTGGGACTGACCCTTGGAGGAGTTTGGCCTTACTCCTAAAGGCAACAGGACTTTGTCATGTACAAAGTGGTAATATGATTTTAGAACGATTAATCTGGTGGTAGCAAGCAAAGTAGCTGAAGGACAGAGAGAGCTGAGACAGGAAACAGTAAGCTACTGCAATGATCTGTCTATAAAACAATAAGGTGCAGTAAGGTTACTGGCAAAAAAGAGTGGAGAGAAGGAATCAACAAACGTTTCAGAGACTTGGCGCCTGATGGATATGAGAAAGAAGGATAAGATTATTTGAGCCAGTATGATTTAAAGTATCAGAAGCGAAATATGACTCAGCAATTCCCATTCTGAATATGTGGGCCCACAAAAAATTCCTACTTTAATCATGGAAAATGTTTGATAAATCACTCCAACCTGAAGATTCTCATGACAAGAGTCCCAACAAGCCACACAGCAACTTCCTCGTGTAATGTACACTATTCTAGCCTCACCCAAGCAGGACACTGAATACAGCCTTCATGTTTCATTCCAGTGGTCAGTAAGGACGTCTCACGAATTTGAAAAATACCAGCTTTCTCAGTTACTAACACCGAAATGCTTTACAATAACACCCAGTGTTTAAAAAAAAACAACATAGCGAAGCTTTATGTCAAGCCATGTAAGGTGTTGAATATAGGGTTTGCTTATTTCTGCTCTCACATTACCAATTAAAAATTGAGAATGCACTTTATTAGAAAATCCCTCATGTGTTTAACATCTATAGCATTAAATTTCTAATTGCAGTTTTATCTTGAAAAAAGAGAGTGTGAGGATATGAGCACATTTCCCTTAGTTACCATGGTTATGGAGTTTAAGAGCACACCTCAAAGGTTTTTTGTATTAGCATGATGAGTTATAGTATCTGATCGGAAAATTTTTTCAATAAATTTTCTCTTCTTCCTCTTCAAGAGGAATATTTATATTTATGAAATATATTTATTTATGAAATATATTTATATTTATATATTTATATATATTTATATTTATGAAAACATACTGTTCTCAGGGAGAGAAAACTCTAGGTACAATGCACCAATAAATTAGTAATTATTTAAACACTTTATTCATTCATCCACTAAACACTTGTTATGTGTCTCTTATGGACCTGGCACCAGGCTGGAAAACAAGAAAGAAGAATAAATCACACTGTGTTCAGGGAGTTCAAGTACTAATTGAGGAGATGAAAATAAACCTGTACTACGGGCTACCACAGGTCGGTAACAGAGTCCTAAGTCAAGTGTTAGGAGAGCACGCTGGACAGAGAGGTTACTTCTGTCTGAGTGGCTGAGACAGACCTGACAGGGGACAGGACGAAAGCGCATTCTGGCATCCCCGGCAACGGAGGCATCTGGGTACATGCCAGGCTTGGCAAGCAGGAAGAAGGGAAGTGCGGGAGGGCTGAGGGTGCTTCAGGAGAAGCTGTAGGAAGGGAAGCTAGAAAGGCAGCATGCAGTGTGATGGAACTGGGTGGGCATGCTTATTCAGCAGGCTGTCCTTCATCCCTTAACAGTTTAATGAGAGGGGAGGACTTAGGAGCTGGATCTGGGAAAGGCCACTCCAGAGTTACTATGGCTGAGCCATTCATTCATTTACTTAACAGACACTTGTTGACCGGCTACTACACAGCAGGCGAAATTCCAGATGCTGTAGGTACAGCAGGGACCAAACAAAACCCCTGCTTTCTTGGAACTTAAATTTGAATGAGGGGAAATAGGCAATTAAAAAAAGTGAGTAAAGCATATATTATGTCAAAGGGTAATAAGCCTTACGAAGAACTTTCAAGCGGAAAGAGAGAGAGGAATGAAATGGGGGGCAGGGAAAGGTGATTCTAAATGGAGTACGTCAGGCAGGCCTCGATGAAAAGGTGACATCTGAGCAAATTCAAACCTGTAGTTATCTGGGAAAGAACAATCTAGGCAGAGGAAACACTGAGTGCTGAGGGCCCTGAGGCAGACACGAGTGGGTTCAAGGAACAAGAGAGGGAATGGTGTAGCTGAGAAAGAACAAGTAACAGACAAACTGGAGATGAAGTTATCAATCCCAGGGGCTATCAATAAGGAGCCTGTGAAAACTGGAAAATGGTCCCCTCCCCAAAGATATCCACATCCTAATCCTTGGAACCTGCGAGTTTTACCTCATATGGCAAAGTTAACTTTGCAGACCACATTAAATTAAAAGTTTTAAGATGAAGAAACTGTCCTGGATTATCTGCGTGGCCCCTAAATGTAATCGCATGTACCCTTGTAAAAGGGAGGCAGACAGAGGTCTGAACAGACACATCGGAGGGAAGGTGAACCGAAGATGGAGGCAGAGATTAAGATAATGAGGCCCCAAGTCAAGGAATGCTGACCGCCACTGGGACCTAGAAAATGTAAGGGACAGATTCTCCCCTTGAGCCCCTGAGGAAGTGCTGCTGATACCTTGACTTTAACTCAGTAATACGCATTCCAAACTTTTGGCACCTAGAATGGCGAGAAAATAAATTTCTGTTGCTATAAACCAGCAGTTTATGGTAATTTGTTATAACAGGCCCAGGAAAGTAACTGAGGGCCACATGAGGAATGAACTGTTGGTGGTGAGGGCAGTCAAAAGGAAAGGGCAGTGTTTCAGGAGAAAGATTATGAAACCAAATACTAGGATAATTACCGGCAATAATAAGAGAACGGATGAGACATCATGATGCTAAACTGATGAGATCTGCTATCAGGTTAAGTGGAGATCGCAGGAAAGCAAGGAGACAGATTATTAACACAGCCAGAAAATTAAATAAGAAATACAAATAGATTTAAAGGGGGAAAGACAAGGTATGTTGGATTTATAGTGATCTCAGAGTATCCAGTTGGGAAGGGAAAAAAACTACCACTTATTAAGCAGTTACTGAGAAAGAGGTTCTTCACACACATTTTCATGTTTAAACATCACAACCTCCTTATGAAGTATATGGCACTTGCATTTTAGAGATGAGAACACTGAGATTCACAGTTGGTGACAGCCCTTGATCCTTCCAACAGATGCAGTGGTTTCCAACTTTTTAAACATCAAGTCCCTCTTTTTTATTCCCCATGTGCCCTGTGTTTTAAAAGACTTTGCTTATCAAACTGTACTTGTTAAAGAAGAATTCGTTCTTCATCTCTTGCTATCCAAATGCACATATAATCACAAACCATGCTTTAGATGGCATGATATAACCAGGCTTCAGTATTAAAATTCCAGCCCAAAGCAAATAACATTTCCTTAGTCCTTTTATTCCTTTGTGCACAAACACATAATTTGCCGTGGTCTATTTAAAATATTAATTATTGTTTTAAAACCTTAGATTGAAAACCTTTTCATTTCACCCCAATACAGTATGAATTATATTGAGTGTATTGGATTTTTGACAGCAGGGGGAAATTTTGGTTATAGTGCAAAAGCGTTTTCAACTGTGAACACTAAAATAAAAGTTAGGCAAAAAATTTTCAAAGGGGTGGAGGGGCAGGATATGCTACCCCAAAATATGCCATTTTGACATATTTGTTAGTTTGAATTAATGTTACATAAGAAACAGCTATTAAAAGAAGGACATTCTAACCCTCCTCTGTCCCCCAAAAGCAGGAAATAAATCTCCCCTATGAAAGGAACCCTTTCTGTCCCAGGCGGGTAGGAGGCATCCTTATCACCAGCAATAAGGAACACAGGGCCAAGATGGCAATATAAACAAACTTTGTTACTTTGTCACTAATTTACTACCTCAAGGCCAAACTTCCTGGTCTTGTCAATTCTTTACAAACTTCTTGTCTGTCTAAAGTATAAAAGCTGTCTGCTTTGATCACTGCTGTAAGTCTAATATTTTTATGGGGCCCTGTACATATGGAATTAAATTGGGTTTTCTCTTATACGTCTGTCTCGTGTGAATGTAATCATTAGGCCAGCCAAAGAACATAGAAGGAAAAGAAGGGAAATGTTTTCTACCCTTACACCATCCCAGAAAGGAAACACAATTACAAACATAGAGTGGATGAGAAAAGAGAAGTTAGAAGCTGAAGAGAAAGAGGTCATCATTAACAGAAGAGGTCACACTTGAAGCCACAAGGCTAGATGAAATTGCTCAGCACAGGAGATCGGGCACCAGAACCAAACCCCTAGGATCACCAAGCTCTAAAGCTAGTTTTCTTCTACGAGACCAGCCATGAGTAGCTGAAGTCAGTGTTCAAACCACTGAAAGGGTAAAATATATGCACAGGGCAAAGCACAGCATAAGAGATAAAAATACCAGTTTGAAAAATAGATTTTAAAGCATTAAACTCTGAGAACATAAAGCAGCAGCATGTCAACAACAAAAAATCCTATGGGAAAAAGCCCAGACTTACCGTGGGATCCTGTGTCTCTCTGAGTTTGTGTGTAAATGTTAACAATCTGTCCAAAGCTTCCTGAGGTATATTTGGGACCTATGTTATGAGAGAATTGAGAAAAGACAGAAAGACTAAGTGGGGATACCTGATCAATCAACCAGAAATTCTGGCTACCTGGCAAACAATATTAGAATTATATTTTTAAGAAAGTCCTGGTATGGGGCACCTGGGTGGCTCAGTGGTTAAGTGTCTGCCTTCGACTCAGGTCATGATCCCAGGGTCCTGGGATCGAGCCCCACATTGGGCTTCCTGCTTGGTGGGAAGCCTGCTTCTCTTCCTCCCACTGCCTCTGTTTGTGTTCCCTCTCTCACTGTCTCTCAGTCAAACAAATAAATAAAATATTTTTTTTTAAAGACTATTTATTTGACAGAGAGAGAGATCACAAGTAGGCAGAGAGGCAGGCAGAGAGAGATGGGGGAAGCAGGCTCCCCGCTGAGCAGAGAGCCCGATGCGGGGCTTGATCCCAGAACCCTGAGATCATGACCTGAGCTGAAGGCAGAGGCTTAACCCACTGAGACACCCAGGTGCCCCTAAATAAAATCTTTTTTAAAAAAAAGTCCCTGGTAATGGGTAACATGTTTAACTCCTGGATAAATCTGCCTATTCATTTTCCCAGGAAACACTTATGCCTCTTTTTTCTCTTTAACAATCAGGTAGTTGAAACCAAGCCACTCTTCATTTATAATTCCATCACCAGGATAAAACTGAAAGGAGCCTCTAACTCATTTAAAAACTGGCATAAATTGTACCCATAAAAAAACTTTTCATAATTATTTCCCTGTTTGTTAGCTTTGGCAGGATTTTCTAAACTTTAATTTGGGCATTTTTCTTACTAAAGCCAAACTCTTTCCTTCACTTAGTAGTAATCTTTTATCTACCAAGTGACATAGGTATTCTGCAACAAAGAATGGATGCCCATGCTGTTCATTTTTTCAAGGACTTTTAAACCACATACCTAAGGGAATAATCAGTTTATTAATGAATTCTGGAGAACAGCTGCCTAACTAACACAGGCTGGTTGCTTGAACTGTGACAACTTTAATCTAATTAAATATTTAACTGAATTAAATTATGAGAAATTAAGCTGAAACAATGACATGTTTTATAATTTTAATTTAAAAAGGTCAGAGAGATATCAGAACAATGACTGGTATAATGTAACCACTTCAGAAGGACACTGCTCAGGGTTTCTTTGGTCATATAAGTGACAGGCACTTGAAAATTCTACATTCTTTTCAGTAAATATTTTATCTTATTCGTTCTTTAAATCCTGCGATACAAGCAGCAGTATTATCCCTAACTTCAGGTGAAGAAACTATGGTTGAGTAATTCACCCAAGATCTGGAAGCTGATAAGGAATGGATCTGGCATTTATTTATTTATTTTTTAAAGATTTTATCTATTTATTTGACAGAGAGAGAGAGAAAGAGAGAGAGAGAGGGAGGGAACACAAGCAGGGTAAGCGGGAGAGGGAGAGGGAGAAGCAGGCTCCCTGCTGAGCAGGGATTCCCAATGCAGGACTCAATCCCAGGACCCAGGGATCATAACCTGAGCAGAAGGCAGACACTTAACGCCTGAACCACCCAGGAACAGTTTGGCATTTGGCATTTAAAAGTAAGCTGTTTGACTTTAAAGCCTATGCCCTTATCCACCACCAAGCTCACAAGACCTAAAATTAATCCGCTTGTTCTGGTATTTCAAAGGGAATAAGTACATTTATGAAAAGGTTAATTATTTGTGATTGAGAACAACATTGGCCAATAGAACTTTCTGTGATGATGGAAATGTTTTTTACCTATGCTGTCTGATATGGTAGTCAAAAGCCCTCAGGTGTTTACTGACCACTTGAAGTATGACTGAGAAGTTGAACTTTTAAAACGTATTGAATGTGGCTGGTGCTACTTTAAACAATGCAGTTCTAGAACTCCAGAAGTGTAAAGCACTTAAGGCAGACACTGAAATTAATGCACTGTGCACACTGCACGCCACCAGATAACTAGTAAGTACAGGATACGATATAGTACTGAGGGGAACAGGGTGACTTCGTAATTTCTAAAATCTAAGGAACTAAAATATATTTGGCCTCCCTTTAGAGTAGGAACTTAAAATAGTCATCTCTGGCTGAATAGAGAAGGAAAATGAATCCTAAAACTGCCTCCACATGAGGAAAGTGGAGAGACAGCTTATATCCACGGTTCTCAAAGTGTGGTCTCCAGATCAGCAGCAAGGGCATCACTTAAGAACTTTAGAAATGCAAATTATCATGTACTGCCCCAGACCTAGTGACTTGGCAACTTGCATTTTAACAGGCCCTCCAAGCGATTCTGAAAAATGCTTAAGTGTGAGAACCATTATATCAGGAAATTTGCAAGTAAACAGGAAGAAGAAGTCAGAAATGTCCACCTCTGCTCTGACAGCTGAACGCAACAGCCTAGAGCTAGCCTTACTCTTACCATTTCCTTTATCACTTGAATTTCTTCACTTCTGACAAGTGGTTTCATATAATGGAAAAAGAACATGGTTAAGAATTCTGGTCCCAGCCACTGCTGTGTTGTGCTTCCAATAACGGGGGGCTCTGCCAAGGCGATGATTCTGAAGGAGGGGTGGACAGGAAAAATGGATCTAAAAGGGAAAAATAATAAAACAAACAAACGTAAACTTTCATATTAGAAATTAGGTCATGTTAGCTAAAGCCTAGGTAACAATAAGCCTACTGCTGTTAAGACAGTCAAAGCCATTATCCACAGAATAAAATCAGGATGAAAAAAATCAGGATGTCTAGGAACTTATTAAAACAGAAAAAGAAGGGGCGCCTGGGTGGCTCAGTGGGTTAAGCTGCTGCCTTCGGCTCGGGTCATGATCTCAGGGTCCTGGGATCGAGTCCCACATCGGGCTCTCTGCTCAGCGGGGAGCCTGCTTCCCTCTCTCTCTCTCTCTTTGCCTGCCTATCTGCCTACTTGTGATCTCTCTCTGTCAAATAAATAAATAAATAAATCTTTAAAACAGAAAAAGAAGGGTGCCTGGGTGGCTTGGTCAGTTAAGAGTCCGACTTTCGATTTTACCTCAGGTCATCATCTCAGGGTCATGAGATCGAGTCCCACACTGGACTCTGTGCTGAGTGTGGAACCTGCTTGAAATTCTCTCTTTCTCCCTCTGCAACTCCTCCACTCACTCCTCTCTCTCAAATAAATAAATAAATCTTAAAAAAAAAATCATCTACTGCTAAAACATGATGTATTGTTTGCACAGATGATTCTATCCCTGCACAAACCACTATTTGGATATGTTGTTATGTCTCCAGTAAATTTTCTCCATTGTCCCTTGAGACAAAATTCCATCCAGTTCATATTCATTACTAGGTTCCTTTTCTTTATTCAAAAAATCTCCTGTCTTGCAAGGAACCCACTCTATGTCAATCAGAGAAAGACCAAGGAGTAAGATCCAGGATGAAAACATTTTTCACAACACAGAAAAATTTGAGCAGCATAAGGGGCTAGGTTAAATTTAAAATCTGGATTGACAATAAGAATACTTGGGCCTTCAAAAGATAGAAAAAATTAAACTTTTATATAATTCACTCTTTTGTCATTTTATAGGAAATACTGTGATTTTAAAAAAAAAAAGATTTTACTTATTCATTTCAGATAGGGTGAGCAAGGGAGAGAGTGAGCATAAGCGGGGGGAGCAGCTGGCAGAGGGAGACGCAGGCTCCCCCCTGAGCAAGGAGCCCCATGTGGGGCTCGATCCCAGGACCCTGGGATCATGACCTGAGCTGAAGGCAGACACTTAACCGACTGAGCCACCCAGGCACCCCAGAAATACTGTTTTTAAAGTGACCTCTTTTATAAATCCCTGCTAGGGAATCTGAGGATGTAAATATTCTAGGACAAATAGAAGAGTAAGGTTAAGACTTTCCATCATTTGCAAAATGATCTGAGTATGTTTTGAAGACAGACTAGACACCCCTTATGATATAATCATGTGGGTGATACTGTCAGTTCTTATTAATTGTTCTCTAAACCCCAGTGGAAATATAACTTTAAAGGGGAATATCATCCTTGCTATGAGAAACAAAAGATAAAATGCAAACACCCACCAAGATCTTCACAAAAATAAAAATTCAGGTACATAACTGGCATTTCTCCAGAAATGGACTATTCATTGCCATTAATTATTGTAACAGAACCCAACAGTTAAGTAATTAAGCAGCTAGAATATTAGGAGGTACGATATGTGTGGAGAAAATCAGATAAGTACTCTGAAGATTTAAGATAAGAAATGCCCTCCCGATACAACAGGTAAGTCAACTGAGTCCCTGACTACATGATCTGTAACTTTAGAGGGCACACCATAATTTGCAAACCAGGGAGAAGCAGTTTTTAGGAATGGTCATATGAAAGGTCTAGAAGTATTCATAAAAGCTACCAGATACCACTTCATTTTGCTAGGTAGGAAAAAAAAATCCTTATTTACAGATATTCAAGCAGGGCATGGGAATGATCTGTCCAAAGAAGTTGTTCTGGGAAAACAGGAAAGAATAACAACATGAGGAGAATCTGAAAGTCCTGAGGATAACATGATCACTGACTGAGGACTGCCAGCAATTAGACAGTCACACAAGAGAATCTAGAAACAGAAAATTCTGTGATCTAAAAGCTAAAAGGGAAGGTTTTTCCATTTTCCACTTCTGCCAAGTGGTTTGCCATATTGCCGAAAACTCAGCTCCATGGCCCAACAACAGATGTTGGATTCATCCTTGATCCTCCTCTTTCCTAGCTGGGACAAAAGAAGATGGGAGAGACAGAGCTGCCTTTTTTTTGTGATTTGACTGCACACAATTAAATCTGCAGATGTAGTTTCTTACTCAAGATAATGAGGGATACTAAATCAGGGAATAAACAAAGCCAAAATGCAACACGTAAGCCAAAGGAGGAAGTCCAATTTATGTCCTTAAAAAATCAGGAAGCAGGTACCACAGCTGAACTGTGAACTTAGGACTAGAAGAGCAATTAACATAAGAACAAGCCACAGGACAGCAAGCTAGGTGGTCTGAATTTAAATAGGTGATGATCATTGCTTAGAACATACACTGTCTCTGGCTTGCTTTTGGACACTGACTCAAGCAGGGTACATGAGTAAGCTGGCCCAATTTAAAGTGGTCAGTTGATGTGTCAGGCAGAGCAGTGTACACTGACTATAAAAACAGCCAGCAAACTACTGAATAACAGGATAAGGACCGTTGTGTTGCTAGGTCTCCCCCAAAGGCTTCCTTACATATAAATAGGTCATATGGAAAGTCATTTCCTGATAATGATAGGATCTCCACGTCTGAAAGTTGGAGAGCAGAGTACTCCTGAGGATCTGCCATGTACTTTCAGGTGATTTAACTTACTGCATGTAATATGATGGCTGGATAAGTGGTAAATAGTTGAGAATTAGGAAACAAGCACAGTTAAAAGTTAAAACCAAGGTTAACTTTAATTTCACTAGAATTTAACAACGAATAACAAATGAAACTAAAGCTATGGCTTAGCTTCAGATAAGTAAATATTTCATAAAGATTAAAGACTGAAAAAGCAAAATGCTCTTTTTTAAAAAACGATTTCAAAAGTGAAAGTATGGAGGTCAATATGTTTGTTTGGGGGTGTAAATGTAAGTTTTAGAGAGTAAAGCGCCTTCCACTGCTTCCATTGCTCCAGTGCAATAAAACGGAGTAAGTTACTGATATACATAACAACAGGAAAGATCTCAAAATAATTATGCTGAGTGAAAGAAGCCAGATAAAAAAAAGTATATACTGTGTGATCCCATTTATATAAAGTTCTAGAAAATATAAGATGTATCAAGTAACTGGAAGCAGATTCCTAGGAGTGGGAGAAGAGGGTGACACGGGTCAAGGGAGAGGGATTCCCCAGGAGTCTGATGACATTTTGGGGGGGGGGTGTCACAGACATACTCATTATCTTGACTGTGGTGATAGTTTCGTAAGTATCTATCAATATCAAAAGTTATGAAACTGTATACTTTAAATATTCAGTTTATTACATGTTATTATACCTCAAAAAAGCTATTGATAAAAGAAGAAAGACTCTAATACAGTCCACTCGTCTGAAGGAAATTAGAGGGTAATTTTTGTCAAATGTGTAGGAATTTGAAAGAATGGCACAGAAAGTTTTTATAAAGACATTAATTATAAGCCAGAAGAGGATTTTGTAACTGGCCTTCTACACTATTACTAGTGTTCCCATTCTGAACCTACAGGCTATGCAGCCTATATTTCACCTTTATTTCCTATGTAATATAGCAAACTGCATGGACATATTCCTTACTCATCCTTATACCACACAAGGTCTAGGGTGATACTTGGAAAAGAGCAGATGCTGAATAAGTAAATAAATATTATTGCTGTTGTTAGGAGACATCACTACAAGAAGCTTTTTGAAGACCTTTGATGGCAAGGACAAAAGAAAGGTAACTGATAAGAAGTGGGAATAATGGTTTTTCACCCAAAAGTAGAGCAGCTAATCTAAATGTGGTCTTGAATGAATATGTTAGAGAAGGTGCATCCTCTCTATCAAAAACACCAAACCAAAACACATAATAATGATCAGACTCTTCACAGACATGGAGTTTGGAAAAAATGGTTCTTTCTCAAAATCAGAATTTGCTTAAGGCTCTTTATTTTGAGAATCAAACACAAAGACTTGGGCATAAAATCCTGGATCTACCTTGAATTTTGTTAAAAACTTACATGGCCTAATTTGCTAGCAATAAGATGCTGAGGTTTCTGGGGAGGCAAGAGAGAATGCTCAGATCCTACCTGTTTTCCAGCATAGGAGTAAAAAATAAAAGGGTTCAGAGAAGCTAATCAATCAAGGATTACACCCGATGTCCAATTAGGATTCATCACTGGTCAAGAAAAAGTGGGAGATTATAAACTGTTTTCAGTGTTCAATCACAATCAATACAAATAAAATATACAATAAAAATGTAAAAACATTAGAATATACATAATTATAACTGAGACTAGGCCACTAATCTTTATTGCTTCCCTGAAATAACCGTAAGTCCTTTCTTGGCAAAATAAACAATTGGTAATGCACAGGCTCTTGGCCCCCTCATCTATGGTCTGACCAACAGCAGGAAGGGACACATTTAGCAGCCTATAGTATTTGTACTCCCCCTTTCCCCAAAGAAGTTTTTCTCATCAAAGGAAGCGGTTCTATTTTGGTCCTTATTTCCTGTGAGAAATGCAGGCATAGTGTCTGGTGTGCATGGCCATCATGCTATTTCTAACCACCGTGCCCACTTGATTCTTGGTGTCTTGCAACAAGAGAAGGAAAGTTGCTAACATTTCTGACGCCGTATCTAAGGGCATATTAGCTATGTAATTACCTGCAAAGAATGCCTGCAGAGGGTTCCGATCAAGACAGATGATCTTGGTGAAGAATTAGAATAGGTCAGCAAAGGAGTCAAAAACAACTGTTTAGAAATTGGGTTTCACACTACAAAGCTGAAAGGCACCATAGCCCACTGACAGTAGCTGTTAATTATGAGACCCTGTGGTATCAGACTTGTAATAAAGGCAAAGTATTCCTATTAGTAGGTTCATAAAAGAAAGCACTACTAGCTCAGAAGGTCATCTAAAACCAGATTAATAGAAATACCTTTACCTTGAGTTTCCCAGAATTTCCACAAGTTAAGATCTATTCACTTGTTCAAACACATATATTAAGTCGTCTACTATGTGTCAGGTATTGTGACATTTGAGACAAAGAGATGAAGTATAGAGTAACAATGTCCTGGAACATTAAAGTCCTAAGTTTCAGTCTATCCTGAGGCCCAACTACATCCATGCCTCTCCTCTGACCATGTGAAATACCCATAAATTCCTTTTGCAACAATTCAACTTTTTTTGGTTACTTGTAACTACAGGAGTCCTGCTAGATATAAATATGAAAACTGGTCCCATCTGAAAACAAATAGGTATGGAAATTTACCAAACTGGGTCTAGAGACAAAGAAGCTCTTAAATCTGCTTTCCCTTCATTTTAACTTTGACTTTTTCCGCTATCTCACAATTCCCCAAGGAAAAAAAGCATTTATAGCTGAGTTTGTTTAAAGACTATCAGAAATAATCATTTCACTGAACTTCAATTCTGTGCTTAGGTCAGAGAAATGAAAGGATAGGTGACTCAGATGATGAGTTTCTAACTTATAGTTCAAATGCTAAGGCCAAGAGTGGCATATTAGATATGCAGAGCATATAGGGTTAACCCTTGTTAGATAATGGGTCATATTACTTATAAGAGCAACTCATGAAAAACTAACTTCCTCAGTGAGTACAAATTCCCCACTGTATGCTATGCCATGTCTTTTTGGTCAACCTGTCAGCTCTCTACCTAGTAAACACAGCCCTGAAAGAAATACTGTCAACTAGCATAAACTTTACTGTATTCCACCCTATCGTAATCTATTATAATACTAAAAGAGAACATATTTATTCTCAGAAAGTCAAAAATGGGCCACAAAATTAATCAAGCTTAGCCAGAAAAGAAATTTACTAACCATCTCATCAGAGTGAAGCAGATTCTGTAACATGACTACTTAGCAATGAAATGTTTACAATCATAAGAAAATAGTGTGTTTTTCAGGCAAAAAGAGGAGGAATACTGATAAGAAAGGAATTAGACTTTCAACTGGTGGAAATACCTCAGACAGAGGAGAATCAACTGTTAGACATCTTGCCTCTGAGAAGTCAGTGAAGACCTGACAAACTGACAGATCATTAAGAAAGAACAGGAAATCAGAAGGTCAGCCCAGGAGGTTCAATATCCAACTGATCAAAGTTGTGGAAAGAAGAGACCAGAGGAAATGGGAAAGTGGGAGTGGACAGAGATCTAGCATGACATGTGAGCTACAAGTACAAAAGGCAGTAGGTCCAGATCAGGGCTGGCAGGAATGCACTATGGGACAAAGATGAAACTGATAAAAGCCTCTTGTGCCTCAACATGCTGAGAGGAGATTTATATAAGAGGGGAAGTGTCTAGGATGAAAAAGGGATAAATTCACAGGAAACAAGGTCAACTTCCTCTTCTGTGTCCCACAACATTATTGCAGAGATCTCTGATCTAACATTTAAAAGCTGCATTGTAATTATTTATCTCTGTATCTGCCTCTCTTCATATGTATGCAATCGCTAACTTTAGGAAAAATAAAACATATGCAAGAAAGGAAAAACAACTGTAGTTTAACAAATGACTCAGCTGTTGTATAGTCCTTATCCTGTGATAATCATGCAGACATTGAGTGAAGTTCTAAAGAAAATTATTCCACAACTACTCAGGAAGAATGAGAGATGGGAAGTATGTATATGTACTGGGAGGAGGAGTGGTAAATGAGCTAAACTTTAATTTTCCATAGGAAGAAATCAATCAGTAAGGCCTAACACTGAAAAATAAATCAAGAAATATCAATGAAAGCATATTACGATATTGCAGTAGTGATGAGTAGTGACATATGGGGATGGAGTAGCTACACCTGCGGTAAGTATAGCGGAAAGTATAAACTTGTTGAATCACTATATTGTACACCTGAAGCTAATGTAGCATTGTATGTCAACTATTCTAAAAAAAAAAAAAGAGTATCCTATTTAATGATACAGAGGTAAGTACATGAAAAAGCAAACAGCTCAAAGTTTAAAGGAGTAGTTTCTGGGCTGTAGGAAATGGGAAAGTGTCTGAGGGCAGATGATAGAGGACTAGTATTTTTCATAAAAAGCCCT